>NC_140343.1:13007189-13644904 GCF_963514085.1 Chelon labrosus
CTTTGAAATGTGTCGACCACAAGACTTGATTTTTACAGTACACAGGTTAGGTTAAAGGCTTCAGCCTGACGTATATAGGACCGTGCTTGAAATGTACAATGCAGCCTAGGACTTAACCTCGATGTCCGTCTGTACAGAACAGCCTAATCTGTGCCTGGGGAGACTCGCCCAAAGGGTTCCCTATCAAGCCTGGATTTCATAGATAGAAAAGCTTTCCGGTAAATATGTAGTATAAACTGTACAAAATAAATCCATGTTTAATTTATTGCACTGTTTATATTTTATTTTAATCATGCTGCCTGTCTATGAATTTATCAAAAGAAGTGTTTACATATTTGTTCATTAAAGAGAGATCACTTGTCTGTTCTGTACTGGGTCAAATCGGTATCAAGAATTCAGCTGAATGTAGCTCAACTACCTGGATTGAACTTGTCAGCATTATCCATAACCTGAATGACAACTGCAAGGATGTAATAATGCTCTTAGAAATAGGAGAGGAGCATTCAGGCCTTGGCTTCTAGTATAAAGACCAGGCAAAGTCCATCTTAGGACCTTTGTTGCCTCACTCTCTCCTCTCCCTCTTTTCCTCTATACCGTCTAGTCTCAAACTGAAGACCACACTCATATATTCCAGGAATAAACTGGTGTGAAGGATTCATTCGACTGTACATACAGTTTCGGTGAGATATCTAGTTACACATGTGCGATATTGCTGGAGAAGGCCCGGCAGTAGACGTCGTTCCAGTGCCGGTCTTCTCTCTGCAGTCCATTGAGTCCATGTCCATTTTTGTCTCCTCATGGAGAACTGTATTCAACCTTGTTAGTTTATGGAGAAATCAGACAGAATGGGCACAACATCGCAGTGTTTTCTCCAGCCGGATGAAGCAAATGGTCATGGGAATTTCAAAGGAGATGTGGCGTCAGATGGCGTGAAAGGTAAGAACCATTAGAACAAGGTACATTTCGGTGAGAGGGAGCATTTTAGTTGTTCAGACTGCAGTCTAAAAACATGGAGGCTGTATACAGTGGGATCATTATAACTGCTTTTAAACTACTTATAATTTGAAAGAGCAATTATACACTGCCTGGCCAAAAGCCTCCTATTGGATAATTACTGCATGGGTGATTATCTTTCAGCTGCCAACAAGCTATTTAACCCCAACTGATGCAATGAGTAGCTTCTCATTTCTTAAACAACCATGTCTAAAGACACATCCTGTGGTCTTGGAAAAGTCTGTTTGAGAAGGGTCAAATCATTGGCATATATCAAGCAGAGAAAACGTCTAAGGAGATTGTAGAAACTACTAAAATTGGGTTAAGAACTGTCCAACGCATTATTAAAAACTGGAAGGATAGTGAGGAACCATCGTCTTTGAGGAAGAAATGAGGTCAGAAAAAAATCCTGATTGATTGTGATTGGCTATCATTTAAATGTTTGGTGAAATCAAATCACAGAAAAACAACAGTAGAACTCAGGGCTATGTTTAATAGTGAAAGTAAGAACATTTCCACACATACAATGTGAACTGAACAGTTGTATAGCCTTAAGAAAACCACTGATCAGTGAGGCTAACTGGAAAAAAAAGGCTTCAGTTTTCTAGGGAGCATAAAGATTGGACTCTGGAGCAATGGAAGAAGGTCATGTGGTCTGATGAGTCCAGATTTACCCTGTTCCACAGTGATGTGGGCATCAGGGTAAGAAGAGAGGCAGATGAAGTGATGCACCCATCCTGCCTAGTGCCTACTGTACAAGCCTGTGGGGGCAGTGCTATGATCTGGGGTTGCTGCAGTTGCTCAGGTCTAGGTTCAGCAACATTATGTGCCCAAAGAATGAGGTCAGCTGACTACCTGAATATACTGAATGACCAGGTTATTCCATCAATGGATTTTTTCCATCCATTTTTTTTTTTTTTTTTCAGAGATAATAACTTGTAGGACAAAACTACACGAAAACTGTTGTGAAAAGTTTGTGAAAGATTGGTCTCTGGTAGATAATTGCATGTTTTACAGTAAAATATAATTTTTCATTTTCAGAGAGTTCACAAGGTCATATCTGACTGCAGCGAACCTGTTTATCTAGGGTGGATTCTCCTGCCATACACTGTAGGATGAAAGGAATCGGCTCAAGGGTCTGGTGTTGAACTTGACCTTGAGTGTTTACACACAGAGTGCTAACGCCGTCTGAATCTGTCAGCTTTGTGACACAGGTAGCGTTCACCTGTGAAGCAGCTCTCTATGAGGAACAGACTATAGTTTCTCCCCGACACCACAACCATGGGCTCGACGTCTGCAATGTTCTGTAGACTTCACAACTGTCCATGTCCAGAGAGTGCACACAAACATGCGTCCCTCTGCTTTAGTGTGTGTTTGAGTGTGTGGGAGAGACTTCTTGCATGTGTAGATTTATTTGCACATGACTAATAGCGTTTGCGTGACAGGTTCCCAGATGAGCTAAGTGTGCTGATGATTCAACGCTGGTCAGACGTCAGGGCGCAGCAGGAGTTTTTCCAGCTAGAGGAGGGGCCAGGACTTTTGACACTGGTCAGTGTGTGTGAACAGCACAACGATGATGTCTTTCTCGTAAATTAACTTTCATAAATAAGTTCATTCAGGATGACTTTCTCCATCCTCACTCATTTGCTCCATCTCTCTCTCTTCCCGCTTGTCTAGTCAACTGATGATTGAGTCTAATCTCAAAAGACTTACATTTCTTTTACGGTGCACATCATTAAATAAAGTCTTTACAGTTCATTTAGAAGTAAATCTCTAATGATTGAACTTGTGTGAGCTTTGGGAGTCTCATAGTTTTTGAATCAAAATGCGATACTCTTTGTGGACCCCCTTGGCTGATACCGCCTAGAGCAGTGGTGTCTGTTCAGACCGGAGCTGTACCTGGACTGTCTACAGGAGGGCACCCTCTGGCGTCACAGCTTGGGACCTCGGGTCAAAACGTTAAGCTTTTTGCTGCTGGGAGGAGTTTTGGGTCCTCAGCAACACCCTTTACCGTAAAGACCCAACTTTACCTGACACAACTCTCTTCAGGAAGAAGCCTCTCACTCTTCTGATCCTCTTGTCAAATTCCTCACCTGGGCCACAGTCCTCCCCTCGTCACCCTGGACACAAATAGTGGTGGAAGGAGGGCTCAGTGTGAAGTTCAAAGGCAAACTGGGCAGAATTCAGTCTGACTGAGGAGACCCACCAAAGCTATAATGCACAGGATTCTTAAGACTCTTTTTTTAAAGACTTTGTAAGTCTTAGTAAAGATATTGACTTTTATAAATATATCTGTGCACTTGTGAGTGCGTGATTCTCAGGGCAGTAAAATCTCGTTCTTCATCCCAAGTCCATAGTTGTGTTTTCTCAAAGACTTGCCTTGAGTGTTTATCTGCTCCAATCTGTCTGGACCACACTGGAAGCAAAGGACTTACACCTTCCGTCCAAACACAGGCTCAACAGACAGCACAGTGTCAGTAATCTTTCTCTCTCTGAGACGTGAGCGGCTTTCTAACTCAGGGATTAAAGTGCTGGACACCACCACGTCTGGCACTGCGCTGCCACAGGTTGCAGCAGGATATGTATTTACGCGTGTTGTGTGTGTGTGTGCTGTTACAGTGTGTGGTTGAATGAGACGTCTCTGTCTTGCGGAGAGTGTCTGGCTCAGTCCGTCGGTTTTATTGTCGCTCTGGGTTGTAGACGTGTGGTGGTCATCCAGACTAGTGCCTGGCTCAGGCCTTCCCAGGAAGGGGTGGGTATTTTTTTCCAAGTGCAGCCTTTGGAGTGTGTCGGGGTGGCTGGACGTCTGACTTCCACACACTAACAGATCAGACAGCGGAGTCCAGAGGTCAACTCTACCAGAAGACATGCAGGGCTCTGTTGCGGTGCTGCTGCTGCTGAGTTACGTAAGTCTTACAGTACTTCTTTCTTTCTTGGAAATGTGGCTGACGGATTCAAATTGAATTTTTCCAATTTGTTGTCAGCTTACAGTAGATGCAACAAAGAGTGCTGAGTGCTAAGATTTCTGTCTAGATTCAAAGACAGCCTGATTAAAATGTATAAAATAATAATAATTTTATGATTTTAAATTAACAAATTGAAATGATTTGTCTAGGTTTATTTTCCCAATGACTCATGCACAGACAGACTGTTAGATATGGCTAGATATGCCTTTTAGTATTAGACTTGTCCCACATTTGCAATTTTCACTCTTTAAATGCAGTTTTGTGGTGTATAACTAGATTTGTACACCATAATATTTTGACTTTTATTATAAGTGCATGTGAAAGAGAGTGGAACATTTCAATTTAAACCATAACACAGACCATATAAAATATTATCGTCCTTTCATAAAGGAGAATGAAACCTCTGCAATCTTCTCATATTAGTCAAAGACAAAGTGGGAGGACAGTGAAATAAACATCACTTAATGATGGGCCCATATTTACAAGGGGATCATGTTTTTATCAGTTGTTATGAGTTTATACAGTATATACAATATACTCTTACTGTTCTTCTTTCTTCACTTTCTCTACATGAAAATGTCTAAAACAAAATGACAGAAATGTAGGATCTATTCCACAGTCGTACCAATGGGAGAAGGAGCATACAGAGAACTTTAGATCTGATTATATTGAAAGGAAAATCCCAAACATAGTTAATAACACTGATGCAGCACAGTATACTTTCAAACGTTCAGTGTGACATTAGTAAAATGTAAAGCAACGTTCAGTGTCTCCCAGGAAACATTTAAATATTGGCGGCCTCTAGTGGTGGCATCAGACAGCAACGTCTTCTTTAATACAGAGAGAACTTACTAAACTTGGAATAAGATTTGTCTTCTTCCCTGTGTGGTTATTCAAGTAATCATGTTGTGGGGACATCAGAATGTATTTACCTTCACATCTGGGGATATAAAAAAAAAATAAAATACAGTAAATCATGAGGCTTTACGAGTGAAGACATTGTTTAGGTTGAAGGTAAGTGTGGGACCAAGGTAAGTCTCCAGGAAATTATTAAATGAATCTGAGCCGAGTCCTCTGAAATCATCGAAGCCCTGCTGTGAATGTGTGTGTGTGTGTGTTTGTGGTGTGTTCAGGGCATCATCCAGCAGGTGATCTTTGTCTTGGGGGATGCTTCAGCAGCTGGGCCTCAGCAGCCTTGTGAAGATCACAGCAGCACATGCTCAACTCTGACACACACACAGGTTCAGACTCACAATTGTCAGACTCACTAAACACTGCTCTGGGTTTAGTTGTTGTGCATAATATTAAAAGCATTAATTTACCCAGAAAACTACAGGTCGAAACCGGAGTCAGATCTTTCAGAACGTGTTAATAAACAGCTCAAGAGATTTGTGTTTGTTTGTTAAAAATCAGATTTGTTTTTTTAACTCTACCAAATTTTGCATGTTATACTTTTGTGTGATTCCACCAGATGCATGCTTCTTCCGCCAAACTGTAATTTTGTCCTAACAGTTTGGCGTTATTATGTTAATTTTGTGTGCACTTTGTTCAACTCACAACTCTGAGCGCACATCTTTATACTTAATAGTTTTAATACTCAACAAACCTTCGCAGCAGGTGGCTTCTATGGATGAGATCAGAGCATCACCCAGACCGGAAAACTCCCCTCAAGCTACCACTCTGCAGACCGGTCACACTGATCTCACACCAGGACTGGATCCAGTGAGCAGCGCTGTCCCTTTGAAGTCACACCCTGCTCCGCACGTACATGATGGAAATACCAAAGCTGCATTGAATCCCCGGTTTGGCACGGATACAAAGACTATAAGCTCAGCCCAAAGTGAAACGCACGAACCAAAGACAGCGAGTAAGGAGATAAATCAAGACGGGGATCCTGAAACACAGACTCCTTCTATGACTGGAAATGAACAACTTTCTGTTTCACACCCCGACACTTTAAGGAGCTCAGAGGATAGTGTCTTAACCAGGACTCCGTCTGTTGGAATAGTTCAAACTAATCAACCTTCCAGTACGACCGAGGAGGATTTCACAAGAGCCTTGGACAGCACTGAGGAAGTAATTTCAAGCCTCCTCATTCAACCTGAGACCCCCACAGCTCCTGGTGTCTCATCAGGAACGCACGCAGAAACAAGTACAGTAAATGCTTTCACTAATGGGACACAGCTTGAAACTACATCTCTTCTTACCTCAGCCTCTACCACTGAATCACCGCCTGTTGTTTCTAGTGTCAATCCCTCATCTAAAGAAGGAGGAGAAAGGGAAGTGAGACAGAAGGCTTCATCGTTAGTGCTCACACCTACAGCGTCGCTAGTCATTAGTCCCTCACCTGAAGTATTTACTGCAACAGAAAAAGATGTATCACTAGAGGGAGCAGCCACAGAAGATTTTCCTGCACCTCAGAGAGATCCATCTCCAAAACCGACTGCTTTAACTCCCACACTACAAAGCGGACAATTACACAGTCCTGGGGGCGTGGAAATGGACATGGGCAATGTTTCAGCCACTGAGATAAAAGAAAAGGAAGACACGGAGGTCAAGATGGAAACTGTTTCACCCCAAGCAAAAATAATATCAGATGGAGAGGAGGGGAGTGGGACAGAGACGGATGAAGATGCGATAGATTTACAGGTGGAGGAGGAAAGGCACAGACATGCAGAGATTGAAAAAGAAAGCTATGATAATGACACTGACAGGTTTAAAAATCAGTCTTCACCTGATTTAATTTTCCAGTTAAGCACTGAAGACTTGATCATCCAGTCAGAGACTGAAGCTCCACAGCAGACTGTTAACGTAGCCGAACAGCCTCCTACGTACACAGTTAGGCATCACGAGGCAGGACTAAGACCTGGAATCAGAGGTCAAAGGGTAAGACGTTGTTTACATACGAAGGTAACTCTGTATACGTTATTCTCTTCTTCATTCGCAGTGATACGGCGGACAGAGTGTTGATGATATTATAAATGCATAAACAAACCACACAGGAAATTTTAATCGCATTTGTGTGATATTCTCATCTCATTTTCTGTCGTGACCTTGGATGAAATCGAGTTTGCATGGAGCTGATTTGATGACTGAGATGGCTGCATATATCTGTGCCAATTCTAGCACCTAGAATGCACTCAGTGTGTGTGTGTGTGTGTGTGTGTGTTTGTTAGATGCTAGGAGGGTTAGCCACGTCAATGAAAGGCATTGTCTCCCTCCTCTGGTTAAACTGTGATACTGCAATCCTGAAGACTGTATGCAGGGTTTGTTATTTAAAAAGGAAGGTCAACTGTAGCATTGAACATATGAACATGAACATACATCAGATATATGATTTATAAAAGCCTGAGACATCTGCATTTCTATTCAAGTCTATTTTTTATCTGTATTAATTAAATGTTTGGTCTTTCTTTAGTCAACAAATCTAACTTGATTGATTATTAGCAAGCTCATATGACTGCTCCACCTCACTCTTTCTTCAGGGGCTGCGTGGTTTGCCAGGGCTACCAGGACCACCAGGACCAAAAGGAGACAAAGTATGCGTTAAATTGAAACTCTATAGCGGTTTTTGTTTGAAACAGATCAAAGTGTTGCTCATAAATACACACTGTGCCCAGCTCTGCAGCCATATGCAGCTTATAATTCCCTTTAGCCTCATTTAGCTTATTGTTTTGGAGTAGATACAACTGTTAGTTAGGATTTATATTATATGGTTCATATATAGACTGAGAGTATGGGTGTTAAGACAGCTAGTGTCTTGCAGATAAGCAGAATACATGCTTGTGTTTGTGTCTGTGGCACATTTCCTGCTGTTAGCAAGTTAGCTGTTTTCAAGCTACCTAGCCATGACAACCTGTTGCCTATAAAAGTGAAAATTCCCAATGGCACCAGGCCTGTTTTCATGTTCTGGACTTGTGATGTTATATGAGTTAATTATTGTTTGATGCAAACTTTTCTCTTTGTCAGATAATGAAGAACAAACTCGCCCTCTATGAAACCTCAGTCACCGTTAACTTCTTCTAAGACTGAATTAAATGATGCTGCAGTGCTGTTTTTGTTTTTTTCCCACCCCCTTGTGGCCAAAACGTCTTAATGCATCTTTGATCTGTTTAGAATAAAACGCCAAGTATTTATCAGAGCTAAGCCACAGGATGACAGTTCTGGTTTCCACATCAAAGAAACATATTGTTTTCTTCCTTCTGAGGGCTATCAAGGCGTTATGGGCAGGACCGGGCAGACTGGATACAGAGGCCCTGTTGGTCCTCCAGGGATGCCTGCCATTGTTGTATTCAAAACCTCTGAAGAGGAGTGGGAGGCTTTCAAGGTACGCTGCTGCTGCTGCTGTGACTCTGCACCACCAGTACCCACACATCCTTTGTACATTTGTTTAAATATGTATTTTATGTTCAGGCGTTCTTTGATTTCCTTGTTTCTGTCACTGTATTTTAGTTTAAGCGATATTACTACACTGCTATTAGGAATGATCACTACATCTGTGGCTGTATACCTGGCCAATAAGTAAAAACAAAATCTGTTTTGAACAGTGCCGTGGAACCAAATCATTGAAATTGGATTCCAATACTTGGCAGTAGGCACATGACCAATAAAATACAACTCTTGTAAACAAGACCAGCCCACTCCTCCTCCTCCTCCTCCTCCTTAGTGGTATCAGTTATTGTATTTGCACTGGCCACAATAAACTGGTAACATTTCCATATCAGTGCATCTTCAAGCATCTTTGATTATGTGTTTGTATGTATTTCAGAGTCACTGTTTCAAAACCTGGGCCAGACTTAGTCACCTCTATAGCTAAGGTGTTAATCACTACAGAATTATTTTAAATCTGACAATTTAGGTGTATGTTTTGTAGCCCATAATTCCCCACGCTTGGTTTGACGTACTGAAAGTTCTTTCTTTTGTAAGTCATCCTAAATTTAAGAGTCGGTAACATGCTGTAAATGGAACATATTCTCTGTTGTCTCATTGCAGAAAAAGAAATTCTACAAAAAGCTGGTATCTTCTTGGCCGGTAAGAATTGACTTTTTCACTTGAATTCACTTTAAAGAACAAGGAATGATTTTTCACAATACAGATCACACTGAAAATGTGGACTGATGCTGAACAGGTTAACTACAACAACATACTGTATTGCTAACTGTAAATATTTGTGTTCATTTTTGTTTACCTTAAGACCCTTTCACAATTGTACATATATGCAGAGCCACTTAGTTAGCTAGTTTAATGTTTTAAAATGTTTAGTTGCTTTAGTATTTGAACCCCTCATAATTTTTCACATTTCTGCATAAAAATTATCCAAAACCTCAGATTTTCACACAAGTCGTGAAGTAGACAAATAGAACCTATTCTAACAAATGAATCTGAAATATTAGGCTTTTGTGTTTGTTTATTGATGAAAATTAATCATTGTGCAGTAATAACAGCAAATAAAGTTTACAGTAACTGCTGATCACTCCTCTTCAGCAGCTTGGAATTATTTTAGCCCATTCCTCAGTACAGAACGTCTTCGGAACTTCCTCACAAGAACCGCTTGCTTCAGGTCCTTCTCCAATATTTCCATTGGATTAACATCAGGACTTTAACTTGGTCGTTCCAAAGCATTCATTTTGTTCTTCTTTAATCATTTTTTTTTTTTTTTTTGTAGAACAGCTTGTGCTCTTGGGCTTGTTGTCTCGGTGAATCATCTAGTTTCTCTTTAGATTCAGCTCACAGACCGATGTCTTGACATTTTACTTTAGAATTTGTTGGTCCCAGATGCAGCAACAAGGGCCCAAACAAGAACCCTACCGCCCCCTTGTTTCATGGACGTGATGAGCTTCTGATGCTGCTTTCATCTGTCCACAAACCCATTTTCCTAATAGTCTTCTGACTTGTCCATGTCGTGTTTAGAAAATTGCAGACAGGCAGAAATGTTCTTTTTGGAGAGCGGTGGCTCTGTCCTTGCCACACTGCCATGTACACACAGTTGTTTTTCAGTGTTTCTTCTGATGATGGATGGATTCATTAATATTAACATCAGCCAATGTGAGAGAAGCCTTTACTTACTTAGAGGTTATCCTGGGTTCCTTTGTGACCTCTTTGACTATGGTTCGTCTTCTTCTGGAGTGACCTTTCCTGCATTTATTCACAATCTATCTGACTGTGGTGGTTGTCAGAGACCATTATGTAACCTTTTCTAGCCTGATGATCAACAACAACTCTTCCTCTGAGGTCCTTAGAAAGCTCTTTTGTCAGTGCCATCAAACACTTCCTTAAATATGATGATCTCCCTATGATGATATGAAGATCAGACTGTAACAAATCTCTGTTTTTTGTTTACTGCCCAAAGTAAACAACACCCAAAAATCACTACTGATGGAAACACTTCTGAACAGATGGGCACTTATTTGGCCTTGAAGTTATCTTGTAATTCTAGACGTGCCCTCACTTTTGCACTTCACCTCAGATATGTAATATTTGCTAATTTTCCCAAATAAAGAAAGCCAAGTGAAAAATTCAAGTTCCATTTCTTTGATTGGTTTCTCTTTGTCTACTCTCTCAACTTGGAGAAAAAACGTTGATGTTTTTATGCAGAAATGTAGAAAATTCTGAGGGCTTCAAACACTTTGAAGGGTCGCTGAATTTGATTTTGTTAACTATGAAGACAAGGTTTAGCTATTATTTTTTTTCATCTTTAGAAACTAAAAGGGCCTCCGGGCCCTCCTGGGCTTCCTGGAGATGATGGACCAATTGTAAGTAAACAAAGCATTTACTAATGAATCACTTTAAGCCATTTCAGCTATTTAAGTTTGTCCTTTCACACATATGTTCATACCAATACTGATACCGATTGCAAATGGACTACTTTGGCTATTTTTGTGTTCAAGGGGCCACCTGGAATTACTGGAAAACAAGGACCAAAGGGAGTTAGAGGGAAAATTGTACGTATATATTCTGATTTATTTGTTCTCGCTTCCATGCTAAGTCCATGCTAAGCTGCATACACATAAAATATGTGAAACAATGAATATTCGTAGTGACAGTTCAGGTGTGTTATAAGTATAATTAAGTGGTTGCAGAGGACAGTTACTGGAGTGTTTTTTGGATATATTAAATGGTAATTATGGGGATTTTGGGTAGTCATTCATGTATAATTAATGAATAAAAAGACTATAATCATATTTGTTAATCTGCTTTGCAACTTGTAATGAGATACGTGCAATTGCTTTACATGTTATGTCAAACTCCAGGGCAGTCCTGGACCACAAGGTATGCCAGGTCCCCGCGGAAGACCTGGAAGCGATGGGATCCCAGGACAGGATGCTGACCCGGGCCCTCCAGGCTTACCTGGAGAACAGGTATTTCGCAGCCTGTAATATATTGCTTTATGCATTTTTCTCTTGTACATATGAACTCATACATGTAACTCGATGGCCTTCATGTTCATTCCTGAAGGGTGCAAAAGGCTACGGGGGAGAGAAGGGCAGCAAAGGGGAGCTGGGGGAGTGGGTAAGAGTGACCTGCACTTCTATTATTATGAACATTTAAACTATGAAACCCTTAGTATTATTGTGCATCTACACTGTAAGTATCGCCATCTCAATGTTGAATTTAGAGTTTTATATTGCATAGCTAACTCACAGTCCTCTAGTTGCACAATGTACATAGAAATGCTGTGTCTCTACAAAAATCCAAAGCCTTTGATCAAATTTTATCTGCATTTAGGGTTATCAAGGAGAGGCTGGGCCACAGGGAAACAGAGGACAAAAAGGAGACAAGGTCAGTTTAAGCATCCACCTCACAGACGGCCGTATTCAAGGAGGGCTCTTTCTAATTTGTGCATCTTGCTGTAACCAGGGCAATAAAGGAGTCAGAGGCTTTGTTGGGCTCCCTGGCTACATAGTGAGTACAGATGACTTAACTGTTTGGTGAAAGTCACTTTCATGCTCCTTCGATATAATGTCAATACAAAGTCCATTTCAAATACACAAGAACTCTGTGCTAATGACCAAAATCATTAACGACTGATGAATTGTGTATGTGAGCTAAACTGCTATGTCTGAAATGACCAATGGTTACAGGGAGTGCCTGGAGCCAGGGGTCCTACAGGTTTTCCTGGACCAACAGGCCCAATGGTCGGTGTCACACAGCCTCACATAGCATTCTCTATATACACCAATCAGGCATAACATTATGACCACCTTCCTAATATTGTGTAGGTCTCCCTTGTGCCTCCACTTTTGTGTGTCAGGCTGCATCCTGCTGGGGATGGCTATCATTGCTATGGGGTGGGGGGTGCCTGGTCTGGTCTAGGTGGGTGCTACATGTCTAAGTAACATCCACACCAATGAATGCCAGGTCCAAAAGTTTCCCAGCATAACATTGCATTGTCACAAGATGTTTAATGTTATTTACTTCTCCGGTGGTCATAATGTTATGCCTGATTGGTGTAAATAATAACAACTAAATAAATATCTTACATTTTGAAAGCAACTGTTGTTGTTTATGTTTTCAGGGAGAGGTCGGATCTCCAGGATTTAGTGGTCCACCAGGCCCTCCTGTAAATATACTAATACCAAAACAAATTAGAATTATTTTTAATTTAATAATCAGTGTGACAAGAGCATCTACCAATGTGTCTTCCTCTCAGGGCGTATTGGGCCCCAAAGGATTAAAAGGCGTCTTGGGAGTTAAAGGACCTCCAGTAAGTGAATATGCGGTTCATCACAATTTCAATCAGTATTTAAAGTGGAGATATTTATGGGAGAACTGTTTCTGCTGTCAGGGGCATCAAGGTGAACTGGGCTCTAGAGGAGTAGCCGGACCACAGGTGACGAGGCGCTAAACAGATGTATGCTGTCTAACAGAGTCATGAGCTTATGATTTACTGTACTGAGTTCATGCTGCAGGGAGAACCTGGTCCAAATGGAGTAGTTGGGTTTCCGGGTGTCCGTGGGCCACAGGTATGACGAAACTTTCAATTTAGATTATTCACCAGTGTTATAGCATGATGACAATAAGTGGTCAGTTTAAAATAAATAAATAAATAAGTAATACTATATGACCTCTATACAGGGGAAGCCTGGACCAAGTGGACCTCCGGGTCCTAAAGGTGATCCTGTGAGTACACTTAATGTAAAAGTGGGAACAAAAATGTGATGGTGAGTGGCTTTCAACTGCAGTAATTGGTTTTGTGTCGCTATCATTCGTGTTTTGCATGTTTCACCAGGGTGATACAGGAGATGAAGGGGATATAGGGGAACCTGGACCACCTGGACTTAACGTAAGATAATAAGTCCAAAGCGGCTGAAGAGAAAACATTAATCGCCAGAGAAGATAAGTGTGCTGTGTAATGTTTGTCTGTGGTGAAGTCCGTTTTCCAGTATGCTGTCTGTTTCCTCTAATTTAGGGAGCCAATGGGACTCCGGGAAAGCCTGGACCCTCAGGTGATCCCGTAAGATTACTTAACGCAGTTTCATTATTGAGTGATGATTAAATGACTGTATCGTTACTAATCTATAAAAGCAGACCTTTAATATATCAGCCAGCCATTAATGGCGTTCTGTCAAATCCTTTTTTTTGGTTCCTAACTACTGAGCTGTTGTTTCCTGTTTGCTTATTCGTGTGTGTGTGTTACCATCAGGGGGCTAAAGCCAGACGAGGTGAGAAGGGGGATTCAGGGTTTAAGGGAGACTTGGTGAGTTGGATCCTTCCTGTTTATTTGACTGACATCTTATTGATCAGATCCCTTCAGTGACTTGTTGTGTTCGTGTACAGGGACATCCAGGGCCTCCAGGTAAACCAGGAGTCAAGGGACGTCGAGGCCCAACAGGACCTGAGGGACTTGGTGGACCACCAGGGCCTCCAGGATTTCCTGGACCCATTGTGTGTAAACTTATTAATGAAAGAAAACATGTTCACATACGAACCACTACAACTCTCCAGGTTGTTTTATGCCATGTTCTCTTGTTGCAGGGGATTGATGGCACCATGGGGGAGCAAGGGAAGCAAGGAAAAGATGGACCCAAGGTGGGTTTGAAAAAAAGATTTTGAATCATATCATGAACATTTTTGTGAGAATTAATCTGTGTGTGTTTATATTTTGATGTAGGGAGACAGAGGACCAACTGGTATTCAAGGAAGCCCTGGACCTCGAGGTGACAAGGTAAAACTAAGCCTGACGATGAATGAGTAACATGGAAGAAGACAAGATCTATATATATATATTTGTGTAGAAAATGTCTGCATCACCTTTATTTATCAGTATGACAGGGTGTCAGTGCTGATTGAGTCAGAGTTGATGCTTCTTGTCACATTATTTTGATGAGAAATAGTATCAGTGAAAAACAGCGTACAACCCAACACAACTGTAGAGTGACTAATATGTCCTAATCACTTACGGCCATTGTTCCTGTCGAAGGGTCGAGAAGGTCGAGTGGGCTTTTCTGGACTGCCTGGTCCTATTGTGAGTATCAGCAAGTGGAGGGCATGTTTACTGGAGAAGCTGATTATTGTTCTGAATCTGTGTATGTTTTCTGCTTGTAGGGAGAGATGGGAAAGTCTGGAGAGAGAGGACTTCAAGGAGAACCTGGTATTAAGGTTCCTATGTGGCTACACTTCTTATTCTGTTCCGTCTACAAATGTATTCACTATTATTGCTGCTTATGTCAGATTTAAGGTCTTTTATATTCTGAATGTATCTGTAGGCTTGAAGCTATGAAATGGGTACAGGGTGTTTAGGTTACGTTTAGAATGTATGAATGTTTTATTGCATTAGATGACAAAATGCGAAAGACAAAGACAGCTCTAATGAAGGTTTCTATTTGTATATGTGTGATCTGTGTGCAGGGAATGACTGGCGTCCCAGGACTGCGTGGACCGAAAGGCCTGAAGGTGATCGCACTACACAACAAAGAAAACCATGCCTGTGGCTTTTATTTAAATCTATTATATCTACCCCTTAAACGAAGGCATGGCTAATACCCAGAGAATGACAGTGTTCACCCACTGAAAAAACTAAAAATGAAAAGGCCTTTCTGTGTCCTACCTCAGGGATTTCAGGGTCACTTGGGTAACAGGGGTCAAGATGGCACTCTTGGAGCCCTGGTAAGATCCACCAACAACTATATTCATGCATTCATATTTTATACATTGCCCAAGCATATGCTATCTCATGAAGTTCCCAAGCTCTATGTTTATTTTTAGCGTTTAGTAGCACTATATTGCTTTCTTTTTATCAGGGACCGGTTGGAACAAATGGACTGAATGGGGATGTTGGACCTCCTGGGCCAAAAGTGAGTTTCCTCCTCTGTATTAAACACGTATTTAATTGCTGTGTATTATCATAGATATCTGATCATGTGATATTTTCCACAGGGACTAACTGGGAAGACTGGATCTCCTGGACTTCAAGGACCTGTGGGAAAGAGTGTGCGTGTTGATCACCATCCATCCATCCATCATGTACAACTGCTTATCCCCTAGATAAGGCTACACCTTGGATATGTTGCCAGACTATCACAGTGCTAAACAAAGATTCCCACCCAGTGAAAACCCGGAGGAACATGCCAACTCCTCACAGAATTTTCTTTTGAGGTTTTAACACAGCAAGCTGAACTCTGTGTGGTAATGAGTTTAATTTATAATGTGGCACATGTGTGTCCAGGGAGAAGCTGGCCGTCGAGGAATGAAGGGGACACCAGGGAAGCCAGGAGAGAAAGTAAGTTACACACCATCATCAAGCGTGTGGCTTCTACGGCTGCTGGAAAGCGAACCTAATATTAAAATAAAGAAACATTGCTTTCTTAGGGGGTTAAAGGTAAAGAGGGACACAAAGGACTTACAGGAAGTGAAGGCTCAAAGGTAGGAGCTTCCCAAGCATCATGTTTTCAGTATTTACGCTTTAATCAATACGTCCATCAATCTGTCAGTTCACTTGGTTGCTAACTCATGACATACATTTTACATTTCAATTGAATGTGATGTTGACGTTTTGAAGGGTAAGAGAGGCGAGGAGGGACCCAGGGGGAAACAAGGTGCCCCGGTGAGTGCATTATTTTAACAGCTTCACTGCTAAGCTAATTCTTGCTCATTCTTTTTCAATACACTGTATGTGTTTGTGGTTTTTTTTCATGAGCTGTTTCTCATTTCTTGGCATCCTTCAGGGTGAGATGGGCGCGCCCGGACCACAGGGCTACAGAGGCCCTTCTGTAAGAAGTTTTCACTGATTCGATCCACGTATAGTATATATAATCAGTTATTTATTGAATCAGCTTATTAAAATATTGTCTCATCAATGACAAGCATTTTAAAAGCACCAAAAAAGATTTACACAGCCTTTCACGTACTGAGTTCCCTTTGAACGGAGAACTTCACACTGCTTAATAAAGCATTTTATTACACTTATTCCACAGATGACTCTAATGTGTAATATACTACTGAGAACTTTACTTTAGCATCATCATTCAAATTTGTTTTTAGCAGTGTTACATAACTGTGAATTTTCCCTTTGTTTTAAAGGTTTGATGTATTTTGCTTTATCCTAGTTTTAATGCTGCTATTTTAATAAAAAAAATTGGTGATGTGTTTATTTTTTCCTGCAGGGTATCCAGGGTAACATTGGACCATGGGGTGAGGTTGGACCTCGTGGAGTTATAGGTGACCAAGGGCCAAAAGGCCCAGTTGGCCCTCGTGGAGTTACAGGCTACCCTGTAAGTATATTTTTATGATTTTGTTGTCAAATATAATCTTTCGTTTCTGAGTAGATAGTTGTTGTTGTTAATCAGAAGTACTGCTCTAGCCTGGAGACTCATTTTGTGATTTCTTGCAAAAATGAACACAAGCTCAGACGCTAATGGTCATTGAATCCAACCAAAAATAGTACGTGTCAGGGTGTAGGTTTCTTGCTGCTTTCAGGTGATTTTTCCACTTTAGTTGGTAGCTCCACCTACGCTGCTAACACCAAGCATGAATGACACTATGTGCACCAACACTGACAGCATTAATGATGGCTACATTACCGTCATCAATTTAGCACCGATGCCTCACAGCAAGAAGGTTCCAGGTTCGAATCCATGGGCAGACTGGGCCTTTCTGTGTGGAGTTAGCATGTTCTCTCTGTGTCTGCGTGGGTTCTCTCCGGGTACTCCGGCTTCCTCCCACCATCCAAATACATGCTTGTTAGGTTAATTGGTGATTCTAAATTGCCCGTAGGTGTGAATGTGAGTGTGAATGGTTGTTTGTATGTCTGTGTTAGCCCTGCGACGTGTCCAGGGTGTACCCCGCCTCTCGCCCCATGACGGATAGGCTCCAGCACCCCCCTTCACAGGACAAGCGGTCACAGAAGATGAATGAATGAATGAATATTTCAGCCGTTACTTTAACCGTTACGGTTAGCCTGTGCGCAGTAACACTGGTCTGGCCGGCATGCCAAAATGTCACCCACACATACTTTTAACGCTAATTTCTTCTACTGAATGAAAAGAAACTATCTTGTGACAACTGCTGACGGACTCTGAAGAGCAAACAGAGAGTTTCTTTCTTTCCAGTTTGGCACAAGTTTCCATTTCCTTTTCTTAGTTAGTCACCAGACCGAATCAAGACTGGTGTTACAGAGTCTGGAGTCAGGCTGATAATACAGGGTGTAATGATTCTACATTAGAGCTGTTTGGAAACTCAGACATGCCACACCGTGTACTATTAAATTTCATGGTCTGCATTGTGCATCAAGAGTGCTCGGCGTCAGGATCAGATCACGTGGTCAGGAAGTTGCCTCCATATCTTTGTGTTTGCTGATTAATCAGTTGTTATCACTGTCTTCTAATGACTGTCTTTGAGTATACTTGAGATGCTCTTGATTGTATCTGCAGTGATTGTCAACGTTTAGACTGATTTGTCTATGACGTCACCTCAGCATGAAACATTTATGCCTTAGAATAAACCCCGTTGTTTGCAGATTTAACATATTCATCATATTTTGTCTCTATATACACAGATACAGTTGTAGTTTCTTTGACATATTTATTGTTGTTTCATTCTCTCTCGCAAAGGGCAAAGATGGAAGTCAAGGACCGGCCGGATCAGCTGGTGGTAAAGGAGATAAGGTGCGCTACTCTCATCTGCACGTCTACTTAAATAGATTGGAAAATCCAAGAGTAGCGTAGTCATAGGGCGGCATGTGAAGTGATTTCAGAAACAATCTGCTCCGTGATTCTTCATTCATTCAGTTCTGTTTGTCGCTACATGTCGTACCTTCAGGGATCCAGAGGAGCTTTGGGGCAAGAGGGAGTAGCTGGCCTCGATGGTGAGGAGGTAGATTGATTAGACTCTGTTGGTCACATATTTGATTTCTTCTCTTTTTCTCCTATTTCTGTTTACCTGATTGCAAAAGCACTGAATTCTTTGATCTACCAAACCCTGGTTAAAATACACCCAGAGCTAATCTAGTGGTTTTCCTGATCATTTGAAACCCTGTCATTTTGCGTTCAGGGTCCTGTTGGACTAAAGGGACCTGAAGGGCCGGCCGGCCAAAAAGGCATGTCTGTGAGTAAATGAGACGATTACGGCTAAATGTTTTATTTTTGTAGTTATGGATAATTTCAGATTATTAGCTGGAAACCATTTGTTTTACTTACATTTTAGGGCGATAAAGGGAAAACTGGCCCTCCTGGGCAGAAAGGACCAAAAGGAGCTGAGGGCGAAAGAGGGAATCGAGGGCCACAGGGACCGAATGGGCCCCCAGGGAAACAAGTAACGTTTTCATAAAGCTTCAATTAAAAGTAGTTGCTGTGCTCTGCCCTGTCTTCATCATCTCCTCTCATTCTCAGGGGTACAGAGGTGCACCGGGAGACAGAGGACAACAAGGACTCACAGGGCTCAAGGTTGATGGAAAATCAAAGAAATAACAATGACAGACCTAATTACACTGCACTCATTCAGTGCTATTAATCTCTATGAGGATAATGATGATGATGATGATGACATTCACAGGGTGAGCCAGGTACCAGGGGTTCATCAGGCTTTCCTGGAAAATTCGGACCTGGGGGAGACACTGGAGCAGTAGGAGCCAAGGGTCAGAAGGGGCTCCTGGGACACGCTGTCAGTAGTGCTATTCTTTGATTATTAATGTAGAGCATCTAATGCCTAAATAATTTTAGATAACGTGTTCTGTAAATGTGATGTGCATCATTGTGTTACTATAAGATATTATGATGCCACTGTTACTAAACTTTGTGTTTTCGGTTCATTTCAGGGCCCTCCCGGTGGTATTGGTCCCCCAGGTCCAATTGGACCCTCACCATCTGTATGATCCCCAATCAAAATCCCCAATCATATTAATGAATTTTGTTTTTATTAGTAATTAATATTCTTGAAATGTGCATTGTCCAGATATGCATACAATACATACAGATATCTGCATTTTTCAGGGTTTGCCAGGCAAGAGAGGAGATGAGGGCAAACCTGGGATCCCTGGACCAAAGGTGTTACGTACCATTCAGTCATTGTGATAAGGGGTCCAGTGAAGTATGTGTCCAGCTATAGGAGATTACTGGTATTTAACTGTGTATCTGCTGTGTTTCTGTAATTCAGGGCAGTCATGGCGAGAAGGGCAGCCTCGGCCTTTCAGGCATGAAAGGAGACACAGTGAGGCTTTGTGATAAGTTTAATCAAGTGAACATTATTCATTCGGTCAAGCGCATTTAAGGACGTGTGTTAACTACAGCGGTGCAATGTGTCTGTTATAATGCTATGTGTTTTCTAGGGAGCAAGAGGTCAGAAAGGTGCTAAAGGGGAGCCTGGGACACGGGGCACAGTTGTAAGATGACATTTCTTAACTTTCAACTTGCAATTCTTAAATTTTGAGTGTTATGACACTATGATATAATGGACCAATTTTTATCCGTCACAAAAATTGATTTTGACTGTAAACAGTGGTCATTAAACTGTATTGTTGTAGCTGATTTTAAGTATTTTTGCTGTATTTTCAGGGTAAAGTCGGGAAGATGGGGTTCATTGGCTTTCCAGGTGCTAAAGGGCAACGGGGACCCGCGGGTCCTCCTGGTCTACCAGGAATTAAAGGAATTCAGGGTCCAAAGGTAAAAAAAAAAATATTATTAGCTTTTTACCTGCCTGTACACATGCAGCCCGCAGTCCACCATAAATTAATTTCATCCCACTTCGTGTTCTTTTTAAAGGGGAAAAGAGCCCAACGTGGACATAAAGGTATCAAAGGAGCTGCCGGGAAAACTGTGAGTTTTATTTTAGTCTGACATTTTAGAAAAATCATCTGATAAAGATGCCACAAGCCATATATTACAAAATGTGGTGGTTTTTTAATTAAAGTCTGCCTTTCAACTTCTCAGACTGGAACTTGTGACAGTCAGCTGCTGTCATCATGGCAGAAAAGCGTATTAGAAAAAATAATAATAAAATAATAATAAAAAATATAAGATAATCCTTTATTTATCGCACAGTACCTGACTTAAAAAACGCCATGTCCACTTAGTGTATATCACATCATCTTACTTACAAACAACCAATTTCTACTGATTATTACCCTCTCTGTGTTTAGTATCTAAAAAACCCATTCAGTATTATTTTTTTATTATAACACTTGAACGAACCAAAGTCTGAAATCTGAGTTAACAGTCTGGCCCTGCAGCTCATCTAATGAAGTCTTTTTTGTAGGGTGATGAAGGACCACCAGGGAAGCCAGGGCCTGCTGGACAACCTGGGAAACCTGCAAGTATCATTACTGACCCATGATCAATGTTTATTTAAAAGTAAAACAGCAAGAAAGGCAAAATGTTTAATTTACATCTTGAATCACTGATTTTAGCACACAAAGTTAGGTGAAGAATGTATATAATGTCTGTGATGGTTTTCTTGTGTTTTGGTCTTTTTCCTCAGGGCCTGAGTGGTTTGGATGGACTACTGGGGGTTGAGGGTAACGAAGGAGATCCGGTGAGAAATGTTTTAGCAAGATTTATTATGTTGCTGAAGCATAAATTAAATTAAAGTCATAAATTAAATTTGCCTCTGCTCTCCCTTAAGGGTGATATTGGTTTCAGAGGAGCTCCTGGAACACCAGGCCGGCATGGTAAGATGGTAAGTCAATTCAGACATAGTAGATAACATATTCTCCCATTTCTATATATATTTTCCACTGTGGTTTACAGATACACTAAATAATTTCATATTGTAGGGAACACCTGGACCTCCTGGAGTTATAGGAAACACTGGGAAAAGAGGGCCTAAGGTAAATTATCAGGTCTTTAATTTAAATGTGAAGTGAATAATACAAGTATACCAATGTGTACCTTTTACGTAAATGTCTAAAATTATACTTTCTGATAGTTTGATACCATGCACTGGGCTAGAATATGTGTTTCATATTCCCTTTTAGGGTAAAATTGGACCAAAAGGAAAACGTGGACCTCCTGGACCAGTTGGCCCAAAGGTATACTAGTTTATTTAACAGTAGTGGTCACAGTGTAATGTCTGTTCATGTTAACCTCTACCTCATCGCTCCTGTACTGATACAGCGTATCCCAGGACTGAGAGGAGAGAAGGGTGAACCTGGAAGCCAGGGCACAAAGGTAAAAGTCTGGCATACAACAATCAGGTATAACATTATGACCACTAACAGGAGAAATCTGGATGTTATTTAGACATATACCACCCCCCTAGACCAGACCAGGCAACCCCCACCCCATAGCAATGACACTCCTTGATGGCAACCATCCCCAGCAGGACGCAGCCTGACACAGGGACACACGCAAAAATGGTTTAGGAACAACTACAAAAAACATGAAGAACAGCACAAGGTGTTGACCTGGGCTCCAAATTCACTAGATCCCAAACTGATCAAGTATCTGTATCTGATGAGTCAGTCAACTGTTTTGGAGGCACAAGGGAGACCTACACAATGTTAGGAAGGTGGTCGTAATGTTATGCCTGATGGGTGTGTATGCTCACTTCACTGTGAATTACTTGGAAATCAAATACTCACACCAGAATGACTACACTGTCAGTAGTGTTCACCATAGAGGACTTAAATAAATGCTTTCCGTTGCTTAGTTTCTGGATATTCGCAGTAAGCCCTGACACATGCAAAAGGTCATACAGTGATTATGACTGCATCATCTGGGAATTGTAAATCATATTCTTGAAATACAGGGTCTCCCCGGTGCCATGGGGATTCTCGGGCCGATGGGACCACCAGGGCTAAAGGTTAGTTTAAATGTTTTAAATATGAATGGGTTTAAAAGCAATAGCACGCTTTTACGTTGATCTAAGTCATGTTTAACTCTTATCTTAGGGGAATCCTGGTTTGCAGGGGCTAAAAGGTCAAACGGGTCAGAAAGGAAAGCAGGCAAGTTCTGTTTTGCTCCACATTTTACAACGTTCTAGTAAATGAGCGCAAGATATTCATAAACTGACCAATTTCCACAGGGGGTCACCGGTCCTCGTGGCCCACGGGGGCAGAAAGGCTTTCTTGGGAAGACTGTGAGTTTGTTAGATATTCTGAAATTTATAATGAATTACTGAAACAAATGACTCAAATGTGTAGCCAAATCTGAAAGTAAAAAACATCACATGCTGGATAGACTTTGACTCAACCATAAAATTGTGAGTTATTAGGCTTTTGAATTTTAAATCTCACCAGTAATATCTGCTCTATCTGTTAAAGGGTCATCTTGGAAAGAAGGTGAGAGATTATGTCTTTCTGTGCCTCTACTGGTTGAATGTCAAAACTGTTTATTAAAAGCTGTAATCTATATTTCTGATTCATTTAAATTAGATTAGCCATCCTTTATTATTGCTTAACTGTGTTTGGGCCTTTACAGGGACATAAAGGTGTCCAAGGCAGGAGAGGACCAAAGGGAATTAAGGGCCGGCCTGGGCCTCCAGTAAGACCTGATCCTTACACTGTGCTGCCTTTACATGCATGTAAGGCTTAATGTTGAGGTTGATAAAAAAAAATTTATCATGTCATTTCTTTGACAGGGAAATCCAGGTGCACCAGGTTATCGCAGGCCTGCACAAAGACGAGGATCAAAACCCGAGCCAAGACCAGGGCTGAGAATTGAGCAAAGGCCCAAAACCAGACCCAGGACAAGATCCAGACTGAAAACTGTGCCGAGTTCAAAGCAAACTCCCCACCGCCCAAAGAAAAGGAAAGGACAACAAAAAGTTGGTACAAGCTTTCTTGTCATATTCTGTATATGACATTTGTTTACGTTCAATGAGTGTATTAATTGACTCACTGAATACAGCCAAGCATGATCTGAATGTTGGATTCTACTGTTGCAGCCAAGGCGGGTGACTAAGAGATGGACCCAAGAAGATGAGGCTGAGGAATACTTCAGCTGGCCGCTAGGAACCAAAGATGATCCTGGCACCACCTGCCATGAGCTGGGACTCATACATCCACATCTGAGAGACGGTGAGAATCTATAAGAGTTCGTAGCCACCACAAGTTTTAACACACATTTCAACATCCCATCCCATATTAGTCTGAATGTCAGAGTCCATTATATTTCAGGTTACTTTTACATGGATCCCAACCAAGGCTGTCCTTATGATGCTCTGAAGGTATTCTGTAACTTCACAGCAGGAGGAACGACCTGCATAGACCCTCTACGCTCACTGGTACAGTCATCTCCTCCAACAAGGAATAACTCTAGACAAAGAAGGACATTACTTGCTGATTAACGTAAATATTTACTCAAGAATGAGTTTAATAATACAAGTCATGTTTCATCTTTTAGATTAATATAAAATTGGAACCAGAAATTAAGAAGTCAAGGACGTCTGTGCGGTGGTTTACTCAGCAACATGACGGACACAAGGTGAGTACATGTTCAATGAAACATACCGTACGCGTGGATCCTTCTTCTAACTTTATCAATGTTTCTCATAGTTTGAGTACGCTGGTGTGGATGTTGTCCAGCTGAGGTTTCTGCGGCTGCACAGCCACACGTCTTTCCAGCACATTACTCTCGGCTGCGCGGCAAATCGGTCTAAAGCCACCGCTGCGGCCGAATCAGTCGAACAGATTGCCCTCTTGCTGGGAGACTGTGGCAGAGAAATTGAATCGCACCTCATCACCGTGTCAAGAGAAGGCTGCGAGGTCAGACTCTATGATTTCTATACTGTCTGTTCAAGAGCTTTCTTTAACTGTTACACTAATAGTTTAATAGCACTGACATTTAAAAAAGGCACTATTCATGTTTCTAATGCAAAATGATGAAAGAAAATAACAAATAAATCAAGTTGCACTGATATGAGTAAATCCAGCACTGCCTGAACACTGGTATCCTTCCATCATTGGTACTGAAAGTTACAAGGTAAATTACCAATGTAATATACTATAGGTATGAGAGAAAATAATGTAATTAATCAATGGGAGATTCACGAGTGTTTGTTTTTTTGCTCTTGTCATACTCTGCCGTGAAAAGGTTAATTTTCTGGGACAGGTTATGCATCCAGTACGAACAAACTGTTTGCTTTTTGTCTGTTCGTTCCCCAGGTGGACGTGGTTGTGAGGGTTCGGGGGAGCACGGAGTTGCACCGAGGTGATATGGAGTTACTTCCTCTCAGAGATCTGGCTGTAGAGTCAAGTGCTCTATCCCACCTCGTCACTGAGATCCCTGTGACTTTGGGACCTCTCTGCTTCTTGTGACCAATGAGATGTGTGTGTGTGTGTGTGCGCGTGTGTGCATGTGTGTGTGAGTGTGTGTGTAACGACATTCTGTAAATATCTCTTTCATACAGAAAGCAGGGAAATATGATGTCCGTGTATTTGAAACAATTTTAATGAATCACTTTGTTAGAATGAATTTGCTCAGTTTACTATATTTATTGAATTGTACAAATATTAGAATTTATTGTGTGACACATTTTATAAGGTGTTAGCAAAAGTTAAAATGTTTATGTTACAAGTCAACCGCCTCCAGGTGGGACACTGACAGGACCGTCAAAATAAAATCATCAAACTGAACATTCATTCATCTTCTATACCCGTTTTTAGTCCTGTTAAGGGTCACGGGGGTCTGCTGGAGCCTATCCCAGCTGTCATCAGGCGAGAGGCAGGGTACACCCTGGACAGGTCGCCAGTCTATCACAGGGCTAACACAGAGAAACAGACAACCATTCACACTCATATTCACACCTATGGCCAATTTAGACTCACCAGTTAATCTAACAAGCATGTCTTTGGACGGTGGGAGGAAGCCAGAGAAGACACAGGGAGAACATGCAAACTCCACACAGAAAGGCCCTAGTCGGCCGATGGATTCGAACCAGTCCCGTGTTTTATTCACACTAAACAGCAGAGCTGAACCTTGCATTACAGTTTGCTCTTTAGTGCTTTAAAGTATCAGCGTTGTTTCATATGGGTTATGTTCCTCTTAGCCATAGAGCATTCTTTGTGTAGATTATTAAACAGTTGTCTATATTTGGGCTTAATTCGTTTTTTATTATGAGCATTTTAATTGAACTTTGGGCTATGACCAGCAGGGGGCATGCTAGAGTTTAATTGCCACGGGTATAAAGACATGCCCAGATTTTAAAGAGCATAGAAAGGCAGGCAAACAGCAACAAATAAAACAGTTTTCTTTTTTTTTTTTCACCTCCTCATGGGCAGGGAAAGCAGTTTGTAAGTCGCAGGTCGCTGTAAGAGTAAGTTGGTACAACATATTTTATTTTAATCTTTTTTTTTTTTTTTTTACTACAATTAGTGTGACATATATCCATAGACAGTGAATGTCGAATGATGAATTAATTTTATTTTAAAGCTATAAAAAATACAATCAGCAAAACTTTCATTTACAACAATTAGCAGAAATTACATACATACAATAAATAAAAAGATGTACAAATAATAGGAATGCAATGTCATGTATAAGCTGGAAAATAAAAGCCACATATTAATGCTGAACATAAAGATGGAGGATAGAATAGAAGTATTTTGTGCATTGTGTATAGCACCTGTATGACCTGAATGAAACAAATAAATAATGTTTTGCATAAAGTCATTAACACATGGTGAGTATCCATCAACAGGTCTTTGCCACAGTGTCCACATCCTGGAGTGGCTGCATTTTTGCATAGCTTGGACAAAAATTTGTTAGCTGGACTTGTTAATGATTCTTGACGACTTAGAGCATGTTGCCTATCCACTCTATGCACTGACTTTATTTTGAAATTAATCACAATAACTTCATCCGTTTTACTTATATGCCTAGCATTAGTCAGCTAGAAGAGCGTAGCAAAACAACACCAGCTGATTCAGGCTCATGATATGAAATGTGACAGGAGTTAATAGCTAGTTTTATTTCAGTTTTTACTTTTAAAGCAAGTTAAATTTTAAGTCCCTCTACATTTCTCATATCACACAATCGGCACTTTGGTGGAAACAGACCAGACCCGTTCTGTTGCCAGAAAGTGTGTTGCTGAGACATGTCTTAAGAAGCTTCAAAACCTCACGGCATAGATACGAAACAAAATGACTCAGTGTGTTGTCTCCTTTCAAAACCATCTGCCACTTCAACAGGATAACAGGCATTTACTACAACTGTTGATCATTTCACCAAAGATTAAATGTATTAAACGTGCATATGCACTTGGAATGAATTTGTCATGTTAATACAGCATGACAGCAGTTAATGCATGACAAATGAACACGTTAAAAACATGTCACAGTTGTGTGGCTTAACTTTCTGTATTTTACTGAGGACAATACTTCTTTATATAGGTGTGCACAGAGACGTTGGATGAGAGACGTCTTTTTTTTTTTCATTATGATTGTATTTAACGTGGGAAAATAAAATTTTACTTCCTGTTCTGCCTCTGATAAGATCTGGTGGATTCACGGTTTTGTATAAGTGCGGTTTGTTTGTAGAGAAAAGCCACTTCTCAACTGTAGAGGGCAACTGAGTTGACTGGTCTTTTTTAGCACATTACACAATATTGTCTAAGGCAGATGTGTTTCACTAAATGCATTTAATATCCAAAGCCTGAACTAATTTGCAAATTCACTGACTCCTTTTGATCATCCGGATCATGCTGGGGATACATGTACCCACAGATGGAAAGGCTCTAATTGGGGTAGCTAACACAGTTAAAATCATAAATGCATCCTTGTGTCTTTGACATTAAGGGTCTTGCCACACTCAGCTCATGAGATCACTTACATTTATGACACATCAAGCTCTACTTAGAGCACTCATTGTACCACTCAAAAACAAGTTTTACTTGCAAAAGGAATATGACTCAAGCGGAGTGACTTTGCGACCTTTAACTTTGCTTGTGCAGCATTATGAACCGGTGTAAAGATTAGAAATGAGTGATAGGTTATTCATATTGTGACGATTAGAATATTATGAATGCATAAAATTAAAGATGTTTTTCTTTTTCAGTTGTTTCTGTTTCCTTTTGTTCAACTTTTCTTCTGCAGAAAAATAAAAATAACCATTAAAGTGTCCACCAAACAGCAGGAATCCGGTTCATATTGTGTTGGCTCTTGCAAGTTCATCCAGTAATAGGCCATATAGATAGATAGATAGATAGATAGATAGATAGATAGATAGATAGATAGGTTTTATTTGTCACATGCACAGTTATACATAGTACAATGCACAGTGAAATGTATTCTTGTACCTGCAGCCAGTAGTAATAAAATAAAATAAAGTACTACAGTAAAACAGTAGTAATTGCAATTTCCTTAACACACAAGGTAAACAATATAAGTGTAAATGTACACCGAGAAAAACAAAATAAAATATACATGTTCATATATTGTTTCAGTTATATCATATCATATCATATCATATCATATCATATCATATCATATCATATCATATCATATCATATCATATCATATCATATTATCATCAGATTTATTTTAGCTATTTAACAATGGACAAGAGATACAACAACGTTAGTAGTCTGACAGGGCGATGACGTCAAAAGGAGGAGAGACTTTCAGCCAATCAGCATCGTCCTCCGTGCTCATCATGTCCTCAGTGTTTATACAGTGGGGAAGGTGAGCAGCAGCACAGATTGTAGTGAATGAAGGACCTGCTCCTCTGCTTTTATACTCTGTTACGCTGGAGAAACGCTCACTGAGAGAGGACCCGGCGGCTGGAGCGAGTACATATTCAGGAAGTCGGCAGGTAACGTGTTTGTATTTCCTCCTGTGTCAGTCAACGCTTCTGTCAACCTGCTGGCAGCTAACGTCAACAAGTTGGCTAATTTGACTAGCTCCCAGTCAGTGCTAACCGTCTGAGTATCACCAGGTAGAAGCTCTAATGTCAGAGCCGTGCTAGCTGATCCAGAAGCTCTGTAATTAGTTCATGAATGGACCGCTTGCCTGAAATACTGACTCTTCCTGTCAGCTGATGGGAGCTAACCAAACTGTTAGCTGTCTGTGTCCATGCGAGTCTGTGTCATATGAGAGTGATTTGATTGTCAACTGGCTTTGCTTTGTCTGTCAATCTTAGCATTCCTGCCTGCCCATGTGGAGGTTCAAGAGCAAACCATGTACTTATGCTAAAATCCCTTAAAGACACACTTCACTATTCCTGTAGCTTCCACTGTTTATTATTTTAACTCTTTTTTTGTGTGTATCTGTAGAATGGAGAGTGTGGATGACAGTGTCCTCCGGTCCCGAAGCCGAGACGTTCCTAAGATGCCTACCTTCTCTGACTTGGATAGCTCTTTGGACGGGGAAGGCAGTCCTGGTAAACATCAGCAAAGCAGCAGAGACAACCACATCACCAGCAATGGTAAGAGAATAAGATGCTATATGTCGATTAAACACCCAAACTTCTTTCCAGTAAACTTCCACACAGGTCTGACATCATTATGATGTAATGACATGTTCTTCTTAAGCAGTTTGTTTGACCTGTGGTACACTTACTGTGGTGAACCACGATAGGAAATGACAGTAGCAGCTACTGTCTGCTGATGACTCCCATGCTAGTCATCAGTAACCAAGAAAGTATACTCTAACCCCTCCTGAGAAATGATGACTGTGAAACACTTGAGTTGAGTTTTCTGTACGCTCAGAGGAAAATCACAGGACACTGAGAAAAGATGCTTCCTGTTTTTGTTACGATGTCAAGTTCAGACACTTCTTCTTTTGTGTATCGTTGACATTCACTTGCTTGATGGGTGGGGTGTCACTTCTGCTGCTCTTTGACTTGAACCTCATCACCAGACAACTCTCAAGATGAATAACCTATCGTGACCTTAAATGTCCTGCCTGTTGAACACTCTTCTGCTGTACACTGTTGTAGGCGTGTCTCCTTTTTGGATTTTGCAACTTTGGATCTAAGGTCTGATGTCATTTGATTTCAGCTTAACAGGCTGTTGCACATTCGCAGCACAGTGATCAAAATTGTGCCACTTGTACAATACAGCATTATCTGTCGGTCATTTATGTGTGGAAGCTGATGTTTACATTTACCGGGTCAAAGTTTTGTTGATACAATGTGACTATTGACTCAGTTGACTCTATTGTTCATTAAGGTGTGTCTGAATCACATGGGTGTATTATGATGTTGCAAGGTCTCACTTACCAAACAGCACTGCGACTACTACTGCTTGTTTCCCGTCATACGTATGTGTGTGTTCTCATTCTCTTTTCAGGGAAAATTGAAGTGGAACATGTGATCAGCAAAAAACTGCAGCTAAAAAGGAAAGCAGAGGTCAGTAAGTCAGTAGTGTGGGTTAGATGGCTAACCCGCGCGTGGCTCAGTGTGCATGTGAGAATGACTCACTGTAAAGCAATAAAAGTTGGAAAAGTTGTAATTTAGCATCTCTGCTATCGAATAAACAATACATTTTGTTTTATTTATGTGATTTATTTCAACCAGTGGCATGCATTTAGCATTAATGTATGCTTAAAACATATCCATTCCCCTTCTAGGTTGATTTCTGTGATCTGATTCCAACTGAAGATGCTTAGATTGTAGAAAACTTAAGCAATCTGTGAAGTAATGTCCAAAAAAAGAAAAAGGAGAAGAACCGTTCCATATGGAAATTAGTCATTATTCTGAAATCACACCTAATTGCAATTAAACTGGCTCATGACCCATTTCGTAAAATCAGATTGCATGACTGTTTGCGAAAGATGCATTCGGGCTTTTTTTTTTTTAAAGGTTAAATCAGTACATCACACTCTAAGCAGTTTCAACACTAGGAGCCATGCCTGTGATCGTCTGTTTGTCCCGCTGAAGGTGTTTTAAAACGACAGTGATAAATAACAGTTGAAGTGTGATTGTGTTGCTCCACAGACACACAGAGTTGTTGTTGCTGGCGTGAAAGAACTGTAATGTGAATTTGTAGTGCAGTCAACTGTGCAGGAAATAATCCACTCGTTTTTTATACAATGTCATATTTGTATCTGCAGACTGTGAATAACTATATCCTTTCTTATTACCCAGTACCTGAAGAGTGACCTGATGCGTCAGTTTGACAACCAGGTGAACGACTTCATGGACAGTCTTATTGAGGAATCGGCCAGCCTGGAACCTGCACCTGTACCTGCTGTGTTTTCACCCCCACTCTCAGAAAAAGAGAGGAGCAAACTCAGGTACTGCGATTCACCTTCTGTTTTAGTCGATGTAAATGTCTTCTGTTGGTCATCCTATAAAAACTATATATTTGCTGTTTTTATTATAGGCATTTCCGACCTCCTCATGGGCAGGGAAAGCAGTTTGTAAGTCGCAGGTCCCTCTTGGAGTAAGTTAACACATCGATGCCAAAGTCATATGAATATTGTTTGCACAAGACGGAGGTTATTTGCATTTGTCACGGCGCTCTTCGTTGGGTTTTACTGCTGCTTGGGCACTGTGTAATAACTTCAGCTGAACACACACTCATTTTATGTCATCTGTTTTTCCACAGTGAGCTGTTCGAGGTGAACCACATCAGGACTATCTATCACATGTTTATCGCTCTGCTCATTCTCTTCATCCTCAGTACGCTTGTGGTAGATTTCCTTGATGAAGGCCGGTAATATAAAACTGCTACGGTTTATGTTTTTGATTTTTGTGTCCATGTCCAATGAGTCAGTGAACGTGATTAATTTTGTCACGGATCATTTCTGATCCTTCAGGTTTTTCCATCCCTGCTTTGTCTTTTACCCCTCAGGCTGGTGTTGGACTTTGACCTGCTAGTCTATGCGTTTGGACAGTTCCCCCTGGTGGTGTGCACGTGGATCTGCATGTTTCTGTCTGCATTGCTGGTTCCCTACACCCTCTTCCACCTGTGGTCAAATACCCAGTCTGGCTCTCACGGTCACCCCAAGTTGTACAGTCTGATGTTTGGATCTGTGTTCCTTCTCTACCAAGCCTTGGGTCTGGGATTCCTGCCCACATATGTAGTGGTGACCAACAGTTTGCCACCTGCATCCTGTTTTATCATCATCCTGGAGCAGGTAGATGGACGTTGGGGTTGCTTTTAGTTTTATGCAGGGTAGCCACATACACTGTTAAAGAGTCTTCCACTGCAAATTGTCCTTTGTTAAATTTCAGGTACGTCTTATGATGAAAGCCCACTCCTTTATTAGGGAAAATGTGCCAAGAGTCCTGACGTGGGCTAAAGACAAGACAAGTATGTAACTGTCTAAATCACACTACACATTTGTGCCTTTTTTTCCTATATATGCCACACAATTTTTACTGGCCATTGTATTTCTCTCTTTCTTTCTTTCTGTCCCGCCTTGTCCTCTGCAGGCCCTGCCCCAGTGGTCCCTCAGGTCCCTCAGTATCTCTACTTCCTGTTTGCACCCACGCTTATCTACAGAGACAAGTACCCCAGGTAAATAGACTCTTGTTATTTGTCTAGTATGAGTCCCTCTTGAGAACTGAACACAGGACAGTGTGGGGGTTTTTTTTCAACACAGTGGCCCATACACTAGTGTTGTGGTAAAGCCATCATTTCTCACTCTAATGCAGGAACCCAGTGATCAGATGGGGATACGTGGCCTCGAAGTTGCTTCAGGTAAAAACCTCTTTCATGGTGACCTTACTTAAGATTAAAAGCAAACAATATAAATCCATTTTTCTGACTTTTCCTACCCCTCCACAGGTACTAGGCTGTCTGTTTTATGCCTACTACGTGTTTGTGCGGCTCTGCATACCTCAGTTCCACAGCATCAGTCTGCAGCTGTTTGACCTACGCTCTATGGTCCTCTGTGTTTTCAACTCCATCCTGCCAGGTACGAAAAACCCTAAACTTATGTGCCTTCCCTATACCCGTGGCCTTAGTCATGTTTTTCTTGCCAGCAAATGGCAGTTTACCGCTGTTCTTAAGATAAATAATGTTTCTATTTTCTTTTGCAGGAGTCTTGATTCTCTTTCTGGGATTCTTTGCCTTCCTCCACTGTTGGCTCAACGCTTTTGCCGAGATGCTTCGCTTTGCTGACAGGATGTTTTACAAGGTGATGCTTTCACACTCACTGTAGTAATTTAAAGAAAGAAGTCCCTGTGCTGCAGAAAACATTTGAATCGGTTAATTGTGATTATACATTACAGGATTGGTGGAATTCAACCTCTTTTGCCAATTACTATCGCACTTGGAATGTAGTGGTCCATGACTGGCTGTACTACTATGTGTACCGGGACATCCTGTGGGTGAGTGACTTATCTGTTGATAGTCTTTCATTTAAGGTTGTTTTTTTTTTTTTTTTTGTTACTATATACTAATGATAACAATTAAAACATCCAGATAATGAGCTGTTTTAAAATGTCTTGAGCATATTTCACAAGTCACTGCAAATGTAAAAAAAAAAAAATGGCATGATTAAACCCGATGTTTCTGTTCTCTCGTTATTCCAGATGTCTCAGAAGCGTTTCCGACCAGCCGCCATGCTGTTTGTGTTCACAGTGTCTGCGGTGGTCCATGAGTACATTCTTGCAATTTGCTTTGGTTTCTTCTATCCTGTGCTCTTCTGCCTCTTCATGTGCTTTGGAAGTAAGAGAAAAGACCATCACACAACTCGCACATTTATGTTTCCATCATGCTCCCCCCTCTCATCTTTTTTTTTTTTCATCCTCTCAAAGTGATGTTCAACTTCATTCTGCATGACCAAAGGAAAGGTCCCATCTGGAACATAATCATGTGGACGTCCCTTTTCCTGGGACAGGGAGTCATTATCTGTCTGTACTCCCAGGAGTGGTATGCACAACGCTACTGCCCCCTGAAGGAGGTAACACACTTTTGTTTTTAAAAGCTAGTGTAGACATAAGTGTAGACACAAATTCACATGTCTATGATGGTGTTTTTGTTCCAGTCCTCCTTTATAGAGTTACTGAAACCTCGCTCCTGGAGCTGTCAAGGAGCCGTGGTGGCAGACGCGAATAGCCTGTGACCTACGATGGGACCGCTGAGAGAAGGACCGTCGCTGATCAGTATAAACCAGACCAGCCTTTCTGATACCGTCATAACTTTTGGCCCTTTGTTTGTTTTATTTTATTGCACTAAGGTCATGCGTCTGCGCGTGAAAGTATAGAAGAGTGTCTGCCAAAATGCCAAAAAACAGCAAAGTCACAATGATGCCTTATCTGTTTTAAGTTTTCAGAGGCAAGACCACAACAAAATTACTGGTTCACATAAAAGTACTTGTGAGCTCCTATTTTTATGTACTATTTATTTTTGCTTTTGCCTTGATCAACTGTGAAAGCACTCCTTGTGCCAACATGACACTGGCAATAATGACATGGCAGCTGAATGCAAACATTACACGGTACAAATGTATGCAGTGGTGGTTAATATTTAACAAGGTTTGCGGTTGCTAATCTGTTATAAAGGACATTTCGTATGTTGTTTGGAAAGACAAACAGATACAGAATTATATTTATTTTCCCTGCCAATAAGATTCATTTGGAGAACGGTTTGGTGTTATAAATCTGAGGAGCACTGGTGTCTGTATTATAACTTTTAGACTGCTGTCGTCTCATTTGAAGTGATAGATGATGGTGCCATTTCATATGGTCTCTTGTTGATGAAGTTATTTTATGATATATCTGATCATTCAGGCATATTGCCACTGTGATACATCTGAACTGTTATATTTCCCAAATGTAATATATTTTTTTTATGTGTTGGATCTGTCAAGCCACAAGTTAGGAGGTTGGGTTAATTATAATTTAGAAATGACAATCTCTAAAAGCTCTATGAAATAAGATGATGGTTGTACTGAATGTAATTATATATTATGTGACTGCTGGGTGAATTAGTAATGATTCAAATCAACTGGTTACAGCATACATCTCGCATCAGGAAGCTGTTTGAGAAGCCACATGTTGTATTTTGACCATGACCAATGTTAAGAGAAGTGTACAGTGATTTCAGCTGCAATGTGAAATCCCTACAGAGTAACTACGACTGTACAACTTGCAGCTGGCTGCTAGGATGTCATAACATTGGCATGGTACTCATACTTGATTTGCACGTTGATTAAATCATACATTTTACAGAACAATAATTTCAATGTCAAGCTAATGGCATTAGGCTTATAATGTGCTTATTGTACTTTCCGTTGTTGTGATTTCGAAGTAGTGCTCTTTCAAGTGATGTTTGTGTTAAGGTTAATGCTCTCAATTTCAATGCAGGGATAATAATGAGATTATGAATACTGAGGTACACAATACAAAGTAGAAAACCAGCACAGACTCAGCACTACTACAAAAAAAATGATCACCACAAGGTGGCACTGTATTAAAACTTTTAATTTCATCTCTCTGCTCATTTTTTTTTCCTTTACAGAATTACAATTGAGAAACACAGGTACCTGAAAATAATTGTATTATATATTATGTATAGATATTAGAAGAAATATTGGAAGTTAAAACTCCTCGTCTGAGAGAAATTTTATCCCATGTTTATGCCTTTGAGATTTTATGATATTTATAATAATGAAGAGTCAAACTGCACAAGTGCTGTTTATTTAGATATTTATTTTTGGGAGAAGAATCTATTGTCACATGTGTGTCCATTGCAATTTTTTTGTCTGTTGTTAAATAGCTTATTGTGTCAGGTGACGTTTTTCTGAATCACTGTTTTATGAATCATTATGAATCATTATGAATTGCCTGATGCATTCCTGAAAAACACACACATATATATATGAGAACTTTCAAATTAAAAAAGTATATTCCCATTGCCTCTTTCATCCAAGTTGATCTCTATGCAGTATGTGATAATTTTGTATAAATCTCCATGTGCCAATTAAACAGGAGCATAAATATCTTTAGTGAGAGTCGGTTTACATTACCACGTGGTTGTCACAACAGTTGATGTCTGATATTCATACCTGTGTAGTGTATTTTTTTATAAAAAAGGATATTAATCCATCAGTTTTAGATTGTGAAATCAATTACCTGTAAAATCTGTACTAGTTTATAGTTAGAGTTTTACAGTAGGTCCAATTTAAATTAAAACTACTGATGCATTCATTATTTAATATTATCATATTTGCTGAGAGGTTACACTCTTTTCTGTAGTTTTCCTCCGGGACACTGGGATCAGAAAGCCCACATGGGACCCCCCCTCACCCCACCCCCTCGCCCGCTGTTACGGGTGCACGGGGACTGTGTGGATGTTTGGTGCTGGAGAGGTGGAGGATCACGCTGACAGGGGATCGAGGCGAACCCCCCGCCTTGTGCAACACATCTTCTGTTCTGCGGTAAAGATGGCGGCGTCAGAGGGGGCGCACAGCGGCCGGACAACGGCAAAACGACTCTGAATAGGTCCCGTTTGACGGAACCTCGCGCGTCAGGTACTATCGATTACTGCTCGGATACTATCTGGATCACCGGAGTTGGGAGAAACGCTGTCACACGCCGGGGCTGTGATTTTTATTGTTAAAGGCAGGGTGGGTGGGTTTCACACATAGCTGCTAACGTTAGCTAAAGGGGCTAACCTAGCGAGCTAATACGGGCTAGTCAACGGTAGCTCGATTGAAGAACAGCGGGGAGGGGATTGAGGAAGAGTATTCGGGCCAGGCCGCTCCAGCTCGGGGGAATGTGAACCAGAGGTGCGCAAGGGGGTTTGCTCGCTTCGTCCCAAACGTCCTCACGCCAAACTACCGGGATGGGACAGCAGGTAGGCCGCGTCGGTGAGGGTACATCGACCGGACTCCAGCCACCACAGCCCCACGCGCCCCAACCACACCAAGGGAAGGGGAACCGGGGGAGCGTCGCCGGGAGAAGACCCCGAGAACCCGGCAGTAGCACCGGGACTCCGCCAGGCAGGGACGGTGCAGTCAACGTGCCCGATCCAGGGTTCAATATATTCACGAAGCATTCAGGTAAAGAGATATCCGTGTTTATAAAAGTATCGATGAGGGAGTCCGCTTTTTGACTTTATATTGCTTTTGCTGCTGATTAGCGTTTTGCTAGCCGAGTCCGTGCTATTTGACAACGACGCGTTAGCGGAAATAGCCGTGCCAACCAACATTAGCTTTCCATGCCTCATCCATCTTAGTGTGCGTTAATATTAATTATCTGTGTTTGCAGTTTATTCAGGAACAAAAAAAAAAAAAGGCATAACGAAATAGCCCTGATTTGACACCAAGGCAGCAGTAGTGTGTGTTGGAGCATACCATTTGTGCTGCATGTGACCTAATGATCCCAAAAGGAGGCACTATGTTTTTGAAAAGAGGACCGAGTCTTCTTGTTTTGCTCTTCTTGGAGGGTTTATAGCCGGAGGTTGACTAGTCAAAGCAGTCCTCTTAGGCGCCTCTTCGTGATACTTTGGTTTGGTAATGCTGATTCTTGCCTCCGGAGGTTGACTAACCATTCCACTCCATTAACTCCTTATAGCAGCCACCACAGGCTCACATTACAATACCTAGTGGTTTTCACATGCTCACTTACATCCTCTGTCTGATAATGTCTGCTGTTACAACACACTCAAGCAGGCTGGCTGCACAGTTTGATCCCATTGGAAATCTATGTGAATTATTTAAGTCACCTCTTCTGTCGTCGTCATATGATTCATGTGGACGTCAACATTTAAAAGCTGCTCTCGTGTGCTTGTGTTTTAATATATTAATATCTGTCCTTTCATATTGAAGGCTGAAGTAAGGTTACTCTTGTATTACAAAAAAAATATGTCACTCAGCATCTATCTCCCATCTTTTTGCCTCACTCCAATTGCTATGCATTCAAACTGGTATTTGCACGCATATCTTCGGTATCGCTCCCCTAATTTGAGCCCAGTCAAATGTCATGCCTCGTTCTTTCCAGCCCTCGACCCTCTGGTAGTTTAGTGGCTGATCTGGGCTTATAAGTAATGGATATGATGGAACAACTACTAAGCATAAGCTAATTTATTTAAGTAGAGCTTTGCTTAATACTCACACACAGTCGCCACCCTAATGTCTATAAAAGAGAGCAAAATTGGCAGTATGGTTGGGGACATGTCCTCAAGTAAATAGTTACTTTACATTTGCTCCATAGGTGTAAACCAACTGGCGTAACTTGCCTAGTTTCCACTGATGTCCCAGACCCAACTCCCCCCCCCCCCCCCCCCCCCCCCGCCATTGAAGCGAGCAGGGACACACACAGAAGGTGCAACCTTTTGGGAATGGAAACCATTTTCAATTCCTGGCTCTCACATCCTAAAAGTAACAGCCCTGAGCTTGAAGTGCATATACAGACAGACAGTCCCACTAAGTGCAACACCGCTCACCCGTCTGCGCTGGCCTGTTCCCTCCGACGTCGGGGCAGGAGTAGCCTTTTTATAGCGTCCAGGATGCAGTCACACAGCCACTCTGCAGAGAGACTGCTACTCTTCAAAGCACACAATAATAGAACAAAGACTCTTTAAGTGGCGACGCTCGGGACTGTGCTCTCAGTCTTCCACTGAAAATCGAGCTGCCTTACTTCTTGTCGTCTGTTTATGCAATGATGATGCAGCATTATATTACACGTGTTTGTGGCTGAAAAGAAGGCGTTTTGATTACAAGTAAGTCGGTGTCCGTTACCGGGAAATATTTTCATTAAGTGTCAATCAATTTTTCTGTAGAGTACTTTGTGAAGTAATGTCAGTAAATCACAAGTACAAGTTACTAGCTGAAATATTTATTGCAGTTGCTACTTGAGTTTGACCAAAGGCCTCATAACAAGTGTGTAATAAGAGTATAACTGCATAGTGTGACGTATAACTTAATATATGGGCAAGCAGATCAATCAGTTGTTGTAACTGCAGTGATTTGTTCAAAGCTGGTGTTGGCTAGACTGATGAGGTGACTTAATTTGATTTGACGACACAACTTTATGTTACGTTTTTTCAAGTTAAAGTTGAGATGAATTATATTCAACCACTGCAAGGAAATTGCGTGTCACTGAAGCCAACCGAAGTGCAATAATACATGTATACATAGTTCTGTAGTTGTTGTGAGTCAACCAGTTGGTTAAAGTGTTGCTTATACGTGTACGTTTCAGGAAACGCTCTTGCCCAGAGTCATCGAGATGCACAAGGTGGCTGTATTAATCAAGCCTCCTAACCGTTTTATAGCAGACTAGCATTTTTCTTCAGCTTAATCACGCCTTCTCGGGTTGTAATTGAAAGGTGCCAGTCTATGAGGAATGTCTGTTGATCTCATGCGTCTGTGTTGCTGCCTGTCTTTCTTGGATAAGTGGGTTTGCACATGGTTTGAGTTTCTATTAGTGTGCCTGAAACTACTGCAGCGTTTCAGAGCGACGAATCAGTCTGGAAGCCATCGGTGTAAATTGGCTGTTGATATGCCTTGCCCGATGGACTTAGTTTTCCCTCTTTGTTCGCATCTCTCTCTCCTTCTTGGTAGAGATTATTTCCTGTAAATTCCGTCTTTGAGCTATCTGCCTCTTTCTCCACTTCAAACAAGGTGAATTGCCCCTTGCCCCCGGCCAGGTTTGCATCAGCTCATCACTGATATTGCATCCCTGTCTTCCAACCAAGACAGCAGTTGCCCCCACCAGGCAGCTTTGAAACCACTGAGCTAAACAAGGACGGACAAGGAGGACACAGCCCCTGAGCTGAATCAAGGGTGACCGGCAAGACAGCTTCCTTCAGGAGTATCGGTTCAGTTGCCATAATATTGAATCAGTGGCTGCAACATATCGATGGTTCCACACTTTGAGCCTCGTCAGGAGTTCAGAGATCTCCATCTCTGCAGTGGGTTCATCTGATACATGCACTGCAGCAGTGAGGAGCGTCCTCTTCTACTGAAGACTGAAGTGGTGAACACGCTGAGAAACTGTCCTCACTAATGACATTTCTGTTGCAGTTTATTTCTCTCCAGTATTTGTCACCTCTCCGAAATGAAACCCACGTCTTGCGAGATAAAAATTCTGAGTGGGTTGTCTCGATCGGCGTACTGGTGGCGTTAAAACACTGCGACGGCACTGCTGAATGTTCTTTTCATAAAATCAACAAAGCAATAGGCTTATCTATTTTTACGCTAAACAGATCAGAGAAATTGGGGCAGATGAAGTGGATTGCAGTATTTTTTGGCTCCGGTTCTGGTGATGCACACAGAGCCAGCTCTATCTGAAATACAGCACTGTTAAAGCTGCCCAGGGGAGAAGAGAGATTCCTGGATCCAGGATTCAAGGACCTAAGATGATTTGCATCACGGGTGAAATTAGATTAGAGACAAATCCACTTTTCTGTGGACTCTGTGTGCTAAAACCCCAACAACCCGGATAAGTATCCCCACAGCCAGTGCAGTATATGAGGGAAGAAGATTCAGACACTTTAATGGCTATGGGTGAGATTATAATGAGATTTAAAAGATCATATCTTGGTGTAAAGATTATATATTGATAAAAAGGATCTCCAAGAGTCTCCTAATGACTCCCATTAACCACTAGGAGGAGCCATGGCCACACCTCCTCTGGATGAGACCAGCTAGAAATTGGGGCAAATCTGAAACTCTGACTGATTATCTCACAGTTGGCAGTAAGAGCGATGTGATGGACATGTTGGAAGCAGAGAGAGAGAGCAGAGTGTTTCTGCGTAGATAATTTTAACACAATCAAGCATGGTTTATGTCTGAAGATTGCATGCACCATTGTGCACTCTTTAATGGTTGCGTGTTAAATAATTTATGTCTCGCTGTGCCTGCGCCCTGAACTACAACTAACTTGCAAACCCTTCTATCTCCCAGAATGAGCCTCTGCTGTCATCCACTGCAGCTGACCAGATCTCCCCGACTAGAACTCTAACCTCTGCTGAACCCAGCATACGTCCCGAATTTGTCTCAGAAGAGTATTAATCCCTAATGCTTTGTGACGAACATGCTATAAACTGTCGCCACATGAGGAAGGCAATTCTGAAATTTCATTGTTTCTACGTGTAATCATATTTTATGAAACTGAAACAATAATTAATGGAGATTTTAAAAACTTTTAGATATCTAGAGCGGTGTAAATTTTTCCCCAAAGTTTTTGTACCTCGGCTCCCAGTTGCAGTCTTAAGCCTGTGCATCTGCTACCAGTCAATGTTCTACGCTCCCCAAAACCACAGTCCTGGTTTTCACTCCATGGCCCTGACTCTCCATGGCTTTTATCATTAAAGAGCGAGGATTAATCAGAACAGTGAGTGATTGGCGGTGCAGATGGTGAAGCCATCCCTGGCATCTGCCAGCTTTAAAACACCAAATGTTTTAAACTTTGTTGGACGGTTTAGCCAGTGAAATCACAGTTATCACTGTTAAGCTGCAATGGCGCAGCAGGGGAAAAAAAATTAGATACGCGGTTAAAAAGAAAAAGGAGAGCAATCTCTGTGCCAAGCCTGTTAAGTCCTGATTCACTTCCAGGATGCGTCCTCTGTTCCTTGAATTATCGCTGCTGCTTATCTTCTTGGTTGCAGGCAGGAGACTTGGCTAGCAATGCGCACACGCTCGATGTAGGCATTCACACATGCATGTCCATGCAGATACACTATCAGAAGAAACATTTCCTCGCAGCCTTTAAGTTCTAATGTGGTGTGGCTCTTGCTGAGGATTATCAAGCGAGATCTGCTCCTTCAAAGTAATCTGCCACCCGCTGACCAGTCAGTCAGAAACCCTTAATCTGAGCGCCCTGGGGCATTGCTGTCCTCAAATATCCTGCGTGGTGCATGTGATTAATCTGAGAGGAGACTGTCCAAAGATGTTGATTTTACATGATAAAATGAGTGGAGAAACAGTCTAAAGAAGTAGTGCATCGATAAAGCATACACTGTATGTTGTGAAATCTCACTTGCGCTGGTTTTGCAGCCAGAGGCATCGCTGCTATCTCGACATAAAAAGGAAGTAAAATCTTCCCTTTTTGGCTCCAGTCAGTTCTCTAAACTGAGTCAGTGTAAAGCAGCTTAAATTCACACCCTAACACGGTTTAACCACACCACACAGAGATTAGCCATTCGGAAATCAACATAAGTCCGCCGCCGCTTCTTGTGTGCTGTGAACCCTAACCGCAAAGAAACGGAGGGAAGCAAGGAGGCGGCAACCAGGAGAGTTTAGACCTTGGACAGATGTAATGTGGCGAACACGCCTCTTTAGTTGTGGAGCAACATAAACACACCTTGGTGGGCAGACGTTTTACATCATCGACGGAAAATTTCTGATTTATCCGACAAGAGTGGGCACATTTGTAGTGAGGACAGTGCTCTTACCCAAATCGTGGTATATTTCCTCTATATATATTTGTAGATATTTTAATGTTGCCAACCATTTTAATGCATGCTTATGATTTTTTTATTTACTTTTTTAGTCACTGGCACCCTCTATTCTGCAGAAATATGATGACTCTATTAAAATATGCGCTCTGGTGGCTTATCAGGTCGTGTCATTTGCCCCGTCTGTGAAGTACACTATGTGCACTGTGCATAATGTTTGTTTGAAGTCATCATATGCCACTCATCTTCTCTGCTGTCACATAAAGTAGCACTTAGCTTTGTTGCCAGCACACCTTCGGGGAAGCACTTAGAGCCCATTATTAATCCCTAACAAGCCCTGAGAGGGGCAGGGTGGGTTAGGGCCATTCATTCTTCTCCATTCCTGAATGATCCACTGCCCCTTAGGCCCAGGCTGATGTGTGTCCACTCCCTAATCGTTGTATGTAGACGGCAGACATGAGGGTTTAATTGAGATCAGTCGAAGGCGTTCCCGGCAGCGGCCTGTGTGTGTCAGAGAGAAAATCTGCAGGTGAGAACAGGAGCCGGCGGTGCATACAACACAAGTGAATACATGTACGTGATTATTGAGTGTACCTGTGTAGAAGCAGCAGTGAACTGAATGACTGATACCAGGAAGTTTGTAATGTTTATGTAATGTTTTTCACATTATGAATCTGAACTCCTCAGAAACAAGGCAGTGTTTTCCTGGCCTGCACACACACACACACACACACACACACTTGTGATGTGGCATTAATGAGGCCTTTGTCCTTTGTTTAGTCCTCATGAACAACAACTGACTTGCCTCTCCATCCAGGGAACCTCTTGACTGCATCTCAAAATGTGGATGTATCGCTTATAAAAAGTGTTAGCGATGTGCGAGAAACAAACTAGCAGTGATTCATCTTGACTGATGAATGTTTTAACCTTTAACTTGGAAGCTCTTGATGAAATCTGTCTTGGTAGTATCCTGTGCTCGGATGCACTGATAAGTCTTGATCTAAGTCTTGACTTCATGAAGGTCATGATATTCAGCATTTGTTTAAAATACCACAGAGCTGTTGAATCGGAGGTTTGCATTTTGGATGCCGTGGTTTGTAAATCATGTAGTTGGAATTATTTCCCACATAAACTGAACATTATAACGGTCATGAAGCTCCAGTGCAGTACTGTAATGCTAGATTGCATTATGATTAGTTGGGTTATGCAACAATCTGCATTTTTGTCTGTTAGCAGTCCAAAACCTAAAGAGATTCAGTTCACAATAGATACACAACTTTTTGATTGCAACTTTTGATCAACTAATCGATTCATCTTTGCAGCTCTTAATGCTTCTGTCTTTAGTGTACGCTTGGTCTTGCCTTTCCTGAATGGGAGAGCTCTTGTTAGCTGCCTTCCAAAGTCCCTTCTAGTTAGTTTCTTGATCAGTTTTATGTACGCTACTTCCTTATCTGATATGACAAACTTCATGTTTGTCTTCAGCCTTTCCCTACCTTTGAAATGTCTGATATTACCGGAACAACACAATGTCTCATACTTCCCCTGCTGATATCACAATCAACTTTAGGTGTGTTTATGATTTGATCTGAATGAAACGGACTCTTTGTGTCGGTGAAACACTTGGAGATTTTAAGGGCATATCAGATGATTAAAAAAAAACAAAAAAACGGTGTTATAACAACTTACAGTAGATTACTTAAGTCTCCATCCTCTTGTCTTATGTGATGTCTGTGACTCCTCCATGTTCTCCACCTTTTGTCTCTGAGTAAGCCACAGGATCTGATCGGGCATGTCGTATATGGCTTATGCAATGCCTTGTATACGTGGGTCTCATCCGCAGCATTGTCTCGGGTTTTCGTTAGGACTTCCTGCAGGCTGTTAGCCGTTTATCTCCGCACCACCATCACTATGTGCTTAGCAGAGTTATTTCTGGATGTCATGCTGCTATGTTTTGTTCTCCAGCAGCTAAAAATACAGCTGTACCTCGCTGGCTATGGGCTTCAGATACAATCAGTATTGTTTTTGATTAGGGTGTGTAGGCGATGTTATTGTGCTGTTTAATACTTTGGCATAAGGTGGTTGCTTGGTGAAGTGACAGCTTTATAGGTATTCGGAGGCACAAACACTCAAGCAGCTGCTGGGACAGCCAGAGAAATAGTGTCACCCCTGATGTGTGTATGTGATGTGGATATGTGTGTCTACATGTAATGTATGTGTGTGTGTTTGTGTGTAAGGACCAGGGTCACCTCTGTCGCAGCTGTCTTGCCGGTGCAGGCTTGGCGTTCCCCTCAGACTTGCAAACGCCCTCTTTCCCCTGCTCAACACAAAGCCATAGTTTCTTCAGGGCGCACATGTGCTACAGTTCACAGCACACACACACACTCTGAGGCACCCGGACGGGCACACGACATACCCCACGCTGGCCAACTGCTCCCTCAATCAAAACTTTCAGCACATGAGGTTTGAGCTTAGCCAAGGAGGACATCGTCTTGCTGTTGGCCTGGTTTAAGATGGATTTAGAAGTGATTTAAGAAATTTGATCAACTTAATGAAACTGGATCCCGCTATGAAAACATTTTGATGTAATTAGGTTGTTTGATGTGAGCCCTGGAATACTTGACTAATTAGCGTTGGAGGTTCTTTCGCCTTCGTCTTCGTCTGGCGTTGAGATTCCGAATGTGCACGGCATAATATCAGTATTTCATTAAAAACATTCCTGAGAATAGTGGCATGACACGCAGCTATGTAAGAGGAGCAGCTCTGACAGTTGGCTCGGTCCGGCTACAGCAGTTGCAGTCGAGCACATTTCCACACAGATGCTGTAGAAGAGTGTGGGTCAGTGGGACCTCTGCTCCCTGGAGGAACGGCACTAGCCATCTGCTCTTGGCCACAGCACCGGTCCGGCCCTCACACTCTCACACATGCACACACGTCACATTCAGCTCAACTTTCCTCCATACCGTACACTCTGCCCTACCCCCAACCTCCATACATGCCTCCCCTTCTCAACCACACGTCTTTTTTTTTTTTTTTTTTTGCTCCCACCCTCTGCCATCCTTTACAGTGCATTAAACCGGAGAGAGAACATCAGTCATGGATGTCTGTGCTCTCCAGCTTGGACCTTGGAAATCTTGACTCCTTTAGGCCACTTCAAAGCTAGTTGAGTTTTCAGCAGGAGGCAGCTAGTCACTGCTGTGATGTCAGATGTTTAGATGGCTTCATTCAAAGACAGCGTGGGTAAATAATCTGTCTTTGGGGGTCGTTGTCTCTCGAAAACCGCCTTTCGTGCTTTACAGTGAATAAGGTGGCTTAGATGACTGGCCTGTGACCCTTTTTTCCGAGAGGACAATGTACTGTTGAGACATAGTCAGGCTTTAAACGACTATTCGTCAGCACAGCGGATCAAGGGAAACCGCTGCGTTTCTGTGGATACTGGGACTGGTAACTGACCACAGCACAAGATGTACTGGGAACTGTGGCTGAGCCAGGTCACCGCCACTGCTGCCTTGCAGTGCATGCTGGTCAAGAACAAAGGTGGGCAGATCTTGTGTGTGGACGTTGTAATGTGCTGGAGGGAAGAGACAATGAACAGTCTCAAATTTTTATCTTTATTTTGTGTTGTTTCTTTTGTACATCACAAAGCTCGAAAAAAAAAAAAAAAAAAAAACCTCTCCTGCGGATGCATGGCATGTGCCTGCCACATGGTGTAGACTAAACATGGAAATGCTTCATTTCTCTATGCATTTCTTCAATAACCTTGTTTGAACTCTGGTTTCTTTGTATCTGAGTAGGACAACATAAGCTGGAAAAACAGCATTTGGTATTGCTTGGTTTAAGCGCATCATTTTCACTGATTCACTCATCATGGCCTGAGGATAAAACCTTCCTCCTCTCAAATTTAAATTAAAGCCTGGAAGAAATGTTAACCTCTGAACTAGGTGCGATCGTTCATTCATTTGCTGGTTTTAGGTTCCAGTTTTCATAGTGGCTTTTAAACATATTGTCTTGGTTTGGCTTGATCTGATGTTGGCAGCATGACTTTGCTTTGGGTATTTTGTCGCATAACCTGACCTAGAACATATCGTTGCCAATATTTGTGATGGAAGACTATTATTTCATTAGAACTATTTAAGTCATTTGGTGTATTTAACAGCTGGATTATAATTGTAAAATCAAAAAGGGACCGTCTTTCTGATAGTTAAGAACCAGTTAAAATGTTTTTGTTTTTTATTATTTGACCAAAACCTGATCTTGTTGTCAATGACGGCAACAACAACAGTCTCCCCCATAATAGTTCAAGTTGAGACAGCATATCAAGATTATCAGGTTAGGCTGAATGCCATAGACATGATCCTGGTGGATGATATCATTATGAATCAACTAGTCTCTTTGTTGAACATTTACCCGAATGTGAAGGTGGGTACGTATAGTGACAGCCGGTGTTGAGAAACAGAAGTAACGCATGTCACTTGTGCTTGTCTTCCTGTCTTGCCGTCGTTCAAGAGGCTCATCATTGTGGAATTTGTGTAATTTTCTCGACAAACCCCTGCACGCAGTAATACATTCCTATGTGTTTATAAAATGCAGCTTTATTATCTTATATTATAATTGTGTTTTTAAGTGGAATTCATGTTAACACCAAATCAGCCCTTCTTATTGGACCTTACTGGTTTATGATAGGATACAGTAGCTGTGTTTGAGGCATGATTTTTTTTCTTATCTCACTTTGATTAAAGTAAATAACAGGTTATATAATAGTTTTTCTGTTTGCTTGTCGTTACTTGTACTGCAGTGCTTGTTCTCCGTTCTGCCCCTCCATTTTGGTGCAATCCTCTCCCACTCGTTCAGCAGCTGTCCGGACATGCAGTGTCTTTGGCAGCAGCTGCTGAGTACATCTTAGCTACTCATGTACTAATTCATCTCTGTGTGTCTGTGGGTGTGTGCCATGTAACATCCCGAGTAGCTCCTTCCCACCCCAATAATTTTTTTTTTCCAGCTCCTCCCTCATTCTCTCCGTATATACGCACATGCAAATACACTCCTACCTTATATCTTACCTGGCTCAGGCTAGACAAGGCAAACCTCTGTGTGAAGCCAGTGGTAACGGTGCTCTTCAGTGAGTGGATTTGGTAAAGTGATGCTTTTAAGGTGCCTGCAGGCAAACAACAGTTTTGAAGATGAATGGACTGCTCTGAGCGGCCATCATCGCCGCACAGGGTTCAGGCAGGGGACTCAGCCTGGACTGACAGGTAGATAGTCTGCGATTTGGAGTCTTAAAATTCTGGAGAAACTGTAGCTTGTTAGAGGTCATCAGACCTGCTGCTAGGCAGATGCTCAGCCCAGGTACTGTTTGTGTTTAGATAGTATTTGAATAGGACAGCTTATTGTGGTCCGCTTCTACTGCAGAGCTGTTATTGGTCAACACAACTTCCTGTTTAAATTATTTTTGCTGTAGACTGTATCTATTTGCAGTAGAAGCTGTAACCCGTAACAGTTTTCGACGTGTTTGAATGATATTGCTCTGAGAGTTCTGACACTTCATTTTCCAGCTTCCCAGTTTATCTTCCGTTTTAATGATACTTACTTCTTCTCTTCCTCCAGAAGCTCTGACAGAGGCAGTGCGTTGGAGCTCCAAGGAAAACCTACTGGGGGCGGCCGAGAGCGACCCCAACCTCTTCGTTGCACTTTATGACTTTGTCGCTAGCGGAGACAACACCCTCAGCATCACCAAAGGTAAATAATGCAGAGAGATTAAAAAGAAATAATATTTTGTTGCTTAATTTGCTAAAACAATGCTCGGAAGACTAATTCTTCTACTTGTTTCCATGCATCATAACTGCTAACGTTGTTGCTTGGCTACATGGTGGGAGTTTCTGTATCCATGTCAATGATTGTTCTCAACCGCACCTAAATTACACTATTAACATTTATTGCAACAAAGGTGGAGAGTCATAGGTAAAATACTCAGGCAGGGCCAGTGATTGGCAGATTAGCAGCAAGACCAGTGTAGTTATCCCAAAGGAATGTGGTGTGTCAATACACTATGACAGCAGCAAGTACTGGACCATCAGCCACCCACACACCCAACACCCTCCATTACGCCGCATGTAAGCCAAATGTTACAGAGGGGATTGTCTGAAATCTGTGCAGACGGTATGACTGAAATACCGCTGATCTTTCCACTCAATGACTGTTTTCTTATTTCTCACATCTCTCCAATTTTCTCAGTCCAGACCCCTTCTCTTTCATCCAGTAGCCATTAACCAGTCAACCAGCGCTCCCTTGAGTAATGAGCTTAAAATATCCTTATAATATTATTCAGAGACAGCCAGACTTGTGTCCAACCGATCTAAGACGTGGCAGTGTGTTAATTATCCATCATTTTAAGACTTCCAGGGCAGCTGCCCGGGATGGAAATGGTGTTTAGACCCTGACTCATGGAGTGAATCTGCGATTCCTGCCCACATGCAAGCACATGTGCTCTCCCAGGCTCCACAGCTCTTTTTCTATCTGCCCGGCTCCTTGCTCCGTCTCATGGAAACGCCCCAGCATGCCACAAATGCTACGTTGATGTGAAATCACTTTGACTGTAATAATAACAGGTGGATAAGCTCAGCGGGCATCGGCTGATCACAAAAGGGGGACTTAGCAGTGCCAGTGTCTGTGGCTAATCATCGTCTCTTCGCCGTGCCAGGCCAAACTAGGGTAGGCCAGGCTCGCTCCAAGCACATGTGGCTCTCAATGTGAAACTGCCAGGCAGTCAGTGTTTCCACTCCCACGAAACTTAGGGGCACAGAATGCAGACACAGAGGAGACCAGCGGATTGGAGGCCTGGATGTGGATAACCATCTCTGTGTAATGGATTGCCAGTAACATGTGTTAAGCTTTAAGGGCTAGAATGGCAGCTTTGGTTAGTAGTTGCATGTTTGTCGGTAGGCCACGGTTGTCTTGCTAACTAGACTTACTGTAGCTATTTTAGTTAGGTGTTTATTACGTGCCACTTCTTAATTTTAACAGTCTACAACACAGTCCTTGTAGCTGCAACTCATGATAGTCTAGATGTGGCATTAAAAAAAAAAGCAACTAGCACAGAAACGTTTGAATGGTCATCTTGCAGAAAAGTGCAGGCTCAGTGTTTATTTCTACTATCCCGAGTCATAAAAGCCTGACTGTGAGTAATTTTAACTGTTCTGCAGGATGTGATAGTCCTAGAAAAGACAGACAATAACCTGTTTCTACAACTGGACTATCAGCTCTTACTCTGACGCAGAGTAAGCTGCCTGGTTTCAATGGCCTCTTAATGGTGACAGCCTACATCGTCACCAGCGCTCCTGAAAGGTGGAGATTAATGGATACTTTGAGGAAAACTTTGCATCTGAGTGGAATGTGAGATAAAGTGGTGTGTAGACGGGATGGAAAGCCAGTGTAGAAGATGGGTAGACTTGATATCTAGACCGCTGCCTCTATCTTCGCTCTCTTTTCTTCTAATCTTCCATCTAATTGGCAGGATTCATCCACTCAGTGTTATGTTGTTGTTGTTGTTCTCATGGCAGCCTCTCCACTCCCTCTCGTCTCCCGAACTGACGTCAGAGACGCATAGAAACAGACCGTGTCACTACATGCATGGTTTTGCCTAGCCAGCTATGACAGATATGCTGTTTACCCAACCCTATCATTTTTCCACAGCTTTTGATGTAGTTTCACTGAGATATGAGTCGTCTCCATGACATCCCCTTCTTTGTATGAGATCTGTTATTATCTCAGTGGGGTGATCCTTTGAGGAAAATCTGTATTGTTAATCTTCTGTTTCAATGCATAATTTTTAATTTCTTAAATTGACTTTATTCAAGTCTGAATTAGCGGTCTAGTGTGTTTACAAAGAGCGCTAGAGCAACACAGAATGAAGTCAGAGCTGTGCCCACGTCTTTGTAAGCTCCAGGCCGTTCTGGCATGATTCAATATAGTCTAACCACCCATTCCTACTGTTTCTAGGTGAGAAGCTGCGTGTGCTGGGTTACAACCAGAATGGAGAGTGGAGTGAAGTGCGGTCTAAGAACGGCCAGGGTTGGGTGCCCTCCAACTACATCACACCGGTCAACAGTCTGGAGAAACACAGCTGGTACCACGGACCCGTTTCCCGCAGTGCTGCCGAGTACCTGCTCTCATCCCTCATCAATGGCAGTTTTCTTGTCCGGGAAAGCGAGAGCAGCCCCGGACAGCTGTCCATATCTCTGCGCTACGAGGGCAGAGTGTACCACTACCGGATCAATACAGCCACTGATGGAAAGGTAGCGGCATGAACAGTTTAGGAGTCTGCCAGTTCAGCATTGTTTGCGACATTGAACTGCCTGACTTGATTGTTTTTTTTTTTTTAAACTTTGTCCGCCTCCTTCTTCTCCTTCTAGGTGTATGTGACGTCAGAAAGCCGTTTTGCCACTCTGGCTGAGCTGGTCCACCATCACTCCACTGTGCCCGATGGCCTGGTCACCACACTGCACTACCCCGCACCCAAATGTAACAAGCCCACGGTGTACGGCGTGTCCCCCATCCACGATAAGTGGGAGATGGAGCGCACAGACATCACCATGAAGCACAAGCTGGGAGGAGGCCAGTATGGAGAGGTGTACGTGGGAGTGTGGAAGAAGTACAGCCTCACAGTGGCCGTCAAAACACTAAAGGTTAGAGCAGCCCCTTGTGCAGAGATAATTAGTTTTGTCAGAGATTTATTTTTAAGCAGCCGAAATGTAAAATATTATGCACCTTCGAGGCTGTTAATGACTAGGGATTGGTGAAAATGGGTATAGACCTCCACCTGCAGGTAGACTTTGGTATTACACAAGATCAACTGACAGACAATGCAAGCTGCGTTTTCCTCCTGTTATGCAGATCACTAATAAACATTCTTTGCATTTCTGTAATGACAGGAGGACACTATGGAAGTGGAAGAGTTTCTGAAAGAAGCAGCAGTTATGAAAGAGGTCAAACACCCAAACCTCGTTCAGCTACTCGGTCAGTACCTCATTGTTTATGTAGAAATTACAATTTGTATTATTTATTGAATTATTTATTCCTTTGTGGTTTTCTCATCTGAATTAAACTGCTGCCTCTCCCACAGGTGTGTGTACATTAGAGCCCCCGTTCTACATTGTGACAGAGTACATGCCACACGGTAACCTGCTGGACTACTTGAGAGAGTGTGAGAAGGAGGAGGTGAATGCTGTGGTGCTGCTCTACATGGCCACGCAGATCTCCTCTGCCATGGAATACCTGGAGAAGAAGAACTTCATTCATAGGTGAGGGGGCTGATAGTTTTGTCTGTTTGTATGTTTACACGCATGCTTCTCCTTGCCTTTGTCTAATTTCTAATTTTTCCTCTCTCCTTCGGCCCTCAGGGATCTCGCTGCGAGGAACTGCCTGGTCGGAGAAAATCACGTTGTGAAGGTTGCTGACTTTGGGCTGAGCCGTTTGATGACTGGTGACACCTACACTGCCCACGCCGGGGCTAAATTTCCCATCAAATGGACTGCGCCGGAGAGCCTTGCGTACAACACCTTTTCCATCAAGTCTGACGTCTGGGGTGAGCTATACACGGGCTCATTATATTATTATTTGGTTGCTTGAAATAATTTCCAACGTGCTCATGTTTGATGGAAATTCTTCTCCACTACAGCTTTTGGAGTGCTGCTGTGGGAAATTGCCACGTATGGCATGTCGCCATACCCAGGCATCGATTTGTCTCAGGTCTACGATCTCCTGGAGAAGGGTTATCGCATGGAGCAACCGGAGGGATGCCCCCCAAAAGTTTATGAACTTATGAGGGCATGTGAGTACTACCTATTTAACTTACCAGTTATTTACCATTAGGTTGCACCGCACACTGCGCTGAGGTTCACTGCACAGGTTTTTAAAAAAAGATGAAGCAGTTTGTCTTCTCCTTTAACAAAAAAAAGGAGCATTTTCACGGTTTGTGACTGGATCTAACCACGTGTCTGTGTCTTTCTAGGCTGGCAATGGAGCCCATTAGATCGGCCATCGTTTGCAGAGATCCACCAAGCCTTCGAAACGATGTTCCATGACTCCAGCATTTCTGAAGGTAGAGTAACATGTGGGTTATTCTCACTTTAACTTACACTTTTTTTAGCCAAGTCAAGTGGGAGAATTTAATAGTCAGAAGAAAAAGCTGAAAGCATGTATTTGAAGCAGAAAGATACTGCTGTAAAATTAAAAGGAAAAGAAAAGTTTAACAAGACTGTCACAAATCATATAATGACATTTTCTGATGCAATTTTTATACAAATATACACGACAAGTTTTGTTGGATTTCAGTTGTGGCCGCCTCTCAACTCAGTATTTTCTTCTCTGGACATTGCAGAGGTAGCAGAGGAGCTCTGTAAAACCGCCTCTTCCGGTCACTGTGGACCGCTGCACTCTTTTAGTCACGACATGCCCCTGTTGCCTTCCAAATCCCGCACACTCCACAAGCACACGGAAAACAAGGAAAACATCGAGGGTGGACTGGACGGGCGCGCCGACCACAGCACGCACAGTCACTCAGGTACAGCCGGGCATGCCCACCTTACTACCAAGCAGTCGGGTGCGTCGATTTATGATTCTGCAGGTATGCCGGTGGACGGCGAGTCGGAGGGTCAACTGCAGCGCCGCCAAGCACGCCGTCTGAAAAGAAGGGCTGTCATTTTCCTTAACGATTGATCACTGGTGCAAGCAGCTGCTCTTGCTTCCTGCAACAACACCCTGAAAAAGTCCACACACATTGGTCAACGAATGCAATAATGGTTCATCGCTTTGGAGTTTGTGCAAAAAGTGTCCGACTTCCAGCTGTTAAAAGTACCTCTAAACTATAACAGAACCTTGACTCACTGAAATATGAGTCCAGACACAAAATAAAGATGTATTACACAAAGATTTAAATAATCAACAATAAAGGAGTTATAGAAATACTAGCGTGTGTGCCATCTTTAACATCATCGTGTGGTACTCGGGGACAATGGCCAGAAAAGAAACTCTAGCGGACTCTAGCTCACGTTGTGCTGAGTCGGCGTTTGTCATTCTAGCCAACCTCTTCACTCTTGACTCAGTCTCCACTTAATCCACTAGTTCCTTGTACAGTGCACATTAAAAAGCAACGTTTTAGCATTAACATTAGAAAAGCAATTTAATAATACCTCGATCACTGCCAAGTATAATGAGTGGTACACTAAACCATTGTTTCTTGACTGTGAAACACATTTGTAAATAGAAAGATTACATTTTTTTCCTAATATTAAATGTACACATTGTTGTCTGTTGTCTTAAGTAATCACTTGTTTATTTGTTGTATGTGAAATATTATTTATATTTTGTTGTGTGTTTACCTGATTTGTAATATAGACCGTCTACTTTTTATTTGTCTTTTGTCTGGCTTGCTTTTTTTTCACCTCTTCTGTCACTGTGACAATTTTGTTCGTGTTTTCTGTTTTGGTTCTTGACCACGAGTATTCACTAATAAATGATTCATTAATTCACACATATTCAATAAAATGATACGTACAGAAAGTTTCACTAAAGCACAAAAAACATCTAAAATGCTATTTTATTGAGTCACTGACTGCCTGAAAAGAATGAAACCACGAGGACTGAGTAATGATCACTCATAACATCTAAATAAATGTCTCTTGTTCGTTTGCTTTTATATTGAAGATACTAGAAGTTTATGGTTGGCCTCCCTGCAACTATACGTGCCCTTATTAAATTCACATAATGGGTTAGTTTTGACAGTTAACTTCTCCGTTATTATTCTCCGTTGATCCGTCACTTAAATTGTTCCCCATTCTGTGTAATCCATTCAGCAGAAGTGTGAGAAATGTATCTTCCTCTTTGAGCGCAGCAGCGCAGCCGCCTTCCAAGTTTGCGCAGTTTCTCTTTGGCTCGTGTTCTCGTCAGTTCCCTGCAGTGTATTCATTATCCCATCTTTCATAAGAGAAACTTGTAAATCATTGAATTACTGTGTGCTTGTGCGTAACTGGCGTGGACTCAAACCTTCCATTCACCTTCCTGAAATGCTTTCCCCCTGCTCATGAGTCCCACAGGAGGAAAGAACAGCTTTCAGAGAGAGAGAGAGATGAAATAATGCATCTTATTACCACAATATGCTGGTGTCAGATATAATAAGTGACAACAGTGTGTAGCTGAGCATATTCAAAGACCCAAAGAATTCAAGCTAACTTCATTGATTCTTCATTATGTGTTTGTTTTAATCAACCTTTAAACAAAGATGGATGTATTAATGCGGAGCTCAGTTGTAGCTCGGTTGTATGATTATAATCCGTTCCTCTCTTCTCTCTCCAGGCTGGGCCTCTACTTTACTAGGAGGGGACGGCCGATCAGGAAGCTCCCCGGCTCTCCCCAGAAAGCAGCAGCCCCGAGATAAATCTCCCAGCAGCCTTTTAGATGATGCACAGGATATGGGCACATTCACGCGAGACCGCAAGACCGGCTTCTTTAGCTCCTTCATCAAGAAGAAGTCATCCTCTTCCTCCTCCTCGTCTTCTCAGCTCCAGCAGAACCTCCCGACGCCACCCAAGAGGAGCAGTTCCTTTCGGGAGATGGAAACGCAGCCTCACAAGAAATATGAGCCCACGGCTGATTTCTGCGCTCCTCCTCCAGTGCCCCAGTCGGACAGTTTAGGTGGTTTTTCGCCCTCCCCCTCCCACTCCCACGGGGAACCTACCCAGACACAGTCCCGCTGCTGTGGGGCTGCTTTTGGACAGAAACCCTCTAGTGGAGGCTTCGGCTCACAAGTGACAAGTGGCAGCAGTTGGGGCGGGCTGGCTGGCTTTTTCACCCCTAGACTTATCAAAAAGACCCTGGGGTTACGGACAGGAAAGACGGCCTCTACAGAGGAGAGTGGAAGCATAGTTGGGGGACCTAAGCCCTTCCCTCGGTCCAATTCTACCTCCTCAATGTCAGCTGGGCTGCCAGACCTAGAGCGTATGGCTCTGACTTTACCCAGGAACCGTAGTGCTAAACCCCCTCTGGAAAGGACTTCCTCCACCACCTCTCAGCCAGAGAACGGGGCTGCACGGCCCTCAGAAACTTTGCAGAGGAGGATGGATGAGGGCACTGCACAGATCAGGGAAAGGCCCAAAGCCAAGCTACTACCCCGGGGAACTGCTGTAGGGATGAGGGCGCCGGGGGTTGGGGGGGAGTTGGGGGAATCGGATAGTCTGTCGCGGGTCAGGGAGGCTAGAGAGGAGAGCGGAGGACTAGACAGGCAGCAGAGTTGGTCATCTCCCTCTAAAACGTCTAGTTCGAGCGTGTCGTCAGCTGCGACGGGTGCGCCGACTCACAACCACAAAGTTCCAGTTCTGATCTCCCCCACACTGAAGCATAGCCCAGCTGACGTGCATCTAGTCGGTCTAGACTCTCAGGGGAACCGCTTTAAACTGCTGTCTGAGCACCAGGCAGACCGGGACCGGCCACGGCTTGTCAAACCCAAGTGTGCTCCTCCTCCTCCCCCCACTCTTCGCAGCCTGCAACACTCCTACAGCGGCGACGGAGAGGAGCAGGTCGGAGGAGCGCCCGTGGAAGTAAACGGAGACACGTTAAAAAGTCATAGGTCAGGGCGAATGTCAGGAGGAGCGACAACAGGCAGACCATCAGTGCCACCACCACAAGTGCCTCCTGCATCTTCTTCCTCCTTTTCCTCTTCTTCCCCCGCCACCACCAACACGACTCCCACCAAAATGGCCAACGGAGCCACCACCACTGCCTCCTCGCACACAGCACCGTCTGCCGGCTCCAAAGTGGCCCTGCGGAGGACCCGGCAGCAGGTGGAGAGGGTGCCCTTGGAGCGGGTCAGCCGCGAGGCCTTGCTGGAGTGTGCCGAGTGCCTGAGCAGCGCACTCCACGCCAGCTCTGAAAGCCCCTCCAGCAGCCAGGTGTTGGATGCTGGCCACCAGCTGCTAGACTACTGCTCAGGTTACGTGGACTGCATCCCTCAGATGAGGAACAAATTTGCCTTTCGAGAGGCAGTGGGGAAGCTGGAGCTCAGCCTGCAGGAACTGAGGGCCTCAGGAGGTGGAGGGCTGAGCGGGATGGGGTCCAACACTGTACTGGACAACCTTCACAGCTGTATTAAAGAGATTAGTGATGTAGTACAGAGGTAGCCACTGTGACAACACAAATCGTCAGCTCTAACTACCCGACAGATCCCTTATATTCCGATTTATTTTTTACGTTTCTGGTTCTATCGACAGCTTTCTGGGGACGAAATGAGACGAATCTCGGAAGTACCTCAATCAAATCACTACAAAATGTACTCCTTTTATTGTTTACAAAATTCTGTTTCATTAAATGCCAGTGTGGACACTAACTTTGCTCTAAACTGTACATATTGAGAAATGTTAAACCAAACTAAGCGTGGTTTAAGTCTCACCATGAAACGTTACGCCGCGAGTCTCCATCTGGCCGCGATGGAGGCTTCCTTGTTAAATGAATGTCAAGTGTGTCAGCTGTGTGTGTAGCCGGACCAGAGAGTAGGCAGAGCTCACTCTGCCTCTCTGTCGGTCGCATAGACCGTCATTATTGAGAATACTAAAAAAAAAAATGAGAAACTGGAGAATTGTTTCACAAACATGCAACTCATCAGCTGGCTGTTCTGTGTTTTGCTCTCTGTCTGGGGAACTGAGTGAAGTGACCATAAGCCATTTTAAGCCCTGTAATATAAAGGCTTGGAGCAGCATGAGGATTCAATGTGATTCGAGGTTTGTGGGTCTCAATTTGACATTTCTATTTTGCGCAGAGAGTTTCTTCACTAATGTGATAAAACTGTCCAAAGATTTCAGCAAAACAGCCATTTATTTTTTATTTTTTACTTTCATTTTTTTGACAGTGACATTCCCACACGTCCACCTACGGTGAGACAGATTGAAGGGATCACTCACGTAATTTAAAGTCGACAAGCGTGTAAATAGGCTCAAATGAAACGTTAAGGTCACGTTTCGGTAATGCAAAACGCAGGCTTATCAAATCTGAGTAGATTTACATGAATCTGTTTATTTCCCACGATACTGAAACGGAATGAATGAATAAATGAATGCGGGGCGTCTTATCATATGCACAGCGTTTGTCTTCGCTTCTGTGACATGTTTTAACACGGTGCCACATAAACGGGGGTCATCATCCCCGGTCCCCTAAAGCATTTCAGTAGTAATGTCCAGTTATCTTTGCACACTACATTTCTTCCTTGTATGACGGGAGCGTTTAAAAAAAGAAAAAGAAAAAAAGAAGTGGCGTGAGGGGAGGGAGAGCACAGGGTAGCGCATGAGCAGGTGATCTGGGACAGTATTTCTATAAGTGTCCTTCTGAGTATGGACAGAGCTGGATTCCCTGTAGCCTTGTCGTGGCCTCAGTGCCTCAGATTCTTCAACGTGAGAACACTGCGATATGCAGAGACCTACTTTACACTAATCACACAGTACTGATCTCTCAACAAACAAAACTGCAGTATGTCTTCAGCACATGAGCGATTTGTACATTATTTGGTTCAAAGAAAAAAATGCTTTTTAGAATGTCTATGTATGAACTTGAATTTTAAATTATTGATTTTTTTTTTTGATTTTTTTTAAAGCACAGACCTATTTTGAGAGAAAAAGTTATGTAAATATTTGATTTATTTCATATCCAGGAAACAAAAGATTTATGTGTGGTCACGGCATAAAGAGCAATGTTTTTGACTGATGAGATGTATTGCAAAGACTGAGGCCCCTCCACCCAGATCTGAATATCTGCTTTATGAATGTATTATCCTTCCGTTCTGAACCCGGCCGAATGTTCAGCTGCATGACTCTTTAATCTCTTAAGGTGCCATATTTCTTTTTTTATTTATTATTATGTTTTTTGTTTTTTGTTTTACAATTACTGGCCCATACTTTAATTTTGGTCACACTAAATAATTAAGTCCATAGATCGCTGCTCTGTTTTCTGAGCACAAGCAAAACTGTGTACAGCACACGCAGCTCACAGAGTTTTATTATTTTGTTTGTTTGCCTTCATCTTGATGTACACTGGATTAAGCCTCAGACGCATTGGTTCACTGACGCGTGTTTCTACAAAATCTTGTTAACACTGCAGGTCCGTAACACTTTCAAAATGCCTGTTATCGACACTTGATCGATCTGTCAGTTTTCTGTGGTGCATCATTTCATGTTAGCCTGTATCACAACGAGCCCGACTGATACTGGGGGTTTTGGACGAAGCAAACGGATGTGATAAGCGTGCATGTTTAAATTGTATTCAGAAGGACAAATGGTGGGGTGATTGTTTAATAATTGAGCGTCCGACCTGCAGCGTAGCTTTTGCAGAGATGCAGACCACGACGACTGTGACTCGTCCAAAATGCTTTTCCTCGTCTTTCAGTGGCTGGGCAGGCACAGAAAGTTTGACCTCCTTTTTGCCTCGTGCACAATCTCATACGTCTCCTCTCTTTTTCTGTGCAGTGGTGATTTCAATAAAAGTATCTGTTCAACATTTATTTCACGAGCCGCTCACTTCCAGTCGCCAGTGTGTCCCACAGCTGACCAGCCACTGACTAGTGTTTTACACAGCAGGTACAAGTATACACGCTCACAACATCGTAGAATCGTTGCAGTGAAATGTAATCCAAGCTCTACATGAAGCCACAACTTGACTCAGACCACAGTCTGCTCAGCCATGATGCACGCATGTTTACATTTGCTGCAGGCAGTGTGGAGAGTATTTGAAACAAAGGCGTTGATGCGCACTCAGCTGGACAAACTCTGTGATTCCACCATTTTTAAATGACTAAATATTTACATACATATACACTGATACTGATCTATTTATGCGATTGGCCAATGTCAGCTGATGAAATGAACTGAGAAAAAATTTAAATACCGGTCGGGCTCTAGTGTAAAGTACCAATTTCTTGCCAAACAGGATGCTTTGAGACAAACTAATGATTAATTTTAATTCACTGTGAGAGTAAAATAACGTGTTTTTCACAATTCTTGGTGCCTTTTTGGAAATGTATGTACAGGACACTAACAGGCAATGTTTATTTCTCATCACAGCATGTGCTTCTTTTGGAGTTAATGATCAGATGCAAAATTGAATGGTACACTTTTTTTGAAATTATGTATTTTAAAAAAAAAAAAATTAAATTCTGTGACTAAGATTGCATACCTGTGGCTGTTAACACTTTTAGTGCAGCCGCACGAGTAAAGTAACACACGAGTCTGCTGCACTAAACCCAAGCTGCTTCTTTGTCTCATAATCTGATCGCAGAAGAGTTCATGTTTATGAATAGCACCAGTCTGGCCTCTTTCCTTTAGAGTTTCTGACGATTTTTATTTCCCAAAACGCCTTATTAAATAATGAAAGAAAAAAATCTAACCCCCATTAAACACATTTAAGCCTGGACTGCTTTTTTTTTTTCAAAGAAATAAACGTTGTTGACATTCAATCCACGATTACAGTGTCCATGAAATAATTTGGTACCAACTGTGATTTTTTTTTCTCCCTATTATCTCAAATCTAGGCCGTTTTCATATTTGAAGATTCTCATCCTGAGTCTTTTACATTGTCTTTATTTATGTCGCCGGCATTTATCCTGCATATCTGTTTTTCATTTTCTCACGTCTCCCTGTTTCGGAGAACAGCTCTGGAGAATGTGTGTACACATCATTATACCAAAGGCCTCTTCTTCAGTCGTATGAGTGCAATGAAAAAGTCAATACACACACACAGACACACCATAATAAAATATGTGAAACTAAACAGGGATGAAAAATGGCAGATGTTAACATAAACTTTTTTATTGTACAAAATATATATTTTGTGTTTTTTTTTTTTTATTTAAAGCTCACGTTATATTACTGTGAAGTTCTGCTTATCAGTGTTAAGCCTATTGTAAATAATAAAGATATTGATGAATACTGTCTTTTTTGTGGTTGCCTGTTTTTGTGCCTGAATCCACAAAACAAATACCAGTTTTAATAGATACCTGTGCTCCTGTGTCGTGGATTTATCTGAGAATTCGAAGAAGCAGATCGTTCGTTTTGAAGTTTAAGCCTCTCTCAGTGATTTCCTTTTTTCTAGCAGATATTCTGCAGATAATTATCTCAATGAAATAATCAGTTAGCAGAGCCTCATCTTTTTTGCGACGAAATCCTGGACACGTTTTCAAATTGCAGAAGCACAGTAAGAAGGGCCTTTCTGTGTGGAGCTTGCATGTTCTCCCTGTGTCTGCGTGGGTTCTCTCCGGGTACTCCGGCTTCCTCCCACCATCCAAAGACATGCTTGTTAGGTTAATTGGTGATTCTAAATTGGCCGTAGGTGTGAGTGTGAATGGTTGTCTGTCTCTCTGTGTTAGCCCTGTGATTGACTGGAGACCTGTCCAGGGTGCACCCCACCTCTCGCATGATGACAGCTGGGATAGGCTCCAGTCCCCTCGTGACCCTTCACAGGACAAGCGTTTACAGGACAAGAAGATGACTGAATGAATGAATAGTAGTTAATTTTGAGGTACATTTATTGAGGATTAAGGCTACTATATAAGCCATAACATTATGTCCATCTGCCTAATACTGTGTACCAAAACATCCAGCACACCGAGGCATGGACTCCACTAGGCCTCTGAAGGGGTGCGGTGGTACGTGGCACCAAGGCGTTGACAGCAGACCCTTTTTTTACTGCAAATTGCGAGGTTGGGTTTGCGTGGATCGGACTTGTTTGTCCAAACGTGTCCCACCGAGGCTCCTCTGGACTGAGATCTGGGGAAATTTGGGTTCATCAGACCAGGTCACATTCTTGCATTAAGCCATGGTCAGGTGGACGGTTGTTAGGACAAGCACCCTGACTGGTTTGGGGCTACACGCAGCCCAATGCAAAACAAAATGTGATGCACTATACCTTTAAATCAGGGCATTATGTGCTCACATGCTTCACTGAGCATTGATCACCCATGACTGTCACTGGTTTGCCGCTGTTCCTTCCTCAGACCAACTTTTAACAGATACTGACCACTGCAGACCAGGAACACCTCACAAGAGCTGCAGCTCTGGAGATGTTCTGACCCAGTCATCTAGCCAGCATAATTTACCCCTTGTCCTTCTACTTATCCATTATTCCTTCTTCTAACACATCAGCTTTGAGGACAAAATGTTCACTTGCTTGTCTAATTCATCCCACCCACTGATAGGGGCCACTATAACTGGATAATCAGTGTTATTCACTGATTCACCTGTCAGTGGTTGTAATGTTATGGCTGATCGGCGTATTTGCTACACTGCATTTCAGAGGGTAATACTATGGAAGCCCATATGGAAGCCCATTTCCGCCACTTGATGAAAAAAAATTATGAGATAGCTAAGTCATAATTATGAGATACTAAGTCATAATTATGAGATAGCTAAGTCATAATTATGAGATACTAAGTCAAAATTATGAGATAGCTAAGTCAAAATTATGAGATACTAAGTCGAAATTATGAGATACTAAGTCGAAATTATGAGATAGCTAAGTCGAAATTATGAGATAGCTAAGTCATAATTATGAGATAGCTAAGTCATAATTATGAGATACTAAGTCAAAATTATGAGATACTAAGTCAAAATTATGAGATAGCTAAGTCAAAATTATGAGATACTAAGTCGAAATTATGAGATACTAAGTCGAAATTATGAGATAGCTAAGTCAAAATTATGAGATAGCTAAGTCATAATTATGAGATAGCTAAGTCATAATTATGAGATAGCTACCGTAAATCCTCTAATATTGGCCTGTATTCCATTAGCGGCCGGGTCTCCAACATTGGCCGGTCGCTGTCAGCGGAGGTAAATAAAGGGCGGTCTCTAATAGTGGCTGGGGCTATTATTACAACCATCTCGGCGGGTCAGGATTTCGGCGGCACGGTGTGCGGGACCTCTCCCCGGCGTCGGCCGGCCCCCGCCGGGCGCATTTCCTCCGTGGCGGTGCGCCGCGACCGGCTCTGGGTCGGCCTGGAAGTGCTCGAGGCGAAGGTGGCTCGCCGGCTCCGGCCGCGAGCTTTACAGCGACCCCCCGCATCTCACCTCACCGCTTCCCTGTGGTCGTGGAATCAGTGCTCACTGCGCCCTCTCTCCCTGCGGGGAGGGACGGGGCCCCTTCGCTCCCGGCGCGACTGCCGACCGGCTGCGGACTGTCCTCAGTGCGCCCCGACCGCGTCGCGCCGCTCATTTGTTGTTAATGTTCTGTATGCATACCATGTTATGGTAACTGTACGTTTTCAATAAATTAACCTAGTCTTTTATAGGTTCAAATAGACACAAAATCTTGTTTTTATTCATTCTACTGGTAGTTCGTTTTGCTCAAATAGAAATTGAGGCCTGCCTCTAATTCTGGCCTCCTTCCAATAAAGGCCTGGACCGCGATGCGCTTGAGTAAAATAAAGGCCCGGGCCTGTATTAGAGGATTTACGGTAAGTCAAAATTATGAGATACACTCTTGCTGTGTCTTAAAGTCATACTACATTTTGATGTGATGGGGTTTGTGTGAATCGGTCCAGCTCCTGTCATAATAAGTAAGTGGCCTAAGTGATAAATCAGTGGATCACACAATGTTGTTCGGGATGATTCACACAAACCCCATCACATCAAAATGTAGTATGACTTTAAGACACAGCAAGAGTGTATCTCATAATTTTGACTTAGCTATCTCATAATTATGACTTAGCTATCTCATAATTTTGACTTAGTATCTCATAATTATGACTTAGCTATCTCATAATTATGACTTAGCTATCTCATAATTTCGACTTAGTATCTCATAATTATGACTTAGCTATCTCATAATTTCGACTTAGTATCTCATAATTATGACTTAGCTATCTCATAATTTCGACTTAGCTATCTCATAATTTCGACTTAGTATCTCATAATTATGACTTAGTATCTCATAATTATGACTTAGCATCTCATAATTATGACTTAGCTATCTCATAATTTCGACTTAGTATCTCATAATTATGACTTAGTATCTCATAATTTCGACTTAGCTATCTCATAATTTCGATTTAGTATCTCATAATTTCGATTTAGCTATCTCATAATTATGACTTAGTATCTCATAATTATGACTTAGTATCTCATAATTTCGACTTAGCTATCTCATAATTTCGACTTAGTATCTCATAATTTCGACTTAGCTATCTCATAATTTCGATTTAGTATCTCATAATTATGACTTAGCTATCTCATAATTATGACTTAGTATCTCATAATTTCGATTTAGCTATCTCATAATTTCGACTTAGCTATCTCATAATTTCGATTTAGTATCTCATAATTTCGATTTAGCTATCTCATAATTTCGACTTAGTATCTCATAATTATGACTTAGTATCTCATAATTTCGACTTAGCTATCTCATAATTTTGACTTAGTATCTCATAATTATGACTTAGCTATCTCATAATTATGACTTAGTGTCTCATATTTTTTTTCATCAAGTGGCGGAAATGGGCTTCCATACTTTAAGACACAGCAAAAGTGTATCTCATAATTATGACTTAGCTATCTATCTCATAATTATGACTTAGCTATCTCATAATTTCGATTTAGCTATCTCATAATTTCGACTTAGTATCTCATAATTTCGACTTAGTATCTCATAATTATGACTTAGTATCTCATAATTATGACTTAGCTATCTCATAATTTCGACTTAGCTATCTCATAATTTCGACTTAGTATCTCATAATTATGACTTAGTATCTCATAATTATGACTTAGTATCTCATAATTATGACTTAGCTATCTCATAATTTCGACTTAGCTATCTCATAATTTCGATTTAGTATCTCATAATTTCGACTTAGTATCTCATAATTATGACTTAGTATCTCATAATTTCGATTTAGCTATCTCATAATTTCGATTTAGCTATCTCATAATTTCGACTTAGTATCTCATAATTATGACTTAGTATCTCATAATTTCGACTTAGCTATCTCATAATTTCGACTTAGCTATCTCATAATTTCGACTTAGTATCTCATAATTTCGATTTAGCTATCTCATAATTTCGACTTAGTATCTCATAATTATGACTTAGTATCTCATAATTTCGACTTAGCTATCTCATAATTTTGACTTAGTATCTCATAATTATGACTTAGCTATCTCATAATTATGACTTAGTGTCTCATATTTTTTTTCATCAAGTGGCGGAAATGGGCTTCCATAGTAACGGATTTTATAATAGTATATTTTTATTGAAGGAGTGTATCGTTCAGCACTGAATATAATGACATTAATTAAGGTATGATCATCTTCATCAGCAGCAGCCTGGCCGTGACGCCTGCCCACACCATATCCGACTCCTCCCCAACCGTAGCCTGTTGTAAAGATGGCGTCCATCATGGAGGGGCCGCTAAGCAAGTGGACGAACGTCATGAAAGGTTGGCAGTATCGCTGGTTTGTTTTGGACTACAACGCCGGCTTGCTGTCATACTACACGGTAAGTCCGTGCCCGCCGTCTGTGGACGCTAACGCGAATCGCTCAAGGGGCTCCGCTGTGGAAGTTGTCGCTGGTTGTCAAACACAAGTGGGACAGGGGCCTTGTGTTTGTCAGGAGTTGGGAGTCTCAGCTGGCAAAAAGAGGCGGGTCTTTCCGATGAGAGAACCGCGCGTTGACCAATAGCAGCGGCCCGCTGACAACAACCGACCAATAGAATGGCAGTATTCCTTCCCACACTTCCGCTAATGCAGCTAGCTAGCTAGCAATGGCTAAAAGCAGAATACCCGTCGAAACAATCTTTTGCACAGTATCAGGGAATACAGTGTGTGTATATATGTTTTTTGTGAGGCGACATTTGTCCTCGGTTGTTGGATAAGAGCCCCAACAGCTGCTGGTTTCCTAGCAACACAGCTAAAAAAGACACCGCGGGAGGAGGCAGTGCCGGTTGCGAGTTCGATTTTTGATCAGTCTCTCAGCAGTGAATTCACCGTAGTGTGATTAATGTCTAATGTCTAAACTATATCAGTACAAAAAAACTAAAGTATTGCTTTTAGTGGATCAAGCTGCAAAGAAGATAAGCCTCACACTGCCTTCAGAAAGTTGAAGCATTCATGTGTCTTATTTACATGCACAGTAATCAGCATAGCAGTGTCAGTAACTGTTTAACACTGTTTTTTTGTAGTCTAGCTACACAATGAAGTATAAACAGGTCAGTTTTGCTGAGCTCAAGTCTTTAATCTGATAAAATATGTGCAAAATATTAGGTCAAAGTAGAGAAAGAGCGTCTGATTTAGTGCTGAAACAGCAAGTGTACAGTGTGCATGCATGCATCAACAATAAGTTAATCATTTTCCAAGATAAACACCAAGCATATCATTGCTTGTCTTCTTTCCTGTGTGATAATCAAAAGCATGTCTTTGAGTTATTTTTGCTTGGACAGTACAAGCTATTTAAACACGTGTGATACACATGGTGAGCCGCAACTTTAAAACCACCAATCTGTGAAGTGAGCGACATTGGTGATCTCATACAGTGTAATGTCCTGACATTTATGTGGATGCAACTTTGACACATACTACCATTGTTGAAGCATCCCGGTGCCATATGTTTCCCAGATAAGTGCACCCACTCTGCCATCCATCCGATGTAAAAATAGACAGGATTTGTAAAACTAGGCTATCCATTGATTATGACCAGGACTGAGCGGTGTACATTTCAAAGAAAGAAATCGGCACATCGTGTTTCTAAATATTATATTAAGTTTAAGGTTTATGGAATGACATTATTTTTAGACTGACACATTTCTGCTTGTGTCCTTCATTAGGGTTATCATGCCAGTGTCTTATGATGATGATGATGACGAAAGCCACAAGCCAAAACTCACTGGTCCTGCAATAAAGTTTTTCCACCTCTTCATTAGCTTTATATCAAGTCAGTTTAAAGGACAGAAACCAAGTTCTAGTTTCAACTAATTCATTGTTAAAAAAAATATATAATCAAAAAGAACAGATTTCTAGTTTGAGACTGTCAAGTAGTATGACTTCAATAATCTTTTCTTCCATCATCCAGTGTGTGATTTTAGTGTGAGTTCCCTCTATGTTGCTTTTTGTAATATGACTTTTAACTCAGTTAATTTCAAATACAGAACACAAGTTAAGAGGAGAGCCCTTTTAGAGCATAGCTGATCAAATTGCTCATTAGTATTGGTAGTCTTACAGTAGCTTATATGTTCTGACCTTAATCAAAGTTACCTGATGCCACAGATGTGCATGGTGTCTGTGTGTCAAATCCGACCTTTTGGCTTGACAGAAAGAGTGCAGTTGACACTATACGATGGCTCTGTTGGAGCCTAGTGAACATAAATGTTTACAATATTTATTGTCCTAATTCTTGATTTGTTCTGTTGTCGGTTTTACAGTCAAAGGACAAGATGATGCGGGGATCCAGAAGAGGCTGTGTGCGACTCAGGGTAAGACTCTCAAAGCCATCCTATTCCAGACAGTTGTCTTTGATAAACTGAGCACATTCCACTACATCCTTGCTCGCCATTTTACCAAGTATTGGTAGTATTGGATGGGTATTTTTGACTATTTGACAAGTTTTATTTGACAGTGCAGTCAGTCTTTTTGAATCATAATGTGGCTGTTAAACTGCATGCAGTATGACGCAGTTTTCATGCCATAGACCAGCACAACAGACTGGGTGTTATGCTGGAACGTTGTAACTATTCTAATTTCCTGATTTGCTGGTCTAGTTTAACACGTTTCAGCACTTCCCTCTGGCTGTATTCACAGCCCCGCTGCTACACTGTTTTAGCTTTTCAAGTAAAAGCTTTGGCCCTTACAGTATGTTTTCAGTGTTGACTAACGTCCACTAGATGGCGTCAGTTGCCTTACCACAAATCCTGTTTACCTTCGTATAAGCAGAGGAAGCGAAGGCTCCTAATGCAGTGGGCTTTTAAAGGGGCTGAGCCAACATCAGTACTGAAAGAATGAGCTATAAAGTAGAGCGTGTTTTTCCGGAAAGAAGCAAACAGAAAGTCAAACCTAGCAGATAGGTATACCTGCATCGGTGTAAGCTGACACCATTTGTTTGTCCTTCCTTATCAGGTGAGTCAGTAATTTGTCGCAGTCGGGTTTACTCTGAGGTTTTGAGAACATCTTTCTGCTTTCTGAACCTGTGGATATCTAACGGTCTGTCTGTCTGTCCCTGCTCTGTGTTCGTACTGTGTCCAAACATGACTGAAATTAACGGTTGAGTTTCATGTCAACTTTACATGAGATGGATATATTATGTGTGAGCTGGCAGTAAACCAAACTTGGGCTTTCTTTAGGCAAAGGAGGATAAAAATAGTTGCCTACATTCATCAGCTGCTGTCTAAGCTACATGCCTGTGCTTCATGCTTTTTGACTGAAACCTCATTATGTTGCCTGCTTTAATGAGTATTTGATCTTTTAGCTTGTCTTGAACTAATTTGTGAAAGGTGCAGCAGGTCTACCGTCGCTTCTTTTCATCATCCAAGCCCCTTTCAGTGTTAATTTGTAGACTGCCTTACATCCTTCTAGCTCCAGAAAGAACAGAACAGGACAGGTACATCCACACGTTGGAGTGTCCCTCCTGTTATTGGCCTGAGATAAAGTTGTTCATGGGTTTACCAGAAAGGACTGCGGAATTGTTGTGACCTTAAAATGCTGCTGCATATTTCACAGTAGGGAGGAAGCAGTGCCTGAAACTACCTGAAAAGAGAACCCAGTGTCATTTATGCACACGTGGTCATGGGACAAAGGTTTCAGTCTGCGCTGGGTTCATTTTATGCAGTGAGCTGTGACACAGTGACCTGATAGGAATTACGCAAGTATTTAGCTCCCTTGGGCTTGAGCTTAGAAACTGATCGACGGTAAGAAACAATACCTTTATAAATGAATACCTTATGCCTTAGAGAGAATAGATAAACTTAGAGAGAGTGTTTATTTTTTTTTATTGTGTATATCAAAGCTTTCATTTTAATTTTTTCCCTTTATTGTTCCCGAAGGCTGTAACAGTATATTTGGTCCTGTTCCACGAGGCATGCTTAGTCTTGTTAGAAATAACAGGGAAGACTCTCGAATAGCGTTTGGTTGTTTTGAAATGACAAACGAGACAGTTTTTCGGTTTCCGCTGGGCAAGGTCTTCAACATGAGAGCGGAGCAGTGGTTAGCACTGAAGCCCCACAGCAGGAAGGTCCTGGGTTTGAACTCCCTAACCGTCTGGGGCCTTACTATGAGCATTTTCATTTTCTCCGTGTGTCTAAGTTGGCTTGTGAATGAGTATGGTTGTTCGTCTCTCTATGTTAATCCTATTATAAACTGACAACCCACCACGTCTTCCCCAGTTTCAACTGGCGTAGTCTTTAGCCCCACGGATAAGGATAGGATAAGCTGTTTAGATGATGGACAGTCATCCATCCATCATCGGTTCAGTTCATAAAATTGAACCGATTACTCATGGAGGGTGCAGAAGTGGAGGTTCCCTTTTCCGCTCACCCTTGTGAAGGACAGTTCAGTGTATTGTTCTCAATCCACAACCTACTTAATAAGTTTCTTTTACGACAAGCTTCCTTTTTATCACATATTTCGGTTTTTATTTGACTGTGTGCACCGATCAACAACAACATTACAACCACTGACAGGAGAAGTAAATAACACTGACCATCTTCGTGACAATACAATGTTCTGCTGGGAAACTTTTGGACTTTCATGTGGGTGTTACTTAGACATGTATTATACAGCTCTTTATATTGTTTCATCCATCTCATGTAGTTGCTGTCATTGTACGGATTTAGAGGTTTGCTGGCTAAGAAAGCTCTGAGTCACACACACACACACACGCCCTGTTTCCGTTGCTAGGAGCAATTGCCCCGACTAGCCAGCAGGCAGTTTCTCTGCGGTGCTTTTTTTTCCCCCCTCTCTTTGCTGCTGGCTGCCGGTCCCTGGTGTTTCTGTCCACCCTTCCCTTCCCTTCCTCTCTCCTCCTCCACTCTCCCAAATCCCACCTCCTCCCCTCCCTTCCTTTCCCTCATGTTCCAAAAGGCTGCTCTCATATATTTGTGTATGAGAGAGAGAGAGAGAGGGAGGGAGAGAGAAACACAGTGATTGTGAGAAAAAGATGAAAAGGTAAGAGGAGATGGAGCTTTTACAGGGAGGAGAGTGCACTGCTGAGACAGCCAAGGGTAATTTACGAATGAGAGCTGGTCAGGGGCTGCAGGAACATGTGGAGGGCATGAGGACAGAAATGGAAACTAGAGTGTGACGTGTCCTGCTGTCGCTCTCTCTCACTCTCTCTCTCTCTCTGTCTCTCTCTTTGCCTAGGGAGCTGTGATCGGCATTGATGACGAGGACGACAGCACATTCACCATCACTGTGGACCAGAAGACTTTCCATTTCCAAGGTGAGCTGCCCCCCCCCCCCCCCCCCCCCCCCTTATAGTTTCCCTCCTCTTTATGCCTTCTCTTCTCTGCTGTTGCCATCACTGTCTCTCTTTCTCCGTGGTCTCTTTCGCCCATCCGTGCTGCCTACTTGCTCTCTCTCACCCTCTCTCCCTCTCTCCCTCACTTCTCTTTCCCTCCCCGCCTTTTAAAGACCTGGATTGGTTTGCTCTAATGCCAGGAAACACATGCACACAGGCATCTACACAATGCCAAAGCGTGCTGCATGGATCTGAGCCGTTTCTCCTCTCCCGTGGAACCTCTCCAAGCTCTGTGAAGTTGGATTGACACATATTATTATAGATGATAGTTTATTATAGGTGAACAAGATTTGTTCCACTGCGAGCTAAACAGATTCCTCTGGAACAACACGAGAGAGTAAGACCTTTATTTTTCCGCGGACCGCGGCTGAAGAGGAAGGTTGCTGCTTGTGTGTCTCTGCAGTTGAGCCTCTGGGAATAATAAGGGAATACTGCTGAGCTGGAAGCTGAGCTCAGGTCTCTGCTGCTGTTCGCCGTTTGCTGCACCGCCGCTGCCGCCGCTCGTTCCACTGGGACAGGATCGCCCCCCCTCCCGTCCTGTCAAGCCTTTCCTCCTTTTTGACAGGGAGCTGTCCAGTCCAGTACACCGCAGACACCCTTTTTTACTCTCTCACTCCACCAGGTCTTTAACTAACCTCCTCTAACTTTCCTTCATCTCTGTCCTTCCATTTGTCCATTTGTATCCATCTTGCCACTTCCGAACCCTGCACACTTCAGCACCAGCACTCCCTTTCACCTTGTGGGTCACTAGCCACAGTCCATGGGCCCCCCGCCCCTCTCACCACCTCCATGCCCTCTCCCATGTCTGTGTTCCGAAGCTGTATGCTGTGGTTCTACAAACGCAAGGGTAAGGAGAAAACCATGCACGTCTCATGGTCACCATGCATGCCAGTCCCGGGGCAACGGATCGCGAGGAGGCGTTGTTTGTTTGTCTTCTGGGATGTACAGTTAGGGTGGAGCAGTGTGTTCTGCAGCGCACGGGTGAAGTGGAGGCTTATTATCGAGATTTAAGTTTGCACAGTTTAGTGGCTGTCGACTGAGAGGAATGGAAGGAGAGGAGAGTATGAGCGCAGTCCAGAAACAAATGTTTGTACCAGTTCGGATGTGGGCTTTTTCTGACGCTTATCCTTTCCTTCACTGGTTTTATTAAGTTTGGCTGAGCAATGATGTAATCTTTTCACCTTGGGATGCTAGTATTTCTTCGCAGACTTTCATAGTAATGTGTTCCTCTGTGAATAATGGCTCAGATGTCACAGTCTTAATTTATTCTGGAACTTTCTGTGCCACTGTTAACCTTTCTTTGGCATTAGCTGCAACGCCTTAGCGAGTTACCTGACGACTTTTATAACGGAGAGAGAGAGAGAGAGAGCGCAAGAACATCGAATGATATGCTAATTTAAGCCCACATTTACAAGCGTTCATCTAGAACGTTTATTAATGCTGTCCAAGAGGGACATTCATTTCTCTCAGACAAATGAGACCACAAAGAGGGTACTTGTAGTAAGAACACTTGTAGTAAATATTGTGCTCTGATACTATACAGACATTAGAATTAGAAAAGATCACATTTTGCTATTTTTAGATCATTGAAATTCCAGCCGTGTAATAAATCATCTTCGAGAGCAGCATAGCTTTACACGGAACACTCTGAACACTGTGAATCATATTGCATGGCCCCCCCTCCCCATGCTTGTGAGAGAAAACAATGACATGTCACTGTAAGACACATCTAGATACCCAGAGGAGCATTGTACCATCTCATGTGTCGGGCGGAAAATGAGCACTTTAATGTGTGCCGAGCGTCATAATCTGGATACATCAGCTGTTAGCCTGGATATTAAGAGAGATGAACAGGATGTTGGGAAGGAGTGGATTTCTCTGTTGCCGTAAAACGATCCCGGGTGAAGCGTGTCATGAAGCCGGTCTCCCAGGATTCACAGCAGCGTCTGAATGTGTCCGTTTCTGTGTTTTATGTACAAGGAAGTGATGCCAGAAATAAAACTGTGACACATCTGCACTTACAAAGATCATTGTAGCTGCCCTAACAGCTCTTAAGTGGTTTGTATGTTAAGTTATAAAGAAAAAAAAAAAAGCTGGATGAAGTTACTTCTTGATATGGGACCGTCCACCTTATAGGTTGGAATATAGTTTTGAGCTTACCATGCGCCGCCAGCCCCGTAATTCAGCTCTGTTCTCCTTCTATTTGGAGAAGCATCCATTATTCATCGACCCCACTCCCCCGGCAGTGCATCACAGTTGCCTGAGAGTCCTTTTCCTCTTTCCCCCTCTTTGCTCGCCTCCTCTTATCTACAGAATCTATCAATCTCTCGTCTTCTCTCTCTCTAGCTGTCGGGCGGCCTCGCCTGTCCGGACCATCAGTCCCGGTATGAGAGACCCACTTATATTGCCTGTCTGTCTTCAGAGTCCTCCCTCACCTCGATATCACCTGCACTTGGAGCTCTCTTCGCCTTGTGACCATTTTTGGGTGACTGTGGTCTAGTGTATTCAGTTGGGTAGTGGAAGTTTTGGCACATAGATGAAGTATAATTGTTCCTTAAATGTGCAAAGTACTATAAAGATGGTTAGTGGTTTTCCCCAGGAAGACAACATTCCTTCAGGGACCTGAGATTATAGTCATAATTAAATTAGGCTTTTTCTTCAGGGCACATGTGGGTAGCTATTGACAGGTTGCAGTCCAGTGTCAAACCCTGCGCCTTGCTCACTGGAGCATGTACAAGGACAAGTCAAAAGCTTGTTTAAAGATGGTGGGAGGAGATAGGAGAGGGAAGGGGTAAATAATTCAGAGTCCTTTTAGAGAAAGGCTGAGCATTGTGAAGGGAAATGATTGTGATGGGACCAGCACTTGCAGAGATGAAATCCTTCTGTTAAGGATACATCACTGGCTTAATATGTTAATTTGTTAGTTCTGATCTGTTTGTCAGGATGTGATATCTGCCTTTGTGTGACGGTGCCCATGCTGGATGTAGATATCAGCAGCGTCTGTCTTTGTTTACTGGTCTCTGATGCCACTGTCTGCTGTCTGGGTAGCTGTAATTATCAGTAACTTCAGTTGTGTGTGTTTAAATCTTGAACAGGAGATGATTTACATTAAAATCTGTCAGACCTTGACGCAGGAACTATGCGGTTGCAGAATTGCTTCCTTCACAGTTGACCAAGTAAAAAATAGAAAGATGCTGCTCCCACTATATTACTAATATAATACTATAATACTGGTTCCTATATAATAATAATGTTATTTCACATAGTATTTTTCATAATACAAGATGGTATAAATAAATAGAAAGGTGAATATTGGTGGCAGATTTCTACCCAAGGGGTTTAAGATGCAGCGTTATTACTTCACTTTCAGCTAAAGCGGACAAAAAGGAAAGAAATAGCCAAAATACAGAAGAATGCAACTTATTATGCCAGTCATTGTTCATGGAAGTTGGTCACTTCCCTCTGAGAGTCAAACCCACAAACATCTGCTGTGTGCACACACACAAATGACGAATGGATTATTTAAAAAGCATGTTAGAAATGCTGTAGAGACTGAACTGGTGTAAATGGATCACTTTAGTGGGAAATTCACAAGCCTGGTTGCAGTTTTAAGCAAAACAATAACAAACTTTAGTTCACCTCATATCCATCATCTCAGCCTTTGCTGTATGGTTTTGATAGACTTTTCACTTTCTATCATCCATGTGGTCCAAATAAGGTTGTTTTGCCTTTCAGCTGTGGTGAGAGGAGTTTTATCATGTGGTAAATGACATTAACACGTACCCTTTATCATGAATCCCTTTGTCTAGTATCAGTTCCCCATCCCGTATGAGGTGACCTTCACTGTCCCGTTGGAGACAACAGGGTAGAGAGAACGGCAGCCTGACTGAGGGCTGCTGCTCTGTATTGGCTCCGTATGATCTTCATCTAGCATGTGACTATATAGTGATAATGAAGGTGGATGGGTTGGAATTTGTCCAGTACTGTATGTGCTTACTCTTCTGACAGGCTTGCCTCCCCCTCCTGGTTTCTAGCAGACCAACATCGTAGCTGTTAATAGCAGGGTTTAGCTCGCTCACCTTCCTCTGTTATGACTCTTCTTATCAGCTGGACTGTGAGATGGCGTTATGTTCTCGTGGGATTGAAACGGCGTCATAAAACTGAGATTGTGTTGTTAATGTGAGGTTTGTGCAGAGTTACAGGAGAAAAAGATTGAACTTTTAGACTTTTGTCCCTTTCGTTCCCGTGTTAAACTGATGCAGAACGGCATGTGACAAGCAGTGGTTCTACATTACTGGGAAGTAATGTAGTAGTTGGCTCATCCTTCTCCCCTTTGTTTTTTTATAACGAAGACAAGTAAATGTTTAAAAGATGTGTAACTTTCCGTCAGATGGCGGCCAGTTTTGTCATTTATGGATATGTTGCCTTGACTAAAGGCCGTGGCACACTAGGCCGACTATTGTCTGTTTTCCGGTGTCGGGCTATCACGTAGAGTCCGTGGCCCTAGCAGCATGTTGAATCGGCTCATGTTGTTTTGCATCTTTATCCAATAATATAAATACAGATAATACTACATATAACGACTGGACCATCTGCAATGGAAAAATAAATGCAGACCAACTGATCAGCATAATCCTGGAGAGGTCAGCTCTGTACGATGGTTTGTAGCCCTTCCTAGCTTTCTTGCCTCCTCGCTAATACTAACTCTTCAGGTTTTCCCTTTTGAATAACAAATACAGTTTACTGCCAACAAGAGTTATTTCCTTTGACGTCAGTTTGGTGTGACCGTACCTAGAGTGCTCGCGTCGGTTGCGCATCGCCAGAAAAAGACTGGACTCGTGACACAATTCATTCAGCTACAGTGTTTATTTTTTCCTAAATAACCCTGCCGCTGTGTCTTTTCTGACATGAATAGAGCTAAACAACGTTAGCTGCAGTAATCTGCTCCTCTGGAGAGGGGAAAGTGAGACGGCAGTGAGGCGCTGTCTGAGTGGATTGGCCTGAGCTCCGGCTGCCTTTTAATGTCTTTAAAAGCTTTCCTGCTGCTCAGACTCTGTGCTAGCGCAGCCGTTCATCTGCTGAAAAATGACTCTTACACAAGATATAGTTTGCCAGCTAATTTAAGGGCATATATCTTACTAATTTCTTTATTCACACCTTTTATAGTTGAGGGTTTTTTTTTGTCTCTGGACCACCACCACCAGCTGCAGAAGGAAAAACTGAAAATCCAAGCGCTGAAAACATACAGCACTTGTTGTCCACGTGGATTCCAGTTGAGTCCAGTCCGTGTCAGAGGAAAGAATATTGTGTCTTTGTGTGCTTCTGGCACCAAAAAGCATGCAGAGGCTATTTGCAGTGTGGATGTGCGTGGTTGTAAGTGCCAGAGCCTGTACTGGGTCACTGTTTAATGTCGCTGGCAGTCTGTTTATTCTCTGTCTCTTTGCTCTGAGGGTGCAGCCTCGCCCTGCTCCATTCACACTCTGACCCTGAAGGCTCCATGTGGGGGGGGGGGGGGGGGGGAATAGATGAGTCAGTACTGTTTCATTACTCTGATGTTGTTTGCCCTTCACTATCATATTTAAATACCGTAAAACATGCATTTAAACCACTTTACTAGAAATGTCCTGTGTAGTATATGATTAATTCTGTCATGTAAAATGTTCTTTTAGCAACCTATATTGTTATTTCACATGACAAAGGTTCTTTTTTGTGAAAAATAAGATTAAAAAGCGTCTTTGGTTATATATAATTATAGCTATACAACTACCTACTCAATAAGAAGACACTTTCTAACCAAACTGGCAGCTCCTCATTCAGGCACGCAGTCAGAGTGGTTCAGGAGGTGCACGTTCAGATAGCCTTTGTAATTTAGGCATGTCATTTTGGCGGTGGTTCAATAAATTTGAATCCTGAATCTCTGCAAAAAGCAACAAAATTTAATTTATGCAGTTTTTGCAAGAGACCAGGACTTCCTGAGTCCTGTTAAACCAAATTTGCCCATGTTCATCGACGTAAAGTGCATGAGCAAATCAATAAAAGGAAAGCGAGGTGGGGGGGGGGCTGCTAAAGCTGTTTAGTTACAGCCCTTACTACTGTGCTCATAGCCTTAACTTAAAGGAATGGTACGTATCCCGCTCTATACATCTGTATAGTAAATATGAAGTTACAGATAGGAGATGGCTACCTTACCTTACCTTACCATACAGACTGAAAGCGTGACGAAACAGCTTACCTGCTTGTGTCAGTGTCTGTCTCTTGGCTGGATGTAGTCAGTTTCTGCAGTTTTATCAATACTTGTCGACACTTTAGATCAGTGGTTCTCAACCTTTTTTGGGTCCTGGAACCCCTGCATATTTTTGATCGACCCTGAGGAACCCCCACCCGTTCTGGGGGGTGGCGGTGCAATTTCATAGAAACAACAGAAACTGCATTTTAAATTGCGTTATGGCATTTATTCACTCTTTGAGGCTAATATGAGCTTTCAGTTGTGTCTCAGTCACATTTGAATAAAATAATTCTATTTCTATAAATGTCATAGGATCTTTTTTTGAAAAATATTTTATTTTCACGGACCCCTTGCAATTACACCACGGACCACTAGGGGTCCGCGGACCCCCGGTTGAGAATCTATGCTTTAGATAGTGACTGATCTGGCGAATGTGTATTGTAATGTATTGTTGATCTCTCGAAAATATCAAATGAGACATGAGATCAAGCAGAATTCAGCCAGATAAAAAGCAAACTGTCCTTTCTAGATGAATACAGTGTCCCCCTAGTGCGTCACCAGTACTCATGTCATTTCAGTGTTTTCAGTGTCCTGGTTGGCATTAAAGTGTAACACGAGTTTAAGGGCTTCCGATGATGTCTGAATGGAAAACGTGGCTCACCGGGTGTGTCTGTGTGCTTCTGCCCTCAGCCCGGGATGCAGACGAGCGGGAGAAGTGGATCCACGCCTTAGAGGGAACCATCCTCCGGCACACCCTCCAGCTCCGGGTATGTAACCGCCGCGTGTGTGCACGTGTGCCTAATCCATCCAGCTATAGCTACGACAAAAAAAAAAAAAAAAAGCCGTTTTGCTCTGGGGCTCTTTAAGCCTGTTTCTGTTTGTCGTTCTACTCTGCACCATCTATTTTACTAAGCAAATATGACATTCTTTGAAATATTCAAAAACAATACCGGTATCCTGAGGTAAAGAAAAATATGGCGCCTGTGATTATTTTCTCACTGAGCCTCAGATTATAAGCATTTGCATGCTCTATAAAAGATTTACTAGGTTACGCCACAACACTCGAGATGACTTTGCATATCAGATATTGTTGTCAGCGCTTTAAAGCTGTACTTGTGTCACTTGTGCCGCCTGATTTTTTTGGCTCAACGGAGCAGTAGAGAGGTTAGTCTTTTGTGTATAAATGGAAATAACGGCGACATTTGTGTCATCATAAACGGATAACGAATGTTATGGCAATATGTGGTGAGGATGGGCTGGTGTTGGGACCAGGCTTCTTGGTTTAATGGAAAGTCTGTTAAACTGCTGGCGGTGTTCTTTTCTTTTTTATGAGTGCGTCTCAGTCAGTTCACCTTCCTCCTTCTCCTGCCCTCACGTTGTTTCTTTGCCAAACGTTCCCTGGTCTCTGCCCCTAAAGCAAATCTTACTTCTTTCCTTTTCATCCTCATAACCAACCTTTTCATTTCCTCTCCCTCCCACCTTCCTTCAGCTTCTCTCCCTCCCTCTCCTCCTTCCGTGGCAAATCCCTCTGATGTACTACGTCTGTCTGCTTGCTCAGCGCGCACACTCACACGTACGCACACTAATGCGGTGTTGGAGCGCTGCTGTCGTAGCATCATGTGACGGTGCGCCCACCAATCCAAGACGTGGTTGCTTGATCACCCAAACATCTGCCTCTGTCACCTCGGCCAATCAGGGCTGCTGTTAATGCGGGTTCCTGTTAGTACTTGCAGCTGCTTTGTGTGTTTTCTCTTCTGCCTATGTGAGAGGAAGTGTGGCTTTCCTGCCAGGGGAGGGTCCTGGATTAACTCGGCTCCGTCTGCCTCATACCAAATGCTCAGCTGATAACTGCCGCTGAAGGATACGCTGTAGCCAGACAGGCTGCCCGGCTAACACGCAGGCTGAAGGCTGCTGCCGTGGTTGATATTGGCAGACTGCAGTGGAGAGCGAGAGGAGGAGATTGTTTTCGCTTTCTGTGGGGAGGAGGAGGAGGGAGGAGAAAGAATGCTAACTTCATTTGAGCTGGCGGTTTGTTGCTGTGGGGAGAAAAACACAAAATAACGGAGGCAGAGAAAGAGAAAAGGATCTTGTGTCAGGCAAAATGGCCTGAGGGTTGCACAAGGCTTTAAAGCAGCATGTCCATTGGAACGAGGCATCCAGTAAGTAAAACACACGCACGCAAACAAACAAACAAAAAAAAAAAAACGTCACTGCAGCACTGCTTGGTGAACTTTAACCGCTGCAGTGCGCTGATGGGGCAGGAGCATTTTAAAGTGGGTCACACTGCCTGGAAAGACAAATAGAAAGGAGGAGGAGGGAGAGAGGTGGGGGAGGAGGGTGCCAGGACAGTGTGTGCGTTTGTGGAGTCTGGCGGTGGTCGAGCGGGTGTCGTGTTTATGTGCAGGACTTTGCAGGCTGCCCCAAAATATTCCCACTATGTCACGGGGATGTACGGTCCGTGGCGTGGGAACAAAGTGGGAGCAGAGGTGCGGATGTCTGGGAGGATTTCTGAGCAAGAAGTGAGCACTATGACGTGGCGGTGCAGTAGCTGTTTATAAAGCAGCCACCTGCCCTGTGACTTTCCGCTCGAACACTGATCTGCTCCGACTATAAAAACACTTCCCCCTTCATTATGTGTGTTGACTAAACATGAGACATTGTTTGCCGTGTGATAATATAAGGGGATCTGCCTTATTTTGTTTCGTCCGGCTGTTCAGGCCTTCAGTGTAAACATGTACATTAGGATATGTCACTTGAAGAAGTCAGTTTTACGAGCCGTTTACTAAATAACTGTATCACGCTCTGTGTGTTTAGTCCACTGACCTCATTTATATAATAGTCTGTAGATGTTTAAGCAAAAAAAAATATTATGATGTAATGATTCACTAGAAAGCTCTTCCACTGAACTGAGGTGTTTTATTAGTTATGGTTAGTTTCTCTATCTGATATGACTGCCCAATAAGAGGATATACAAGAGCACAGTCATTAATACAATAATAAATAATAGACATTTTTGCTCAGGCCCTTGTGTGGCCAGCTATTTTTTTTTTTTTGCTATCACGCCAAGTAAAAGCACCTTTGATCTTTTGAGGAAGTTTCTCCATTCACAGCTGACTTCATGGCTGCTGAGTTGACAAACACTTGGCACTCCGTAAAGCTAGCATGTTTTTACAGTTTAAACTTTAGCCGTCGTCGGGCCACAGCGGCCGCTAAGAGCCTCGATGGCTTTTCTCCACTTTCCTCTGGGGCTGTCTTCAGCAGGAGGAAGAGACATGTCGGACTCAAGACACAGCAAGACTGTGCAACGCAGCAAATCCCAAATAGCAGCAGCAGCAGCAGCAGCCAACACGGTTTGATAAGAGCTTGATTTGCTAGCATGTTGTTAGATTAGATCACTAGCTGCGTTTTTATTTAAGAGTGTGTTATTTGTGTGTGTGTCGGAGTAACTGCTGTGTAGCATTAAGTTGCACTGACACACTCTGTATTAGTCATCTGCTGAATTGTCTGGCTTGACGTTAGAGGGGTTATTGTGTTATAATTGGTGCAGAGTGTCCTCGCTGCTGACGTGCTCGGGTATTAAATGTGATTTTAAGGCAACTCGTGTATGTGCCTGCATTTATCTCCCCCGTTATCCTGTTTTTGGTTTGTGTCACAGCCAACTGGATTATTCCAGGGTTGCTCAGACATATAGAGACAGATGCCTGGTCGGGTCTTTTCTGCCGATACTCTAGTAATTACCTTTTAATGGATATTATGTAATGAAATCCTCTGTGCCCGGGTTTATATGTGTGTGTGTGTGTGTGTGTGTGTGGAGTCTGTAAGCTATTAAGGGGAGCTAATTAACAAACAATGAATTCGAGTGCACCTCATCCCATTTACACACACAGTCATTCGTCTGTAATGTGCTGGCCTCCAGTCAGGCAGCAGACAGACCTGCTGTCCTTTCATGTAGGCTAGCCTTTAAACAATAGTATTCATATCTCCCCCAGTACAGTACGATGCTGGAAGATTCTCCTGAACTGTTGATGTTTCTGTCCACCATTTTGTGTAACAGTTTGCAAAGCCTACCTGGCTAGGAGGTGATGATAGAGACAGTTTTTTTTTATTTTTTATATATATATATAATGTATGGATAATACACAGCCCTGGATAATTGTGTTTTAATTTGAATATGCAAATAGTAGCGTGGCTTTGACCATGGGGTTTGGTCAGGGCTGCACTAACGCTAAGCTTTGTTTGTTTTCCCATCTTCAGGAGGCCGAGACAGGATTTGTTCCAAGTGTTCAAGACTTTGACAAAAAGCTTGCCGAAGCAGACGCCTATCTACAGATTCTGATTGACCAGTTAAAGGTAGGAATGAGCATGTAACTTGACACGAGTGCTTAATCTGGTCTCTTTTTGGTCAGAGTAAGTAGATATATAGGCTATCTACCACTGACTGACATATAACAACTAAACATCCCACGATAATATAGTGCATTTGACAGAAATCAAATCAAATCAGATAATTTAGGCATATATTTTACTCTAAATCTGTACATTTATATCATGCGCTGTGACAGTGTGAATCTGTGCGTTCCCCTTATTTTTGTAAGTATTTCCTTGTTGATCTGAATCTCTCTTTTAAAGCAGAAGTTATTACAAATTAGGTTTGTGGTTGCATCGTGACAAAGTTGGACACACTGCATTTAAAGTCACAGGCACATACTGTCTTAGTCAGAACATCTTAATGAAAACATTTCAAACGTCCCTCCTTAGTGAGAATAGCTCACAGCTTGCCTCCACATTGTCTCAAGCCAGATCGTCTGTCCAGATTCACCTCTGATAATCGTTTGACTGTGGAATCATCTTAGCTCATATGCCGTCTGTCTTTTTCTTTTTTTTGTCGTCTTTTGATCTCACACAGCTGTTTGATGAGAAGATCAAGGACTGCAAAGAGGATGAATCACGCAGAGTGAGTAGTGTCCCTGTGTCTCTGCTCTCTGGTCCGCTGTTCTTGCCGTCATTAGAGCCGTGGCTAACAACAGGGGAATGAAAAGTGACAGCTGGATGTGTGGTGCGGGTGTTTGAATTCTGTGGGCAGTTTTAAGCCCGTCAAAATTTTTTGCATCTTATTAAGTGATTTAAATATGATGAAAGTGTACATACAGACAAATTAAACTAAAACAAATTATCAGCAACAAAAAAAAAAAACTGCTGAATTATTTTCAGTCAATCCACTACTCAGTTAATTACCTAATAATGGCAAATCTAACAGAATTACACAGCAGATAATACTCTAATGCCAGTTCATTAGGTACGCTAATAGAGCGGATCCTCATATAACAGTCCTGGCCTAAATCGTATCTTCATGAAGTTTATGGTATTCAGTAGTAGTTCAAAAATAAACTCCACTTTATTTTGGAGGATGTGGGTTGTAGTAATATTGAATTGTATTACGCTGAACCGACACGTGTTTCTGTTAGTCTGACAACCCCATTTTACACACCTTTCTTACGCTGTTTCAACATTTGGGTGTGTGTGTGTGTAGTACAGGAACTATTGTTGGAACTGGAGCCATGTAATTATAGTTCATAATTAATCAGGCATTTACATGACAGTTCCGTTTTTTTTTTTAATCTCTTCTTGGAAACGTTCAGTCAGCAAAGCCAATGATATTGTAACTTAAAAGTTAGAGGAGTAAAGGTACTTCGTTTTATTGAAGGAAGCAGTTCAGTTACATGGTGTCTTGTGTGTGAACTTCCTGTCTTGGGTTTAACACCAGCTTTTGATCAGCGTGAGTTCCCCAAACTTGTTGCTCTGGGAAATTGTCTCGTTGATTTCCAGCAAACAAAAATGACACCATTACCTTGTCGTTTTTTAGCTTCCTGTACTTTTGAAACATAGGCTTGTTTTATTTTTTTTTAAATTGCTCTGTTTTCTTTTGACAGAAAATTGAAAGTTTGAAAGAGACTACTTGTGTAAGTCAGAGATTAACACATTTCCCTTCCTTTGTATGGGTTTAAAAGTCAGCTCCAAGTTAATGAGTTCCTTTCTGCTTTTCTCTTTCAGAGTATGGTAGAGTCCATCAAGCACTGTATTGTACTGCTGCAAATTGCCAAGGTAAACACAGTATCTTTGTACGTTTGATTCCTTTCTCTGCAGTGTTGCCCTGCCATTTCTCCATAATCATTGTTTTTGGGAGACCACACACGTGTGCACTCTGTGTTACCTTGCGTCCCTGGGGTAGTTCCCTGCTTACAGTTGCTATTTGGGTAGGTGGTTGATGAGGGTGTAGCCCAGTGCTCGTTTCATCACATGTTCCATTCAGCTCTCTGAAAGGAAGTGAAACAATCATTTCTGCTTCATGCGGCTGTGAGGTGAAACTTGCTGCCGTTTTTTAAAACTAGGAACACTTTTACTAATGAATAACATTTTGGGAACATTTCGATTGGCGTTATGGAACAATCCTGTACTTTCTGAAACTGAAAGAAATTCGGATTTCACCGTGTGATGAAAGGATCACTGCATGTGGCAAGGTGGGGATTATTACGAAGTTCCATGTGAAGAGAGAGAGAGATGAATCTCATTGCTCTCCACACCGCGGATGCTGAGGATGCTTTTTGATATGACTCTTGACCCTTCCTACGCAAGCAGTCTAACACTGTCTTCTTAAAATTTTAAGGACCAAAGTAACGAACAACAGCACGCAAACGGACTTATAGTAAGTTTGACACTTTCTGTCCATGACAAAAGTTGAAATCAAAGAAACTGACAACTTTCTTTTCTGGCTTAATTTACTCTCCTGTAGAAAAGCAGATCAGTCAGATCTCTTTAGTGCATGTCATCTAATTTGGAGATAAGCTCTGTCTCTAGCTGTTTCCCTCATGTCTGCCGCTGCTATCTTCTTGATCAAGTCAGTTCTTTCCTGATTCCATCTGAGATTTGAATTCTTCCTAGCAAATGGTTCAAATGGTTGGGAGCTATTCTTTCCTTCATCCTTCCTTCATGCGATCTTTATTGCTTTACTGCACAAAATGCAATATGTGAGTGTTTGCATGCCTGTATATAGTGTTGCATATCTCTTCACCCACTAATTAGAGTCAACTAATTCACCATTGATTTATCCTGCACACACTGCCTGCTTATTGAACCACTGAAGGCTAATGGCTGGAAAGCCGTTCAGAGAGCACTTCGCGGGCTCTGCAGGTGCAGTGTATTTACGCCGAAGGCCGTACCAGATGTTGTGCATGCTTTGACTACGCCATGTATACTTAACATTATTGACAGCTGTTTTCCAAAGCATTTACTATACATTTTCTAGATTGATTTCTTACCCAACAAGCAGCTTTTGCATTCCTTTTAGCATCTAAGTGAAAATAAAGCTGGAGGGCTGAACCATGCTATTGATGGTTAATCTGTCTCAGTCATTACAGCTACGATTATGCAGTTGTAAACAGGGCTCCCTTCTGTTAAAAGAAACTACGGGTGCTCGTATTTCCGAGTGTGTCCCCAAATGATGAACTTGAATTGGAGAAACATCTCTCTACTTGTGCTATTCCAGGCAAGGAAAGCCTCAGAGTAAGCTGGAGTTGAAAATACAAGACAGAAAAGTGAGGACTGAAGGGCAAAAGAAACATGCACTGAAAAGCTCCTACCTGTGAAGTAAAAATCGATCTTTAAAATGCTCCTTATGCTGCTTTGGAAAATATAACGGCAATGTGAATGTTTTCAGATAATGGTGACCTCTATACTAGTGGTATGCTGTGACCGCACAGTTCATACGACTGTGCCGCTCTAATAGCTGACTTAATCTCAAAGTTATAAGTACAGTATTATAAAATATTAATAGCATAAGCTCCGTCTACATGTATAACTGCATGTGTGTTCGTATGCCATAAGCTTCGTGCTAAAGATGTCTTTGCAGCTTTAGGTCTTCTAAGTGTCTGTCACGTTGCCTGTAATATGGGGCAAGCGTTAAATGCACTGCAAACCTCTGTTTTAAAATACATGAAACATTAGCAGCTCATTTGATTGACCACGCACTGCACTGCCATGGGAACTGCTGTAAATCGCAGGGATCGTTTAACAGCCAGCACACAAGAAGCCTGTTCAGTATTCGTATTTCTGTGTCCCTTCATTGTTTTGGGATCAGTTTGCTCCGTCAGTGATACTTCCGCATTAATATTAAACTGGCGAAGTTAGAAAAATACATCCATCATGACACAAGTTCTTTGTCTATGCCCCGCTGCTTGTCTCCTTCTGCTTTTGCTTCATCTCCTGCTAGCCAGGTCATGAGCTGGTCCCACCTTGACAGACCAATATTTCTGCAATTGGCTATAATTAGCAGCCGCCGACTAAAGCACGAGGGCAGAGCAGAGGTGGAAAGGAAGGATCAGAGGAAGGAAGCTTGAAGTTTGAACGGGAGGGAAAAAATGGAGCAGAAATTTCTGACCGGTCGTCTCCGTGTGACATTTTTAGCCTCGGATCACAGCTAGAGTATTTAGAGGAAAATGTTCCATCCCAAAAAACATTACCACACTTCTCACAGCTTTTCCTCTGCCTAATCTCAGGACGCCACCATAGTACTGACTCATTCTGTCTGTTCCTGTTAATCTCAAAGCTTTCATACACACAGACACAAAAAAAAAAAAAAAAACACAATGACTAGATGTCATTTCAGTGCTACCAAGAGGCCTGGGGGTAAGTTGTTGGGGAATAAGGGTCGATATGGTTTCGCTTTAGCTTGTGTTGTTGTCGGTGTTCCTGTCGGATGGGTCATTGGCGGCGGTGACCTCATTTCACCAAGCCCACTGTCTGCTTTTTTTATATATATATATATATACACACACACACGTACAGATCCAAATACGTTGGACACATGATGATAAGATGGGGCTGATCAGAGCAGGCCACTGTGGATTAGTCCCCACTGATTTTGACGACGGGGAAATCAAGAGCCTGAGAGTTCAGACATGTTACGGACATAGACGTCAACCCAGTGGAGTTAATTAACCCCAGAGTTCAAGAGAGGACGTTAGTCGTCCGGTAAAGCTGCTGCTGCTGCTTATGTTTAGATTTTGAGCAGCGTGGTTAATTTCATATCGACGACATTAATGAAACCTCTTTCCAGGGAATGCAGTAAAAGGAAATTGATCTGCCCGGACTGGATGCTGCAGATTTTAGTCGACTGGCCTTGTTATCACATAGGTGTGCATATGATGTATAATGGAGGGTGAGAGCGTGCATTGACATCTGGCTTTAGTTGTGGTAAGCATCCAGGAACATGTGGTTTTAGGTGTTGTGATGATGGTAAGCAGGCAGTGGTATGGGTGTGAGCAGGTGTCTGATGTCCCCTTGAGGCGGTTGTTTTTGTTGTTGATGTTCGTCTTCTTTCTTTTCTCCAGAGCACCATCAACCCAGTGGATGGGATCTACCAGGCCCCTCTGGACACCCCTGTAGTCAACACCACAATGCCAACACAGACCACACTACCCACAGGTACTAAGACATCCGCCTCCGTCTCATATGCTTTTTTGACATAGCAGCTATCCCTGCACTGGGCATGTGTGTTCATGGGTTTGACTCATCATCATCCAGAGAGGTTGTGTAATATTTTTCAAAGGTGACAACAGCTCCCCCTCTTGATCAGCTGTGAACGTCCTCACTGTTTTTATAGCGATGTAATAAGTGCTTGCTGACAAATGCTTCTTTCTGCCATTTAATCTGCACAGGCTATGATTCATCAATAATTTGTCCCTCGACATTTTAGGTTGTGGTTTTTCAATGGAAACGCATATAGTGAGATGTGCCGTAACTTGAGACACGTTCTAGTGTAACAATATCAACATTGTGCATGGTTTTGGAACCTATTCTAAACGTTCTCTCAGCCTTGAAGGTTAATTGATACGTGTTATGTTACTGACTGTTGAAAACTGACAGCAGTATCAGGCAGCGTGATAACTTCAAGATGTGGAAAAATATTTCTGTTGACTGAATTCTAATCTTTGTGGTGACAACACACCCAAAATATCTTTAAGTATATTTAACACATATATATATATATATATATATATATATATATATATATATATATATATATATATATATATATATATATATATATATAATAAAATCTGGTGTCTGTCTTAGCTCAGTTTGATGGGTTCTCTTTGTCTGCTGGCAGGACTTGTGTGAAAATCTGCTGAAGTTTGGAGTCGTTTTTTTAAAACGTTAAACTAAACAGAAACAAGCAAACACACTCTAGAAACTAACTGAGCTGAAAACAGCTGTAAAGTGGGACATAGACGCCGTAACCTATGCACGTAGCCTACGTCGGTGTGAGCCATTTATGCTTATGTGCTCGTCAGTCTGGCCCGCTCTGTAAAAATGCCCCGTGTCTTTTTTGCCAGTCGGGTTCATTTTTGTTTCTACTTCCTGCTTCACTTTTAACAATAGTGACTGAAATTTCACCAAAGACGAGCCATACAAACGTTTGTATCTCCAAACATCCTCAGTTAAACTTTCTTCGACGTGTTCTGGCTTTATTGATCCGAAACAACCAATTCAAAATTTGCAGATATGGAGAGGCAGCTGGAAATACTAAAGCAGAAACACACTACTACCAAGCAGGTCAATCACAGTTCTTGCAGTCTGCGTCGCTGCGGCGCATGGTTACATTTCTGGGGAGGTGCACGTCGGTTACGGCGCTAGGGTCTGCGTAGAGGTCTGCGTTGTCGCCGTAGCTTCTGCGTCAACTTAGCGCAGAAGTATAAAAATAACTGTTGCATTATATGCATTTCAAACGTCATTCTGTTTATGTTATTCTGCATGGAAGCAGATTCGTGTTCTCCTCACTGCTGACTACATTTTTGGCTATTACTGTCAAATGACTATGACTAGACGGTTCAAAAGTGCCCAAAGTAGACCATTCTAATTGTGTCCTCTTAAAAGTCTGTGTAAACCCCCTCACAGCTGAAACCTCTGTCTCAGATCATTTTCTCAGCCTCAGCCTCTCGACACGTGGGAAGAGGAACTGGTTTTAATGTGATCTTGCTTCATTTTGGGGCCTCAGTGCTTAACTCATCTGCTTTCGCTTTTTTGTTTAAGACGCTTCTCAGGTGTGTAAATCAGACCAACGACCCTCCACATTACCTGTTGGTCCCGTCGTGATGGGAAGTTTGCAGACCCCAACTCCCAACAGCACAGGTAAACGTTCACTCCAACAGATCAGTGATACTTTGTGAATATTCTGAATGTGTTTTCCTGGTTTGATGCTTTGGTTTAAATTAATTTATCAAACATCCAAAATTAATAAATATCACTTGATAGACTTTTACTTGTTGGCATGCAAGTTGAAACTTGTACAGAGTACTTGAAGAACTTTTCATTAGTCTTAAAATGATCCATTTTTAAAGCCGTTATATTTGATATATTACAGTAGAAATTGCTGAAATGATCGGGCGAAAACACTGCAACAGTGTGAAAGGGATGACTTGTCGTGATGAGAGTGCAGTGAGGCTGAATCTGCAGCTTTTGCTCTGCTTTATGGAGCATTACTGAGAGTTTCAGTTCATTGTTTAGCTGTCCGATCTGTGGATTTAAGGGTTTTGTTCAATCTCGCTGCTCTCATAGCTGCAGCTTTGGCTGCACAGGCAGCTGTTTTATAAACCTACTGTGCACTACGAAGATGAGCACAAGTAGAACCTAACAGAGCGGAGCATCTAGCTGCTAAAGAGGCAGATATTCATAAGAGGTAGTGGAAACCACAGTGAAAACTACACACAGAGCGAAAGTAGACCAAATTTGGACTTGAATCCATGAAGTATTATGTTGCTAAGTAGCTCCTCGATAGTATTTATTACCTGTTCCAGAGATCCAGTCTTTATGAGAAGGTTGTTTTGTTGGTTGCTGTCTTCAAGAATGATCTTAACCTCTTGTATGTATAAAAGACTGTACGTGCACTGTGCTTCTATTACAAGTTTCATGGACGTGTTCTGTTTCTCATTCCCAAGCAACACTTTTTTTTATAGAAATAACACTCCAAAATAGTGCTGTTATTACATTTACACACAAACTGAAACTAAAATGATTCTCAACTATGAAAGCAAAAGTAGTAACAATATTAAGTAAATTAAAAACCTGAGAGCCGAAGCAAAGGAAAGCACATTCTGCTGCCTGTTTGTCTGCCGTGCTGAGGCAGCAGTTTTAAATCGCTGTGCTGTGCACTAAGGAGAGAGGCTGCATGCTTCAGAGTACTGTCAATATGCTCTGCAGAGAACACCATCACTATATCAAGCTTAATGTTCCTGTATGCACAGTCTGCATCGCAGCACGGCTCAAAAATTATTCTCCAGTTAAACAACATGCTGTTGATTTGATCATCATGACCTGTGTGAATAAAGTTATTACATCGATAAAGGAAAAATGCTACAAGACACTTGACGTGTGGTGTTTGTTCTCCTGTGTTGTTCTATCAGGGAGTGGCCCGTCAGGCCCCAGTAGCGGCATCGCCTCCCCGGCTCACATCCCCCTCCCCTCGCACTCGGTGCCGGACTTCTCCTATTCCTCCAGCGAGGATGAGTTCTACGATGCCGACGAGTTTTACCAGAGCAGCACTTCCCCCAAACACTGCATAGAGTGAGTAAAGCTTCACCCCGCCTCCCTGCAAACAACACTGCATAATAATCTATTGTTTTATAGCTGGAAAGCAACACCATTATTATAGAGTTCAGCTGGGACAATGATACTTGGAGCGAATGAAAAGTGGCTTTGGTCAGACAGCCTAACAACAAAATTGCCTTAGAATTTCTTCCCACTCTTTATCACCATATCTCTCCTGCTTCCTGCTTCCTGTCCAAATGATATTTCTCCTCCTCTGCACTCCAGTCCCTCAGGGCCTCCAGCTGCCTCGCCCCTCGCTAATGAAGAAACGGGGTTGAAACGACCCAACACCACAGAGTCCCTCAACTCATCCATGTCCAACGGCACCACAGATGCAGGTAAACAGAAAAGTAGAACTCGAATGAGGCTATATTACAGCCTCATTCACTAGACAGTAGTAGGAGGGGGGGCTATTTAACACATGGAAAAGGGCTGGGAACCACATGTTTTTCCAGTCACGTGAGCCTCTGCTGTTGTCTTCAGACCAGTTTGACCATGATGACCGCGATGACGATGGTGAGGGGGAGTCTGTGGAAGAGCACAAGAGTGTCATCATGCATCTGCTCTCTCAAGTTCGTTTAGGCATGGACCTCACCAAGGTAAGGATCGCTGTGTCTTACTGATGTTTGACTCCAGTCTTAAGGTCTAACTAGTTTGCAAGTTGTTCCTTCTGAACAAAGCGTACAACTTAGACTTTTCTCCTTCCTTGTGTTTGGCAGGTGGTCTTGCCTACCTTCATCCTAGAAAGGAGATCTTTGCTAGAAATGTATGCAGACTTCTTTGCACATCCCGACTTATTCGTAAGGTACGTACCACCAGCTCTCCTGTTTCCTGTGTGCAAGTTATCATTTCATTGAGATAATCGAAGAGCTATAAATGCTCAACACGCGTTCATTTGTCTTCCACTAGTATCGCTGACCAGCCGGAGCCCAGAGAGCGCATGGTTCAGGTGGTGAAGTGGTACCTGTCAGCTTTCCATGCAGGGAGGAAAGGCTCAGTGGCCAAGAAACCTTACAACCCAATCCTGGGTGAGGTCTTCTACTGCCACTGGGATCTTCCCCGCGACACAGATGATCCTTCTCCACACACGGTGAGTCCTTGTGATGCTGCCATCAGGGCTGTCAAACGCTGCTTGGCTCCTTACTACCACGACACATCTCACTCAGCATCTGTGCCTGAATACTAGTGAATTTTACCTGCTGAAGGTAGTTCATGTCTAATTTGATGCATTTGGTCAGAAAAGCAAAACCTGTTATTTTACTTTTTGCCTTTAAGGACCATTGAGTCGTTGAAGGTGATATTTGGTTACGCAAATAAGCTCAAAATACCAGCTTAGCAAACACTAGCTGTGTTTACATCAGGGCTTGGTTGCTTTTTATGTAAATTTGAACTTTTTCCACCACAAAATGTGTTTGTCATGGCTACAATTGAAGTACATACACCTTAGGCAAATAAATTTAGACTTAACAGTTCCTCACATTTAATCCTGGTAAACATTCCCTGTCTTGGCTCAGCTGGGGTCACTACTTTACCTTAGCTACATGCTCATTGTCCATTTGGAAGAACCATTTGTGACCATGGCTGATGTCTTGACAAGGTGCTTCAGTATATCCACATACTCTTCCTCCCTCATTGGTGCCATTGATTTTGTGAACTGCACCAGTACAGTGCAGCTAACACCCCGACAAGATGATGCTGCCACTCCCATGCTTCACAGTTAGGATGGCCAGTAGTTATAAGACTCTGGTCTGTCGTATTTCATGCACATTTCCATCTTCAACCTCTTACATGTAGCTCAGCAGCTCTCCCTTTTGTGACACAATGACCAAGTCGTGTTTTGTCAGGCAGAATACAAATACAAATTACTTGAGGTTCACTCTTTAACACACCCAAGCATTCGTATTGCATGCAGTCGCAAAAAATGAAAAATGATACAGCTCGGGTTTTATATATTCTCTCTCCTTCCATCTTGTTCTGATTCCAGGAGACGGTATCGGAGGGTCCAGTTCCCTGGTCTTCAACCAATAGTGTGTGTTTTGTGGCAGAGCAGGTCTCTCACCACCCACCCAGTGAGTGTCTACCTTGTTCTTCAGCATGATTACCTTTAACCAGATGGGATCTAAAAGTCTGCAGTGGCTGTTTTTGAAAAGTGACCTCTACCTTGTTTTTTACTTTAATATCACTGGTATGTTGCCACTTTTGTACCAATGCTCTGTGTTTCCTCTCCTTCTTTTGCAGTCTCTGCATTCTACGCAGAGTGTTTACGTAGGAAGATCCAGTTCAATGCTCACATCTGGACTAAGTCCAAGTTTCTAGGCATGTCCATAGGTGTCCACAACATTGGACAAGGTACACACTGCAATAGACACTGCCTCATACGCTCCCAAATACACATTTCTACACTTCCTGGACCTCTAATAACTCTGATTTGTATCTAGGCTGTGTATCCTGTTTGGAACATGATGAACATTACATTCTCACCTTCCCTAATGGATACGGCAGGTACGGGTTACTCTGCCCCTGTATTTATCTTTTATCGTTGTATTACTATTAGCTTCTTCACTTACCTGAACCCGTCTGTTCAGGTCGATTCTGACCGTGCCGTGGGTGGAACTGGGCGGCGAGTGCAACATTTCTTGCTCCAAGTCGGGCTACAGCGCTAACATCGTGTTCCACACCAAACCTTTCTATGGAGGAAAGAAGCACAGGATCACAGCTGAGATTTTGTAAGATGAAAAAGGATATACAGTTTAAATCACAGTTTATAGACTGTCAAAAACTCGTAGCAGATTAAAGCACCCAGTCTTTTCAACAAATATAGAACCACAATTATCTTTTTTTCACAATCCCTTTTTCTATTTCAGTCCGCCTAATGACAAGAAGTCTTTCTGCTCCATCGAAGGAGAATGGAATGGAGTGATGTACGCCAAGTGGGCAACTGGAGTGAGTCACTTATTACTGCTTTCTGTACATTTTTCTTGAATTTATTTGTTGAAACAAAATTTAGGAATTCAATTCAATAGATAAATTCATGCATGAATGAATGTGCTTCCAGGAGAACACAGTGTTCATAGACACCAAGAAGATGGGCATCGTTAAGAAGAAAGTGAGGAAGCTGGAGGACCAGCTCGACTACGAGTCCCGAAGGTGAGAGGAGAATCTGTTTCTTGCTTTAGCAGTCTTCCAAAACACTCTTCTTTCAGTTGAAAGTAAACTCAGTTTGGCTGCCACACTTTCATTCCAACAGGCTATGGAGGGATGTGACGCTGAACCTGAAGCTAAAAGACATCGATGCAGCGACGGAAGCCAAACACAGGTTGGAGGAGAAACAAAGAGCCGAAGCCAGAGAGAGAAAGGAGAACGAGCAGCAGTGGGAGACCAGGGTGAGGCTTTCTGCTTTTGTTTTTCAGCCACCAGAGAGAACAAAACCGCTGCTTCTGCTAAAATATGAAAACACTGACTCAAAGCTTATGAATTACAAATGACCAAATCTGAATCAGAGGTTGCGCTAGACTTTTTCATTGTCTGTCATTTTGACTGACAGGGTCATAAAAATCCCGTCATAATATTCAATATTCATTCATTTAAGCAAAAAAAAAAAAAAAAAAAAAAAAACTGCACCAGCAGCTCCGGTGGTTTCTTTGCTTACTGCAACATGATTTTTTAGATGGCACCATAGGGTTGAAGTGCTTCAGTGGTATGCAAACTCTTCTTTTTGCACAATTTGCACAAAACCCCGCTTTTATCAAGGCTTCCATCAGGTAATTTTTTTTTTTTTTTTAATAAAATTTGCCTTCCATCAGTCCTAGCAACTGGCTTTCATCCAATTACTCCGTTGGCCGAGCTCTGACGTGTGCATCAGTACTGACAAAAGTTCCTCGATGTTTGGAACGCAAACTGCGAATAGAGATGAGAGCCAATTAATAACCTCACTCGCCACCAAGTGGTCAAGGGTGTGAATTGCAATCTGTCAAAATGACAGATGACCTTCAGATTTTTCTGTCACAGTTTTAAAAAGAACGGTCAATGACAGAAAATATTCGGTTAGCGTGACCCCTGATCTGAATACCACACATACACAAGGGAAAAATAGGGTAAGGATTTTCATGATTGAGAGTCAGTCTAAATTTAAAGCATAAAAAAGATTTGAGGCGACATGAAGTGAATGGCTACAAGTAGAACTTATCCCAACTTTGGGGTTGGGACAACGACCAGTGGAAGTGTCTGATACCGTTGATTGACATATGTCCCCCAAACCTTTCACCGTCCGCAATTTTGGTTCCTACCACCTCATTTGGCCTCGTTTACAGCTTTTCAGAGAGCTAGCTCTGTCCATACATTAACAATATTTTTAAGTTCTGCTTGTTTCAGTCGGAAACATTTAGCTTGGGATGTATACAAGAGGGTAACCTAGGCAACTAGTGGCTGAAACACTGACGAGCAACCAAGTGGCTTTAGAAGTGAACAGGGTTTTTATTTTAGTTCTGATACGGTTGTTTCCAATGTCCGAGTCTAATAATTGCTGTTCCTTGTGTGTTTGTGCAGCTATTCCACGAGGACGGGGAGTGCTGGGTCTACGATGAGCCGCTACTAAAGAGAATAGTCTCTCAGAGGCACTGAGAAGACTTGCCCCCACACTCTGTTAAAACACACGCATATGCATAAAGAAATGCACACACAGCAGAGTCTTCATAAGAACTCTTTTGCAAAACCACTTCTTATCCAAGCCTTGGAATGACTGATGATTGAATATGTACACTGCTTTGCATTTGACTGTAAACCAATATGGAAATGAATGAAAAGCATCAAAGATGTAACATGAATATTAGTAAAAATCCTCTCCTTCTTCGGGCAATCTCACCTCCACCGCCACCGCCACCGATACCCGCCTCCTGCCAACACGAGACTCGGCAGGGCAGAGTTGAGACGGGAGAGGCGACGCGTCTCTCCGCCGTCCACAAGCTTCTCACAACCCTTCAGCAGTTCTACAGGACGAGTCCGAGCGGCAGTCATTCCCTGCATACATGTTTTGTTTTGTGCAGGGGGGGCAAGATGGCGTTCAATTCAAGTAAAGCTTGACAAATAAAACAGCGCTCTACATCTCAGGGAATCTGGTGACTGAGGAAAGAAAGCTGCTGCCCCCTCCCAGAGTCTGACAGCCTTATACCGGTGGAGCGGATAAATCTTAAAGGGGCGGGAGAGAAATTCTCTGCTTGCCTGCAACTACTTGTTTATATATAGATATACATATGATGGATATATAAATATATATTCTTTTTATTTTCAATGCTCTTTTTGTTCATTTTTCTTTCTGGCAATAGTGTAAAAAATATTTGAGGATCTGAACTTGATGGCTTTACACCTTTAGGAATCATTCCATTTAGCATTTTTGATGTTTTGTTCCAATTTAACTTTTAGCCACCTGTGTGATCATCCACGCTGTTCTCCAGAAGCAAAGCTCCCCCCCCCCCCCCCCCGCCCCGCCCCGCCCCAACATGAGCCATTGCATCTAAACACTCTGATTGGGAGAGTTGTGCAAGATTCAAGGAATATATGCAATACAGATAGAAGTTAATTACATTGCCGGTCAAAGGGGAAGTTTGGATGTCACTATGGCAAAAAGGGACTTCCATCTGGACGGAGAACAAACACTCCCCTGAGAAGGTTTCCATGTTACATGAAGGCATTTATGAACAAATGATTGTTTACATGTTTTTGTCTTTCTGGACAGCTGATCCACAAGCGAGGACGTAAGGTTAGGACTTGAGTATTTAAAGTCTCCCCCTTTGTTCTCTGCATCCGACTGTCCTTTGTTTCCTCTCTGACACCGGAGTGGATCGCCTTGCTCCGATGTGAAAACGAGGAACCAGAGTAGACCTTTGAAACTTGCACACTGTGGTTTCATAGTGCTGCTACAGTCCACACCACATTCTACTGCTTCACTCTGTCGGAATATTATTATTTTTTGTCTTAATTTTTTTTTTCTCCAAAGATTAAGAACCACATAGAGGGCAGTATTTATTCTGCTGTACACCTATGCTTTTTGAACCGTCATTCTCTTATTTATAGCTACATGAGTTGGATCTAAATGCAATGATATTTGGATGAGATAGAGAAATAATAATAAAGAAAAAAAGATTTTCACTTAAAAGATGTTGTAGCAAGCTCATAACAATCCTTTATCTTTGCGTGGTTAAAAATATCATGTTTCCTACTCGATATTTGGCCATAATGTTTAAGTAAGTGTGCTGATTAAAATGGGAGGAGATCCTTTGAGTCATCAGTTCAGCTAATCCGGTGAAGGGATGTCTAAAGATTGCTGGTGCTCTATGCAAATCCAGTGACATACTCATTAAAAATCCCGTAGTCGTAGCCGTTGACTTTAATGTTCCTGTAAAAGCAGTCAACAATGCCTTCAGAAATAAGCCAACTGAAATAAGAATAAACTAACTAAATTTAAGGTTATTACTTTGTATTTTTTTTCCTCCGTGTTTTGTCTTTGTAAATTCTGTTGAATAGAGGCCTTTCCATTTATTTCAGTATTGCCTGATAGAGAGCAATCAAAACAAATTTGTTTTTAGTTTTCTCCTCTTCATAACCATTGATTGTATCCGATTCTACTGTTTATTGAAGCATAATATTAAATCTCCATGAGTTTATTCCTGAGAGACTTTGTCATGGTTCTTTCAGAGGAGCAACTCCCAGGTTTATTTATTTACTTCCTGAAATAAAGAATCTCAGTTCAATTCACTTTATTGAAAACATGTGCCTGATGAGATGAGCATGGCTGCGTTGAGGTTCCTGTGTCACTCTCAAGATCAAACACAGCACAGTGCATATGAAAAAGTACTTGACATCTTCATACACATAGGTACCAAAACTATCCAGTCTCTGCTTTCCAGCATGTCAATTAGTTGATGTCAGTTTCAAGATTCAAGATTTCTTTATTGTCAATTTCTCAATACGTTTGCAACATACAGAAAAATGGAAAAACGTTTCTCTCTCTTTCTCACATAATAATAAATAAAATGAAATAAAAACCTAAATAGACCTAAAGTGGGTGAAGTTGGCAGTGAAACAGCTGCTATGTAAACATTCTGTATATAATATAAATATAGGGAATAAATAGAAAATAGAATAGAAGTTTGAACCGATCTTCCAGCTGAATGGATATTAACGCTAATTTTAATATCAAATTTCAGTTGTCATCTTTGGTTTTAATTTTATGTTTACTCTAGGTGCTAAAACACATGTTTGGAGAGTGATTATACTTAATTTCATGGAAGATGACACTGAGCTGGGATGAACTTGTCATGGAACTGATTTATAGCTGGGTCACAGAGGTGTGGCCTACTAGTTTTGTGTCAGCACCAAATAAATATACACTGCCTGGCCAAAAAAAAAGTCGTACAAGCCTCCTATTGGATAATTAACTGCATGGGTGATTATCTTTCAGCTGGCAACAAGTTATTTAACCCCAACTGATGCAATGAGTAGCTTCTCATGTCTTAAACAACCATGTCTAAAGACACATCCCGTGGTCGTGGAAAAGATGTTAGTCTGTTTGAGAAGGGTCAAATCATTGGCATGCATCAAGAAGAGAAAACATCTAAGGAGATTGTAGAAACTACTAAAACTGGGTTAAGAACTGTCCAACGCATTATTAAAAACTGGAAGGATAGTGGGGAACCATCGCATCGGGGTAAGAAGAGAGGCAGATGAAGTGATGCACCCATCATGCCTAGTGCCTACTGTACAAGCCTGTGGGGGCAGTGCTATGATCTGGGGTTGCTGCAGTTGCTCAGGTCTTGGTTCAGCAACATTATGTGCCCAAAGAATGAGGTCAGCTGACTACCTGAATATACTGAATGACCAGGTTATTACATCAATGGATTTTTTCTTCCCTGATGTTCACGGATATATTCCAAGATGACAATACCAGGGTTCATGGGGCTCAAATTGTGAAAGAGTGGTTCAGGGAGCATGAGACATCATTTTCACACATGGATTGGCCACAACAGAGTCCAGACCTTAAGCCCATCGAGAATCTTTGGGATGTGCTGGAGAAGGCTTTGCACAGTGGTCAGACTCTCCCATCATCAATAGGAGATCTTGGTGAAACATTAATGCAACACTGGATGGAAATAAATCTTGTGAGATTGCAGAAGCTTATCGAAATGATGCCACGGCGAATGCATGCTGTAATTAAAGCTAAAGGCAGTTTAATGAAATATTAGAGGCGGGGATCTTTTATTTTTTGGTGGCGACGTTTTATTGGCCTTTTATTGTAGATTTAAATGCTTGTATATCTATATATATTTTGACAATCCAACCCAGCCCCCTGTAATTGTTTCATTTGGACATTGGGATGATCTTCCGAACTATTTTTAAATATTTCTTCAATGAATTATCCAGAGTTGCTCCCATGACTACTGATATTCTGATGCAAAATGTCAGATCTATTCTGGTCTATTCTGACTTTTATCTATCCCATCAACCTCCAGTTGTTTATTTTACGTATTTTATTGTTTATTTTATTTATATATATTTATATGAATGCGCTTTACTTTAATTGTTTTGATGAATGGAACAGAAATAGCAACGTAATCCACATTGATGCGTATATTAATGCATTGGGCCAGAGGGGGCGCTAGACATCCGGTCATTTCTTTTTACCCATCAGCCAGTGCGACATCTTGTATAAAAACGCCTCGCGCCCTCCGTCCTCTCTCACTCTACTGCGCTCTGCGAGGTAAATATGTCTCTTCTTTTCTACCCTACTGCTTCTCCTTCTGTGATTTTACATGTAATATTCAGTTGTTAAAGTATCTGTGGTTTTGTAAACTATATATTTACAGTGCTGCGCACTTGCTTTTTAACTGTTCATCTACTTTAAATGAGTGCGCTAACGTTAGCAGGCCTCAGCCACGTGCTTCACCTAGCATGTTGGCGTAATAACTGTCTACGTATCTATTGGGTCTTTATTCCACGTGGCAGCGTCGTCCCTTGGCTAAATGATGAAACAAATGTTGGTAGGGACATCTGAATAATGTGAAGAAACGCCAACAATTCTGACTTCATGGGACGATGGCTGCAAGAGTAGCTATAGGCCGGGTAGGGTTAGCTGCATAGCTCTAGCTGCAGGATGTTCAACGTTTTAACTTTATTTCAAGTGTAAAAAATGTACCCAGGCTTCAGATTCATCCAGTCTTTCATTAAGTATTAATATGAGAATTTGATTGTTTCTCCAGGTCTGGGACCCCTATCCTCATGGAGATGAATGTGAACAACAAATGGTGAGGAACCAGAAGTTAATTAATGGTGTCAAGTTAAATTACTCGACTGCACCTCCTGATGCATGTGCTAATTTTTTTTTCCTCTAAATTTATTTAGGCTCTTAATGCAGCTTCCACCTCTTGGAAATCACCACTTAACCTGATAGGTAAGTTTACTTCTATTAATTGTTTTGTCTTGAATCGAAGTCGATGATGATTTAAGTGTAAGAGTAGTGGACAGAAGAGATTTCTGAGCAATTTCACACTGAGACTTTACTTTTTAGGGGTTTGCTTTTCACGCATTCTACAAAAGTACTAATAAGATTACTTTTCATAGGTGTGGGGAGCAAAAAGTCCTGAGACATGACGAGGCAGAACAATGAAGGTGAGACCACGTTTTGCTTCAGTTGCAGTGGCGATGGATGTGTGCTCCTCTGAGGTGTACCATGTGGTGATTGTACTGTAGCACTGGGTTTTGTTTTTGGCTTAGCAACAGTAGGTGGCTGTATTTTATTTTAGTGTAGGGTTTAATCACTGATTCTGAGATATTTCTTGCAGTTATGATATCCATGCTACGTGTAGACACACCTCAGGACAGCATCAGTCTGCCTTTACCATGATCCCCCGGTGCTCCTGTGATGACATTTATTTGCTACTCTCGACAAGATGGATGACGATATTTGCAACCACCAATTTGCTTTGTCTGAGGCACTGGCAGCGTGATGCCTGCTATCTAGACATGAAGATATTTTGGCTAACCCTCTTCATTTGCTTACCTGCAGGTGTGCTCGTGTGAGAAAACCCTTCTGACAGCCACAACAGGTAATGAGCTAAAATATGTTGACTTAATGGGTTCTTATGTCAAACTGTCAATGATGATTTTTGTTAAAAAACAATGGGAATCTCTCTGAAAAAGAGTGAAAGAGAACTTTTTTCTGATGCAGTATTTACATTTATAAAATGTAATGTTATGACTTGGACTTTTGAGTAATGTCTGGTATGTGATTTGCAGATGGTCCTGATGATGGATCCTGTCTTCAGATTCTTGGAGCAGTAACAGGTGAGTTTGTCCTGAAAGGTTGACCTGTAAAATTCGAGTCTTGTCTGATGCGGTGATGATAGCATAGTTCAGCGGATAAAACATGAAGATTTTGCTATTGTCTTTCGCTCCTAGCTGATGCATCAACCTCCACAACCAGTGAGGCTGTCTGATTTGTGAACAGAATTTAAATTTTATCTTTTGTTTTTCCAGAAGAGTCCTCCTCCAAAGGCCAAGTGAAGGTGAGTTCAGAAACTGAAGCACCACTCTGCAATTTAAAAATGCTTGATACAATGATGATCGCATAGTTCAGCGGATAAACCATGAAGATTTTGCTATTGTCTTTCGCTCCTAGCTGATGTATCAATTTAAACTTACACCTTTTCCCTGGAGTGTTTAATACACTGTAATAACAGCCTTTTCTCTTCACCAGATGATTACACCTTCTTGGCAGACTGGTCACGATTTCCCTCCTGGCTGGTAAGCATTTTATTGTACATTTGCCTCCTGTGCAGTTGACATCCTTCAGATATGATGATTTTTGAATCAGGTCGCTGATCCAGTTGAGGAAATTAGTCGCAAATTCTGATCTGACCTTTTCTTACCGGAAAAGGCCTGCACAGGTTTTTTACTTGCATTGACCAGAAACTGTTACTTCACAGAGCACAGAATGGGAGTTTGAATGCTTGGAGAAGCTTTTGAGGACAGAAAAGGACAAACATGTGGCTAAGGTAAGATGGCAAGACCTCCCACCAGGTGCAAAAATGATGATGGGCTCAGTGATGTCTAAACAAATGTCTGACCTGAACTAAAATGTAGACAAATGTGTTACTGAGCAGCCCAGTGAATTAAATGATGATCAACCAGTCACTGACTTGTAATAAGACTTTTTCCTTTCCCCCATTTTCAGGAAAGGAGCATTTCAAGATTATTCAACTGGTAAGTACATTATATTGAGAGAAGTTTAATGCCAGAGATTAAAAGGATTTGAGCTGACCAATCAGCCTGTGATGAAAAGATTCTGCCAAATGACTTGTGTTGATTATAACCCATACCGTTCCATTTATTCTGAGGCTATGTGGTCAGTCAAACATCAGTTTTCAATTCAATATAGATTCTCTTTCTTACAACCACATTTTTTTGTTCTCTCTACAGTTGAAGCCTTTGGCCAGTGAAGAGCAAGATGGTGTAGTTTGGATCCTCGACGCTTCAGACTACAATATTCTCCCTTGCATTTTGTGCAAATGTGTTTATTTGTAACTTGGAACATTACAGAAATAAAAATTTGTAATTGTACATCAAAGTTTGTGGTTGAATTTGTGGAATTGGGTGGATGTGCAACCTGGCCCAGTAAACATGGGATAGCTGTAGCATTTGTGGTTGAAGAGAGTGATTCAAATTGCTGTATTTTGAGTGTGGGGAATAAGCAAGCAGTGCTCTCCACTAAACATCTACAGCTGAAGTACTCTTGAGCATGGCACATGATATCATTACAAAGGATGCATTGACGTTTATATGAAAAAGGATGGACGGCTGCCAATGTTGGAAGCATGTGTACAATAATTACCATCTGAATTTAAGTAAAATTTGCTTTTTTTGGAGCTACTTCTCTTAAAACAAATCCCAGTCTTTTGCAAAATCAAGTGAATTGTCATTGAAGGGGAAGAAAAATGGAAAAACATGACGTAATGACAAATGTGCTTTATCTTATTCAGAAAGTTCCACATAAAACCAAGACGATTAAGTCAGCACCTTCATTAAAATGAATTGAATTTATAGTCTTTTGGACTTGCCACAAATGGCAGTGTCAACATATATTCTGAGTTTAAACTTAGTCCTCTTAATCACATAAAAATCTATTTAATCCCTGTAATTTTAATTTTTTAGTGTCTCTGGATTTATTTATTTTTTTTGTAATTCTGACCTCGTTTATGTTCATACTTCATACTTTATTTATTCAATTGTCTTCAATAAAGTTTAAAATAAAAAAATAAAAATTAAATAATAAATGTATACTAAACCATACGAGCCAAAGGTGGGTTTATTTTCTATACCCGGTCGCGCCACTTGGGCCGGATGTCGGATATATCAAACGGATGGGCGGAGCCAACTGAAAGCAGGGTTGAACAGCGAACAAAGCGAGCGCTCCTCTATGGCTGCCATCTAAAGCAGGGGGGGAGAGGGGGTAAACATCCCACGCAGAGCTGGCCCCCCGGTAAACCACCGGCTTGGAAATAAATGGGAGAGAAGAGTGGAGCTCGTCGTTCAGTCTGGCGTCGACCTCCTCGGATCCTCCTCTTCCCTGATGTATGTGCGCTGGCTGCTGCTGCCTCTGCTCTGCGCCCTGTCCGCAGAGGCCGACTTCTTCCAGTTCGACAGCCTTTGCAATGTCTCCACTTACTATTTTAATTACATTTATTGCAACATATGGGAGGGGGAGTGTCAGCCGAACCAAGACGATGCTACACAGCAAGGTAGGAGGAATCAAAATGGCTCTTTGTGGAGGTGTCATATCACAATGCGTTATGTAATCGTGTGTATATTGCCATTCTTCTCCTTGCGAACCATTTCCTCCTCGGATGGAGGTGGTGACACTGATTTATGTTGCTCTTACTGTGATCAGTTCCTACCAGAGACCCCTGGACAGGTCTCTTTCCGGACTATGTCAGCCTGCTGCATCAGTGGTACTGTAGCCTGGGGCAGTGCTGTGAGTCTGGAGACTGCAGGATAACCAACAACATCACAGGTAACACCCTGGCACCCAGGACAGAGGATCATTAATGTGATAGCACAGTCTCATCTGTTCAGTGTATCTCAACACAGAGCAGCTTTGATAGCCTTTAACTGTTAGTAGGTGGCAGTGGTGCAGGTTAACTCAGTGCATTACCTTCCTCAGGGTAGTAAGGCTTTGTCTGAAGACATAATTAGATCTAGTGTGCAGCAAAAACACACTAGATGAAAGTCTGAATATTTTAAAAGATATGTTTTTGGTAGGTTAATTTGCAGGTCGTGCCTCTGTGACCCGGCTCAGTCTTGTGAGATCAGGTAGCAGCTAGCTGATAAACCTCATATTCATGTAGTTAAAACATCACTAATTTATGAATGAAACAACATTTATGAAAGAAACAAAAGTGCAGTATCTTGAGAATTATTTTAACTTTGATTTAGCTTAACAGGATTGGACTCCAAACCATATAACATCTCACTCTTGGAAAAGAGTCTGTTCCTTTTCAGCCCGTGCAGAACCTACTGAATTTATTTTTAGGGCCTTTTTTGCGATTTCACACATAAATAAGCACAGCTATTAAGACGTTTTTTTACGCGTTAACTTGCACTGAAGCTATATATAGCCTGTGCACATATCATGCCATTTTCCTGGGGAGCACCAGAGAGACGGCATTAGTTCGGTTCAGTGACTCAAACAGTAGGAAAGAAAGAAAATACCCAAACGTATAGCCACACAAATACGTCCATGTACATGCATACATTCTTACATGCGTACAAGTCAATACAAAATGGTTTAAAATGAGCTCCAGCTGTCAAGACTAAATTTAATGGATGAGTAATAATAATCTAATGATAGAATATAGTCACATTTTCTTGTCTTTTTTTTTTTTTTTAGTGCTACTACTACCAGTGGACTTTTTACGCTTTCTTTTTTTGTCATGAAAACAGTCACAAATAGATTCAGGCTATGAACCACTGCTGCTTGAGAGACATTTGAAACAGAAGCTTTCTGATTTTCTGCAAACTGAGTAAAAATCCTGTTCAGCCTGAACTAACCTCTCACTCTTGGAAAAAGGTTTGTTGCTTTGAAAGACTCCAGGACCTGCTGAGTTTATTTTTAGGGGCTTTTACACTTTAACATATACAGTATGAATCAGAAAGCAGGTTTAGTGCCAATTACTTGCCGCTCACTTACAGTAGAGTAAAATAATTGTAATAACAAGCTCGGAAATGTTTATAGCACAACTGAAATGGAGTTTAAATGAATTTTTGGTGGTCTAAAACGTACAGAGTATAAAATACTGCAGTGTTATGCAACTGATACCAGGTACATGAGATAGGTGACTTATGGGGCTATATATTTTGTATTAGTTGCTGCATTTCGTTTTTCAAATAAGCACATATCCTGTACTTTAAAAAATGTCTTTAGGCTGAGTGCTGTGTCACTGCTGATATTTTCCTGTCTGCTCATTTTCAGGACTGTCAAGGGACCTTCAGACGAAGCTCCACGGACAGCACCTGGCCCAGTCTGTGGTTCTCAAAGCCATCCAGGGTTTTATCAACAACCCAGAGTCCAACAAGCCGCTGACGCTCTCCTTCCACGGCTGGTCCGGCACTGGCAAGAACTTTGTGGCCCGGATCATCGCTGATAACCTATACAGAGACGGGGTGAAGAGCGAGTGCGTCCGCCTGTTCATCGCCCCGTTCCACTTCCCACACGCCAGGCTGGTGGACACGTACAAGGTGGGACGTACGGAGCCCCCCCCTGGCACCGAGTTGACCTCCCTGTGTCAGGAACACGTTGTCTTGCTGCGTTGTTTGGGCACTCGCTTGCTTAGTCACATGTTTAGTGTACGTTTTGTAAGCCAGCGTATTAATGATAACGGCCACCGCTTGGCAGATGCTACAACACACGTACTGACAGACGTGGATTTTTGGAACCTGGCGTTTGTCCAACTGGGGCATGGGGTTGTACGTGTTCCCATCTATTTTTTCACAATCGGCACATAAGATTTCAAAATAGTTTACAGGATAACCTGCAGAGTCTGCAAAATGCTGTCTCTGCTGTGCCTACGTTTCCTGATAAGGCCTCCTGCTAAAGTTATAAGGATTAATTAAAATAACACATAATAGAACTTTAAAATAACATTTTTATTTGCTCCCAGCTGAATTACATTGGAAATTTGACCTACATATAACAGTATTATAGTACAAGTAGGTAAAACATCCAATAAAACAGTAACAGGGTATGACATGTGTAGCCTTTAGCCTGCAAATACTTTAAGTGAGCTGACTGTATTTTCTTCTGCGAGTCTAAACTTTCAGTGATTTTGACGCTGTGCTTTGTCCCTCTTCGTTGTGCCCAGGGTCAGCTGCGAGAAGCGATCCGAGACATGGTGTTGCGCTGCCCTCAGACTCTGTTCATCTTTGACGAGGCCGAAAAGCTCCACCCGGGCCTCATCGACGCCATCAAGCCCTACATGGACCACTATGACAACGTAGACGGGGTCACCTACCGCAGGGCCATCTTCCTCTTCCTCAGGTTAGTTGATCATTTCAGGAACAACCTGTCTGGTGGTGACGCTGGGTCAGACGCTCACTGCAGCTCAGACTGAATTGCACCTCTGTTCCGAATATTCCGGCAGCTCGTCTGTGATGAAGGATGTTTCTTCCTCCGTCTCCATTAGGCCTCTTTATGGATTTTCCATGTTTCCAATCAATCATGTCTGTTCAGTCAAACATAGAGAACCGTTTTTCTCTACAATCTTATATTTGGAGGTGACCAACACTGCATAGCAACATAAGTATATTGATGTGTAGAAAACTGCATTTTCATGTTTATTCTTGTGTCTGTTGTCACTGCAGTAACATCGGTGGAGCAACGATCAACGACGTAGCGCTGGACTTCTGGCACTCTGGTCAGAACAGAGAAGACATCGGTATGGAGGACCTGGAACATCGGCTACGAGCTGAGACTATGGAGTCTCAAGGTGTGCTGCAAACTTAAACTTAAGCCTCTCTTCAGGTTGCCAGATTCTGAGTGAATATGTAAGATTTACAGCTTTTGAGCTTCAAGAAGAAGTATGGGAGTGGTACTGGCAACCTTTTCTCATTAAAGCAAGCCCTTTTGAGATTAATATATTGGTGGCTCTTTAACTGTGTTTCTCTTTCCCAGGTGGGTTTGCGCAGAGTGAGCTGATGTCCGGTCACCTTATTGACTTCTTCGTGCCCTTCCTGCCTCTCGAGTACCGTCACGTCAAGCTTTGTGCACGGGATGCCTACGCAGCGCGGGGTCTGGAGACAGACGAAGCCACGTTGGACGAGGTTGCCAAGGCGATGCTCTACGTCCCCAAAGAGGAGAGACTGTTCTCAGCCCAAGGATGCAAGTCCATACCACAAAGGATCAACTTCTTTCTCCCCTAGAAGGTGAGACAGACGGAGGGAGAGACCTGGAGGAGGTGTAAGATTGCTTCACCAGCCCATCTGCATACAGAGCCACAGAGGAGGTGTGTCTTCTTTTCTCTGCTCTGCGTACTTCCCCCTCCTCCCGCAGACACAACACGTGTCTGCCCCAGGTCCCTCAGAGAAGGCCAGGCGGCAGTAGGCAGATCCGGAGCAGCATTCTGCGGAGATCAGCGTATTGATATCAGGACCGTCACGTGAAAGTGTGGCTGCTCTCCTTGACCTGCCTGGTCTGTGAACCCTCACGGTGTCAGGACAAAGAAGCTGAAGAAGGCAGCGGCTGCAGTGTGTGTGTGTGTCACAGAGGGATACTGATACATGCTTTGTCATACGTCTGTTCACCCTCAGCCAAAGTTGCACTGCTTTGTTTCCAACTCGGATAAGTTCATGTGTTAGTATTAGCATATCAGACACTGTATTCATGTTTTGTCACTGATTATTTATTGATATCATTTGTGCTGTTTGTTTTTTAACCGGTCACTTGTTGGTTCTTTTGCTACTGTTACGTGGAACAGTGTTATGTGAAGTGTTTGACGGCTAACATTTAAATTCCAGCAGTGATGAATATGTCAAGAGGCCGTGTGTCAAAAGCTGTCAAGCTGTGTGAAAGTTTTTGTGTAAATGTCTTTAATAATGATGATTTTAATTATTGATTAATTGCTTTTCGATGTCAGCAATTTAAACACTTAATATTGAGAACATTACTTTGGGTCATAGTCACGGTTTCAACCACACGTTCACTCTCACACATGTCTTTAAAGCGATGGGTCACGTCACAACAGAAACACGGAAAGAAATTATGTCAGACATGGTTTAAGGAAATAAACACTCAGTAAACCAACAGTTTTACAGTTTTAATTTCTTGTGTGGACTGTGTTTTTATTTATTATCGTTAATATTTTAGTAAAGCAAACACACCATGCTGCGTTTCATTTAAAAACCCCTGCACAAAATCCACGGACAGAGCAGAAATTGTGCAAAGCCTAATCGCTTCAGTTATTGACTTATTTCTACATCCCAAAATAAATATTGGCTTGCTTTTTTTACGGTTGTTTATTTTATTCTCTCCCGTCATAGTAGATCAAAACCTTCAAACGTTTTAGACAAACATTGGCTCCAAGAAACCGTATTAACCATTTTCCGTTATGTAAATCTGTGGTTCCCAAACTGGGCTCCGTGCCTCGGTCAGCTGGCTGCCAAAGATCACAGGGGTTGCAAAGGGTTTTCTGCCCCGAGGTTGTCAAAATTAGATTTGCTACTACCTTCACTTTATTCCTTTGTGTCCGTGTGTGGGCTGGGGTACACTCGGCTTTTCGAAAACATGAGTGGGGGGTCTCAAATGGACACAGCTTTTGGGATAAAGGGTTGTTAGCTGTGACCTCATAATCAAAGTTGTGCTTTGTGGTGCAGAACAAGTTTGACTGCTGCTGAGGAGGAAATATATATATAGATAGATAGATAGATAGATAGATAGATAGGTTTTTATTTGTCACATGCACAGTTATACATAGTACAATGCACAGTGAAATGTATTCTTGTACCTGCAGCCAGTAGTAAAAAATAAGTACTACAGTAAAACAGTAGTAACTGCTGTTTGTTTACATGTTTGTCTGAGTTTACTGTAAATCTGAATTTGAAAGGTAGCTGTACGGCACAACTAGTATGAACTTTGAGAGAAAGTATAGGTCTTTAAAGTCCTGAAATAAGATTTTTTCATTTTCATTCCATTTAGGAAGACTTAGTATCTTTACTACTTTGCACTTGTTGCAAAACCCTATAAGAAACTACATTTCGAAGCATACTATCCTTTTAAATCTCAAAACATGCCATGCTAAGATTTCTTTACCACAATATCCAATTAGTTTAGGGATCCACATCAACGCGTGATCGTGATTTTTGTCCCCTTCATGTGATTCACTCACGGCGCAGGACTCTTTCCAAGGAGGGTGTACCAAGCAAACGCGTGGTCTGTTCCCATTGGCTACGGAGCATATTCTCTCTCCTCCGATTGGCCGAAAGCGGTAACGCTTCCTTATTGAGGTCCTCGGCCCTCGTCCAATCAGATTCAGACATCTGTTCCGAGCCGAGAGGAGATCGGCGGCGGCGGCGTCTTAGCGGTTCTCACTGTACCATGACTGTATGAGAGGCTCGACCGACAGTGTTCAGTGTTGTGGATAGATTTTGTAGGAAGTATTTGTGTTCATAGTTCGTGTTTGTATTAGACGGTTTTCCTCAGCTCGTCGCTATGACGTCCCTGCCGCTGCTTTTGATGGCCGTCTCGGTCGCGTCTGTGCTGGCCGAGTCCACTGTGCATTTCCGAGAGCAATTTGAAGATGGGGGTGAGGTCTTTTACTCAATTATGCCTGCTTTATTTCACCGTGCTGCTCCTTCTTTGTTGACGCTGTGCCGTTTGCAGATATTATTATTATTATTATAATGAAACGCTGCACGAGTTGTAGAAATCCGGGTTTGTGTTATTGGAATGGATATTTGACATTGCATGATATAATTTTACCTTAGCTTTGTGGGATGCATCGTCTGCTCAGTGATCAGGTTGACAGCTTTTCAGCCTACAGGACCACCTCCATTCATCTTTGACTCCCTCTTCACCCCCTCCCTTCCTCGCCATTCTCTCCGTTTCCCACCCCCAGCTATCTGTACCCCCCTCCCCTCCCCCCACCTTCCCCTATTGCACATCTCTCTCCCTAGTCATTCACTGTCATCCTCCTCACCCAGCTGTCCTGTACTCCCATGAGTGAGGGCAGTCACAAAATCCTGCAGAGTAACACATTCCCGGTGCACCTGCACCAATGCATCATTTGGGGAGGGTGGTGGTTGACATGCAGCTTGTGAGTCACAGCAGGGATTGTTGTGTGGCTGAACTTGGTACTTGTTTGTGCAGATGCCTGGAATAGTCGCTGGGTGGAATCCAAGCACAAGTCAGACTACGGCAAGTTTGTCCTGACTGCAGGGAAGTTCTACGGAGATGCGGAGAAAGACAAAGGTGAGTGGAGAAGATTCTTTTGTGTTCAGTAAGACGGGTTCAGAACTGACCTTCACTGCACAATTTCGCTGTTTCTTTCTTTCGTTTTTAATGCATTGTTTACTGAGAAAGCACCTAATTTGTGTTAAATGCAAGATTCATCTCTCATCACAGGTGACCTGGAAAGTGTAGATAGTTTTACAAGTTGTTTAAGTTTAGCAGAAACTGCACACATCTCATTCATTTTTTAGATATTCTAACTATAACATATCATAACAACAGTCTGTGTACTCATAAAATCACAAACTCTGATTAATCTGAAAGTTTTTATTTAAACCATGGGGGAGGAATTGCGCTCGGATGTTCCCTGCAGTGATGCTGTTTTTACTGCAGGTCTGCAGACGAGCCAGGATGCCCGCTTTTATGCTATGTCATCGCGTTTTGATGACTTCAGCAACCAAGGCCAGCCTTTAGTCATCCAGTTCACTGTGAAACACGAGCAGAGCATCGACTGTGGCGGAGGCTACATTAAGCTGTTCCCCTCTGCGCTCAACCAGGAGGAGATGCACGGAGACTCCGTCTACAACATCATGTTTGGTAAGTGTGAATAGTTTGACTCAAAAGACACAATTTCTTATGTATCCTTGAAAGTGTAATGAAACTGTGTACGTTCTTATTTATTTATTTGTGGATTTGTCCAGGTCCTGATATTTGTGGCCCCGGCACAAAAAAAGTTCACGTAATCTTCAACTACAAAGGCAAGAATCATCTAATTAACAAGGACATCAGGTGCAAGGTGAGATGTCAATAACTTGTTTCTATATTTAATTTGAAAATGCCATGAGCTCTTCCTAATTTCAAACTGTCCCGTTGCATGAAAGTTTGAGTCTTTTTTTTAACCCTAAATCTTAATAATGAAAGAGAAATGTGTTTTGCCATACAGACACATAAAATGTTAACCACGTGTCAATATGTCAGAAGTTTAAATGTATTTTATTCCCCTCAGGATGACGAGTACACTCACTTGTACACACTGGTCGTCAACCCTGACAACACATATGAGGTGAAGATCGACAACAAGAAGGTAGAGTCCGGAAACCTGGAGGATGACTGGGACTTCCTGCCTCCGAAAACGATCAAAGACCCTGAAGCCAAAAAGCCAGAGGACTGGGATGACAGGGAGAAGATTCCCGACCCTGACGATAAGAAACCAGAGGTCGGTCTACTTGAGCCATCCTTGAAATTTGTGTTTGTTTGGTTGTTGGCAAGCATTTAAATGGTCCTCCTTCCACACTTTGTGTCATTCAGCATGCTTGATACATGTCAGAATAATCATGTGTGCACTTTTTTTTTTTGATGTAGGACTGGGACAAGCCTGAGAACATCCCAGATCCTGATGCCAAGAAGCCCGATGACTGGGACGACGAGATGGACGGAGAGTGGGAGCCACCTATGGTCACCAACCCTGATTACAAGGTAAATGGCAAATGTTTAGAACGCCTCATACAGTCCAAAGTCTAAAGTACAAGAGTGTTATTGCATGGCCTTGAGTTTCCTTCAGTAGTATCAAAGTAATATAGTACACCAGGGTACTGAGAGATCCCAAATGTATGATTCGAAATACAGTAAAAACTACAATAATTTCTCCATCTATTAATCTGTTGAGGAAACAGTGTACTTACTTAGGTTATATATTGTAGTTCAGAGCATATGCCACCAGGGGGCAGTCTCTAGTGGCTGAAGAGGCAGCTGAGCTGAGAAAGATGGTGACTGCAAGTGGTGGGGATAATGTTGCATGATTTGCAAGCAACAGGAAACTACACAAGAAATAATTGGCTGGTCACCTTTGCTCTCCTAGCTAATCAATTGGATACGACTATATGTGGAATGATATTGCTTTGTGTATTGCTACAACTTCTTCCAAATGATAAGTCCATTTGTTTGCGTTGCCAGTTTTCCACCACCATCGACATCAAAAAAATATTCTGCCCAAGCCTATCACGCAGAACTTTATGTATATTATTAGTAGTTTATGTCGGATTTTTTTTTTTCCTGACCTTTCTTAATGTTAATCAGCAGATGTATTTTCTCTTGTGATTTCTGTGACATTAACCAAACTGTGTTTTGTTCGCTGTCCGCAGGGCGAGTGGAAGCCAAGAGAGATCAGCAACCCTGCCTACAAGGGCAAATGGGTCCATCCCGAGATTGAAAACCCAGAGTACACAGCCGATACAGAGATCTATAAATACGACAGCATTGGTGTGATTGGGCTCGACTTGTGGCAGGTAAGAAGACTCTGTAGCTGATTTTTTCTGGCTTAATGAAGTGTGAATTTCCTGAAATGAACAACAACCAAGTTTACTCATGTATCAACGCTGGAAAAGTGTTAGACGCTATGAAGTGAGCATTTATGGGGTAGAGTTAAAGTTAAAGGTTGTTTTCCACATGTTTTCAAATCAATTTAGCTGTTTTGTGCTTGTTTGTATTAACATCTTGAAAATACTTACCTGTTCACTTGTGTTTTGGTATAGGTCAAGTCTGGTACCATCTTTGATAACTTCCTAATCACCAATGACCCCAGCCTAGCAGAGGAGGTCGGCAACGACACATGGGGAAAAACTAAGGTACTTTAGCAGTTTTTAAACAGCTGTGTACGCATATAACAGTATGCAGTTCATATGTACTGTAGTTGTTATTTTTTAATTCTTTTTTTTTTTTTTTTAAATGTCAAGGATGCTGAGAAGAAGATGAAGGAGAGCCAAGAGGAAGAAGAGAGAAAGAAGCGAGAGGAGGAGGACAAGAAGAGGAAAGACGAGGAAAAGGAGGAAGAGGAGGAGGAGGAGGAAGAAAAAGACGAGGAAGATGAAGAGGAGGAGGAGGAGGGAGAAGAACATGAGGAGGAAGAAGATGAGGAAGAGGATGATGAAGACACAGACTCTCAACTCAAGGATGAGTTATAAACTCAGGACTCATTCATTCTGTGTCAGTGAGCCATTGGAACGAGACTGCAGACTGAGAGGACGGACCCTCGCGACTGACACTCTGGGGCGGGGCCGGGGTGGGCCGGGGTTTTTCATTAGTTTGTTTACAAATCAAGGGGATCAGTCAAAAGGGGCAATTACTGTTTTGTTTCCTGTTTCATTGTGCTACTACTACTACTACTCTAATTATTAAACAAGGAATATTAATAGAAAGAGTTAATATGTCCAAACGAATGTCAAGGCCGAAAATTATAAAACAGAAAGTTGTACCCAACAGAAATATGTAAACTGTAATTTGTGTTTTACAAAAATCTGGGTTTTTATGAAGTATGATGTTGTGGTAACATGAAAAGCTACATTTGGTATGTGGATGATACCATGGATATGTTTTGTTTACCTCATGTGTTTTGTTAGTCTCATAAATCTGTGTCACACGTCTTTTTTGTTTTTGTAACTGTTCCATGTCAGTCAGGAAGGATTGTATAGGGTTAGACGTCATCATGCAGGTTTATCTACTCTTATTTAAACAAGGGTTAATGGGAATTAGAGCGCATCAGAACTAACACTGTATATATGTATTTGACAACCTGATAAAAACAACTTGTCTGCCACAGGATGGAGTGCTTCAAGAAGTCCTTTGCATAGTTTTGTACTGTAGAGTTAACACTTTTTTCACTTCAGTGCACATACTATAGTCTCATGTGTCTAAATAAACTCTACTTAAACTTAGACGTACATTAAGTACACTACAGTAGCAGGAAATCTTCCGATCATCTGGTACGTATTCACTTTAGGTTACCTCGTTGTTGCTGTGTACAACCAGTTTCCTCATTCCTGACTCCGATATATCTGCACTGCTGTACCCTAGCACACCGTCCCAAACTGTCTGAAAGATGCTCCTTTTGTAAAGACATTTTGTACTAATGGTAGTAACTGAAGTGGAACAATTTTCATGTTGCTGTGTTAAAAAAAGAAAAGAAACGACAGATGTGCTGTCCAATAAAACAACGTGAAAAAAACAAGCAGATATTCTAATCCATTTTTACATCATTATTATATTTAATTACATTTTATTTTAAGGGAAATTAAACCCATTTTAACTAGATGGTTATTAGTGATGTTTCAGACTAAAATGTCACTGCTCCAACTAATAGTAGAAATATTAGCATAGTAGTAATTAGGTTTATGTGATTAAGTTTAGCAGATCTTTCATTTGGAGTCTTTTTACACTTCCAAGTCCACAGTCCTCTGGATTTTTGGCAAAAGTTTTAGCAAACTGGGTCGTTTTACTCCCCACTATTAAAAATTAAAGTCCGAAAGCTTTTAGGCCAATAAACAGACATTAAAGGTGAACTACTGTTATTTTACAACCTGGATGTTATTTCTGGCATAAAATACGGTCGTTTACTCACCCATATAACTTTTATGTAATTTGTATTCTGGAGATAATTAGATCAGCGTATATCCATGTAGTGGGAGTGACTGGAGCAATGAAACGCAGCCTCTAAATAACGCATTATCTGCCGCGAAACTCGTTCATTTCACCAATATTTTGTTATGATACGCTAGTGCTATTCCTCGTGGAGTCCGGAGTTACCTACAGACCCCAGATGATGTCTTCTGACGCGGGAAGGTCAGCTTGTTTACCTGTAATTTGCTACTGCTATGGTTCGTCCACAACCTCAGAGTCTGAAAATATTCAGCCATGTTGCAAAAAATACTCGCAGTAGCAAATTACATAGAAGTTATATGGGTGAGTAAATGACCGTATTTTATGCCAGAAATAATGTCCATGTTGTAAAAAACAGTAGTTCCCCTCTAATAAATTGTTTACAGCGCTACTAGATTTTTTAATTTCTGAAGGGGTCTTTGAAACAATAATAATTCCTTTGATGTGAAATAAAACTTATATAATTCACACCTTCTCTCAAAAATGTATTTTGCTGGCAGTTTGTATTTTGTTTGTAACTCAGTAGAGGCAGGATTAACGTCAAAGCAGAGAACTTCTTTTTAAAAATGCTAAATATTAGCACATTCATAAATATATAGAATACATATATTCTCACTTGCCAAAACAGTAGGACTGTTATAATGTCCTGTTTAAGATAAAACAGTGTAAGGAAGATGCTAATTCAACTGTGTGATCATTTTGGAGGATGTAGTTTGTGGATTGAATTAAACACTAAAGTGTTTCTGTTATTTAGCCTGTCCCACTAACAAAAGTTCAATTAAAAAAAAAAAAAAAAAAAATGTGAAAGAATTTGCTTAAAGATATAATTAAAATAGCCCAAACTTCAAATAAAATAAACAGATTAGAGATGTTGTAAAAGCTAAACATCCCTGCTTGGGCCCTGGCTGCTGTTGTGTCACCTCTGAAATGAATTTGTGCTAAATAGCATTATATTTTTGTTTTTGCAGCAGGGGTAAACCCTTAATATGTGAAAGTGTAGTCCTGGGTGTGAGCTCCTGTGTTGGAGGTCCAGTTCCAGGTTTTTCAGCGGCCTCTGTCTGTGCCTGGCAGCAGCGCAGCATGAAAGCAGTGGGAAACAGAAACACTATGGCTGCCACTCTGTCTCTTACTCAGGTAACACTGTCTTACAACTCAAATCTAACGACGGGAAACGTTTCGTGAGCTCTGTCTGTTCCGCTTGGGGATATTTCAGCTGTGTGTGTTGAGCCTGGCCGACAGAGACGCGGGCTCTCCTCGATCGTCGTCCCTCTCTGGGAAGTTTAGTCCTGCTGTGACTGGGAAAAGTTTCTGCCTAATCTCTTTGGGGACTGCGTAAGGGCGTAGCTAGCTAGCTAGCCTGCTAGCTAACAGCTAGTTTGTGTGCAGTGTTGGGCTGTTTTAGAGCCCCTTTATCAAACTTGAGATAAGTCGCGTTGAGCTAGCCTCACTTGGCTTCGTTCGTGTGTGTTTGTGATCACATTTTTGTGCTGTCCCGGTTTGCTGCAGGCTAGTCGGTCCCGGCCAAAGAGAGATGATAATGCGAGACACTCATGTGTGGCTTTGATGTGGCTTCACTGTCACATTTGTGCTAGTTCAGCCTCCGCTAACATTGTTTTCCGATTACAAATAAGCAAGTTGCGGACATTTAAAGTCGTAGCCTACGTTGAATATGTTTTTATATTAGCTTTCTGTGTCGTTGGACTGCAAATGCAGTCTGGATATTGCTATTATTAGAAGTAAACATGCTGCGGTGAGTGGGTTGGTGTTTTACCCTGTGACCTTTCTGAGGTGGACTGTTAGCCTGTTAGCTACCTCTACTACTTCGTGTTAATGTTAACAGATAAACCCCCCAGTTTTGTCAGCAACTGTTTTGCAACCACTTAAGAGGAAGTAAACTTGAGTAGTCGCCAGTCTGCTGCTGTAAGAACTAGAGCTGAGGGGTCAGAAATATGTTTGCTTGTGCTGTAAATAAGTTATTTAGCAGGTAGCAGCCTGGTCTAATAAGCAGGCTACTGTCCCAGACCTGTTACCTGAGCCACTGTTGCCTGTGACAACAGACAGTAGCTGTCTCCCACCAACAGGTTTACTATTATTATCTTTCACAGATGAGCCTGTGTTGTTGCACCTCTCTGTTGTGAGAGTTCACTGGCCTATCAGGCAGCAACACTTACTCAGCTAATCCCGAAAGTGAGCCCATGTTTGGTGTTGATAGTGACATTAATGTTGCGGATTAGGTGGTTCCCGTACCAGCAGCACACTAGACCGGCCTGTCAACTCCTGCACACATCTCGGTGTCTGCTGTAGTTTAGTACGCTGGGGGAATGATTGAGGGGTGTTTTTTTTCACTGCTCACTTAAACAGTCCCCAGTACAATGACCACAGTGTTAATGGCCGCCAACAGTTCCAGGCACACTATTGTGTGTCGCGGGAAAAAGTCGCGTACGCCAGAGAAAGATATGCGTGTGTCAACAGTTATCTCACTGTAAACTGTCAGTTGAAAAGGCTGACAGATGACTATGCTGATCACAGGCTGTGGTTTTTTTTTTTCTCTGTGTTTGTTATCTTCTGTGCCCGAGCTGTAATGAGACTGGCATCCGAGCAGATCTCCACTTGTCTCTTTTTCTTTTGTTTTACAGCAGAGAGTAGTTTTGCATGTTGATTTGTGTCTCTGTGGCAAAGGGGAGCTTTTAACCTCCCGGTACGTAGCCACTCCCCAGTCGATTCATTCAGCAAACACTTAACCGTCCACTCCTTTCCTCTTTCCCTGCACCTGTCAATCTAAAATCACAATCGGCAGGCAGTTTGAGCCGCGCGAAGAAGGAAACGAGGATTTGTTTCCTGTTCAGCCCAGCAGTCGGCATCTGTATTAACAGAGGAAAGAGGGGAGTATAGGGAGGATGTGACAGAAGGACACGTTAGCTATGGCCTGTAGAGTGATGTCCTGTTGTTTGAAGCTGATCACGAGTCTGAGGAAGTACAGCTTATATCCTGAATCAGTCATCTGAAGACGTGAGACTCAGCAGGAATGGACATACCATGCTGAGTCAAGTTCACCACTATTAGTAGTTGATCACCAACAACTTAGATAATCAATTATCAAGCAAAAAGTGGCTAATTTCAGCTTCTGAAGTGTGATAATGACTAACTTTGTGACTTTTGTCTAACCCTAACCCTTATATAATTATAAATTTGACATATTCAGGTTTTGACTCCTTTGACCTCAGACTTACAGTGGTGTGGAAAAGTGTTTACTCCGTTCCTGATTTATTTTTTTGCATGTTTGTCACACCTAAATATTTCAAATCGCCAAACAAATTTAAATATAAGACACAGATAACACAAGTAAACACAAAATGCAGTTCGTAAATGAAGGTTTTTATTATCAAGGGGAAAAAAATCCAAACCTACGTGGCCCTGTGTGAAAAAGTGTTAAAACATAACTTGGCTGTGGTTTATCCCACCTGAGTTCAATTTCTCTAGCCACACCTAGGCCTGATTTACTGCCATACCAGTTCTCAATCAAGAAATCACTTAAATAGGACCTGCCTGACAAAGTGAAGTAGACCAAAAGATCCTCAAAAGATAGACATCATGCTGAGATCCAAAGAATTTCAGGAACTAATGAGAAAGATAGCAATTGAGCTCTATCAGTCTGGAAAAGGTTGTAAAGCCATTTCTAAAGCTTTGGGGCTTCAGCGATTCACAGTGAGAGCCATTATCCACAAATGGTGAAAACATGGAACAGTGGTGAACCTTCACAGGGCTGCCCAGCTGACTAAATTTACCCCAGTAGCGCAGATGTGACTCATCCAAGAGGTTGCAAAAGACCCCACAACAACATCCAAAGAACTGCAGGCCTCACTTGCCTCAGTTAACGTCAGTGTTCATGACTTCACCGTAACAAAGAGACTGGGCAAAAATGAGTTCCAAGACGAAAACCACTGCTGGACAAAAAGAATATAAAAGCTTGTCTCAGTTTTGCCAGAAAACATCTTGATGATCCCCAAGACTTTTGGGAAAATACTCTGTGGACTGACGAGAAGGAAGGTGTGTGCCCCATTATATTTGGTGTAAAAGTAACGCTGCATTTCAGGAAAAGAACCTCATTCCTATGGTGGTAGTGTGATGGTCTGGGGCTGGTTTGGTGCTTCAGGACCTGGAATCCTGAAGGCCAGCTGTTCGTGACCTCCAGCTGAAGTGAACTTGGGTTCTGCAGCAGGACAATGGTCCAAAACACACCAGCAAGTCCACCTCTCAATGGCTGAAGGAAATACAAAATGAAGACTTTGGAGTGGCCTAGTCAAAGTCCTGTCCTGAATCCTATTGAGATGCTGTGGCATGACCTTAAAAAGGCGGTCCATGCTCGGAAAAACCTCCAATGTGGCTGAATTACAACAATTCTGCAAAGATGAGTTGGCCAAAATTCCTCCACAGGGCTGTAAAAGATTCATTGCAAGTTATCGCAGACGCTTCACTGCAGGTGCTGCTGAGGGTTGCCCAACCAGTTATTAGGTTTAGGAGGAAATCACTTTTTCACACAGGGCCGTGTTGGTTTGGATTTTGTTTCCCCTTAATAATAAAAGCATTCATTTAAAAGCTGTGTTTTGTGTTTACTTGTGTTATCTGTACATAACCATTGTACATGTCTGGGCCGTTATAATTGTTTTTTTCTGGCATCTTCGAGATTAAACGATTCGTAGTTCAATGAAAGAGTTAAGAGAAAACTAAGCCATATTAAATATCTCACTTAAGCTGACAATCTTTTTGTCTTAGCAGATATTTAGATAAGATTTTTAGCGTCTACTTGTGTTTGTATCACAGACTCCCATCACACACTGTTTAGGTGACAAAATAGTCTGTGGGCGTAATGATGATAAAATCAAGCTGATTTTGAACATAGTAACAATAAAGTCATGTGTATGCTGCTGCCATCTGTAGTAGATCAGTCTTGTTTTTGACAGCTTCCTTGGCTCAGTGGATGACACACTTACTGTAGCCAGCAAACACTTGTTGATCATTCGAGCTCTCAGGACTGAATTTGGTGGAAGGCCTTTCAAGAATGAGTTTATTCTGTATCAGATATTTCATTGAGAAGACACAAGATGGGGTTGAATTTAATCTGTTTTTAATGTTTTTCTTTCTTCTTTGACAGCTCTCCAGTGGACATAACATCTATGAAAAATACTATCGACAGGTATGCAAACTGAGATTTGGCTGTGACCTCTTTTCATAAAACAGTTTTTCTTTCACATTACTTAAAATGTGCGTACACGAAATCTTTTAATCTAGATAGTTTGACTATCGCTGCATTGCTTTGTAAATTCCTCTTGATTAGATGTCTGCAGACAAACCACTGAGGGAAATACATTTGTTTTTGTAGTTTTGGTGCACTGACTCTATAAACACTGAGCTAATTCAGCTGCATTAATAAACAGAAGTGTTGCAGTGAGCTGCCATCTCTCTTCTCTCTTCTTAGTTCCAGCCTCTGCTTCCAATAAAGGAAGCATCTTTATGAATTAATAATGTTTCCCTTTGCCCAACATGTCAGGGGAGCTCTCTGAGAGCCTCGTGAAAGACTTCTAAGCTAATAGACTGCTGAGAAAATATCTTTGCTTTATTATCTGTATTGATTGAAGTAAATCAGAAGCTCCTGTATCCCACAGGGCAATTCACACAGTTTTCATTTGTTCTTCATTTGCCCCTCGCTTTTTTTCTTGAAGCTTTGGATCTGTTTGTTGCCTCTTCAGATCCAAACACTGTTGATTTCTCAGCGCTGTGAGCTGGCTTTGTGAACAGTGCCGTAAATCATGGTGTCTTTAGTTGCATCGCAGTTCTCTGTTTATAATTGCACAGTGATTTAAGCTCTAATGGCTGTGTGTCTGTGTGGAGGTCGATCCAACTGGCAGCGGGCGGGTGGCGGCAGCTGATGCAGCTCAGTTCCTGAAGAGGTCGGGCTTGGCTGACCTGGTCTTGGGGAAGGTGAGTAGAGACTCAGCACATCTCTACTGGCTTTGTAACTCACGTTGATGATTATAAATGTGTCAACTGTCTCCTTAGATCTGGGATTTGGCAGACTCTGAACGAAAGGGTTCACTCAACAAACAGGTATATTTGCGATGTGGCGTAGCATCTTAATTAATTCATTTTACATTCATTCATTTTGCTTTGGGATTATATGATTATAACTCTGTTGCTCTACACCTTCTCCCTTTAGCAATTCTTCATAGCGTTGCGGTTGGTGGCTTGCGCTCAAAATGGCCTGGAGGTGTCACTCAAGAGTCTTAATGTGGCTGTTCCACCACCCAAATTTGTAAGTCAGATTCTGTGTACTATAAGCTTTGCTATTTGTATGATGATAGACAGCCTGAACTTAGTTCTTATGCCCTTTTATACGCCATAGTGGTTAAACATGCTGTTCTTAGTTCATGTATTTTTGATTTGTGCTTTGTGTTCATCTCCAGCGTGACACAAGCAGCCCGTTGTTGGCAGGAGGAGTGGCCATCGACACTCCCTGGGTCGTCAAGGTGAGGCCCTTTCAAGTTTGTAATCTTTTTGTTTTTGAGTAGTAATGCAATAATCTACGGTAATTTTTCTTTCCTCCTTCCATAAGAGAACCACAACAGAAGTGAGATCTTTAAAGTTGTGCAAAATGTTAAATATATCACATCAGCTAAAAACCTGACGCTAGTCTGTACAGCTGTGTAATGTCAGTACTGTTTGTTCATAAACTTCAACCCAAAATGAATCAGAATTTATAAAAAACAAGTGCTTCAGGTCATTTTAGCTCTTTTCTTTTTTTCTTTTTTACTGTAGCTCTGTTGGGAATACGTCACATTTGAGTTCTCGATCTCTAACCATTTGACAAATGTTTTTTTTCCCCCCGTAGCCTGAGGAGAAGATGAAGTTTGACACTATCTTTGACAGTCTGGGCCCAGCTGGAGGAATGCTATCAGGAGAGAAGGTCAAGCCCGTCCTGCTCAACTCCAAATTGCCAGTGGACATCCTGGGCAGGGTATGATTAAACAAACAATGCTCTTTAATGTTTGTTTAAACTGTTGACAAAGTGATTATGCCCCCCCCCCCCCCCCCCCAAAAGCCCATGACAGCAAAAGTGCACACAGAAAAAAACGGATGCAAGATCAGAATTCAGTTAAACAGAATATTAGATCAAAGAGGAAGTGAGAATCTGTAGTGAATCAGATCTTTCAGGGCCATATGTTATGTGTCACGCAGTTTAATAATGACTGATGCTTAACTAAATTATCTTTGTGTCTTGAAGGTGTGGGAGCTCAGTGACCTCGACAGAGACGGCATGTTAGACAAAGATGAATTTTCAGTGGTAAGATGTGAGCTGATATTATGAATAAGAAGGCAACCACAAGTGTTGTTTCAAGTTTCACGTTGAGGTTTTCTGGTAGATAAGAGAAAGTGTCTTTATTAGCAGATTTGTATTATTTTTATACAGGAATATATTTATAGGTCTGTGCATGTATTTTTGCTTTGATTTGTATTTATGCTCGTATTATTTGAACCATGTTGGTCACTGTACAGGTTGTGAAAATCATTTCTGTTGAGCTGAATGGAACTAAATTAAGACACGTGAAAGAAGTGCAAAGATTAAATACCTGCATGATTGTTGGGTAATCATCTTTTATCACAGACTTTTTTTTTTTTTTTTGCCCTTTCCCAGGCTATGTATCTGGTGTACAGAGCTCTAGAGGGCGAGCCTGTTCCCATGTCCCTGCCACCTCCTCTGGTTCCACCCTCCAAGAGGAAAAAACCCTCTGTGCCTCCCGTGATGCCCCTGTTACCCTCGCCCCCCTCTGTCAAAGACAGTCGCTCCTCCCACGCTGGCTCGAAGACCATGCCCCACCCTCCTAAACCCACCCCAGCTCCTGTCCCAGCTCCCGTCCCAGCTCCTGTACCAGCTCCCGTCCCAGCTTCTGTCCCAGCTCCTGTCCCAGCACCAGCAGCTCTCCCTGTGAGTACATCACCCATCGTTCCTGTACATGCAGTAACAGCACACATTTACAATGATTTCAAACTGGCTAGCTCAGCGTGTTAATCAAAAGAACAAAACTAGAGGAAGTGTGAAGGTAAGTGTCTTTTGAGTTATGTCATCTCCAAAGGTTGTTTTGAGCTATGCCTGTGATTATGAAGTAAGTACTTAAAAGTCTGTTTTGTTGTCTGGACAGTGGGTGGTGTCGCCAGCGGACAAAGCCAAATATGATGAGCTCTTCAACAAAACGGATGGTGACATGGACGGCTTGGTGTCTGGACCTGAAGTCAGAGATATATTCCTCAAGACGGGGCTCCCTTCTGCCACACTTGCACGTATTTGGTAAGTACAGATGAGAAAACACGTTCTTCAGTTCTTCTGTCAAGGTCTAGCACACAGTCCACTACTGTGGTTATTTCTGTCAAATAATTTGAAACCTTTTACACTTGAGTAAAATGATTTTATGCATTTGCCTGCAGAGGCTTTGCAATCTGCGAAGCATAAGACACCCTCTATTCAAATAAAGAATAAGGCTAAGAAAAGGCTACGTATAGAAAAGAAGCAAATAAGTGTCATGTATCATTGCTTGCTGAATAGAGTGCTAATATACATACAAAACATTAGGTACACTGGCGAAAACGAATGGGTACTGCTGTCCTGCACTAAATCTTATCTCCATGAAAGTTATGATATTCAGTATTTGTTTAAGATAAATGAAAGAGCTGTTGATTTAACTTGAGTTTTCATTTTGGAGGCTGTTGTTTGTAGTCCTGTTGAATTATGTTGTACCGACACGTTTCTGTTATTTTGACAACCTCATTTTATCCAGTGGGCCAAGCTAAATAACAGAAATCTTTAGTTTTGAATTAAATCCAGTGTAACGGAACCACAAACTACATCCTCCAACATGATCGTACAGTTGAATTAGCACCTTTCTGTCATGAAGCAGAGATTAATGCAGGAGTGTTTGATTGCCTTTGTTTTCACTAGTGTACCTAATGAACTGGCAAATGAGTGTATTTGAAGCTTATTGTAGTTGTCAAAAGACATTTTGGTGGCGGAAGCTTGAATGTTGATTAAATTTACATTTTCACAGTTAAAAAAATAAATAAATAAATCAGTGTTGATAGAAAACATCCCTGAAATTATTATTATTATCAATTTAATAATCGATATCTGGCATTAATTCGTACATTCAGCTCTAAAAGCACAGTAAAAAGTGATATATGTGCAGGCTAACAGCACATGTTTATGCATCCGGCCAGGAAGGAGGACATCCCTTTATATGGATTTTTGTCTTCACATGGCTGACTAGATGCTTTCCTGTCGTGCCTGTCCTGTGTATTGACTTCCATAACCAAAGAGTATTGATGACCAGTCGGGCCGTCAAAAATAGCCCTTGCCTGAGGTGTAAATCATTATTCCCTTATGTAACTTGCTGAGTTCCTGTTCTCAGGGAGCTTTGTGACATTGGAGACATAGGGAAACTGACCAGAGAACAGTTTGCCCTGGCTCTTCATCTAATCAATCTGAAGCGGACTAAAGGCCTGGAACCTCCACAGAGTCTCACCCCCGAGATGATCCCTCCCTCTGATAGACAAAACATCAAACAGGTCAGTCGCCCTGAGCACTTGAGTCTTTGATTAATAATTAGGTGTGCCTGGATTTTTGGCATTAATTTGAGACTGATTTGAGTTTAGTTGAGCAGATTCTGTTGACAGTAGGAAGATAAGTCATCTAAACCAACAACTGGTCGACTCACACACAATTCAAAGTGTCATGAAAATGAATCAACATCACAGAAGACACTGCATGCATCCCTGTTCATTGGAAAGACAGCAGTAGAAGTAGAATACACAGGTTGCATTTTCTGTATGTATTTTTAACTCATATCATTAGTTCTGACTAATAAACTGATTTTCTTTTTCTCCTCTCTGCTTGGATTTTTCTTTCAAGCTTGCAGCTGTGTGTGGTTTTCATTTCCTCTCTGTACAGCAGTTTGTTGCTGTTTCATCTGTCTTGCTCTTTATAATTTGACGTTTCGTTGCCCCTCATGACAATACCGAGTGAGTGTGTTTGGTCGTGAAGAGTCCGGTGCATCTCATTACCCTCAACAGACTGCTTCTCTTGTCATCTTTTCCAGTTTGCCTTTAAAGTAATTTTTTCTGTTGTGAATCAGACGTTACATTTGTTTGTCCATTGCTTAATCATCATCTGTAAATACTGTTGACTAAGGGTGCTCTGATCAGGATTATTTGGGGGAAGATTAGTAGAATATTGTTTGTATTCAGTTTAGTCCATTTGCTGTCGTTGCATTGTTCTGTCTGTAATGTCTCTGAGTGACTGGCGATAGAGTTCATCGAAGGTCCTGCGTTAACGTGTTCCTTTACATGACAAATTTATTATCTTTCATGGACACCTGATTTAACTATGAGGCTGCTGAAGCCAGTGAAACCATTTTAGAGAATTTCTATCCAGAGTTCGGTGTCAGCTGATCGGCTTCTCCACCTTTATAGTCAACACTCGCCAAACTATGTAGAGCAAGTATTGGCTGATAGTGTTAGCCCTGTGATAGACGATGGATGAATGGATGACGTGTCCAGGAGGTAACCCCCGGTCCCTCGTCCAGTTATAGCATGCTTAGTTTCCGGCCCGCTGTGACCCTTTATGGATATGCGGTAATAGATCAATGGATGTTGACCAATGGATTAGAGCGCCCTCATTTTTGAGGGGAGCTGATGACGACAAAGCGATTTTTAGATGTACCCATGACAATGTTTTTGTAGATGCAGTATAATATCACTACAGCTTGACATGTGTTTGATTTAGCTTTAGTCTCTCAGTATAAAACTGGCAACAGAAAACAAGTTGTTGCATTTTCCTTCTTAACATTAGAGAACAAAGAGCCATCAAGCGCTGTAGATGTAGTCAAACCAAACTCCTAGACCAGAGCTTTGCTAGAACTCAATTACCAGTCTCCTCCTGGCTTTAATACTGTCCTCCAACCCCTGACAGTTTTGTCTTCATCAGTGGCTTTGTGTGTGTCAATGGTTTGTGTTGTAACGGTGATGTCCCTTACTTTGTAAAATGTCATTGGTATCCAGTACTTTCATGAGCATATCATTAATGTAGGCAGTCTTTTTTTAGTATTATTAACATTCATTTTATTCTTTTTAATGGTTTTGATGAGTTTATATCCACTTTTTAATCGTCCTCTGTCCTCATGTTTTCCCTCAGAACAATCTGGCTAACCTAGCAGCTGACTTCTCTGCCATCAAAGAGCTGGACTCTCTCAGTAACGAGATTGTCGAACTACAAAGGTAATGTTTTGCTCCGATATTCGTTTAAAGATGACACCGTGCATGTGGAAGTAGTGTTAGTGAAGGTTACATCACTGCTACTGACAATAGGTGTCCTAATGATGGCCACCACTTACCATGATATTCATCATCCTAACTGAGTGGAAGTGGATGCTAAGTGTGGGGGTTAAGTGCCAAACGAATATGTGAGGCCTAGCTTTTGAGAATGCATTTTTAGAAAGTAATTCTAAGCAATCCTTCAATGTTGCCATATTAACTCGCACCATGTAATATTATTGATATACAACAATCAGGCATAACATTATGACCGCTGACAGGAGAAGTAAATAACATTGACCTTCTTGTGACAATTCAATGTTTTTGCACCTGGCATTCATGTAGGTGTTACTTAGACATGTACCACCCACCTAGACCAGAACAGGCACCCCCACCCCATAGCAATGACACTCCTTGATGGCAGCAGCCATCCCCAGCAGGATGCAGCCTGACACAGACACACACACAAACAGTTTAGGAACAACTAAAAAAAACATGAAAAACAGCACAAGGTGTTGACCTGGCCTCCAAATTCACTAGATCCCAAACTGATCAAGTATCTGTGGGATGATCCACAGAGGACCCCTCCCAAAGAACCAAAAGACCCCCACTAACAACATTCTGTTGCCAGACACCACAGGACACCCTCAGAAGGACCATGTCCATTCTCTGATGAGTCACGACTGTTTTGGAGGCACAAGGGAGACCTACACAATGTTAGGAAAGTGGTCATAATGTTATGCCTGATCGGTTAGGCCAGAACTCTCCCATGCAAAGTCTGCTGACATAGCCTGTGACTATATCTCTGTGTCCTGTACTGACCAGCAGTGTTTCCCTCAAACAACGAATGTACACTCACTTGTCAGTTCATTAGGCTCACTAACGGAAACTAATGGATGTAACGCTCAATATAACACCTGCATCCCTTTCATGACTGTTCAGACGTTCAGTTTATGATGAAACCGTGTCGGAAATTGCTAATTCAACAGTATGATCGTTTTGGAGGTTGTAGTTTGTGGTGCTGTTAAACTGGATTGTATTAAACACAATAGTGTTTCTGTTATTTAGCCTATAACCACTGACTGAAATGGGCTTGTCAAAATAATACATTTATTTCCCAAGTGTGTGTTATGATCTGCAAAGTGAGTGTATGTCTGCATGAGTGTGGATTTATTTTGGTTGTGCTGGTACAATAAAGTAAAGCACTTTGGGTTTTAATGCTCCTAGATGACGTCCTTTTAACACACGGCTTCAGTGAAAATAAATAAGTAAAGGTTTTAGCTGCCAGACACGACTTATGGTTATAAAGGTGATTTATATAGCTGTTGTTTGACTGTGAGATGGAATGAGGAGGGCAGCAGACATGGCATGCGTGGTCCACAAGACTTCACGTATTCACTTTGTCTTGCCTTTAAACTCCACATCATCCTAAATGTCAAAATACTTAGGTCAGTAACAGCTGCAGCACTTTTTCTTTTGCCGTTACTTTGTTGTCAGTGATCCATTTGTTTTATAAACATTTGCATGCACTCTTTGCACATTCTTGGTTTCATAAGTCAGTCGTCGGCATCTGTTTTGGACTCCATTTTCATATCTAACAGAAGACAGCTTCCCTTTTCATGAAGGCTGAGAGTGAGAAGTGAGAATGTCTCCTTCCACTTCACCTCTGCCTTTCAATACACACACACAAGTACAGAAACACCCATTAGTTGACAGCTGTTCAAGGTTGGAAAGGTGGACAGGAACGGAAACTAAGTGTCAGATAGAGATCGGCCTCAGACCGGCAGCAAATCAAGATGAGCTTGAAAAGATGATGCATATTTGCAACTGCTTAAGAGTGTGGCTGCAGTCTTCTGCTCAGCGTGAGGAAGATGGCGGTGGTAATGATGAAGATGGGTAAGATCACTGCCAGAAGATAATTATGCACTTTGATGTGCAGCTCACGATGGAATATAAAAATAGATTTGAAGTTTTGCTGTTATTTTTAGCAGGCGTTGAAAATGACGCTTATAGATAAGTGCTTCTATTTTTATCTTCATCTTGTCGTCTGAAATTAAATGGATTGGTTACCTTCCGTTCAAGGTTCATTATTGTTTTTCAAAACTGATGCAGTGCTGCAAGATTAATGTGTAGTTTGTATATTCATTTGGTTAATGTGGCCGGCTGTTTTAAGAGGGATCAATGGAGCAGTCTGGGGGAAATTACACAAATAGTTCCAGGGGGTCGATCTAGGCCGATAAAATGTGTTGAAGTACAGCTCGTTACGTATTACCAGGCTCGTTAAAATCAATGAAATCGGCCAGGATATATTGCGCTGTGTTTTATATCTGTGCCCAAATGCTTCAGCTAAGCCTCGGCTGTTATGTGTTTTTCCTTTGTCATCATGTCAATGCCTGTGTTAGTCACCCTCAAGCTCAGTTTTTGGGACAAACAGACTGCCTGGTTGTGATTAACCTTTCCATTATAACTGTGTTGCTTCATATTAACAATTTAAGTGTATCAGTTATAATCTATAACTTTGAGTTTTGGTTTCACTTCAGTGTACACTTCAGTATAACACGACGGTAGTCAGTGTATAGTTTTGTAAGAAGTACACTTCTCTCTGTTGAACGAAATGGTGAAATACAACGGATGAGCACAAATGATAAATGTTGTAGGCTGACCCGTCATCACTCATCTCTCTCTCTCTCTCTCTCCCTCCCTCCATCCGCGAAGCAGCCATCTGCTTCTCACTCTCCGTCTCCCACACATTTGACTGAGCTAACACATGCTCACTTTCTCCAACACTCACCCTCTTTGCACTCCCAGCACTGTACGTCCTGGAAGTCTCACACACACTCCACCGTATTTTCCATCACACACTGACTCTAACTGCGTTCAGCTCTCTGTTCGGGACAGAATCATGGTGGTTCAGGGAGAGGAGGTGGTGGTGGTTCAGCGGCAGGTTGAAGCGTGCTCAGCCGACAGCTGTCTGGGGCTGGGTGGGTTAGGCGCACCGGGTGTAACCTGTCTGTCCTTGGTCGCTAAGTACTCCTGTCTCTTGTGCTGGACCCCCAGAGAGAAGAGCTCTGTAGAAGAGGAGATCAAGGAGAAGGAGGAGGCCATCCGACAGCGCAGTGGCGAAGTGCAGGTAAGGTCTTGTATTTTCTGTCTGTGAGTTTGCGTCTGTTTTCCGAGTATGGTGGACACGGAAAGGAAAGGGGGCTTTATGAGCAGACAAAATCAGTATCATGTCCATGTGTATAACAAGGAGAACAACCCTGTCTCTGCTGTCTTGTTTTGTTATTGCAGCATTTCATATAAATAAAAATCCAGCCTGAAGAGCTGTAGGTGCTTAAGCTTTTGTTCACCGTCATTGTAATGGATGTACTGGAGGAAAACATTAATTATACATTTGGCCGGCCATCTGGGATTCTTGTCCAGAAATACAGTTAATGTTGCTGATAGAGGAAGAGGCTGGTGTCCTTCTGCAGGCGTGTCTGCCTCCCCTGAGTCTGAGAGATGAGCTTTATTTTGGGAGCTGCTGGCTTAAGGGGCTAGTCTGCTCTGCTTTTGGGAATTCACTCTGATGTGCCATGGTGGGCCTCAAGAGAGTCTCACACTGATGTAGCTGAATTTCTCAGCTGCACTGCAGAGTTGACTCGACTGCCATTGACTATTTATAGTGTATTGTGGTTTCCCACTTGACACTGCATATTGCAACCTTCAGTTGTCAGTATTTCCAGCTTACTCTGCACTTACTGGCATGTAAGACACCCTCAGAGACTGAAAATGTATTTGCGGCACCCACACAAGCTTTGATGTTCATCACTTGAAAGTAAGCAAGGCTGAGGGCGTAGCTTGCATGTCAAGGCCCATCAAGGTATTTGTGATATTAGTATGTCTATACCATTGTCCTTTCAGCTGTAGCTGCAGAAGAAACTCAAATGATCTGTGGTCTTTTAAGCTTTCATCTAACACTTCACATACTACCTCTTGTCCCCTTACCCCCTTTTCTCCATTCAAAATGATCCAAAAGTCAATATTCTTATTCATTTGTTTTCGAAATGCCTCTCCTGTGTCTCTGTTTGGTTGGTTCGCCCTTAGAAGAACACACAAACACACCTCTCCTCCCGTTTATGTCTCCAGGATCTTCAGGATGAGGTGGCGAGGGAGAACGAGGAGCTGCAGCGACTCCAGGGTCAGCGTCAAAAGGTCCAGGAGGCTTTGGATGAGCTGGACCAACAGAAGGGCTCCCTAGAAGATCAGCTCACTCACATTCGGCAGCAGACCAACCAAGAGACCCAACTCGTAGGTTTACTATTAACAGTGGCCAGTTATTTATTGCACTGTCCACACACCTACCAAACACAGTGATGATATTATATAGAAATAATGAGGCATACGTAGAATTTTATTTTGAAGATGGATTATCTATAAAGGTAAGTAATGACTATAAGATTATGGTTATGTCCTCCCAGATCTCATCTCTGCAGTCGGAACATGACGAGCAGGAGCAGAAGATATGTCAGTATGAGGAGGAGCTGGTCCAAGCACGAGAGGAGCTCCTGGCTCTGCAGGAGGAGAGCAGGAAATTGCAGGAGAAGGTCGAGGCTGCTCAAGAGCAGCTCACTCCTCTTCAGGAGTCTGTGCGTGACTCATTCACACAAGTTGCCCAGGTCAGAAACTCAGAAGGCTTTCTTACGACATGTCTACACGGTTCTTTTTCCCCATGTATTGCACGTTTAACTGCAGTGACTGTGTGCAGACATAGGAGCGCTGGATCTGCTGCTGCTCATTCTACATTATGTGTGGCAACAGCCAGGATTTATAGGACCTACATCTGCTCATTTTATTTTTTTATTGATTTAGGTTCAACAGAAACTAAATGACTTACAGGTGGAGGAGAGGTCGGTGACTGCCCAGCTCAGCTGGAAGAGAGCCCTCGAGGACAGCTCACCTGTCATGGTCAATGGTTCAGTGGGCTCTACAACTGAGCTCCACCAGGGGGACCCCTTTCACCAGAATCTGTTCCAGGAGAACCTGCCTAAAGAGCTGAAGGAGACAGCACCTGTCAGCTTTCAACAAAAAGAACATTCAGATGAAAAAGAGAAAGATGGGGTAGATGAAAAAGAAGAGGAGCAAGAGAAGGAGGTGGAGGGTCTGGAGGCTCCAGAGGAGGAAAAGCCGAAACCTGATCCCTTGGATGATCTCTATACTAGCCTAGGCTCATCTGATATGTACAACGCTCTGTCAACCCATGCCAAACCACGCGAGAGCACAGTTAGGGTAAAGAATGCACAGTTTAAGTTTCCGTTTTTTGGGTTTTTTTTTTTTTTGTGAAAACATCACAATTACACTGAAATGGATCTTTTTAGTTTCCAATGTCCAATGTCTCTGTAAGTCATACTGTATTGTCATTCAAACTCCCTAGGAACACAGTAGCCCTGCACCTGATGTCTCATCTGATGCAGATGAATCGCCTAGGGAGAGCCCACTAAAGGTAAAGAGTTAATGCATTATTCCTGTTCAGTTGCAAACGTTGGTCAATTCTTCCCTTTTTCTTCTTGAGTTTCTGCGTATTGCCATTGTTATGTGTCAAATAGATGCTGTAGACTGGCACATATATGTTAGAGACTTACATGAATATGTTCATTCATGTTTATGAATAGGACACATATTTTGGGAATTAATTGAATTGAAATATTTGCTGTAAACCCACATTATTTACTGTATTGTCTCAGGTTTCATCGCCTGAGCCCGACTCCAAAGAAGAGTCCACAGAGTGCTTAGAAACAACTGCCTCCACGTTACCACCTCAAGTTGGCCCTCGCTCCATGCCGCCACAGACCAGCCCTCCCTCACTCCCTGAGATGGACTTCTTTCATTCAGACCCCTTCACTGACCGTGCGTCCCTACTTTGAATTGTCAAGATTCACACTGATGTTACACTTCTTAGGATGTGGCCTTAGCTTGATTGGGTTTATAAAAGATCCTGTATATTTGTATGTATTGTAACAAGTGTTTGATGAGTATACTGACATGTTTTTGCCTTTTTAGATGATCCATTCAAAGATGATCCTTTTGGTAAAAACGATGTTGCAGGTAAATTTTTCAAGTCACACTCTTATTTGAATTGTTGAACAGACAAATGAACTTTTTCATGTAATCTCCATCAAGTGCATCAGTATTTATTGTATCTGGTGTCTTACCATGAACTGTGTCAGATGTTCATATTCTGCGTCTGCTGCTGTTTCCATTAAATCAGATCCCTTTGGAGGAGATCCGTTCAAAGGCACAGACCCCTTCGCTGCAGACTCTTTCTTCGCACAGACCTCCGCTGCCCCCTTTACTTCAGAGGACCCTTTCTCTTCTTCAGCTGACCCATTTGGTGCCACTGCTGGCGTGCCAGAACCAGACCTGTTTGCAGCCAAGCCTAACGCGGCAACAGCTGCTTCGGCTGCGTCATCTGCGGATCCGGATCCCTTCACCTCCAAACCCGCCAATCCGACTTTAGCATCCAAGGATCCGTTCAAAGCCACAGCGAACGACACGACTGATTCAGACCCGTTCGGTGGCAAGATGAACACCATGGGGGAGGCCGACCCGTTTGGTTCTCAGGATGGAGGGGCGGATCCTTTCAGCTCCTCCCCGCCGAGCTCTGACCTGGCTGTGGTGAGTAAGCTGTCCCTAAAACGTGCTCACAATGACTCTAGATTTGTAGGCAGTTTATATTTCTGCATGAAGTTGATGCAGAAGCATACGCAGACCATATGCAGACCCTAGCGCCATAGCTGACGTGCACCTCCCCAGAAATGTAACTGTGCACTGTGGCGACACAGAACGCAAGAGCTGTGATTGGTCTGCTCGGTAGTAGCGTGTTTCTGCTTTAGTATTTCCGGCTGCTTCTCCATCTAACACATTTCTGATTGAAGTTTGAACTAATTCACTTCCTTGTTGTCCGTAGTTATTAAAATGTCAGGAAATTATTGTTAATGTTTTGTTTGTTTTGAATTTGGTGACAAGGAACAGTTAACAAAACAGATTAAAAGGGGCCAGTGTTGTGATTTCTGTTTCATAATGGGAGTTAAATATTGTCACATTCAAGTTTAGGATGTGTGTGTCTGCAGCATGCTGAGTGAGGTGTTTTTGTTCTGCTTTTAGAAGGATGTTGCAGCGACCAATGACCCCTTTGCTCCAGGTGGTACTACAGTGAGCGCCACCTCAGATCCAGGTATGACTTGTAGCATGGCGCCCTCATCTGGGGAAACGTGTGTTATTCTGAACAGCAGAAGGTATTCAGAGTGTTTTCATGTGCTGAGTCACTTTATGTTAATGTCTTCCAGATCCGTTTTCTGCTGTGTTTGGTAACGAATCCTTTGGCGGGGGCTTCGCAGATTTCAGTTCCTTGACGAAGGTAATTTTGGTGCTAATCTTTTCCTGCACTGAAACGGTACTTAAGTGAAGTGAAACACGCTGAAGACTGGCTTTCAGTTAAAGGGGAATTACCGTTTTTACAACCTGGACCTTATTTCTGGCATAAAATACGAACGTTTACTTGTGTAATTTGGAGTCGTTCAGACGATATTTAGATCCGCGTATATCTATATAGTGGGAGTGACTGGGGCACCACAACGCAGCCTCTAAATAACGCATTATCTGCCATGAAACTCGTTCATTTCACCAATATTTTGTTATGATACACTAGTGCTATTCCTTGAGAGTCTTGAGTTGCCTGTCATCTACGTGCAGTAGTTTGTTGTTCTTTGGCCAGCTGTTCCTCTCTCTGCCTCCGCATCCTCCTTTCAATGAGCTCCTCATCCGTATACTCTGACTCAAAACGGTAAGGATGTCCGTCATAAACAAAGTCGTCATCCACAACCTCAGAATCAGAAAAATATTCAGCCATGTTGCAAAAAACGAGCAGTAGCAAATTACAGGTAAACAAGCGGTGCGCGGGACGCTCAGAGATGACATCATCCAGGTCAGAGGTTAGTAGGTTAATCTACAGACCCCGGATGATGATAACAGGTAACTCTGGACTCAACAGTTAATAGGACTAGCATATCATAATAAAATATTGGTGAAATGAACGAGTTTTGCAGCAGATAATGTGTTATTTAGAGGCTGCGTTTCGGTGCCCCAGTCACTCCCACTATATGGATATACGCAGATCTAAATATCGTCTGAACGACTCCAAATGACACAAACGTTATGTAAGTAAACGCTCGTATTTTATGCCAGAAATAAGGTCCAGGTTGAAAAACACTGTAGTTCCCCTTTAAGGTGATGGAGAAAGAATGAAGAGGCTTAGCACGGTGGGTGTATTGTGGTTTTAGGGAAGTACACAGCTTGGACACCACAAACATTTCCCTCTGAGGGAAATTTCCCATTCAGTACTGTATATGATGTCCAACATCATATTTTACTGAAAATAAAACGGAAGAGGTGTGAAAGCTGTATTCTCTAAAATGCTGCATATGTATGTTATTTATGCAGTCATGTTAGATTTTTCTGCATTCAAATACAGTATCCATTTTGCTATCATACAAGCATGTTACTCGGCAGGCACATTCCTGTGAACATGATAATGAGAGTTATATCAAGGAGAGCTTCTGATTTCACAACACATGACAACACGACTGAATCAATTTTGTTCCACAAATTCGATCTGTAACAGATTTTTGTTGGCATACTTGATGACATGCCGCTTGTAATGTGATCATGTGTGCTGTGGTTGTCGGAGATATCAAGCTCCAGTCCACACGTACACATGTGGTTTTTAAGCCTGTGTGTCACTCTCTAAGATGCAATCCACAGAAGAATGCAAAAACACCGCTGAATCACTGGCGAGAGGCTGCCAAACCAACAGGAATCCACAGAGTGTATAGAAACAACTTCCCCCACTTACAACCTCAAGTTGGCCCTCACTCCATGCCGTCACAGACCAGCCCATTACTGTCTGGTGGACTTTTTCCAAAGACACAACTGAAACACTGGCAAGAGAATGCCAAACCAACAGGGGGATTATGTAGCAGAGCAAACACTGAAGTCTCTGACCCTCATTAGAGGAAAAGTAACTCAGTATTTATTTATAAACATGTAAAAAGCACCGGAGCTATTTCACCTCATGTAAACGAAATACATTCCTGCATCAAACTAACAAGATATCACAAAAAAAGCCAAAACCCAAGCCTCAGTTTTTCTCGTCTACACATCAACACTGAGTTTCTGAGTATCTTGGCCCTTGAAAGAGCCACATGGCATTAAAAAAGTTTAAAAGTTTATCTGATTTGGTGTGAACCTTCTGTTCCAGTCAAACGGTGCCGACCAGTTTGGCACCAACAACAAGAACCTGTTTCAGGAAGACAGCCAGTCTGCCGGCTCTGACGTGCCCCCTGCCCTGCCTCCCAAAACTGGTACGCCAACCAGACCCCCACCTCCACCTCCAGGTCAGTCCTTTATGATCTTACTGTAACAAAGGTGTTGCGGTAGTTGTATATCTGTCAGACATCTGTGGAGGCGTTAACGTTGTCCAAATGAAACCTGCCTGTCTGTGCCTCATCAGGTAAGAGAACGTCCATCTCTAGAACAGAGTCGTCTGACTCCTTCCATCGACGAGGGCACTTCCTCCCACCGACCTCAGGAGACTTCTCCTCCTCTTCCTCCTCCTCCTCCCTGCCTGCAAAGGATCCTTTAGCCGACCCCTTCGCCCCCTCCTCCCCTCCTCGTCACAACGTACGGGAAGCTGACCGATTTGCCAGCTTTGACAAAGTGAGCACCTCCCTCTCGCCATCTCCCTCACCTCCACCTGAATAGTCACACCCTCTTTTCTTTTCCTGCTACTAAATCATTATTCACTAAGGTTGAGACAACCAAACAAATCAGGCCAGCATTTGAATCACCCCATCCACTGCCAGTAAAGAAACAAGTCAACTATAAGCTTCTGTAAAGTTTCAAACGGTAACTCGGTTTCTTAATGCTACGCCTGTTTATTTGATAGCTTCTCTCAAGTGCAGCTCTCCAAATCTTGTGAATCTCACTTTGTTTTGAGTTAGACTTTCTTGCCTCCTGTTTGCTGCTTGTGTCTATTTTAGTTCCTTATTATCAATGCACTGTTTCCTTGCCATGTAAAGATTATTGTTCTGTTACTATCTGAGATCCAACCTAGTTTACTTGCACTGTCTCGTCCTTACAGATATATTGATTTATCAGATCTGTTCAAATTAATTAATTAATTAATTATACACATATATCTTTACGATATCAAGTCCCTAATGTTTGGCAGTGGATGGAGAGATGAGAGGCTGCTTGCATTTGCTATTCATCCCAACTCTTACGGACATCACATCCTGTGCATGTGGAAGCATGTTTAAAAAGAGTTTAAACCTAAAAGGAGATATATATATATTGTACTGAAACAGTTTTTACTGAGAGATTTTTTTTTTGCTACTTTTAATAATGAATACGTCTCAGGTATATTTAATTGCCTTTCAACAGCCTCCGGGCTCCGAGTTGGCAGTTGTGGCAAGGAGGCATCATTAGAGTAATACCTGCTGCATTATGAGTTAAATACTGTTTGTTCTGCTTAGAACCATAAGCTTAGTTTTAGAAAATCCTTGACAGAACTGGTTGCACCACAGAGGCCTTTTCCAGACGCCACATTAAGTGCAGTTTGATATACTGCCTGTATTGCTTTAACTGTGAAAAACAAGTGGAAGTTATAATTGACAAAAGAGGAAAATTCGTAGTGGAGCATTTCACATGCCATTGAAATCCTTCCGTTTCTAATGCTGCACAGAAGTGAACTGTGATGCTGTGAGTTTGGGATGGGTGACCTCATGAAAAGACTGTTTATTCCTGTACCTCTCCTGTCACATGACCGTACCCGCATGCTCTCATTGAACCGTGACTGCACGCACTAACAGTGTTTGATTGGCTTGCTTTTGTTCGCTCACACGACTTCCTCCACCATTCCTTGAATCGGTGTTTGTTCCCCGCCCCCCCTTTACTCTGCCGCTATTTATTTGTACATGCATCCCTCTGTCCATCCATCCATCCATCTGTTCACCCCCTTCATCCCGTTCATCGGTTCATCGGTTCATTCGAGTCTTAGCCCTTGTCTTGTTGTGGAGAAGCAGATGGCCTGTATTCTCTCTCTGTGTGTGTCTTTACACATCTGTGTCAAAGAAAGTTAAATAAAGTGTTGAATCAAGGGCACCATCTCTGGCTTCTATGTGCATCCATGACACCCCTATCTGCAAATCCCCCCCCCCCGCTTGAAATGAACGAGTTTCTTTTTGCATTTTTTTAAATTAATTTTTGTGAAGCATGCTTTAAAATTTATTTCCGACTTTTGAAGAAGCCCGTTTGTCGTTCCTGTAACTCCCGCATCATGACCGCTGTGCCACTGCAGCTGCCGCAAAAGCATACGTTTGACCGTAATAAAGTAAGATGCTTTAATCACAGTAGATTCACCTCAAACTAATTTCGTGTCTGCACAAGGAAGGCAGGAAACCGTGTTTTCGAGAGTTGCTTGTGCCACTTTCCAGTACATTAGGTAAAACTTGGTAAACTTAAGCAACTAGTAGTGAAAAGGTCGTGGAATAAAAGACGTGACATAAAAAAAAGCACTATTACTGTGACTGTGTTCATGTTTGAGAGCATGACTGGGACACTACCTACTAAATGCATGGGCTCTGTTTAATCCATCACATTTTTCCTTCATCCTCTCATCATGCATGTTTTCACCTTAAACGGCTTTTTTGGGAACGTCGTCGTCGTCATCATGGCTTCCTTTCCTTTGCATGGCTGGGAACACAATAAATGACCTGTGTTGCTTCTGTCTGTCATCCACTGAGAATAATGAACCGGCTGACACTGTGTCCTTGCGCTCTGTGATGATTAACCAATTTAACGGGTGGATTGTGTATACCTCTACGCCGTTTTGTTAACGTGAGCCTGTCATTTTGGTCATATGACTCTTGTTTATCCTCGGCGGAGATCCCGATTTGCATGCTTTTCTCCCGTTTCATTCGCCGCTTTTATCCTAATCACATGCCTCCGCAAAATCTGTCACGACATCTGCATGAGGGGCGACTGATGTCATGAGCATTTTGATCCAGGACTGAATTAGAATAAAACTGTTTAACACGTGTAGTTGTGCAATGACAAGTCAAACTGGTCTCTTGGTCTCAAACTGCATCCGTTTTGTGCATATTTTTTTTTTTTTCGTTATTTTTTTTTTTTTCTGTTTTCATGGAGCAGTATCCAACCGAGGAAGACATGATAGAGTGGGCAAAGCGCGAGAGCGAGCGAGAGGAAAAGGAGCGACTCGCAAGACTCACCCAGCAGGAACAAGAAGACCTGGAGCTGGCCATCGCTCTCAGCAAGTCTGAACTCTCCTGAGGAGGCCCTGTTCCTCTCCACTGGTCTGGCTTGGCACGGCACAGCCTGGCCCAGCCCAAAAAGCACCAAAGCAAAGTGGGGATTGTATAGGACTGATTCAGCAGCACCTGCTGACCCCATGAAGAGACTTAAAACCCATCTCTGAATCATTCAGCGCCCTCGTCCCCCGACCACTCCCTTGTCCATCCTGTTTATTTCTGTGGTCAGGATGTCCAAGGTTGTTTAAAAATGAACGGCAGTGAATATCTTTTGTGACTAATCTGTGGATTTCGAACCCACACTTTAAATGCCACATTAACTCTCCAGAATGTAATTTATTCAAATGTGCACTCAAAACCAGATTGAAATTACCTCTGTCAAAAGTCCGCTTTTTAATCCTCTAACCAAACTCACTACATTTTATTAGATCTCCTCTACCTTTCAAGAGATTTTAGTAGACAAGCAAATTTTGTAGAACCCAAAAATCCCCCAACTTTCCTCTTGATCTTTGTTGATATTTTTTAAAACAACCGCAGTAAGCCTGGGAAAAAAATGTGAGGGTTTGGGTTCTTTAACAACATGTAGTATCTTTAATTATAGTCCCTTTTAAAATGGATTCCTTCCAGCCTTGCGGAGAATGGCGGAGGGCGGATGAGATTCAGCATTTTCTACGTGTGTAACTGGAAACCTCACAAACGTCTGAGATGTGAAATGTGTAGATTGTCTGCCACAGGTACCATGATCAGCTTCTAGAGACTTTTATTTTTCTCAGAAATGTCAGCGCTGCCTCGCCTAGCCTAGCATCCGTTCTGTCAGTGTTAAGTTTTCTTTTGAGGTGACAAGGAATTAAACTACAACCATTATGTCATGTGACTACACATTGATTAGCATTAAAATACAGGGCGCGCTACAGAGGGTTAGAGTTTTAAAATACCAAGATTTGATTCACCCAAGAACTAACTTAATATCCTTTAATTGGTCTAGACGATTATATTTCAGACCTAATGTGGCTCGACTTGAAAGAATGTACGTAAAATGGGAACGTCAAGAATTAAAGTTAGGTTGTTATAGATGAATGTACAAACTGATCTGTCGGACGATACTTTAAATGAGTTTTATTGCTGATAATGATTGTTTCCCTGTAGGGACACAAAGTAGCCTCCCTAGAGTAGTGTCCTGCTACCTTATTAAATCACATATAACTGTGCAATTGTCTTTTCACAATATTACAATGCGTGCCACGCATGGTGCTTCTTTTGTTAGCCTTTGTACAAATCCATTTATTTCACCAGGATGTTTCTCAGGAGACATTTCCTCCTCTCTGAGGGACTCGCTGGATGTCAGAGTCTTATGCATTAATAGTAGCCTACACGTCATTTAGCATTTTTCTGCGTTTTTAGAGCGCCGTCTTTTCTGTCTGACTCTGTGAGGGGGATAAACGTTCACTCTGCACTGCATCCTCATGTTTGTTAATGGGGAAAAAATGGACGAGCTGTGACAGAAGGTTTCACATGAGGGAAGACTTCAGTTGATGTGCTCGAGGCATCTGCTTTCATTTCTTGTCACATTTCTGACCAAATAATGAACCACAACATTTCAGACATATTTTGTCTTGAGCCTTGTGTAGAGCGAGCGTCACCGCGTAGTTTCCTCTGCTCATATTTGACCGGTTTACTGTCAGTGTTTGATACATCACTTCCTAGTGAGGGCTTCTGTTAAAGTTCATGTTTATAGTAAATACAAGAGAGCAAGGAGTTGCATGTCTATTCTCTGACAGTTCATAGAGTCAGACCGCACCGTACACGTTACTGTCATTTCTACGGACAAATTTTACAAATCCAGAACCACTTGTGTTTCTAGACGTACCCATAAAGGCTTTTTAAAACTCAAACTAATTGTATTTTATTTTGTATTTTCTAACTTGAAAGAGAAATCATTACTGGGAGGTTTGGCCAGAATATGTAATGCATTAAACTGAAAAAGAATAAATATTAAAACATGTAGTCTTGCTGTTGGTGCATTTTTATTTCTACAACGTTACTGTCATCTACTGTCTGGCAACACAGTGTTCTTAGTGGGGGCCTTTGGGTCCTATGGGTTGAGGGGAGGGGCATCTGTGGATCATCCCACAGATACTTGATCAGTTTGGGATCTAGTTTTTCAGGGTTTTTTTTGTTGTTGTTGTTGTTCCTGAACCATTTTGTGTGTGTGCCTGTGTCAGGCTGCATCCTGCTGGGGATGGCTGCTGCCATCAAGGAGTGTCATTTCTATGGGGTGGGGGTGCCTGGTCTGGTCTAGGTGGGTGGTACATCTCTAAGTAACGCCCACACTAATGCCAGGTCACATGATGGTCAGTGTTATTTACTTCTCTTGTCAGCGGTTTTAATGGCTGATCAGTGAATATATCTTTCAGACTGTAATTTTGTTATATACTGTATATTATGTATTATTACGTTATATAGTATGAGAGGAATGGCAAACTTTAACAAGGCCAAAACAATAAAAACATATATATCTTTATCGTAGAGTCCCACATAGAGGTGGTTTCAAAATAAAAGTACACATAATTTAGTAATTATTCTCTGTACTACCAACAGGCATGTGGTTTATCTTTTAAATATACTAATATTACTATATTACTAAAATTCTATATTTTAAAAAGAGTATTGTTAAGTGTATGTGTTTATTTGCTTGTGTCAGCATGCTTTAGCTGGGGGGAACCTTGGTTTAAACTTTAATATGGCGGGCTTTAGGACTATGCAGCCAGCGGCCGCACTCCCGTTCATTTAAATGTGAGAGTCATAATTATGGTGATGACAGCAGTAGCGCACCTTTCCACGTCACAGAGGAGGAAGACGCTCCACAGCGGCTCCCCCTTCATTCGCGTCCGTGTGAACTGAGTGTGAGCCGCCTCCGTCCTCTCCTCTCCACTCCAGCCTGCCGGTGTGTGTGTGTGTGTAATTAGTGTGTGCTCACCCATGCCCGCAGTGTAAAGCCGCTCTGTCCGCAGTCCAGTCTTCCGCCGTTTTAACGGGATCCCCCAGCGCTGTGGAATGAGTTTTATCACCGGCTGGAGGCGAAGCGTGAAGAAAGATGACCGCAAGAAGTGAGTAAGGGACGGGGAAAGCTTTCAGAAATCACTGCGCGTCCTGGCTCTGTCGGTACTTGTCTGTCTCCACGGTGCGGATTTAATCGCACTTCTTCTTTAATCATGTTGTCATCATGTGTCTGTGCAGCCCGCAGGTGGTTATTCATTTGAGTTACAGAAAAGATGCATCTTTTACAGTCCCATATTTTTTTAAAGCAAAACGAAAAACTATAGAAGATGTTTGTTATCGGTCTTTCAGGAGTGTAAATCCTTTGTTACTAGTCTGCAGCCTGTTAGACAACATTACATTCATGATCCTGTCAATCAGGACTAGAGCCAATAAGCAGTGAGCAGGCATTTAATAAAAACTGATTCATGTGATCACTACATATACTAATGAAAGCATGATCTAACTCAGCTAATGCCAATTCAAGGTACTATTGAAGTACATTTGCAGCTATTAAATTACTTTAGGATTTACCATTTTATGCTTATTTGTGTTCTTGGCTGTTAGCCAGAGGGAAGTGCTGTATGTTTACCTTCATTTCTCTGACAGAAATAATCCCTTTATAGCTTTATAAACTCAACAAACGCTTAAAACACTTGGTGTCACAGACTAACCCAGTGTTTCTCAACCCTTTTGGCTCCATGTGAAAAAAAAACGAAAAGATGATTTGATTTTAATGTATGTTTGAGGCCCCACAATTAGAAAAATGTGTCTAATATTCTACAGAAAGTAGACAAAAGCCTGAAAATGTGTTTATTTCCGCTCTGAACCACCTCATGATCAACCAGACTGATGTTGTTGTCCTTTGGTTGATCACTCACATCCTTTTTACACATTCACACATCAATAATAACAAGCTTTTAATGTAAAATGTAATGTATAATTAACTAACTTCTGGATAGACTCCAAACTGCACTTAGTTTTTTCTGTATCCTCACTATATGCAGTGGCATTATTGTTAATTAATGTAATATAGCAGCCACAGTTTTATATCAGAACCACTTTATTTTGCTATTAATACTATATGTATTGGTAATATGTAGTTAATTTACACTTAGTGGGGTTTAAAATTGAATATTTTTGAAGGAATGGATTGAGCTCTTCTCATGAAATGATTGTGACAGTATAACTCATATCAATAGGAATAAAAAGACAAAAGTATTTCAACTTAATGGGTAACAGTGTATTCACTTACACATGAAGTCTCTTAACATGAACAGGAGACTTGAGTCCTACTCAGATGCTCAGACTTCCAGTAAGCTAGCTAACGTCCTCCTCTCACCATCATGAGATCCTTTCATCCGCTCATTACATTCTCGCTAAACTGACCTTTGACCTCTTCGCAGGGACACCATGGAGGCACAAGACATCCCTGTCAGCCCGAACTCCCCCAGCCAGTACGTTCACGTGAAACACTTCTTATCTTCTCCGTACGACTGCTCACAGTGCTAATACTATTTATTTATTTATTTATTTATTGTCAGGTTGTCGGTCGTAAATAATCCAGGCATGGATCCCATCATCACAGACTTCAAGTAAGTGTCATACATACAGAATCATATCATATCTGCTGTTTTTTAAGTTTTCCAGTGCAATGTAGTGCTTATAGGATAAAGGGAGACGGAGACTATGGGAATGAAACAAAATAAGATAAGAAAATAGAATAAAAATAAATAAATCAATATCAGATTAATAATATAGATCGGGCTCCACCTTCTAGTGGCTATATCTTTTTGGAGTCTCAGGGAGTGTGTCATTTGCTCCATTTGATATTTTTCCTTTATTTTTTCAGTCCGAATGTTGTATGTTGGAGAGTCAGGCCTCATTACTGTAATGCATTTAATTGCTGTTGCTAGTAGTATCTGTAAAAGATATTTTTTTGGCTCTTCCTTCGATGCCTCTTGGTAATAGACCTAGTAGAGCCACCACTGGTCCCATTGTAATATCTTCACCAAATACTTCATTGAAGTGTTTCAAACACTTCTTCCCAGAACGTTTCCAGTTTCGTACATAACCAAAGTATGTGGATCTGATTGACAATGTGTGGGCTACAGTTTCTCCAGCATTTATTTGAGTGTGTAGTGCCAAGTTTAGCCGTAAGAACCTCATGATTACCTTCCATTTAAATTCCATCCATACATTTGAATTAGTTACCAAATGTGCTTCAGTACATACTTCTTCCCACATATCATGTATTATGTTGGAATTAATAATCAATTTCCCACCTCACTTTAATCTGTGCAGTGTTATTCAAATTTATTGTTAACAATTCTTCAACTTTGACCCAGTCTTTGTGTTTTAATAAGAAATCCCTTAACTCTAAGTACCTGAAGAAATCTGTGCTTGGTAGCTTAAATTTCTCCAATAGCTGTGCAAATGATTTAAAGTTGCCAGCGTCGTGGAGTTGATGTAAGTCGGTGAGTCCATACTTCGATCTTTTACTTTGAAATTTAACCACCACCAAATGTCAGCAAAATGCACTCCCGAATCAGCCTGATCGCTAATATCTGCAAATCATTGTCAAGAAACAAGCAGCCTGGGAGTGTCCACATATATCAGTGTCCATATTTGTATGGCTCTCACGATCGTGTTCCTCAAACAATAGCCGACCTTTCAGCTGGTTTTCATCCCCTGAGATGCCCTTCTTTCCCCTAATCAGCCTCAATTTCTGTTCCTCTGTCTTAGGTTACAGCTGCAGGACAACAAGAATGCACCGCAATCGACGAATCCATCAAATGAGTAAGACCAGACTGTGAACTCTTCTTCATAATAACCTTCCTGTATTATGATGTGTGAAGCCCTGCGTCAGAGGAAGCCGCTGTGAGCAGACTGCAAGCCACTGCTGAAATAAACTTAAGAAGGTCACTGATATGAACGCAGCTTCTCCTGCTGTTCATCATATCAATAATTCACAGAGAGAACCCGAGAATAACATCATCTCTCAACTCATTCTGTCAAGTTATAAGTGTGAACACATACCTGTTGCTTATTGGAGGTATGATGAGCACTAGTGTATTTTTTGGACATTCATTGAATGTTTTTTACCAAAGAGACCGACAGCTTGTAAATAACTTAAATTAACTATTGCGTTATAACTTCACACTACTTTGTACTTAACGGATATAGATATTTATTTTATTTAAAAATTAAGGTTTAAATAGTAGTGTTTCTGGCATCATATTTCCCCTGCCTTAAACCAATTACTCTCATAGGTCTTCTAATAGCAGAGACAAAGATAAAAGCAACAATTAAGCATTTATTTTTATTGCTTTCTGTAAAGAGTAATGGATCTCCCCTCGTGCATCTGTGCTTGGCCAAAGTGCTTTACCCTTGTGATTGTGTTTTTATGGGCTTTCACAGCAGAGAAAAGTGTGTCATATTTGATGAGCACATTGTCACGAGGTTGGACTTTATGCTTTTGAGATGCTGCCGGGTGGCTAATAGCGTGTGTACGGGTGCTATAGAACGTGGCCGCTTTGTGTCTATTGTTTTTGTGCCTTTGTGGGGAGAGGAGTTTGATATGTGGCTAAGATCATATGCAGTAACATTACATAGAGTAACACTGTATTTTATTGAATAACTTATTATACAACACAGAATAGCATAGCATAGCATAACTTAACAATATAACATAACAGCATAGCATAGCACAGCATAACTTAACAATATAACATAACAGCATAGCATAGCATAGCATAACAAACTTAAGAAAGTTATCAAAAGAACATTCATTCGTTCATTCATCTTCTGTAACCCAACACACAACACCCCATAGCATAGCATAGCATAGCATAGCATAGCATAGCATAGCATAGCATAACTTAACACTATAACATAACAGTATAGCATAGCATAGCATAGCATGACTTAACAGTATAACATAACAACATAGCATAGCATAGCATAGCATAGCATAGCATAACAAACTTAATAAAGTTATTAAAAGTACATTCATTCATTCATTCATCTTCTGTGACCCAACACAACACCCCACAGCATAGCACAGCATAGCATAGCATAACATAGTATGACTTAACAGTATAACATAACATAACAACATAGCATAACACTATAACATAACAGCATAGCATAGCATAGCATAGCATAACATAGTATGACTTAACAGTATAACATAACATAACAACATAGCATAGCATAGCATAGCATAGCATAACAAACTTAAAGTTATTAAAAGTACATTAATTCATTCATTCATCTTCTGTAACCGCTTGTCCTGTGAAGGGTCGCGGGGGGGCTAGAGCCTATCCCAGCTGTCATCGGGTGAGAGGTGGGGTACACCCTGGACAGGTCTCCAGTCCATCGCAGGGCTAACACAGAGAGACAGACAACCATTCACACGCACACCTACGGCCAATTAAGAGGAAGCTGGAGTACCCAGAGAGAACCCATGCAGACACAGGGAGAACATGCAAACTTCACACAGAAATTCCCAGTCGGCCCATGGATTTGAACCCGGAACTCGCTGTGAGGCAGCAGTGCTAACCACCATGCCACTGTGCCGCCCGAAAGTACATTTATTCATAAAATAACATTTCCATATTTTAGCTTCTCACATGTGAGGATATGTTGCTTTTCTTTCTCTCACTTCCTTGTCTGAGCCAAATGACGAAACATTTCTGTGAGAATTACACTGGAACTTGGAAAGCCTCAAACAGAGGGTGTGTTCATTTGATTTTCAAAAAGCTTGCATCTATGGATAACTTTGGATATTTCTGGATATAGCAGCAATGACACAGCTCTTACTAATTCCAGCAGTCACGGCCCATTTTCCATTTAAGCTTCGTAAGGGACCAGTAGCAGGACCCTGAAACTAATGAAGCTAAATGAAGTGTAACTCCTACATAAAGTGGTTTCCCGCGGTATATATGTCATAAAGACCCATTTGTCATGCACAGCACATCTTTAATTACCAGTGCTACTGAGTTTAAACTGTCCGTGTGGGTCAAGACGGTCTTCTCTGAGCCATAGCTGATTCGCTCTCATAACGCTTCTTCACACATACACAGTCGCTCACACGTGCCAGGGGTGAGTGGCAAGCAAGTTGTTATTTAATGTGGTAAATCTGCAGAGCTCCTTCATTTAGAAGTTCACATTGTACGTCTACCATATGAGCTGCGGCGCTGCATCTGTGCCTCCTATTTCTGGACTCCCTGCTCGCTGCAGTGTTCAGTCTCTGCCGCTGCAGCAGCAGACCTGACCAGAGCGCATCAGCAATCTCTTATCCCACCTTTAAAGCCTCACTGTCCTTTTCACCTACGGCCACTTGAAGCGTCCACGTTCTTATGCTGGCAGTGAAAGAAAGCCTCGTCATTCTTCTTTTAGCCATTTTCTTCCTCCTAGTTTTTAAATATTGATGTCTTATATAAAAAAAATAAATAAATAAATCCACAGTGGGGATTTTAGCTCCACCCTCTATTTAGCACCAGCCAATCAGAGCACAGACTGCAATGTGTAGCATGAGGGTGATGATCGGAAGTAGGTGGGACAGGCTTTATGTGTGTGTCTGTGTGTGTGTGTGTGTGTGTTAGAGGCATCCCAGATAGACTGTGTATTCTCTCCTCATGTGTGATAGTCATCCCAATCTTATTAAGGGCTGCTGTTGTCCCACCTCCTTCCTCCTCTCTCTTCCTCCCCTCCTTTCTCATTCAGTCGTCCCCCTCTCTATCTCTCCCTCTCTCTTTCTCTTGCTCTTTCACCAGCCTGCCCTTCTGCTGCTGCTTCTGCTCTTGTTTCTGCTGCCACAGAGACACAGACCATTACACTGCACTGCTGGAAAAGGCCCCCGGGCTCACGTTCACTTCTGCAATTTTTCTTTATCTCTCACTTCTGTCTCTTTCTCTGTTTCTCTTTTACACACACACACACTTTGCCAGATGAAAATGTCAGGAGAGGATGAAGCTCTGTCAAACGGGTAAGGTACTCGCTGCGTTGTTGGGATGACGTGTCTTTGTCGTTCGGTCGCCCTCTGAAAGATGCTCTGTAATACCTGTGTGCTTGTCATGTGATGGGAAAATGTGTGTGCACGCGCTGACACTCAGGCATGTGGACAAACCCGCTCAGTTTATTGTTGAAGCTGCTCGGCTCTTTTGTGTCACAGCTTGACGCGACGAGGCCTCTGGACATCTTAGACCAGCTGCTATTAATGTGTTGAAAGCGCTGCGAACCACAGCTGATAATCTAATGCTTCGTCACTCCTGGAAGTGCTTTCATGTGTGTGTGTGTGTGTGTGTGTGTGTGTGTGTATGCACATGTACATGCAGTGGTGTGTAAATGAATAGTGTTAGTGTGCTAAAGGGTTTTATGTGTGTGTCTTTGTGTGCGTTTGCCCAATAATGATTATCATTGTGCAAGTTGCCCTCTGGAGAAATCAACCCAGAATTTCAGTCTTGCTGACTTGAAGCTAAATTAAATTATCAAGACAATGCGTAGTATGCACATCCTGAACCCGATGGACTCTCCTTGTTTGGTGGCTGTCATACCCCTTCTTCCTCTACACACAACTGCCACTTATTCCCTCTGTTTAAAAGACACAGTCCTGTACTGTGTGAGAATTTTTGCGAGCTGCTTCATTTTCTTTTCCATGTCCCCGAGCCTCGAGATAGTGTTCACCGTGTAGACCTGCCAGAATCTTGTTTTCCAGTGAGGCAGTACCAGTTGAGTTGGTTTTCCAGCTATAAGGAAATGATGAAGCCACCGATTGTCGGCCCTCATTAATCTTGGCAGCGCGGAAACTTCTCTTAGTTTACTGATGAAATCTCTACCTTGATCGCAACAGGAATCTGTAAACATAATAATGATCAGTGAGTCTTTAATCTTTCTCTAGAGCTGTTATGTGACACGCACATGTACCAGCTAGTTAAAGTGTCTTGTTTTCGTCAGATAAGTAAAGACACTGGCCAATATACCATTAGATTGTGTTATTTACTGGATTATCTTTGCAGCCTGTATTCAACAGGTCACTCTAATGTGAAATAAATGAGGTCAGGGCTTGGTTGGAGTTTGAAAATTTTGGGGGGTGCAGGACTAGGATGAATAAAGGGATTCTCCAAACAGCTTATTCCATTTCTGGGTCGGTTAGTAATGGGTTGAACAGAGACCCCCCCCAGCCTCCCTATCTAGTGTAGCTTTCTCCAGATCCTCCAGTCCCTCTAGCAAGTCCCGGTCATGCCCTGATAGGCCGCAGAGAAAACTTATTTGAGTTGTTTCCTGTTTCCTTAATCTTGTTTCTTCTGGTTCCAAAGTTTACGACCGTAGGAGAGTAGAGATGTAATTTTAAAGCGAGTGCTTTGGCTTAGCTCCCTCTACATCAGTAAGGCAAGGTACAGCAACTGCAATCATTGCAAGAGCTGCACCAAACCTACAGTCGACATAATAATCATTTTTCCATCGCTCTCGAACACGACGCCGAGGCACTTAAATTCCTCCACCTGGGACAGACTAACATCCTCCACCTGAAGGGAGCATAACATCCTTTTCCAGGAGAGAAGCACGACCTCAGATTTGGAGACGCTGCTCCGCATTCTAGCTGCGCCACAAAAAATGTTCATTGCGTGCTGCTGGCGCTCACGGTGCCAGAAGGACAACATTGCCCCCCGAGAGATGTGACCTCCAGATCCCCGTGTTGTTCCCGCACCCTGAAATTGTTTCCCTAAAAAAAAAACACTGAGCAGTTTTGGCGTACTGTCGAGCATGCGGATTCATCTCTCACTGCTAAAGCTGCCCCGTCCACCGAACACATGCAGACAGGAAAAAGCGATGCGGTTTCACAGTGCCACATTAACTGTACTTAACCTCCTTTCCGGTACCCGGCTTCTCTTAAAAAAAGTGCACTTCCACTCCATGCAGTGTTGTATAGGTGTGTCAACCAAGATTCAATTCATGAACACTGAGAAAACAAATATGTTTCATTGATAGCTTTACTGTCACTTTGAGTGAAAGTGACAGTGGGCAGTCATTGTACCTTGACTCACACAGAGAGAAAACTGTAGTGATACGATGGAGAAAGCGCCGGTTGGACTGGTTTGATTTAGTCAAAGGCCACTGAGGGGAAAGACATGTGACGCGGTTTAAATTTCCTTCTAGGATTATTAATGTTTGCGTCATTGACTCCTTTATTTTCACATGATAGTAAACCTATTGCATTCATTTGACAAGCGAATTACAAGCTGCTACATGAATATTTAGCACGATTAACAAGGTTTCCAAACTTCAGAGTCGTATTTACTTTATGTTATGAGCTTCTGAGAGCTCCATCCAAAAGTGAATTCCCCCTCTGAGCGTTTCACATGGTTTCCTTTCAGTAAATACACCGAACATGATGTGTTATCTCGGCTATCGTCTCCCATCGATCATCTCAGATTTGTTTGCCAAGTATAAAACCGTTGTTGAAATCAGTAACACTCTGCTCACACACTGATGCTTCAGTTTTAAACATGCAGTAATCTCATATATAATAATATATCCGTCAAAGGGAATAAACTACTACTTTTATTGTAATACTCTTAAGTACGTTTAAAGCTGCTATTACTTTACTTTTTGAATGCACAACTTTTACATGTAATGGAGTATTTTTGCATTGCAGTATTGGTGCTTTTACTTTGTTACAGATCTAAATTACTGAGTTATCACTGTATTAGTAAAATGAGGAAATCTTAAAGAGACGTGTCATACTCAGTGATAGATGAGGATCATTGTGGTGCGTACGTCTCCCCGGCAGCAGTTGTCTTGGCTGCAGCGAGGAAGCTCACTGCTGGTCATATGGTGAATGCAGCAGTCACCCGCATGTCATTAGTCGGAGCTGTCCTCCTTTATCGTGGTGGTGGTGGTGGTGTGTGTGTTTGATTTCAGTTTAGCCCTCTGTGTTTCTAATGAGCAGGAATGCAAAGTCTGTTAGTTACGGCAGTCGTTTCTTCTCAGTTTCTCGTCTATTCTTGCGCGCGTCTCTTTGAGGTTTGCTGCGGACACGCTAAAGTTTGCGTTAAAGAGGCTGCACGGCCTGACACTGACGCTGTGTCCCGGCTTACTTAGAAGTAAGTGACGAGCAGTCGTGGTGCAGAACTTGCAGAAACTAGCTTTGCATGAAACCTCAAAAAAAAAAGGAAAATACGGCAACACTTCATGACGTAGTTTGCCATGAATCTAAGAAATACATTTTTATTTTCACAATTCTCTGTAAAAACAAGTATGTCCCAATCCAAGCCAAAGAAATGAATCAGCTTCATGTTAAGAGACGTTAACCTAATTCCCCTTTTCTGCTCATTATGTGTGTTTTTCACATACTGTGTCGTGTTGACACCCTGAGGTGGAGAAGTAGGAACTTATGCAGTTTAATTGTAAGTACAGTGCAATCCAAGCAGGGTGAGCCTTGTGACGAAAGTACAGAGCACGTGGCCAGTTTGGCCACATATCACTTGTGACATGAAGGTCATGTGCGCCATGAGATAAATACAAAACAACATTATCATCCATCATTAGGGACATCTCTTCTGCACCTACAATAGACTATTCTATTCAAAACTGTATCAAAAGAGCTTGTATTATTATTTTTTTTTTATAAATGTAAGTGGCTGTACGAGCTGTAATTCATGCTGATCTGTAATTTGCGGTGTGGTACAAACAACATCAACAGCCAAACACTGCCTCCAGCCACTTTGCTTGTCTGGCTCAGTCTGCACGCGTTTTAGTTTCTATTTTTTTTTTCAGAAGTGGAGCACGACTGCAGTGGATTTAATAACAGAGGAATGTGTCAGTAAACAGAGATTATTTTGATTTTGAGGGGGTGGTGGAATATGTTTTTGTTAGATACCTCAGTTGCAATGAAAGGAAAAGTAACTACAGTATGTTATATCCGTCTAATCTGACTTGTAAAATTGTGTCCAGAATGTTTGTTTTCGACTCTAAACGTGTACACTATATATCACATTTTTGTCCATTAATGTCCAATAATTAACTTAGACTTCCTCAAACCATCTTTGCATTTGTTCCTGATGATATTTTAAAGCATAATTCTTAGCCCCTTCTCATTCTGATTCTGTGTCTATTTTGGTTCTGCAGGTGCTCGCGCTCAGACCTGACGCTGGCTCTGGAGGACTGCATGGCCGCCCTGGATCTGTTCCTCAGAAATAACTTTGAGGAGGCACAGACCCGGCTCCGATGCAGGTAAGAGCACTCTCTCTCACCTGGCTCTGTGCTTTTTAGAACAGTATATACACAGTATGTATACACATGATATATAAAATGAACTGGAGCCCGTACAGAGCGCTTTTCTGCAAAGAAGCGTCTGTGTTTTTCGTATTTTTAGTTGTTTGAATGTTAACATCTGGACAGGAGGCTCCTCACACATAATGAATGGCTGAATTTCATTGGCTGGTTGAGTTTTCATTGTGAGCTTCTGGTGCTGACATTTAGCTCAACACCCTGCTGGGCCTAAAATCTAGTCTCACAGAGCTGCTAGCATTGCGACAGATTCTTGTTTTTACTACGCTGATGTCGTCATGTTACTCCATATTTGAAGGTCAGGGATGTTTTATAGAAAGAACCCTCTTGCTGTCAATAGAGGAATGAGATCAAACTTCATATAACCTTTAACTTATTTTTTCATGCCTTTTCATGCATTCTGGTTTGGGGTTTTCCACCCGTCTGTATCTGCAAATACTTGTGAATGTCTTTAAACCTGGTGCAGCTATTCATCTGAACTCAAAGATGAGGAACTGATTCAAATTTGGCGCCCAGAGGTCAACGGTCACCTCACAAGACGCGTCTTTTGCCAAAGAATTTGTCTCAAAATTCACACAGATGTCAAATAGATAAAATAATGAAACGCAGGAAGGTCAAAAGTTCATGATGTCATCATACTGTTCTGGGATTGATGTAAAGTCTTCACTGCGTAGACGAGTCTGGATTAGTTGGAGTAAGGCTGGATCTTCTGTTGCAATGATTTCATAATCCTTTTGTTTAAAATTGCTTTTGTGAATCACACACTTTGTTGAAAGTAAAAATAACCAGAGTGGCCCTTTAGAGTTTAAACCCTAAAGGGCCACTCTGGTTACATATACAGTAGTACATATACAGTATCTACATCAGGGCCAAGGCTTTACATGACTGACGTGTTGCTTTGAGTCACAAATTCTCCTGAATCGCACGCTTGGCCACAGTTTTGTGTTCCAGCACTGCGTCATCAGGTTACTCCATTGTTCTCTGAGTACCTTTATCACACTGATGCTATTATTTCAGCGTTCTATCTCTTCTCTCTGAGGCCGTGGGCCACTCCTTAGACCCAGTTTCTTCTTTTCATTGCTGGCTTAGAGCGAGACATGAGATCAGTTTCCTGTCAGCCACTACTTTGTGTTTGTAATTTGGCACTATGGCTAGATTGCGTGCTCGGTGAAGTTGTTACCGGTATTTTCTTCGTGTTTTTAGCTCTGCGTTTTAGTTTGCTTAATCCCTTACCTCAGTCTCAATGTCCTGGTGTCATAAGCACAACATGCTTCGCCAGCTGAAATGCAATTTGTGAAATATTCCATCAGATTGATGACAATCTGTCTAACTCTGCCATGGCAACGCCTCTAGCTGCTGCCACCTGATGCTTGGCAGTCTGTCAGCCCAGTTGGTGTCCTCATGTCTGTCCTGATACTCTTCACACTCGTCTCTTCCTTTTACAGTCAGTAAAATGCACCTTCAGTTGCGCATACGTGTTTACATGTTTGGAGCTTTTTTTGAGCCCAGGTTGTTGGATTTGCAACATGGATCTGCACTTTAGGAGCGCCAGAAAAAAAGGCTAGGGGATTTCACTTTATTTAGTAATTTTATTGGACCAGGACAGTTCTCAACAACCAAGAGAAAACTCATCCGGTTGCCCCAGACCAACTTTTAAACAGCAAAAAAATAAAATAAAAAAGTTAGAATAACATGACTTCAGAGACAGTGGTACCCAAACCAGTTCAAAGACAAGAGCAAATAAAACAGATGATGGGAAGGCAGCAGAAAAGGGCGGCAGGAAGCAAGTCCATCTTAATATTCAAATCTTTGATTGAGCCACAGCTTCAGCTGAGGTTTTGATAAGCACTGATTTTTGTAATAGCCGCTAGCAGTAAATTCCACTGTTTAGATGTTACGGAAACTGCTGGCTGACTTCCCAAAGGGGAACAGTTCTTCATGATGCCGTGGCCTGTAATTAGTTTAACAAAATAATTCAGTAGGGAGGCAGTACGTATGAAAGTGTTGGTTTACAAATTTGCAGCCTTATTCGCAGTTTGTTCCTCAGGAAAAAAAAAGGTTTTTGTGAGGAACAAAACAGGATTATGTCACAAACTTGAGAATACTGTACATTATAGTATGTAAAGTGAGGATGTCTGCTGAAATGTGCGTTAAAGAGAAACCCTGAAAGACCTCTCTGTGGGAAACAAGGAGCCCAAAAAAATGTGAAACCCACGCAGATCCACTTGTGTTTACTTCCTCTTCAGTTCGTGCCTCCTTTTCTTTGTCTGTCGGCTGTGAGGTGGAACGCACGCACACACATGGCCGATCCCAGCATGCAGTGGGAGAAAGACGAGGTTAGCCCTCACAGTGTTTAAATATTGATAGTCATACCCAAGGAGAGCTTGGATACTGAAAGTCTCCCTTTTATTGTTCTATTTTGTTCGTCAACATGAGGAGGAACTGAGACATGCGACATATTTCTCACGCAGAAGCCTGACCGTGGGAGTTTTTTTTTTGTTTTGCATAAATTGGTTTGAGTTACACACTGAAAAGGAGAGGACGAAGCCGAAGTGTGCCTGAGCAAAACACTGACTCAACTTGCTCCCTCTGTCAAAAAAATGTTAGTCAGGTCATATGATTTGTATCACTCCTTTGCACTCACTAAACATGTAGGTTTACAGATGGACTGAGCGGGACACTGGACACAGACCGCCTTTGATATTTCTAGTAGAAGTACGTGTGTTAAAAAATAAAAAATAAAATAGTCAGCAGTAAAGAAGGAAGCAGGATTCACAAAATAATTTTTCAGTTTCATGTCAGGAAACGTATCACCTGTCATGAACTGTGACCAAAGGAGGAATTGGGAATTATTATGAACTGAAGGTGTATATTCTGTGATGGGGGGGCCGTCAAATACAGAAAACCTTAACCAAAGTGACTAGTGGAGGCCTGAGTGGAAGAGAAGAGGGAGACAAATCTGGCTGATTGAGTCCAAAAGTAAATATTGGGGATAAAAAGATTAAAAACACTTTTGATTCTTTCTGATGATCAGAAGAAGCTGTAAGACAAAGTGTTGACAAACTGCTGCACAGTCTCCACAGAGTCAGAGAGGTATGTCTAATAAAGGATCTAGAACGTATGAAGTATTTGTTGTACTTCATTTCAACCTTACAGAGGACGCTCATGTTTTTATATTTCTGATCAGAGTTCCCGTGCACGTATTGTGCATAACCAATCTATGCCTTTAAGCTGATATATTGTAGAGATCAGGTATTTATTGTAGTCAAAGAGCTGCTCCTTTAGCGCACTGTGGCAACACGCTTGCTGTCAGGTGTTATTTGTTGTTTCTTCTTGATCAGCAATCAAATCCTGCAGCGGTATCCAGCAGCAGGCTTAGGTGCATTTGCCAGATCTCTGTTCAAACTTGCCACCAGACCAAGTAGAGCCCTAATAGTGCAATGTTATTATCCCATCATGCCCCATTGCCATATATCCCATATGATATTCAGTACAACAACTCACAGAGATGCCTCTTGACAAGAAGTTGTCTTAGCTTATATCCGTCCATGCTTACATGGTGACAGTTGTTTTGTTTCATTTCAGGACTCATGTATGCAACCTTTTAAATTAAGTATTACAACTGAAACTACTGGATTCGGATGCACTTAGTCAGAAACTGCATATTTTACAATAGAAGGCTTGCCTGTCCACATGTGCTTTCAGGAAATTTCAAAGCAGCTCCTCCCTCGAGTCATGGGACATTGTGCTGAAAATATGTTAGTAACCTGAGCCATCAAATGGACAATGGCCTTCGTATCACCGATGCAGACTGAAGGGCTGATGTGAAATACTTAGAATTCCCAGCCACTCTTGGCACAATGAGCTGAGTTCACTGCGCGGCTCCATCTTGGAAGGTTCCTCAACTTGAGTTGCTGTCTTGCATAAATGAGAATGACGCAATGGAAATGTAAGGCAGGCAAATTTCGTTGCTTCTCGGGTCTGCTCCTCCGCCTCCTCTCGACTGCCTGCTGTTGCTTCCTCGTCGAGTCGGCTGAAGCTTTGCGAATAGCTTGTGATGGCAAATGTGCTTCTTTTTAGTGACACAGATGTCTGTCATCTCAGTTTGCTTCACTTTAATCAACCAATATATCTTGATTTTCGTCCCACGTACCGTGTGTATTAATATGAGTGAAGTTATGAATGATTAAGGTTTGCTGGTCTGTATTTCTCCCCAGGTTCAATGGGTTGAAATAATATGTTCATGCAAATATTGTTCACGACTGGTTTCAGCTCAGACTGTCGTCAGAGGGACCGGCTACATGAGTCTATTGAACAGGAGAGGAATGTCAGTCATGCAGACTGACAGCATTCCTTTCTACACACCTCTGCCTTTATGTTAACAAAATCATTCTGCCATATGTCTGTGTGGATTTGTGTGCATGAGTGTATTTCAGACACATATGTGGGTAAATAAAGAATACATAAGGCTATTTAAACCACACAACTGTGTATTAATTTGAGAAGTGTTGCAGTTCTTTAGTTTAAGTTAATTTGCTTTGAGATATGGTTTGAAAGTGGAACAACAAACCTTTTAACTAGTTCAACGAGTATATCTACTGGAGGAATGTGTGTGACTCAAGCACTTTTACTCGCCCTTATCACATTAAAATGAATAGGAGCAACTGCTGTTAAACCCTTGTTGGTGTGTCACAAATTCTTTGTGTGTGTTTGAAACAATACACATGTAAATAAAGAACATGTAAAGCTATTGAAACTATTTAACTCCAATAGGAGAGTAAATTGTTGCGGGGCAATCCTTTATTTTAACTTTGTTTGTGTTGAGAAATCGGTGTATCTGCTGGAAGAGACGTATGTGACCCAAACACTTTTACTTCTCCTTATCTCGTTAAAGCCAACAAGAATTATTCTTGTCAAACAGAGGCTGTCATGTGGCTCACCGTGTCCTTGTGTATGTGTGCTTGAGTGTATTACACGCACAAACCAACAGTAAATAAAGAAAGCGTAACACTATTTAAATCACCAGCTTTAGTTAGACCGCACATTAATGGCGAGAGTGTTGCAGATCTTTAATAAATTTAAGAAATTCTTTTTTTGTATATTGGTCCAGAAAGGCAAAAACAAGATCACCCACAAACACTTTTACTTGTATGTGTCAATTTAAAATAAACAAAAGCCACTCTTGTTAAACAGAAGGTGTCATGAGGCACACAAACAACACATCAATAGAGAGTTGTTGTTTTTTTCAAGTGACTATTATATGAATCTTTCATGACATCTTAGTTAAAGTTTTTTTTTCTCCATCCTCGTCATTTCTGTGATCACACCACAACACGCAGCATGTTTTCTATCATCCATCTAACCTTGTTACGAGGCCAGTGCAGTATAACAGCAATATTATGTGTTGTCGTTGTTTTTTGCTTCTCGCAGAACCAAAGACAGCATGTACCACGCTCTGACCTACGCCACCATACTGGAAATGCAGGCCATGATGACCTTTGACCCCCATCACATTCTGGTTGCGGGGAACACCATGAAGGAGGCGCAGGCTATCTGTCAACGGTGAGACTTTTCCCACAGTCAAATGATGCTGTTACGATCAGCTGATAAACGGTGACAACGTTTTTTTTTTAGTTCCTCTCTTGCTTCAGAAGCATTGTTTGTCTGCTGAAAGCCAGGGGTGGCTACAGACAAACTATTTATTTATTTATTTATTTTAATGTGGTGAAAAAGAGTCTGATGTTCCAATACTATTGTATTGGAACATCGACAGATAGCAAACAAAATGAGAGACCCAGTAGATTTGACTGAAGCTGCTTTACTGAATCTTCTCAGTTATTTTTTGTAAAACTGCAACACAGATGAAAAACACAACATGTTACAGTACAGATAAGATTTATTTTAGATTTTATTTGTCACATGCACAGTTGTACATAGTACAAGCCAGTAGTAAAAGGTAATACAGTAAAATACTAGTAATAATTGCAGATAGCACACAAGGTAAACAATATAAGTGTAAATGTAAAACTGAGAACAATAAAATAAAATATGGACTGGACTGTAAACTTAGTGGGGGTAGCTTGTATATACATACATTTACAATATTTGAAAGCAGCTATTTGACTAAAGTGCAATGGTGCAGAGGTTATCACATTAATGCACCTAACACAAAAGCAATCATAATCTTAAAATGCAGCAATAAAGATGCAAATTCACCCATGCAACACAAATGAAGCTCAACAGTGAACAAAATTAGCCATAGCATGCTCAACTATCCTCTTGCTAATGTTAAAAAAACACTAAAACGTTAGCTTTGCGACTGTCGGCCCAAATAGCTGCAATAACTCCAAACCACCACCAGGGGGAACCTTAACCTTTTTTCCAGTCACTGACAGGAGTCACAACAGATTGGCTGCATCTTTTGAACACTGGATCCAGTTAGTAACATCACAATTAGGGGCGGAATGGGACAAAAAAAAAATCAGCCCTGGCATTTTGGACCAGACCGGCCCACCACATTCAATAAAACTAGGGTTAACCTTAACCCTAACCCTTAGACCTAACCTTTTCGGTCTTTTTGGTGTCTTGAATGTGTATACCAGCTGTGCAACTCTTTAAAACCATGTACTTTAAGCCGTGCAGTGAGTTAACGAGAATCAGTGAGAGTGGACACATTAAATTCTTCCAAAAAGTGTAATTTATTAACACTACAAAAATGTATACTCCACCACTACATCACAGTAATGAATCCTAAAGCAGCATTAATCCGTTTATACTGGTCAGTGCCCTTTGTGCTTCTGGATTTCTGGCATTTTCTTGTGGGTGGTGATCCAAAAAGCTCTGTAACACAGAAGACTCAGGACGGGCAAAGTAATCTATGTCCTCCTGCACTCTGGCTGTGTCTCTCCTTTTCTGGGGATGCTATCTCAACCTAGCTCGACAAAACATGAATAGAGACTGTGTTTTTTTTTGGTTTTTTTTCCAGACACGTCCAGAATTATTGTATTCTCTGATAAAGGGACACACAGCTGCATTGGCGTAACACTGGCAATGAACAAAATGATGTCATTTTAAGAAGTGTGATTTCCTTTCATTGTAGTCTACATTGTCTTTTAACCACGTAGGCTTCATAAAAACTGCCCCAAACTCTTTTTTTTTTCTTTTTTCTTTTTTCCCAGGCCTAAAAAGTAGCTTAGCCTAGGCCTTCTACCCGCTGACTCACTTTTCATGTTAGGGAGTGGTGGCTTTACATTTACAAATAGATTTATTGGATTCTCTCGTAAAGAGGCTCACAGCTGCACTGGCATAACATAATAGAATAATAGACAAAATGATATAATTTTAAAGTGTGATTTTCTTTCATTTCTGTACATTGTCCCTAACCGCCTACATAAAAACTTGATAACACATTTTTTCCTGGGCCAAACAGTAGCTTAGCCTGCTGCTCGCTGAGTCACTGCTAATGTTGGTGAATGGTGGTTTTAAAAAGTGTTCTCACGTTCACAGATTATTTAGTTCAAGATGGAAGACGTAAAAGTACTAACCTACGCTTATTTTCTCATCCAGTCAGTGTGCACAATGTCTTATAAATAGCCGCCAGTGGTAAGGACGTCTGCTAATGTCCCCTGCGTTTACAATATAAACTGACCACCACCACCACCACTGTCATCAGCCACGGGAGGAGCTGATGAAGGCGCTGCCGTGGCAAATATAGACTGTTGAAGAGCGAGTTTATTTATTATTTTCTCGCAGTTTCTCTGCGCCTCTTTTGCGTTTTTTTCTCCATCTCAGAAGATCCTAAAAGTTGACGGGTTAACAATGCGCTGCAAAGCGGCGCACCGAGCCAAAGGGTGGACCGCCGACCAGCGTGCGCCAAGGGGCGGCGGATAGGAAACAAACTTTTGAGCTGACATTTTTTTAACGCAAGACCAATGCGAAAGGGTTATGTGTTTAACAATGTGTCTGGGAAAGCACGGTGGCCACCCGCGCATCTACTGGCTGTACTGAAAAGAGTGATGTAAATAAAATCCCCCCACCAGGAAATGGATACCAGATGATTATAGTCCGTTCCTCCTCTGTGTGTGTGTGTGTGTTTTTTTTTTTTTGTTTTTTTTTAATGTGACCAAGTCAGCAACTTTTCTTGCGGTAACGTCACCCTGATACAGCTCCGCGTCGGGTCTCTGCGATTGGGGACAGTCCAAGGCTGCTGTAAAAAAAAAAAAAAAAGCTTTTAGGTGATGATGGTGTTGTGTTTTCTCGTCAACAGACACCGCAAGAAGTCATCATTCTCCAAAAGCTTCACAGAAGGTCAGTAAAACCTGATGCGTTAACTGTGTCACCTTAGTGCAGAATAATGGATGATGGTTTGCGCGTGTGAGCGCTTGAACTATTATGTATGAGATTGTGTGAAATGTGCCAGTTTGAAACTTCCGTTGTTTGTGTGCGCGCTCAAGTTAAAAATAGTATATGTGCATGTGTATGCTCTGCTGGGCTATCAGACAGAAGATAACTGTGCCATAATCATTTTCACCTCAGAGGAACTCCACGCTGAAGTGTGTTATGCGGAGTGCCTCCTGCAGAGGGCAGCACTCACCTTCCTTCAGGTCAGACTCAAGGCAGCTATAAATATGCCACTGAATCTGCCACCATTGATAATTTTCTGTTTAAATTTCACTTCCTTTTTTTTTTTTTTTTTTTTTACTCAGGATGAAAACATGATCAGTTTCATCAAAGGGGGAATCAAAGTGAGGAACAGCTACCAGACTTACAAGTGAGAATCTCCAGTATCATAGGCAGGCTTGTATCATTCTCTGTTTTCTTGCAGACCTTTTAAGTTGTTCCACATTAATTTGTGCCACTTTAATGTTTTCTTCCAACTGACTTCCTTGATCTTTACCTCACAGAGAGCTTCACACTGTCCTCCACTCTGCTGGATACGCTCATGGTGACAACCACGGCCATTTTGAGGGCGGTGTTAAACTGGGAGTAGGAGCCTTCAATCTAGTGAGTTAAAAACTTATTGTATTTGTTCGTGGGTTGATGAAACGTCCTTTGAGCCTAATCCAAATGAAAAAAAAAAAAAAAACATACTAAAAACTACACTGACTATAATCTAATGAACAGAAAGCTAATGCGTTCTGAGCAATACTTGCAATCATTTCACAGAAAATTCAAGATAATTTAATGGGAAAGCAGCAGTGTTTTAATAACAAAAGAACAGCCACGTAATCTCTTAACATCCACTGCTTGTCTACTTCCTGCAGATGATTTCCATGTTGCCCACACGGACGCTCAAGCTACTGGAGTTTGTCGGTTTCTCTGGTAATAAGGTGGGTCCCTCTTGAAAAGGGAAGCTCTCGTGGCTGACAGAATAATACGCCGTAAAGTCCGTTGAAGAATTTTGATTTCTGGTAAAACTCATCTGACTAGTACTGAGCTGACAGCACTACCTTCAGTGGAAGCATGAAATGAAACCCAAGACTTTACAGGCCAATAACATGAAAGCTGCTTTGATCATAGCGTCTGATGACTGTACCATTACTCAGCACTGTGAATTTATATTATTTGTTGTGCTTAAGGAACGATGTTAGATTCTTTCACTACTGATTTAATTCATGTATGAAAGGTTGTTCAAGGCTACGGTCCTGGTATTACTTGGGTTGCTGTTAATATGACTGATTTGACTGATTTATCTTTTAGTTAATTCAGCAAATATGAACATACTGTATACCTTTTATTATGTAGTGTCATATTTTACACACAAACCCAGTCACTAACTTCTCTACGTTTGGAGTGGCAGCCTAAAAGAACACTGAACATTTCTGCAGACTATATTTGTGTGCTGGTTTTACTGTTAACTGACCAACAGCTCCTCCATGAACGGAGACTCAATTCAGACTCTTTGTTTTGTGTGTATTCTTGCAGGAGTTCGGTCTCCAGCAGCTCCAGGAGGGCTCTGCAGAAAGCACGTTCAGGTCCTTCCTGTGTAACATGCTGCTGCTCTGTTATCACACATTCATGAGCTTTATATTAGGTAAGCAATGACACACACACACACACACACACACGCATATATGCAGCTGCAAACAACTATAAAAATAGTCATAAATACCAGATGGTTTTGTCTCTCCCCAGGCACTGGAGAAGGAGACGTTGAGGATGCAGAGAAACTGCTGCAGCCGTATCTCAAGAAATATCCTAAGGTTTGTCACGAATTTGTGTTTTCTTTTTGAATTTCCACATGATTAGAAATGCCATTTTCACAAATAAACTGTGATTTGTCTTTTCCCAGGGATCCATCTTTTTGTTCTTTGCCGGACGAATAGAAGAGATCAAAGGCAACCTGGATGCTGTAAGTCCAACAAACACGATCTCGGTTTTATCTATAATAAAAGTGACTAAATGACGCCATATGTCTAATGTTTGTGTTGAGATAGCTGACTTCACATGTAGTGTTTTTAATCTGTTCCCATGTGATATTCCCATTACTGAATTTATAGAATGGAATGAGAGATTATGATCAAGATTAGGGTTCTCAGAAAATTCTGCTAGTGCTCTCAAACTTTCGTTAGCTGGTAATGTAATATAGCTATGAAAACCGAAACTTACTTGAATAGGCTTCTTTTGATACGCCTCTGTGCATGCGACAGCCACGGCTGGAGGCAGTTTCTTCAAATTAGGCACAAACTCAGTGGTCAAAGGTCCCAGTGATCTCATGAAACACATTCTCGGTTATAAGTGGACTTGTGAAATGATCAGGAATGTGTAGATAGAATTTCTTCATATTTGTTACGAATATTTCCACTCGAACTTTTCACCAAACGCAAAAAAAAAACCCCAACATATTTTTGGCCGTGAGTCAACAATTCATATTCTTGCAAAATATATTATACAAAATGTCACACGAATGTCTGATTGCATGGATTTATGAAATGATGACATTTCCTAAAATTACTCAAAAGTCCACTGCTCTGACACGATAATGATCTGCAGAAACACTTATTAGACTCCATTACTCCTTGCATGTTGCGATATGTTCTGGCAGACCTACATGTGAACTGCAAAGGCATACAGCCATAATTCTGGGTTCAGTTACGTCTAAAGTAGTAAAAATAATAATACAAACATTTTAACCGCCACCTCTTTTTCTGTTTTCTCTTAGCTTATCACTGGCACGTTTAGGAACAATAGATTTTTTAATGTTTGTGTCTTTCTACCAGGCTATAAAGCGTTTTGAGGAGTGCTGCGAGGCTCAGCAGCAGTGGAAGCAGTTCCACCACATGTGCTACTGGGAGTTGATGTGGTGCTTCACATACAAGAGACACTGGAAGATGGCCTACTTCTACGCTGACCTGCTCAGCAAGGAGAACTCATGGTCCAAGGTGGGCCACCCTATGGGCCTTGCTAATTAATGAATGCAAAGTCAAAGTTAGACAAGTCAAGATAAACTGGGCGAACATGTATTCCACCTCTGGCCCAGTTCCAGCTGCAATAGGCTCCAGCTACATAATAACCACTTAGAGATGGTGGATGAATTTTCAAAGTTTTTATAAGCAGAAATATCGTCGACCCTTTGGCTCACCAAAGAAGTGTATAAAAAAATACCACTGCTGCAGGTGCCCCAGTGGTACCTGACAGATGTATTTTTTTCTCCTCGTCTGATTTTAAAATGTAAGGTGCGTTTGCAGTAGTAACCACATTTTTCTTTCCCTTAGGCTACCTATGCGTATATGAAAGCAGCCTACCTCAGCATGCTGAGTCAGGATGATTGCCTAACCTTTGGGGAAACTGCCCTAACTCTGTTCAGGTACGCAGCAACTACTCACAGCAACCACGATGAAACATTGATGTTTAATTTGCTAATTAAACATCTGATTGGACCTTCTGTTTTAAACTGCCTTGGAAATTACATGCAATATATTATACAATGCCTGGCCAAAAAAAAAGTCGCGACCTAGATTCAGTCTCCAAAACTAATGCATTTCTAGATTTTCTTCATGAGGATATGCAAATAATATTGCATTCAAAATGTACATTATAGCACAACGCTCTTTCACCCAAGATATATATTCACAAGCAATCACAAACCATGGTATTAAGCATGGTATTAAGTTCTCTCCCTCTTCTTTTCTGTTCTCTCCAACTTCTCTCCTGTTCTCTCCCTCATCTTCTCCATGCTCTCCTTTGTCCCGACTCCTGGACTTCCCTTCCTCATCCTACATAAAGAACTCAATGTTAATATTCCTGAACATGGAAGTGTTGAAATATTTTATGTAAACTTAGAACAAACCTCTACAGCCTTGATTTTTGATGAGGAAACATTCCTTTCTTCCGTTGTTTTTTTATCTGCTTTTTATTAATTTCAATAATTTTAATAATTTCAGGTTTTAAGCTCCAACAAATAGCTTTAAGTTACGTAAATGAACACCTACATGGCATTAATGCAAGAATATGTACTACTATAAAATTGAATTAATGCATTTATGGATTGACAGCTAGCTTTCTGTTTCCCTCCTGTCACATAACCACTTACATGACAACTTGACTTGAAAAAGAAGTCAGTCTTCTGCTGCCTCTTCCTTTTTTGGCAAACCTCTGCTCTGTTCACTGTCTGCAACACCGAGTGACGGCAGCTCTGTGTTAACTTGTAACTGTTTACTTTCCCAGGCGGCCAGGACTAGTGGGTTTGGTCAAATGGCTGTGATTGGCTGAATTGCTGTCAATCAATCTAACTTGACCAATGGGTTTTACATGTCTGGGGGACTGAGTTGCACTCCATTTCAGTACGCTGGTACACTGCCAGGGCGGGCAAACGGTTTAATACCTTAGGAAAAAGTGGGAGGGATGAAATCACCTTGCTGAAAATGTGGGTGTTTTGCAACACGCTCATGGCATCAGGGTAAGACGAGAGGCAGATGAAGTGATGCACCCATCATAGTGCCTACTGTACAAGCCTGTGGGGGTAGTGCTATGATCTGGGGTTGCTGCAGTTGGCATATTCCAAGATGACAATACCAGCATTCATCAGGCTCAAATTGTGAAAGAGTGGTTATGGGAGCACGAGACATCATTTTCATACATGGATTGGCCACAACAGAGTCCAGACCTTAACCCCATTGAGAATCTTTGGGATGTGCTGGAGAAGGCTTTAAATACTGTGACATCTCAGAAGCTTATCGAAACAATGCCACAGCGAATGCGTGCTGTAATCAAAGCTAAAGCTAAAGCTATATTTCAACGAAATATTAGAGTGTGTGACCCTTTTTTTTTGGTGGCGACTATTTTTTGCAGTGTACGTTTTCTCAATACCACTGACATGTAAGTGTACATCGTATTATTTTTCAGGCAGGTCCCAGGGCTAAAGCAGAAAATAGCGGGAAAATCTTTACCAACAGAGAAGTTTGCAATCAGGAAAGCCCGCCGCTACTTTGCAGAAAATCCTGTTCCTCTTCCAGCTCCTCCACTGGTCAGTACTGAACAATGGCTGCCTGCTCTATCACACAGCTTTTACATTTCTGGCAGCATGACTGGATTTTACACAGTTGACTGTCAGGTGTTAGATCATTTCTTTAAACTGGTTTAAGTAATGCATCAGAATATATCAGTTTTGTGCTCCTTCAATTTATTTGGTCTAAGTTCATGGGTTGTTATTGTCTCCTGGTCGTATTTAACTTCGTCCTAAGCCTGCACCAGTCCTCAGAGGGCAAAGCCTGTGTAAAACAGAAATCATACTACTTTAAAGTTAGACTGAATTTTAATAGTAACCTTCATTAAAGATGCAGACAAATTACATTTCATGTTCCCCCTGTGTCAATGCAAAATTCCTTTCTGTTGCCTGTGCGTGATTTTTGCATATGTTTGTTTATTGTCTAGGAGATGATGTACATCTGGAACGGCTATACAGTGATTGGCAAACACAAAGACCTAACAGAGGGCATGCTGAAAACACTGGACGAGGCACAAGCTAAACTTGAAAGCAATCCAAGTATATAAAACAATTAACCACATTCATAAAGATGAATTTCTAATTTGATTTTCTTTTGAAAATAATCAGCTTAAGTTGATTCCAAAGAAACTCAGATTCCTGATTAAATGCAAGCACATTAGAAATGGATGTTATTTATAGATATAATTATTAAATATGTGTGGTATAAACTCTTTGTCAGGAACGGAGTTCTCCATAGATGACCAGTGTCTGCTGAGCCTCTTGAGGGGACTATGTCTCAAACATCTGGGACACCATGAAGAAGCTGAACACTACTTCACACTCGTCCTTTGCAAGTAAGTCACATACCTAGACATGCACACTACACTGCAGACATAACAAAACTAGACATTCTCTCGTTGGTTGATTAGCCGATAAGCCTGATAGAATTTTCTTGTGCATCTTCTGGTGAAGACATTCATCTTGGAAAAATAATCAACTCAAGAGTTAAAGTGAGCCTTTGTTCATGCTGATTTAACATCCGCCACCATGTTGTTTTTGCTGCAGCGAGTCTCAGATCAAGTATGACCACTACCTGGTTCCTAATGCCCTGCTGGAGCACGGTCTGCTGTGCCTGCAGCAAGGCAGAAAAGATGAAGCTATCAAACTCCTAGAATCAGCCAAGTAAGACTTTCAGCCTGCAAAACACATTCAAGCAATCTGTACTCACTTTTGGTATTGTTTTTTTTTATACCTATACATGAATCTTTATAGTGTTCAATCAATGTCTGTGTTTTAGAATAAAAGATTAATCTTACTTTAAGGTTTACTCAACGTCACTGTGAATAGTTTTGCGATTTAATTTCACCGGTGGTGTGACTCTAAATGACTCTTCTTGCTCTGTTTCAGGCAAAATTACAAAAACTACTCGATGGAGTCGCGGACACACTTCCGTATACAAGCTGCTTTGCACAAGGCCAAGGGCACCGGGGAGAATGGCATTCACGTGCCCTCCAGTCCATAACAGACAGAGGAGGGCACACTAGAGCAGAGACAGTTTTCTGTCTCTGCAGTCCCACAATACACCACTAAGACCAGCTCAACCCCGCCTATTGTGGCGGGAGATTTGTTTTTCTTGTCAAGATAGTAGGGGAAGAGGGAGACTTATTCTTCTTGTATGTGCCACCCTTACAGGCAACTTCAGCTCTATGTGCCCCTGACTGGTTTAGGTGGATTTGCTACGCCCTCTTTCAGAGATATATAACAATGAACCTCACTTCTGTGTGTGATTTAAAATAGAGACTACTTAAAAAATGTGCCTATATTTATGAAACATTGCTTCTAGCAGGCTTATTTGTCTAGCATTGTGCTGACCTATAAAGGGCGAACTAGAGTAGAGAACAAAGTCAGATTTGTGTGCTGCAGTTTGCCTCCACCACTCCTCCTGGATATTGCAGGGGTTTTGGAGTTGGACCACACCGTCTTCATATAAATGACTGACACTAATTCCATCTCTATTTGACCTGTAAGCTACAAAGCTCTCCCACTTTTCTGTGTGTAATGTAAATTGGAGATTATTAATAAAGTGTGACATAATTATGTGCTTGCATAATTTGACAGATTCCTCAAACAACTCATGAGGATCTTTTTTAAAATGTCATCGATCAAAACTATTAAGACCAAATAAGATATCAATTCTCAATGTTCCAGCTGCCTTTTTACATAATCTTCGGTTCATTTAGATTGACAGAGTGGGTGAGCATTTTTGGTTGGCATTTTAAATTTTCCTTCTGTTCCTAAAACATACTGACACTGTTTTATTCTTGTGGAATACTCTTACAGTTTCCTACTGAAGAAATGATCAAATCTAAAATCCTGCAGTGAGAGTTGTTCTTTGCATTTATTTACTATAAATGGCACCTTTTACACAAATTGTCCCGTTTTAAGAGGACAGATGAATGTGTCTTTTAGAAAGGCAGACTCACTTCTTTTCTCCTCCTGGTGTGTGGGACGGGCTCCAGCAGTACTTGAGCTTGAACAAAACCGGCCATTCACAGCGAGCAGCCGAGGGCCTGCGTGCTCGTCTGCCTGCTGCATCTTTAGTAGGTGAAGAAGCGCTCACTGTCTTCGTGAACTTCCTCCTGCCGCTCCTGTGTCAGCCGCGCTCGCCTAGAACCACCTACATCTGAATGTTATAACCACATCCTGTATCAAATAGTAATCTGTTTACGAACAAATGGGGGTCAACTTTTATGGTCGGTGGTTAGGTTACCTTCAAGAGAGTGTTCACAACGTAGAAACTCAGATGGTGTCTCAAGTGTTGGAATTTGAATGCTGCTGATTTATTCATGATTAGAATGAGGTTTGGGATTCAATATGAAGATTGGGAAGAATAGGAGTCAGTTTCAGGTTGTTGTTTTTTTTTTTAATGGTGGAGGAAATGATGTATTCGTGTTATTATTCTAACAGCAGTTGCTTTCCAGAATATTTCGATAACAAATCATATTTTACCTTCCAATAATTAATTAAGCTTATTTTTCTTTTTGCCCTTTTGGTTTTACACTTATAAGCTTCTAACTAAACTGAGTGGCGTTGCAGTGTTTACAGTATGCATATTTTACTGGGCATGGCTGCCACCGTGCAGAACGACATTCCTGTACATACTGAATGTTTCTGTTGTAATTTAAGATGAAATGATGATAAGTAACAAAACATCTCATTTTGTGTTGTCTTTTTTTCCCCCCCATGTCAGCTCAACAAAACCTTGTTCACGGTGCAAAAGTGTTATTCTTTACAGAGCACTTCTTGATTGCAGATCTTTGATCTCATTGTTCTTGACCATGTAGTCCACTCCATTAGATACAGTCATTTTATCTTGATAATGTGCACGACAGTGGCATCTAAGGAAAAGAAGACACTATCAGAATATATTAATTAATTCATTCACTGGGGGTCACTGGAGCCTATCCCAGCTGTCATGGGGCGAGAGGCGGGGTACACCCTGGACAGGTCACCAGTCTATAGGCTTATCAGGATATATTTAATTGAAAATGCACAAAGAGGATTTCAACTGACGAGCAAGAAACCCGTTAAAGAGTGGGTGACTGAGTAATATGTTAACGTAACATAGCTGGGAGTATAAAAAAATTCCCCGACATTGCTGTTACAAAGATTCATTTATTGATTTTAGCCCTGTGTTTATGTTTTTAGCGAAGGGCAATGTGATCACGAATCTGATTGGCTGTCAACAAGAGCTTCCTGATTGTAAGTGGAAGCCCATTGGTTTTTAACGTCTGATGGGCGGTGCTTGGTTATTACGTCACCGCCTTTTGTCGTTGTTCGGCAGCTGCCTCCAAACTGGAAAGTCCCTGACAGCCAGAGAGGTTTCAGTCAGGAAAACAGCGGTCAGCGTTGTCATTTCAGATGACAAATATTAATATTCCTTTGCTTTGTTCCGCCCACTGATGCCAAGTTGTTGGAGCTTGTTTCAGTCGTGATTTTTCAGCTTGTCGGGTAAATGCTTCCCTCCGAGTGCTAGCTGGTGTTAGCAAGGCTAGCTCTTTGTGTGGCTAGCTGCTAGCTGAGCGATGTTTTGTTGTTGTTGAACTGAGCAGCCCTCCCGTCGTCTGGGAGAGGAGATCCAACAGCTGTGCATGGAAAAACGCCCTCTCGACGCTTTCTTATCACTGACCTCATCCGTGAAAGTGGCCAGTGAATTTCGCCGCGATTAAATCGACCCAGACAGAGAAAGGGGAGTTTGATAGAAGAGGGAGGAGATGGGTAACTGTCTGAAATCTCCCACATCGGATGATATTTCTTTGCTACATGAGTCTCAGTCGGACCGGGCCAGCTACGGAGACGGTGCTGACCCCGATCAGGAGCCACCGCCCCCCTATGAGGTAACTTTAACGACCCAGCAGTTTTTGTTTCAGCAAACGAAATAAATGAAATACTTGAAGTTAAGACGGTGTATAGCAAGTCTGGTGCTGGTCTGGCCGTGAAACAGCTGATGGAAACGGAGAAGACACCAAAGAACTGGTGCCAGACAAACAATAAGTGAGGCTTGAGCCAACAGCACCCTTGGGCAGCAACCCAACCCACTGACCCCGTCCCTTCACAACATTGACACTAATCCGTTTTGTTATATCAGAAGGTCTTGTCTAGGTCTAACACCTCCCTAAAGGCATATAACGAAAGACTCTCCACTGATATTTAGCAGAATGACTTGTTATAGTCTTCCAACACATACAGTATACGACCCATGTTTGGGTCACATAAATTGAGCATTAACTAAGACACACGTGCATTTCTGTGGTTCACCTAATGGGCCTGAAATAGACCTCAGTTCTCCATTTGCAAAAATAGGGCTTGTAGTTTCGTAAAAAGGTGACTTTCATAACTTTCCCAACTGGTTCTTTGACTGATCTCCTCCAGGCCACCAACCTTGTTGTTCTGCTGTCCTTATTTCCTGAATTAGACAGTCTGCAAACAGAAACAGACCAGGTCATGCTTTAACTGTAAATATGATGCATCTTCTCTTTTGCATGTTCTTCCGCGTTAACAGGAGACTTGGCATGTGTTATGTAAGGACTTGGCCGAGAGTTAGACTGTTACTAGGTTAAGCCAAGTCTTATCTGTAGATTTAAGATAAGTGTGTTTAAAGCATGGGAACTGAAGGCAATCTAAGGTCAGTATTATTCCACAGCTCTTCCACATAATTCCAGATAATGTAACCATGATCAGAGCTTTCTTGTTACCTGTTTACAACAGTAAAGGGAACATAAAGGTGACATTTCTATTATGAAATGCATAATTAAAGATTGATGGATTTAATATGCCAGGTTTTATGACACTGAGAGAATGAAACATTGATAGAGAGTCACAGTATGTGACCAGGGAATCTGCAGCTCAGCCATGCATCTTGACCAGATATGAAGAAAGTGCATGGCAGTGTTGGTTCTCAACATTTCTGGCAACATCATCAACTATTAATATAGTCAAGTATTAGGTCCAGAAAGCACAGACATGATATAACTAGCATACGCTCGCTTGCTAGTTCACTAGTAAAAGCTAGTGAACAGTCCTGCATAATTATAGCGTCATTAAAGTTATGGTATTTAGCATTTGTTTAAAATAACTTGGAAAGCTGTTGATTCAACTATGTTTTTCATTTTGCAGGCTGTGGTTTGTCGTACTATTGAGTTGCATTGTACTATTATTTATGACGTCTTATTTGGTATGCTAGGCTAAATACCAGAAACACTTTAGAGTTTAATTTGATCAAATTTAACCACAAAATATATCCTCCAAAATGAGCACACAATTGAATTACCACCACTGTCATGAAGGAGCATTAATTATAACGTATTCCCTCGTAACAAGCGAGTAAACACTAATAATACTGCAGCATTTTTGATCTTGAAAACACAACTGTTACATGTCATCAGAGTCACTGTACACATCATGCCCAAAGAGCCTGCCCTCTCGAAACTACATAGACAGGATGTGGAGAATAAAAAGAAAGTAAATGTTATTTGCTTTTCGGATCATGGGTTTGTACATTTCCAGCTATTAGCTTTAAATGTAAGCTAATGTGTAATGTAATTTTTCATATGCTGCGTGGGTATTACTGAAGACATACTAGATAGATGCAGCTCAATCGTTAAGGCAAGCTCATGAAATACTTTGGCAGCCCAAGGTGTCTGCTTAAATGACATATTCCTCTGATTCACAGTCTTTCTCATTTCTTGTTACTCACTCAAGAAATGCATGAGTCAGTAATATTGTATTTGAACATGACTTGTGTTCCTTGTTGTGAATCGGCGTCCAAGCTGCAAAACGTTTGCCATGTCTGGTGTACACCAGTATGTAATTATGCCAAAACCAAAGCCAGCTGTGGTTTCACATAAGAGATATGGCGCAATAAACGACACAAGCATTGCTTAGTTTCGGACTAAGCTTTCAGTTGAGTTGAGAAATTCTGTTGCGGTGTGTTTGTACTGACAGAGTTCCGTAAGAGGGTTAACTAACTAGTTAAAACCTGCTTATAAAAGACTCTTTCAGACGTGCCAGCTTCTCCCTAGTGACCGCAGTAATCAGCACCTTCACCATCTGAACCGGCCCGAGAACACAGCACACATTTTTTGTGTGCTCAAAGTTCAGCTCAACACACTTAAAAAGTTCTGTGTGTCGTAAGAAGTGGGGGTAAATTCTGCACTATGCTCTACTTGAAATTGATTTTGGCATATTGTAAAAGATGTCGAGGGGTGGCTACAAATGTCAGTATACTCTAGGTACTGGCTGGAGGTACGTGCTCCATACAGAGGGTGAACTTTGCCAGTCATGGTGCAAAGCTTGATGCTGGCAATCGCCAACAGTGAAACTCAAAACAAATACAACATGAACTCTGCCTGTGCTCAAGTTAGAAAAAGGCTCAGAAGGAGAAAGGTTTAGCTTAGTTGTCAAGTAACACACTTTAAAAAAAAATTTGAATATCTCTAAAATATTTCTAAATAAAAAGTTTGTCTTTCCAGTTTGTCTGGAACTTCATTTCTAGCTAAAAATGATATAAAACAAGAAAAGGGGCATACTATTATCCCAGAGCTAATCACATTATTGATATTATTGACAGGTAACATGCCGCACTTCAGGCACTCGCACTGAGGGTTATATAGTCTGAAGTTGTGTGTTACATTGCCACAGATCAGACCGTGTTTCCTTGGCATCCACAGTGAGCTGAGAATCAGAGGAAGATGAATTCCAGCGTCTGGACCTGGGTCCGGCCCACAACCTGCATTCAATGCTGCTAAATAATTTTGTGGCTGCATGCGGTCAGTACGCAGGTCTGCAAGGCCACCTTAAATCATAGGTCAACAATGACAGGTCTGAATGAGGACAATTCACAAACTCTGAAAAACAACTTAGATAGGCTGCAATATGCTGATCGTATTCTGACAAAAGTCACATTATCACTATGTTATAAATCCCTTATTCTTCAGTGACAATGGTATAGTGATGGTGCATATCGTATGTCTTGAAATAAAACAGCTTTACAAGGGATAAATGGTGCAAATAGATGCCAAAACATGCATCCTTAATGAATATGGCATGCAGCAGCTAGTAAAATTGATTGTAAGGCTGCCTAATAATTGTTATTTATTGACTGAATGTTTTTGTGTTGTGTCATCTGCTGCTGTCTGAAACTAGTGTGTGGTCAGACAGTAACTCAGTAATAGGTGTTGTAATATACTTTGTGTAATAAGTATACACACACACGCACACACGTGTCAAAATGGTTTTTCTATATTTTCATGACTATTTACATTGTAGATTCTCACTGAAGACATCAAAACTATGAATGAACACATATGGAATTATGTAGTAAACAAAAAAGTGTGAAATAACTCCAAATATGATTCATATTTTAGAGTCCTCAAAGTAGCCACCCATTGCTTTGTTGACAGCACTGCAGACCCTTGGACTTCTCTCAATGACCTTCATGATGTAGTCACCTGAAATTCAATTCACAGGTGTGCCTTGTCAGGCTTCAACCATCATCCATCGGTTGTGTTGTGCAGAAGTCAGGTTGGTACGCTGCTGACAGCCCTATTTGACAACTGTTAGAATTCATATTATGGCAAGAACTAATCTGCTAAGTCAGTCCATCATTACTTTAAAGACTGAAGATCAGTCAATCTGGAAAATTGCAAAAACTTTGAATGTGCATTTGCAAAAACCATCAAGCGCTACGACGAAACTGGCTCACATGAGGACCGCCCCAGGAAAGGAAGACCAAGAGTCACCTCTGCTGCTGAGGATAAGTTCATCCGAGTCACCAGTCTCAGAAATCACAGCACCTCAGATAAGCCCAGATCAATGCCACGCAGGGGTCTAGTAGCAGACATATCTCTACATCAACTGTTCAGAGGAGACTGCACCAGTCAGGCCTTTATGGTAAAATAGCTGCTAGAAAACCACTACTAAGAAAAAGCTACAAGCAGGAGAGATTAGTTTGGGCCAAGAAACACAAGGAATGGACATTAGACCAGCGAAAATCTGTGCTTTGGTCTGATGAGTCCAAATTTGAGATCTTTGGTTCCAACCACTGTGTCTTTGTGTGACCCAGAAAAGGTGAACGGATGGTCTCCTCTACATGCATGGTTACAACCGTGAAGCATAGAAGAGGAGGTGTGATGGTGTGGGGGTGCTTTGCTGGTGATACTGTTGGGGATTTATTCGAAACTGAAGGCACCCTGAACCAACATGGCTACCACAGCAACCTGCAGCTGCATGCTATCCCATCCGGTTTGCGTGTAGTTGCAACCATCATTTATTTTTCAACAGGACAATGACCCCAAACACACCTCAAGGCTGTGTAAGGGCTATTTGACCAAGAAGGAGAGTGATGGAGTGCTGCGCCAGATGACCTGGCCTCCACAGTCACCTGACCTAAACCCAATCGAGATGGTTTGGGATGAGATGGACTGCAGATAACAAGAGCTCAGCACCTCTGGGAACTCCTTCAAGACTGTTGGAAAACCATTTCAGGTGACTACCTCATGAAGTTCATCGAGAGTGTGCAAAGCAGTAGTCAAAGCAAAGGGTGGCTGTTTTGAAGAATCTAAAATATGAATCATATCATGGTACAGCAGTAAAGTCGACTAGTCGGTACAACCCCTAATATAGAGATATCTAGTCAGCATTGATGTTAATTGATGTCAATTGAAGCAATAAAAAGTAAAAGTGTCTGAAATAATGTTACTTCAGTGTTTCAGTCCAAAAAAAGCATATAAACTGAATAACACTAACACAGGGTAACAAGAAGCGATGGAGATAGTACAGCCATTTTGAGAATACTATTTGTCAGCATCGCTATGTGTCACCACCCTAATATGGAATATGTCAGATAAGCTGAACTAAAGTGCCTCCGCCTTCACCACAGGTATAATTCAGTTGCTTCATCTATGTTTGCTGTTGGGGTTTTAGCCTTGTAACGCCGGGATTCTTCCCATCTGAGTCAGAGTGCCCCATCTGAGTGCGTGGGCTTTGCTTGACACAAAGCCACCTTTGTGCATTGTAAGGCACGCACTTACGTTGATGTCAGTGACATCCTACAAAAACACGCTTAAACTCTTGGCAGGACCATGATTCATTTTCTGTTGTCACTTTGAGCAAAGGCACCACCAGTTGCTGTATTCCAGTGCAGCTGCAGCCTCAACTTCTCTTCGCTGGACAGCATCTTACGATCTCGCCTTAATTTATCTAGCTGCATATTCAAACAAATACAATACAGTCCACTAAAAAGTATCCTCGTCTACAATATCATATGCACTCCTATTAAAGAATGCTGTCACTGAATAGCTTCAAAGCTCAGCACTAGAGACACAGAGAACATTAAAAACAGAATAGTATAAGTAAGGTGCTGTAGATGCAGACTATGCTTAAACACACCTAAAAGATCAAAAAAAAAAAAAGGATCCGAAACATGTCAAAGACAAGGTAAAATCTCCTTTCAGCATTTTTGGTAAGCTGGGGCTATGCACCACTGCCTCACTGTTGTAGATACTCACAATCACACTGTTCAGGAGCACAGTCTGTCCGCCAACTTTGCTCCTCGAGATTAGAGCGCTTGCTGTCAGCAGTTTGCTTTAAGCTTAGTGAGCATGGCCAGAAGACGCAGGGCAAGAAAGTTTGCTTTGGAGGTAGTTCCTAATTAGCTGTCAGCCTTGGAGTGGAGGTGAGCGAGAGGATAGGAAGAGACAATAAGAAAATTGTATATGGATCATTGCCAAGGCATCTCAGAGTGTAGAGTAGTGCGAGAAATGAGTAACATCTATAAACAAATGGTGGAATGCCAATAAGACAAAAATGTCTTGAGCCAAACTACATTTTTTTTTTTTAGCACACACAGATGTTCCTAAAAAAAAAAACAACAAATAAATTTAGAGGTTTTTGGCTAATGTGATCTGCAGGTGCTGCATTCAGGGAGGCAGGACAATAGTGCAACTTCCTCATTGTGTTCAGATAACAGTAATATGTTATGACCTCTGCCTTCACCTCAGGTATGATTCAGTCACTCCATCCACATGTGCTGTTGGTATTCAGCCTTGTAAGGCAGGGATACTTCCCCATCTGACAGATTACCTACTGTTGTGCCCTAATATGGTAACAGATTCACTGGGAGAGGACAGTGTGGACAAACAAGTCATTGTACTTCAGGTCAGTGAAGGTCTGTGGGCTTCGCTTGACACAAAGCCACATAGAGATTGTTCTTCCCCGGGTGCTTATCACAAGTGCCTGGGGTCAAATAACCACCAGCGAATTATTTTGTCCTCCCTATGACGACTTCTCACAGTTTACTTCTCATCTTCCTTCCACTGACATTTTGGCAACCTTGGATCAGTCGGGCCAAGGTGGATTTGGTCATTATATTACAGTGGCATTACTAAGCGACGGTTGAGGTTCTGTAATGTGTTATTTGTGTGTGTTTGTGTGTGTCCTTTGCAAAGGCTAGAGTTAGCAATCTAAGCCTGCACTAATGCCCCAACTTCCTGCTCTGATGAGGTAATGTGATACACACATACTGTGGGCGCCACACCATCAGCCTGTCCTGTTATCACATCAACAAACGCATCCTGTGATGCTAATGTCCATCCCTTCTCCTCCTCCCATTGTTGTCCATGCGCATGCTTACCGGCATTGCGTGCAGGTGTGTGCAGGCCTTGTTCAAAGATTTTGTTACTCTGCAGTCCCTGGACAGAAAGCTAAGATTTCAGTGCCTGCAAACGCTTCATGTTTCAGGTGATGCATCGCTTTCAGTGCATACGGAAACCGCTTGGGTTGCACAAAATATATAGCCACATTTAGCAAGTAGATATTTCTGGCCCAGAAATGGCTGAGGTTTAATAAGAAAATTACAAATGCGTTTCTTGTACTCCCAAGTCCTTGTCACTATGCTGTTCTCACAGCTTGCCTTCAAAACAGGAACTATGCCCAGTCCTACCACTGCATGTCTGCAGCTTCTTTCCCACATGCACATTAGTCCTCAAATGCTCTGGCTGCTGTGGTATGTCTGCTTTGCATTGGCGTGGCCAAGATCTTTGAATAGCCACTGCAGTGTTGTTTTATCATGTTAGTAGTCCATTCATTTAACTGTAAAACTAAATGCAGAATCCACAAGCAAGGGAGTTTGTGAGTATAAATAAGCCGTCTTTTTTTTTTTTTTTTTGTCAGTTTCAATGACAGTCCTTGCTCTTCAGTGACAAGAAAATAAAATGCCACATCTGTCTTGACAGTTCTAATATTTGTTTTTCAATATATGTTCTTCGGAAAGGCAAAACACTGGTATAGCAATTTAATGGCAGCTGATACTGTACCTAATTAAACCTGAACCATGTCTATGCCATTTTGGATAAGAGTCTATCAGGAATGTGTCACTTTGATTTTCAGTGGTATAGCAGAGATTGTAATTTTTGGATCAAAGGTACAAAAGTGTTGAATTTACAAGAACCTGTGATTTTAACAAGGTTGGGATTTTTTAATATCCACTCTTTCCACTGTGTGTGAGTTCCTGGATCTAAAGCTTGCTTATTATCAAATGTGAGGGTTGTAAGTGCTTCTAACTTCCTTTTGCCCACTCTTCTTTCCTCTGAATTCCTTTCAATTAGTGATGAATGATGGAAGAGGCATTTTAAATACATCCCCTCTCTGTCTGTTTTTCTTTCACTTAAACTGTGTGCATCTGCTTTCTCTCCTTGTTACTTGTAATTTTCACCTCGCTTCCCGCTCACCATTAGCAGCCCGGGCCTGGCAGGCTGACAGTTTCTGCGGCCGTGTGCTTGGCTCAGCAGCCTGCAGCATGCTTGGCAGAGGCAACCAAGATCTGTTCTTCAGCTCAGCTTGCTACCACCCTCCATCCTTCCCCTATTAGTTCCCCTTTCACCCTCACCTACTCCCCCTGTCTCAGTCCGCATCGCTCTGCCTGTTGTCCTTTTGGTCACCCTGAGGTCATTTAATGAACAGTTGTCACACCCCAGCTGACATGCTGTGTATTTAACGGGAGAGGCATATGACAACAATTACACTGCTGACCACTGCACAGTTAAGGACTCTAACACACAGAGTACAGCTGTTGCCCCCCTCAGAGGCCCTGTCTGCAGTTTTTGTTCTTTCTGCCAGGCCGCTGTCCCTTTTTGACATGGGCCAAAGAAATGTCTGTCAGCGGAGCGGCAGACACCCTCAACTCCTCTCATTATGCTGACTCATGCTTTAAAATGCAGTGGCACTGAGAGGATGACTTCTAGCTAGCATCATTCTGCATTTGTCCCGTGGAAACCATTAGAAAGAAAGCTTTTCAAAAATGAGTTTTTGAATTAGTTAGTTTAAAATTGATTATCTGCACCAAATATTTGAAATACTTACTATACTAGTGTGTACTTACAATGTGCATCAATCAGACGTAACATTAGTACCGCCTTCCTAATATTGTATAGGTCTCCCTTGTGCCTCCAAAACAGTTGTGACTCATCAGAGAATGGACATGGGCCTTCTGAGGGTGTCCTGTGGTGTCTGGGAACAGAATGTTATTAGTGGGGGTCCTATGGGTCCTGTGGTTTGAGGGGAGGGGCCTCAGTGGATCATCCCACAGATACTTGATCAGTTTGGGATCTAGTGAATTTGGAGGCCAGGTCAACACCTTGTGCTGTTTTTCATGTGTGTGTGTATGGCTGTTGCCATCAAATAGTGTCATTGCTATGGGGTTGGAGTGTCCCGTCTGGTCTAGGTGGGTGCTACATGTCCAAGTAACATCCACATGAATGCCAGGTCCAAAATTTTCCCAGCAGAACATTGAATTGTCACAAGATGGTCAATATTATTTACTTCACCTGTCAATGGTTTTGATGTTGTGGCTGATCAGTGTATATCACTTTGTAAAAATCAGCTGATAAATGTTTGAGGCTCCAGATACACTTGCCCTCTGCTGAAGCCTGTATGATCTCCAGCTTGTGGTGATTTGCGTCTAAAGGTTGTCTGTGGCGTGTGGATACACAGGTAGTCAATGAAATCAGTGACATGGCTTTTGGACCTTTGACGCTGCCTGACACGAAAGTTTGGCATGCAGTAGGAGAGGGCTGTTGTTAGACTGAAGGGATGACAGGGGAGGAGCTAGCACCCACACCACAAGAGATTGCAGTGAGTGTATAAGACTGCATGAGGAAACACGGAGGAAGTAGAGAAAGGAAGACCCAAATGCCACAAAGTGAGACCGTTGAGTCAATAGAAAGTAGCGTTTAGTGTGGGAAGACTTGCGACAGGCGGTGCAGTGTTGCTTTAATAAACGCAAGGATACTGTGTAATGGAGGATTACACAAGGCGGAACAGATAAAACTGTCTCAGCATTGTCAAGTATATATTTTTCACCAACATGTACGGCTTCTTGTGGGTGCAGGAAATTAAACAGTAGCCTTGCTTTGATTGTCCTTTTGCTTTGGTGTCATGAAACAAACAGCTTTTTATTCAGGGTTTTCACCCAGCCTGGGAATTCCTTTCTGTGAGCCCCCACTCATGACTCAAATGATTCACGAGACTGGACAGTAATTTTCTCTAGCTGCTTGTCCTCCTCTGGATCAAAACATCACCCTGCAATAGGAACCCCTCGGCTACCTCCTCACCCTCTTCCAGAGACATAGCCGTTTCTCTCAACGTGGTCACAGAAGGGTCCTGGCGCTGCTCTGCAAAACAGGCTGCACTCTCCCACTCGTAAAGAAAGTGTCTACTAATTCAACTGGTGGTTCCTCTTTCTCATTTACAGAGGTATTCAGTGACTGGGACATAGAATGTGTCACCACACAAGCCGCAAAGGTTTCAGGATGTTCCCTTTCTGGGGCGAACGTCGCCGACGTCTTGCAAGGCGCTTCTTGTGTTATTGGAGTAATATCATCACTCAGCTCAACATCCACATGGGAGCAGCGTGCATCACCGGGATGAACTCGAGTGCCTGCCAGATCATTTCCCTGGAGGAAAGTTATCCCTTCTACTGTAAGGGCAGCAATTATTCACACAGCAGCTGGCCCACCCACTAGGTTAATTTTTATAAAGATCCTGTGAAGAGGAGCAGGAGAGGATAAATTGACTGCCCACCCCTTTAATCAAGACAGAAACATCCAAAAAATGATGTGGGTGGCAAGCGTAACACTCCCTTCAATAACAACGACTGACTAATCTCTTGACGAGGGCGGCACTCAGAATTCTTTGACTCAAACCCCTTTGACTCCATCGATGTATATGTATGCATATACATGTGTAGGTATACTGACTGTCCATGCAGCATATAGCATATAGCAAAAAAAAAATGGAATCAGTATTCCATTTTTTTTTTATGTACTATTATTGAAAATAACTTGTTGTTTCTTAATACAATAGTTATAGCTTGTTCCCTTGTGCATGTACCCGTACTACAGTATGACAATAAAGTTGTGCATCAGTTAACGCCCCTACAATTTTTAACTTGGTCTTTACATAATGTATTTGCTAGACAAATGCAAAGTCCTAGCTTGTTTGCCAACAGAGTATGTCAGGGCGTTCTGTCACTTTTGCTCTCCACACAGTCTGTGGAGAGCAAAAGTGCAACCAAAGCACACTCAAATGCGACTTGCACAAAAATATATATATATTGTATTTACGTTTGCATTATTATTATTATTATTATTATTATTATTATGTGATCGGCAATTAGTTTGGATTGTGGCAATATTCAGACTTTGTTGTTTGACTCATTACAGTGTGAGTGTTTCCAGTACTGAAACATTCACATTTACTCACTTTTATTTGATGTCACTTTCATTACACTTTAATATGGTTTTGTGTGCCAGTGTGCTGACAGACTTGTGGACTGGTGAAAGCCTTGTCACATTACATTTTAGCTCCGTCAGACCGAAGGCACGTCGTGATTGATCAAAGTGCAGCAAGACAGCGAGGCTTTGGCTGCTTTGAAGTTCTTCGTTGAAGGGCTGGAACTGTAGGCTGCTGCTCGTACAGCCATTCTCTTGAAGTGGCGAACATTTCCAAGAAATGTTGAAACGTTGACAATCTGTCGCGTCCTACAGTTGGTCGTGACTCGGCTGTTCTGTTGATGACTTTTTGCCCGAGCTCAACTTTCAGTTTCTCACTTTCTGCTGCTGATATATGTGTTGTAGGGATCAAATTAAAATGAGACTGATAGTAAATAAGTGAAGCGTTACACTGAACAAAGAAAAATCTGTTGTCTGCTGCACTGACTGCTTGGAACAAGGGATGGGGAAACACTGCCACCTACAGCGTGAGATCGCATCAGTTCTGAGAATTGTTACTGTGCATTTCACATCCGTTGAGTTCTTTTTAGAAGGACAGGTGCATCAAAGCATAGGATGCCGAAATTACTCATTGTGTGGTGAGCCAAGATGAAATCTACACTTTAAGCTGAGAGATGTATCTAATAATCCTTTACCAGTATTGTACTACCAGATCATCAGTATTAAAATAAATGTTTATCTTCCTGTTTGCAGTCCTTCCCTCCAAGAATTGTTTTCAAGAACCTGCTACATTCGTGTTGCATAATTATTAGGTGTAATCATTTAGTCTGATATCTTTATGCGCTATCCTCCTCCTTTTCCTCAGGAGCAGATCCATGTGCCCGTCTACCACCCAACGCCCAGCCAAGCCCGACTGGCCACCCAGTTGACGGAGGAGGAGCAGGTTCGCATCGCCCAGCGCATCGGACTCATCCAGCACCTCCCGAAGGGCATGTATGACCCAGGACGGGATGGCTCTGAGAAGAAGATTAGAGAGTGAGTAAAAGATCAGAGAGCCTCAGTGGGGACAATTACACCCTGTCTGTGTTTTAGAAAGAGTTTTGTGTTCTTAAAAAGGCTTTAAGTTGAAGTTCAGGGTCTGAAAACAGGAAAAGATTTTTTTTTTTTTTTGCACACTGCCTGTTTTTAACTATATAGACCTCCACTTGTGATATAAACTTGCATAAATTCAAATTATTGCATCCTTTTACAGCAGTACACATTTCTTCAAACATAGTTAATGTATGTATTATATTTTTGTCTGTAGTATATATTGTAGTTTGTAAATGTTTTGGTAAAAATTAAAATTTCATGCATGATGTTGATTAAATTGACAGTCATTCTCTAAATGAACGGTTTCATTGTTTGCACCGGCTCAGCGTACACCTGGCTGTAAGAGTAGGCATCTAGTCGTAGTCTTAGTTGGTGCAACATGTGTAAACAATGTTGGACATAGCTGAGTCACTCTACATGCAACCAACACTGTTGGTGCACCCGGCCAGGGTGGAAAAAAGAAACTCACCTGAAGCTGAAATGTTATATATAAAAATGAAGTTAATAAAGAAACATCCATTCTTAAAATAGCTTCTTACAATCACACATTCAGCTGATTGTGGCAGCTCTAGACTTTTATTGTTTCCTGCCTGTCTGTGCTGTCCACATCCAGTCCTAACCAGTGTGGTACCATTTTGATGGGAAATATTGACAGCCTGTGTTCCCCTCTGCAGGTGCGTCATCTGTATGATGGACTTTGTATACGGAGACCCCATCCGGTTCCTGCCCTGCATGCACATCTACCACATGGACTGCATAGATGACTGGCTGATGAGATCCTTCACCTGCCCCTCCTGCATGGAGCCTGTGGATGCTGCACTGCTCTCCTCCTATGAAACCAACTGACACAAACACCCCTTGACCAGACTGTACACACAAACACACACATGTACACGCACACACACACACAGAACATGCACACAAATGGAAACACACCCCAACTTCCATCTTGCTAACTTGGATTGAACTTGAACATGGTTAAGTAAGATGGCGATTTCAAAGAAGTGGTCATCTGAAAGATGTAGAATTTTCCTCAGTTGGCCTGCTGGACAGGACTGCATCTGGGAAAGGACTGGAGGAATGAAGAGTGTTGATCTGAAGGACAAGCAGGACGAAATTGGAGGGAAAGACAGGAACTCAGAGTGTGGGAGTGTAGAGAGTGTAGAGAGTGCAGAGGGAAGTTGGTGTGGGCGGACGATTAAGAAACCTTTCCTAGATCCGTTTTTTTTATTTTTTTTTTTAGATATGTGATGCACACGCACAAGCGTACATAGCCTACTTCCTTTAATGACTCATCGTCATTCAGATGAACCCATGACAAAATATGAAGGAAGGACATCTGACCACCGTGAAGAAGCTGCAGACTGTGTTTTGTGGACTGCTGATGTCTGATAACTATCTTATCAAACTGAATGAGAAAGAAGAAAGAAGCATTGTTCAAAAGAGCTGCCAGAGCAGCAGCAGCAGCATACCTCCTGCATGAACTGTTACAGATGCAGATGTGTGATTTAAAGAGTGCTAGAGATGGACATCAGACTTTTATTCTCCAGACATATCGTGGCACACACACCTCTAGCTGTCACCCTGTACAGATCTTTCCAGAGAAGAATAATATAGGTCGATGGATTTGATTTCTTGATTGATTGTCCTGTGGCTTTGTGAAATCTGTTCTCTCTTTGTTTTGTCAGTCAGCATAAGGGCTCTGTTGAACCAGTGTTTACCAACAACTTAGAAAAAAAAAAAAAAAGGAAATACAGTTTGTGCTTTAGTCACTAATGTGATGGATAGCCGGTAGACTGTTGACTCCTAGTGACTTTTCTCATTCAGTGAGCTCTGATATTATTGGCCAAAGCACAAGCAGACCAGTTAAACCATTGATATAAGTTGAATATTTGCACTTCTTAATCAGACTTGTGACAAGATATGCATCCAGTCAATCATGTCAGTGTGAAGTATATCATTTGCTTTATGAATCGTTGTTTTGTAATGAAAGCCACTTTCTCTGTAGACCAGGAGTGGGTTCTTAAATTGTTACTGGTGACAATAATCAAACTACTGAATTAATTCCAGTGTGTGGGCCGCCAGTGGTTTTTAAAGGCCGAAATTAAAACAAACATCATCGCATATATCCAGATCCCTGTTCTGTTACGAAGTGTTCATGAAACTATTCCAGCTAGCAGTTGCCGTCATCACTGCAACAACGTCAAAGGAGAAGAATCGGCCTCTGTGTTATTATTAGTAAATATGACCGAGGATGCAGCCGTGTGGTCAGAATTAGCAGTTCGGCAGTTCAGCGTGTTCTCAGTTTAGAAATGTTTCTATTTTTAGTTCCTTCATTTTCTTGGAATCGAGCTGAGGCCTCAATCTAAATCATCCCCTTGCCGCATTTTAAAATGTGTCTTGTCACCTAGTTTACTGTAAAAGCACAAAGAAATACGATTGCTCAGTTTTGATCTTCCTTCCCTCTGCTAACTTTGGCATGTAGGTGAATGGGGAAATGTGAATCCTGCAGGAAATTGTAAATCATTGGTGCCCCTGTGTAGCCAGCATGATGCAGATCCAGTTTGAGTGTGTACGTGTGTTTTGTGCAAGGCTTTATGGCCTCTGTGTGTGTGTGTGTTTCTAGGAAAGACTGGTGGGTGGCAGTCAGCACCTTAGTTTTTGCACAGCACTCTAATATACTTAACTCTTTGTGTTGAACATTGTCCTCCATCATTAAGGTGGAGTGTCTTGGCCTTAGGTTACACACACGAGTCATTGTTTATATCAGCTGCTAAAAAGTGAGCAAAGACCAGTTAAACTCTAAAGAATCGGCCTCTGTGTTGTTTAGGAGTAAATATGACCGAGGGAAGCGAAAGGGAGGATGCACAGATTGTTCGGATCACAAATGCTGTTGCGGAGCTCTCAGATGTTGTACATGTCATGAAGGACCCATAAGACATGTCCAGAAAACCAAGACATGAATTGTCAGTGCACCGTGGTGTTTCCTGTCACATCACATTCCTGCTCTCTTCCTCTGTAGGATTGCAACAACACTTTAATCTGCCCTCTGCGACAGTGCTGCAATATATCAGATGACAGGTTTTGGATACAGATGCCTTTTTTTTTTTTTTTTTCAGAGTAGGAAAAGTATTAATCTCTGTCTGGACCTAATTAAGTACAAGAGATGGTGAGGATAAACAAATTTAAACCATGTCATTGTGTCTGTACTGTATCTCCCCTCATCAGCGTGAAACCCAATGGAGCGTCTGCTTCCTTGGCACTCTGCAGAACGTTGCCTCACAAGATTTTTGAGCTAGTTCTGCCCAATTGATTTCCTGTTAATATACAACAGTGCTGTATCTGAATAAAAGTGCACACATTCCCAGAGGATGACTCAAGGGCGTTCCACTGTTACTAACCGGTTGGCTAACGTTTAAAAAGCTGCCCAAAATGTTGCTTAATCAAGACCCAGAAAGAGCTTTGGATCAGGAGAGACTCAGATATTTCAAATAACTTAAACTCACGGGGATGGGAAGCGAGTGCTGTTGTCGGGTGGATTTTTATTTTATTTAAAAATTTCTGGACTTCTTCAAGACTGAATTACAAGGTTTTCTCATATGTGAATGAGGTATGTGTGTCGTGTGTTTGTTAATGGATGCTTGTTAAACCTTTCCTTGTTTGTAAACATAAATATGCATACGCTGTGTACTAAAGGCAAATAATAAATAGACGTTGCAACAGAGCGTAACTGCTGGTGGGTTGAAATTTGTGATTGATTTCCTGTGTGGACACAGGGCTTAAAGTATTCCGGCACCGTGCCGGATCTCCGGCGTGTGACGTTTGACTGCGATTTAAAAACAAACAAACAAAAAACTTGCCGATGTGGGTTATTGTCAGGTTCGAGTCAATTGAGTTCGCTGACCAATAGGATGATAGGAAACCAGCTTTCACGCCTCACCGGAACGAATATACTAGCCAATTATAAGTAGGGTGGGGGCGGGTCCTGGAAAATCTTAATTGAGATCCAGCAGCAGTTGATGCTGCGTTCATGACGGGGAAGAATGTAGTAATTTCACATGACACTGATGCACCAGAGTATTGACGCTTGAAAGCAAAAATGCTGCCTCAGTGCTAAATTTTATACATGGGCTGTTTGAATTTGCAATTTTAGCTAATATTTATAAGTAAATAAGAATAATCTGAATAATAAAACGCACAAATGTCTGCTTTGACATATTTGGAGAGGAAAACCTTGACAAATGAATCCTTTGGGTTAAATAAAACACATTAGATTGCACACTATTGTTGTATACTGTAGTTTCAAATACAAATCAAAGGTGGAGAAAGACATAATGCATATAAAAAGATAATGTTTTACATGTTTAACATCAGCAGCAGCAAAAAAAAAGTAAACTTTGTATGTGTTTCTATTAAAAGATAAGTCCTCCATATTAGATTCTGCTGCTTCTTAGACTCTGCTGCTACAACAGTGGCATGTACACTCACAAAAACCCACACTATTAGGTAGCAACTACAGGAAGTGTCTTCATGAACGACTATATCATCTGAGTCAGACATGAGAAAGTCACACACACACCATCAAGAAACAATAAACCACATAAACACACATTACATCATTACTGCAGTTTGTCACTTAAGTTTATTAATGTGTTTGTACTTTCAAGCAGCAAGCAGATAAAAAAGAGAAAGAAAAGAAAATGATGGGAGCTTATTTGTTCATCTTTTTGTTGTTCTAGACCAGAAAAGAGACGCTTCTCAGTAGATTCCACCATCTTTCAAACACATTATCAGCTGAATGAATGCTTTTGTGATCAAAACTTTATAAAGATACGCCTTATTGTAGTGGTGTGTGTGTTTCAGATTGTAGGGTGCTCCTATAGTGGCTCAGTAGAAAACGGCTCCTGTCTTAGCATATATAATGGTTCATCTCATTTAAGATGAAAATGGTTGCGGCAGTTTGTCACCCTCTGAGATTTTCACGTCATCTGATTTAGTCTGAGACCCCCAAAGTGTTAATGAAACCGAGACAAAGCAGTGAAACTTCTTAAATGACATTTTGTATGCTTAACCATTTATATATATATATACCAGAGAATATATTTTCTAATAATGGCTTGTATATGCTCACTGGTTCTCACTTTATTAGCTACACTAATGCAGTCCAATACAACGCATCATGCTACGTCAGAGGTAACTTGCAACAAAAAAACCAATCCCAGTAATAAAAGTGCACTTTTATTACTGGGATTGGTTTTTTTGTTTTTTTGTTTGCAGTGGTATTCAACTGCATTGAATATATTTGTGAGGTGATTGTGAATTATATATGCCACCACACATACCAACACGAGCTGGGAAACAGTATAATGCAGTGCAGTGCAACACCATCACGAACTGTGACCTCTGTGTAGAATTAACACCTTTCTATTAAAAACGTATCTATTAATAGCTGTTGTACTGCAGTGCATTAGAATAAAAACAAAATCAAGCATAAATCAAGTTTATTCTAACCGTATATTAACTAATTATTTTATTTTTTGTATTCCAGATGAGCTTTTTTTTTTATTTTTTTATTTTTTTAATACTAACAAATGCATGCTTTAAATATATGGTCTAAAATCTAAAATATGTGTAATTTCTCTGATTGGATATTAAGGAATTTAAGACCCAAACGTCAAAAGATGTCAGACGGCTGAGGGTTCAGACCGACGAAACTGAAACTCCAGGTCCTCATTATCTCATCTTCATCTAGCCTGTGAGGAAAAGAAAGAAAGAAAGAAAATGAGTGAGTTGATATGCAAACGTGATAATAGGTGATAATAATGCAACGATGAGTAATTGCAATAACAAAGGCATAATGTAACAGAAACAAGCATTTTACTTTGGCACCAGGTCCATGAAAGAGAAAAAGCCTCTGTTGAAAGAGGAAAGAAAGAGCCACACTTATGTTAATGAAGCAGAAAAATTCAATCTCTGAAGCATGCAGGTTTGACGCAGGTCTAGTGGTTTTCTATATCGGTCTCCTCCCAACTGCGCGGCCAATCCAGGTAAGAAGACATCCAGATATAGGCCCTCCCTCCTCCGTTTTCTTTTCTTTTTTTTTTCTTGTTAATTGAATCATGCCCTGCCCACATCTTCCTCAGAGTCACCCATATGCCTCTACACAAACGGACACTTTATTTAAGTTATTTACTCATATATTTCACTCCAGAAAGAAACGTTCTTCCTCTTTGTCACTTCGAGACCGTGGCTGCACCCACACAAAAAAAAGAAAGAAAGAAAGAAAAGAAACTGATCCACTGACGTTATTTCACATTTTGGAGGAAACGCTTTAAGACTGTAGGAGGCGATATATAGTAAATCAGTGATGATCATAGCTGTGATCTGGGCTGAAATAATAGAAAAGTCATTCAGACGCACGGCCTGAAGCAACGCATGAAGCCAAGAAGCCGAGCCTCACGGTAAAATCAATACATAACCCCCATTGATGGCTTTATAAAACAGTTTAGCCAATATGATGAGCCAATATTTTAAAAAGGCATTTGGAAAATATTATTAGAATTAAGCGGAACACTAAGGATCTTCTTTCACGAAGTTGTGTTAAATCAAAGTAGAATTAAAACAGGTTCCGACTCTAGGTTCTGTTAAGCCAGCTGAATTGAATAATCCGTGTATAGATAACTTTTGATAGGCGAAAAAAATAAGGAAAACAGGAGGCATGTTGTCTTTAATACAGACTGATGGTCTTTCCATTGATAAAGCCGTTTTTCTACTGTGTGTTCTTTGTTCTTAAATCATCTAAAATATGACACATCCGTTTTTGTGATTCAACGCTGTGTCTGGGCCTCACCTGTAACAACAATGACCAATTGCTTTCAGAAAGGGGGTGAAACATCTGGCGAGACCAACAAATTGATCCTGAAAGAGATCATTGTGGACCTCAGGAAGAACCAGCCCAGCCACCACCACCTCACAATCAAACCTCAAATAAAGTGCAGATAACGAAATCTTTGAGCTGGTCCATACTGGAACCACTGTAAAGAGGGTCCAGCAGCGTATGCAATTTGTGCGCCGGAGGAGCAGAGTACGCCTACCTGCTAACATTCTCACTTCCTTCTACGGAGGTAGCTACTATAGAGGGCATCCTGAGCAGCTGCATCTCTGATTGGTCGGGGGCCCGGAGCGCCTCTGACTGAACGTCCCAAGAGAGAGGGTGGTGACGTCGGAGGGTTAATTCAACGTTTTACTCCCCTTTACTTCTCACCATTGACTGTTGTCGCTGCTGCCCTCTTGTGGGAGGTTCCGCAGACCACGGAGCAGAGCACTGCTCCAATAATGACCTCTGCGCCGTATTGCCGTGAAATATTACCCTGTAACTAAACTGTGCAATATATTTGCCTTTTATTTATCTTTTTTTTATATATATACAAAAGTTTTATATGTATATTTATTCTATTGTTGTATATATTGTTTCTGTCAGGAAAAGTGGGTCCGGTCGATAGGTGAACCTCAGATGGAGGAGGAACAATGCGGTTTTCGTCCCGGACGTGAAACCATGGAGCAGCTCTTTACCCCAGGGTTCTGGAGGGGAAATGGGAATTTACCCAACTGGTCCACGTGTGTTTTGTGGATTTGGAGAAGGCTTACGACCGTGTCCTCAAAGGTATCCTGTGAGCGGTGCTCCGGGAGTATGGGGGTGGAAGGGCCCCATAGGGGAATTCAGTCCCTGATTCAAGGGAGATATAGGAGAAATTTCTAGGCGCAGCCTGGTGGGGGAGGATGTCGGTTTCCATGGTCGGAGGATCTCGTTCCTGGTGGGATGAAAATCAGCACCCCTAAGTTTGAGGCCATGCTCCTCAGTCGGAAAAGGGTGGATTGCCCACTCCGGGTCCGGGATTTCATTTTTGATGTAAATCTAAATGACGAATAAAGTCTGTCTAAGTTTAAGTCTGAATGAATTGTTCTGTGTACCAGTAATTAAACAGACAAATACTGTAAAATGTTTTCTGAACACACGATTAACATAGCAAATGAACATTACTGTAATATAGGGCTAACTATGATGTCAACAGTCGTGATAATTCACTGTCGACCAGCCTTGAGTTGTGCTGCGCAAAAACAAAAAAAAAGTTCACGAGGTTAATTGAGGCCAAATCCGAGGCGCGCGCAGGCACACACACACACACACACACACACACACACAGAGAGAGAGAGAGAGAGAGAGAGAGAGAAATCTCGAACATTTCAGTCCCTGAACACGTTTTTGAATAACGCCAGCTCTGTATAGGTAGAACAAGCTGAGGAGCAGACCGCATGTGACTTTCGTTTTCAGTACGAGTCACTTGCAGGCAAATACGCATCTTCTATGTTCTGCTTTCTGGCTAAGCAAGCCACGTGGAGCAGACTGCAGTCCCCTTTTTCTTGTTGTATTCGTCTTATTTTGAAACTAGTTGAATCAGCCCTTAGACAATGAAACAGAGATCTACAAGCATGGCAGTGTAAACCGCAATCAAATGGGTAGTCATTTCATCACGACGCCACAGCTAACGGTATTGCTGTCAAAGAACCTGATATTATTTTTTTTTGCCGTTTGAGTTCAAAGCCAGACTGAAGTGGCTGTAATGAAAGGGAAATATGTCTAAAAAAGAACAACAACAACTTAACAACATTTTACTCGCATTGCTGAATAATTCATATAGAAACAGGGAGCAGGCGTTTGAGGCCTGCATGGTCTAAAATATCTCCAACGCATGGGCCTAATATTATTTAACTGTATTATTGTTTTGAATTCAGTTTGAGTCCCCTGTTCTCAGTTATATAGGTAATGTTGTCATATTTTCTTCGATTGAAACGAATACAGATAAAGTATACCTTTTTTAAAAAAAAACATACAAACAGTAGTAGGCTACTTAATATTTTAGTTGTTGCTATGAAATGTTAAAAAAATGGAAATTAAGTGTCTCCAAATGTAATAACGAACTAATTATGATTGTTTGGTCGGCGCCACTCCGGTTGCCTCCCATCATCAAAAACTTGGTTGCTAGGCGCCGGGTCAGGTTGGCCCACGCGCTAGCTCGGTCGCAGCGGCTCAGGACTAACCCTCCATCCGATCATGTAATTTCGTTGTATGATGTATAGTGTATAGCCTACGTTGTATAATGACAAATAAAGCACTTTACCTTACCTTTACTTTACCTTTAGCAATATGCATTATCAACGGAGGCGCTAATGACAGCGGTGCCCTTTACCACACTTTATTATGCACAATTGTTTTTATTTGTTTCCTAATTTTATTTTATAGTTATTTAGTATTGTTATTTAATTTTAATTATTACTGTTTTTGTGTATCCTGGGTAACACAGGGTACTGCATATCTTGTACCCTATTGAGCAATTTCACTGACAAAACAGCCAAACAACAACAAAAACACTAGCCTGAGATAGTAGGCCTACTGCCATGACAAATTTTATTGTAAAGCTCAACAAAAGTATTTACCTCTCGTCAAAAGCGCTAACTTGTATCGCAGATATTAAACGAGACTAATTAAAATACAGACCACTCACTTGAGCCAAAATACTGGTCGAGGTAGTTCCTCACTTCAGGCTGAGCGAGATGCCAAGCGGTGAGTCCCTCGTTGTTGGCTGCCCGGGGGTTCGCGGTCTGTATAATAATCAGCTTGACCACCTCCAGGTGTCCCTCCTTGGCGGCCAGGTGCAGCGGCAGGTTTCCCCATTTGTCCAGGAGGTTCACGTCTGCCTGGCCGTCCACCAACGCACGCACGGTTTCCAGAAAACCTTCGCGCGCGGCGTCGTGCGTCACGGTGAGACCGCAGGACGGGTCAGGTATGTTGGGGTCTGCCCCGGCGTTCAGAAGTGCCTTGACGAGCCCCTCGTGTCCCAACTTCACCACCTGCGGACAGAGGTAGGAGCAAAATACACAAATGAGGGAGGCGAAGAGGAAGTAAGAAGTGGCCAAAATATGGGCCGTGACCAAAACCTAACCACTTTTTCAGGCTGTACCCCTTTAACAGCAGTCTCTCTGAACGCAGGGTGTGTAAATGATAAAAATATTAATGGGCGTGCCAGGGCCTGTGCACTGTGAATGCTAGCTCACAAAAATGCCTTAATCTTATTTACTATCCATGTGTTTTCTGGACATGTGTGAAGAGCTATTGTCACTGCAGAATTAATATGTAGCAATAACATCCTTAAAATTTGATTTGCCTAAATGTATGTGTAAATACTTAAATAAAACTGAAACTGAAACATTACAAACCAGTATCATTACCATCAGGAGACAAAATTAACTTGAAAATTAGCACACAAACGATGTTAATTATTATTCTTAGACTATTAATGTACACAAGTAAATGTAATGTTAGTGATGTTTGATTAGTATCTTATTATGGCTGAATATGTGCTTAGTGCAGCTTGTAAAGGACAGTACTAATGATAAAATATGAAAAGGCTGTTCTATAAAGTAAAATAAGAAGGTAATTCAAAGCCTCCTAAAGCTTAAAAAGTACAAGTGTAAGTGAGTATCCTCCTTGTAGGGTAGTTGCTAGCTAAAGAGTTCAAATAGAGAAAAAAAAAGAGTGAAACTATTGTTGGAAGTTAAAGACAAAAGCTATTTCCCCAGAACTATGGCTTCTTTATCTCTTTTTAATGCAGTTTGTCATTAATAATTGATGCATTCGCCCTTCCTTTAGTGAACTATGGTTTGTATGAATTCAAGAAGAAACATCTTTATTGTTTTTGGCAAGTAATACCCTCAGCAGCTATTTCCTCATCTCCACCATTTTGTCTGTCCATGCTTCAGACTTCACTCCAAGCCTCAAATGTTACTCGTCTAGTATTATGCATGTCTTTTCTCACATTAATACTAAAAGTATTGTTACGATTCTTTATTACACCTGCATAACATCATTTTCATGTAGAAATATGTAATCTAACATTATTGTCTTCCTGTTGTGATACTGACCATGTGATAAAATAACTTTTTATTGTTCTATAAAAAACACAAGAGCATTTATTTATATTAATCTTTATAGTTGAAACGATTTCACATGAAATAATTAATTCCGGCAAAACAGTGAATTTTGGTAATCTGTTTACTTTGACTTCTTAAATCAGATAGGCTTCAAAGTTCTTATTCCTGTCTACCAACAACAGATTTTTTTATATAAAAAATATTTATTTAGCCGTTTCGATTTAGAATAATAATGAACAAAACCTGGTGGATGTTTTAAGACAAAATATGAATAGGACTTATATCCTGTAGGCCTAAACCAGCACAATCAAATGAGGAAGTCTAGCAAGCTACTTGTAGCAGTCAGGAAAACAAACATACACATAACAAATTAGATAATATGACTAACTTCACTTGAAAAACGAGCAAATCTGAAAGATTATATGCCAACCTGCAGTGCGGTCCTCTTGTATCTGTTAAGTCCATTGACATCTGCTCCCTCATGCAGTAAAGACAATACACCATGTAGGTTTCCAGAGGCAGAGGCATTGCAGAGCTTGTCAGATGGTGACCCGTCAGCCATTCTTGCGAAAAATAAAAATGAACAAAGAAGATCCAGGTGTTGCAAGTGGCTTTTTGGAAAAATGTGTATAGTCCAGCATGTCAGGGTGATGTTAAATATAGCTATCTCAGAAGCACCTCCCTTCTACCCTTGCATCATGCATGGGCATGATCTGCACAGCCCTTCTTCTGAAACTGTAAAAAACAATTTTAAATGTTTATGATGAACCTAGCGTAAAATAGCACAACAAATATTATTTCACTTAATGTATTTTTATAGAAAACTTTCTTTCTTTGTTCCTTTCTCTCTCCCTTTCTTTCTTTCTTTCAAAATATAATTATAAGTCACACACCCTTTCATTGTTCTGATTCCTTTACAGTAAAGACAAATAAAAATGCTTCTTGCTGCTTTTTTTTTTTACCTTTACTCATGCATATAGATCAATTAATTTTACACCAATGAAAGGAGACTTAAGATAATTATTTATTAGTCTCATATCAGGGAGAGGATTTTTTTTTCAAACCATTGTGATTAATGGATTGAAAGGTGAATCATTAAAGTAAGACAGAAAGCCTTATCTCTATTATCTGCCTAATTTAAAGTCGAAATTAAAATAGATTACAGTACATCAGTGTGTAATAGTCAATGTTAGCATGTTACACACATTTGAAGAAGGGACATATTCAATTTTGATTCTTTTTGGGTAATTGTAGGCAATGATCATAGATTAACAACAACAACAACAACAACAAAAAGCACATTGCCTCCACTGCTAAATCAACACACTGATTCAACTGCTTTCACTGAGTAGGCAGTGGAATGAGTGTGTCATATCGAGCGAGAGGTCCATCAGTATGTGTTTTTGTGTGTCTTTCAGTCCTATAGTGGTAAAATATGATATACACTGTATACCTGCAGCTGTAAAAATTTTGGTAAGTTTGTTTTGGTGTCTTAAATTAGTAATAATGATATCCAAAAACAAAAAACAGACAAAAAAAAAAAAATAACAAAAAAATAACAAAAACAAGGAAGCACAAATCAAAACAAAACAGAAACACCACAAAGAAAACTCACATAAGATGAAAACCATAACTCAAGCCTTCCTTCCTTTATGTAGTTCGTCAGTAGGTGCCATCCTTTTTCTCCATAGCGAGGAAAGCTGAACATGCAACGAAAATAACGTCAATAAAAATAAAGAAATGAATTATCCGACGAAACGGCATATCTGCGCTCACTGTTATTCAAATTTGTGATGTCATTCACTGTCACTTCCCGCTCATTTTCGAAATAAAATGCCGAACTATGAAAAGTGCTTCTGTTTTCGGCGTTCGTTTATATTGTCAGCGGGGGAAAGCGAGAGAGAGAGATGAGAGATGCGAGTCGATGTGCGCCAAAAGATCGCCAAGTCATTGCCAGCCTCCTTTCATTTTTCAAAACAGTCCTCCTTCCGATTTCGATTATCCTCCACGAACAACTGTCACAACGAATATCTTGAACGTCCACATCCTGAATTATCCTCAGTGGCATCACAAAATGTGCTCATCTGAAGTGATTGCAGAGTTTGGGAAGCGGGGTGTTTGTCCTTGCAGCTTAACTGAATAATATTTTTGAAACACTTAACAAAAAAGGATAAGATGGTGTGATTGGGTGAAGCTAAGTGATGGGCGGAAGCTGTCTTTTCGGAGCTTTGGAAAAGAAATGCCCACATTCATCCATTCTCGCGATACAGGCTTTTTATTCCAGAGACCACGGTCATATTGTAGTGTTCTGGTATAGTGTCCTATTTCATATTTTATTATAATTTCCATGTTGCTATCGCCGCTTTGGGAGTAAGATATGTTTTTTGTTTTTTTTTTATAGTGCGATATCATAGGCTGTGGGGAATGTCTTTCATGTCCTCGTGCTGCCCTCTAGTGGGGTCTGCAGCGCTGGACACTAAGCCTGATGCAGCGTATGAAATACAGTTGTCTTGTGCACTTTAAAATAACGTGTACAGTGACTTTTCTATTAATAGAATTTAGTGAGATAAACCCCAAATAACACCACATGAAAAATAAATATTTGATGACATCAGGTCATTTGGGTGGTGCTCCCATCTGTCAGTGGGTATTTAATTAATGTACGATAAAGTCACAAAAGCTGGCTGATTTTGTGCTTTTATTTTCAATTATTCATTTATGGCTGCCAGGGGCCAAACAGAGTTTGTCCAGTCATTTATAAACTGGCATGTGTCGCCAATATGAGTTCAAAGTTTCTGCTCCTGTTTCTCACTACTGCGACACCTGTCGGTTGTCTGTGCAAACTGCACATAATGTTTATAAATCCTTGAATTGCATTTTGGCCTGTTATTATTGTGTGTCTCTCTACTTGGAAATGGGGCGTACTAAAATATAACTCACACCCAGCTAGGCTTATTTTTCCACCTATGTGTCAAACAGATCACGTATCATTAATGCAGACTGCTATGTCAGTGGCCCTCAAAATGGGATGAAGAGGTTTTAAGACAAACCGGGATTATACGATACACATATAGTTAATAAAGGCTAAATGGTCTGTTGCATTAAGACTCGGCATTAAAAGTATGTGTCGATCTCTACAGTTTACATGGTGGGCGATAAATCCTATTGTGGGGACTCTTTTAAGAACTAAATTGGCAGATTAAACATTTTGATGAAGAAAAACAAAGGTCTTTCTGGAAAAAAATGGAAAAGAGAAGCGGCCATGTTAACAAAGCTAAAAGAAAAGTCACCATCGAGTATTGTTAATCTGACGGCCTCTGCTCGAATTTTACCTTCATATACAGTCCGTGAGTTTGCAACATCTGCAGCCACTTTACGTCCTGCCGTAAAGCAATGGACTAGCTCACAATAATGATATGAGATAATCGAACAGTTCGCCGTTACTTTACTGAATTCTGTCCACCGGAGGCTGTTAAATCCAGATAAAGTTTGATATTTCCAATTTGCCAACCTTTCGCTCGTCGCCACGCCAAAGAAAACAGTTTTATTGATACTCAGTGCCATTCTGTGGGGCGAGAAAGCGGCGAGAGCCAGTGGAAGAAGAATTGCTTTTAGCCAGTCATTGCCATGGCCTCCCAAAGCGGCGATAGCAACATGGACAGAGAAATGATTTTAGCCGACTTTCAGGTGTGTCTCCTTTTGTGTCCATAATATTGTATTCAGTGTGTAGCAGTCTGTCTGACGTTGTTAAAATGGTTAGGGCTGCTGTCAACAAGGCTGCAGTCGTAAACAGCAGAGCTGAGCTGAGCTCTCTGTGGTTAGCATACTAAGCTAACAAACTGACAGGTTGCTAACTGATTCTGAATACACTTATTAGCTGTATGCTCGCTAACCACACAGCGGTTTCCTAAAGCTGCCGATACAAACTGGGGAATAATTAGTGTTTTTTCGCTGGTTTCAAGTTTGACTACTTGACAAATAACGATGGTCTAACTGGAGAGCTGCGGCGCTCACGATGGCTGTCAGCTTGTTTACATATTCCCGTTGTCTTTTCAGTGTTTTAAATCCTCGCCAGAAACGGTGTCACCTTCAAAGACGCCAGGTGTTTAGTCCAGTTTGCATTTGCATCACAAACAGCATTTACCCTCGGGACAAATAAAGTCTATCTATCTATCGCCTTGTTGATTTACATTGGCATTTAAACACAAATTTAACAGTAACTTCTGTAAAATATGCACTTAATTAATAATAGACCTCCTCTTTGGTAGCCTACTTCTCACGAGTTTGTTATTTTGGCCTTGTATTTTTGCAAGTTCACTTTAATAATGTTTGACAACTGGCCTAGCCAGCACGGTGGTATAGGTTTTGTTTTGGAGTGTAAATGACTGTCTGTTGTTTAACTAGGTCATCAATATCAGAACATTTACACACTTTTCAAACTAGTTCATTGAGTCAAAACTAAAATATTTTTTGTCTTTGCACATGTAACTGAAATCCACTTCTGTTTATACTCGAAAAGAGACATGACACTTGCCCTGTAGCCTTTGGTCTCGTAGAGCGCAAACATTGCGCTAATATTTGTAATTCTTAAGTCAATCTGTTTATCTCGGATAAGATATTAAGGGTTATGCGTCACTGGGGAGTCTGCTTAATAACTGTGGCAGAGGTAAGCAATATCAAAGTGCAGTGAGGTGCATTAAACAGGAAGTGTCTTAAAATGGATAAACAGTACTTTGTTATAGTATCAGGACAGCCCTTAAATCTGCCATGTGCGCTGTCTAATTTAGACTTTTCCACCGAGCGTCCTTCTATGTAAACTTTGCATTTTATTCTACATATTCTTCATTTGTATAAGTGGTATAAGTTTAATTCCATTTGTTTAGATTCTTAATAGATCTAATATGGATTAAAAAAAAATATTTTACAAATGTCTTAAAACTTCTGGTAAGCAGCAGAGATGTTACATCATCACTAGCTCCTAACCCTGACCTAAATAGTCTAAATGCATGTCCACAACGAACGAAGTCAGGGTTACTAATCTAACACCAAAGAAGCTTTTGGCACTATCTAGTCTTTGCTAAAGAAAAATCCACAGCATTTCTACAAGGTGCAACCCCTTTGTTATTTTATAGACCAACTGAGCGGAACTCAAAATCTCTGTAGAAGTTTAAAACCATTTTTCTAGTGGTGTTCAAGTGGTGTATCCTGAGCCAGTTTTGATGTTGTAATGCTTTCCTCATCATGAACACACCTTGTTTGGCATGGTTTGGAAACTTCAGGAGACTTTTTTGGGTCTATCAGTACAACTTCCAGCAGCAGAAATGTACAGCTACTAGTATCCATAATGTGTTTTTATGCATGTTAAGCATAGTCATTAAAATATATTGCTGTTGTTTTGATTCTTCCTCATGTGTTTTGTTGTAAAATGTTTATGTAACATAATTTACATGTTTCATATAACAAACTGGAGTCAATCTCATATAATATATTTCTGTCTCATAATTATATGTTTTTTTTCTTCTCACAGGCTTGCACTGGAATTGACAACATTGCAGAGGCAATCACTCTGTTAGAGCTTAATAACTGGGATTTAGTGGTAAGTTCATTATCTGAAGGCTTTGGGCTTTTCTCTTAGACATGCAGGCTTAGTTTATCTGGAGTACAAGTTCGAGAGAGCAGTTGATGTCTAATAGCACACACAGTAATTTATAATGGCCAAATCCTTTCTTTGTTTTATTCAGTGTTTTTTCTTAAGCAGGCCACATTTAGGCAGGTCACATCTCACCCAGGGTACTATGAGGGTGAATTTATCCTGAGAGGTTTATTAGTGAATGTTGTGCTTAGAGATACTGTGAGTAAGGATGCGTCCTGCCAGTCCTGATGAACCCCTTAACAGTGAAATGCATATTGGAAGGTGCAGTCTATATTTAGACTGATGCTGGCAGGAGCTCAAATCAGCCAGGACAGACAGTGAGAACGAAACTCACTGCAGCTGTAAAGCTGATGGCTTGCAGTTCCTCTGCAATAGGTTTTGGTTTTTATAAAAACATACCTGCTGCAGTGTTTCCAACAGACAGTTGTTTAGAAGAGCAGAAAGTTATGCAACTGGTTTTGAGATTAATTCACTGTTTAGATGATGATCTAAACAATATACATTCATTAATTTTCTGTGGGAAAATACTACCAGGTTGTGGTTTTCCTTTAAATGTTAAAATTTTATTCCAGAAAGATTTATCCAAAGTTCAAAATGGGCAAACTGTAAATGGACCGCTATAACTAGCTTCTCCACTGCCCATGGAGACGTCCGTCATATTGGTCTTAAACTATATTGCCATATACATTTCATGTTTTACAAACATAGTGCCTTCCTTATGCTCTTCATATTTATCAAGGTTCCCCATTGCTAGCTGTCATTAACAAATATATTTCCATAATAATAATAATAATCCCACTTCAGTCACCTTCTATGCTCTGAACATATGTTGCAGTGTACTGATGAGCTCCCTTCATGCCGCTTTTTCTCTATAACAAACACCAGACTTAGTGCACCACCTGATTTGATTACTTAATGTATATGTCTTTATGTTTTAATATAAACTGTATTTTCTGAAATGAAGATAAGATTTTATTTGTCACATGCACAGTTATACATAGTACAGTGCACAGTGAAATGTATTAATGAATCCAAGACAACAGCTTTTGGTTTTCCTAAGTAGCAAGGCAGAGAGTAGACTTTTTTCATACTACATTTGTATCTGAGCAATAGTGCTTTTGGTACACATTAGCTGCTGAACATGACACTATTTGCAGAACAGCATATTGTTTCATTAAAAGCTTGATGCCTTCACAATTCACATTTTGACTTCTCAGAAGGAAATGCACGGTACTAACGGTTAACAAGGGCTCTGTTGTGTTCTGCTGTCCATTAAGCCAGGGAAGTGAGACGGTGAGCTAGCACGCACAACAACAGGACCATACGTAGATTTGCCATTCATCTGCTGGGCAGAAACTAGTTAATAACACAAAAAGGATTTTCTAACCTCTAAACAAACAGAATAATTATCGAAGGGGCAGCCACAGCTTAATCAAAAAGTGGAATTTTCCGTTGTAAACTTATAAACAATGAGGAATGTGTGGAATTTGGTAAACTGCAGACACGCACATTAGTGAGACCAACGATCATTGGCTGCATTGGAGGTCAGCCACAAGATATATGCGGCACTAGGAGGAAACAAATCTTTGCCTCACAAGCATGTCAGGCAGCATTGTCTTGGTATGAACCCTATTAGTTCATTCATTTTTAATATAAGACCCTTAAGTTTCTTTTAAATCAAATCAGATTTCCCCTACATTTTATTATCGCACCAGCACATGCAACACTAACTTTAGCAGGCTTGTTTTTCAGTCTATCATACTGAGTGTTCGAGACAAATCCAATCAATTGTCCCTTCAAACAAAAGCACACTGCAAAGCTGACACCGTATACATTTGTCCTTTCAGCTCTCTTTGTTCTGATCTGTCGTCCTCTCTGAATATTCCAACACTGTCACGTTTTTACAGGGTTTGTTTGAAAACCTTCGAAAACATCACACACTCCTTGTGAATCTGACAAACAAAATGTTTCAGAGTTAGCCAATATAATTAGTAATTTTGCCTGGTTATATGTGGAGTGATTAGTTGATCCAACTAGTCATCTTAACTGGTAATTTAGTTGCCGCCAAAATAATACATAAAAATACACACATGGACAAAATTGTTGGTACCCTTCCGTTAAAGAAATATAAACCCACGGTCACTGAAATAACTTGAAACTGACAAAAGTAATAAGAAATAAAAATTTACAGAAAATTAACTAATGAAAATCAGACATTGTCTTTCAACAATTGTGATTCAACAGAACCATTTTAAAAAACAAACTAATGAAACTGGCCTGGACAAAAATGATGGTACCCCTAGAAAAGATTGAAAATAATTTGACCGTAGGGACATGTTAAACTAAGGTGTCCTCTAATTAGCATCACAGGTGTCTTCAAACCTGTAATCAGTCAGTCTGCCTATTTAAAGGGTGAAAAGTAGTCACTGTGCTGTTTAGTGTTCATGGTGTGTACTACACTGAACATGAACCACAGAGTGTGAGAGTTCTCCCAGGAGATTAGAAAGAAAATTACAGACAAGCGTGTTAAAGGTAAAGGCTGTAAGACCACCTCCAAGCAGCTTGATGTTCCTGTGACTACAGTTGCTCATATTATTCAGAAGTTTAAGGTCCACAGGACTGTAGCCAAGCTCCCTGGACGTGGCTGCAAGAGAAAAATGATGAAGAGAAGGATAATACGAGTGGTAACCAAAGAGCCCAGTACATCTTCCAAAGAGATTAGAGGTGAACTCCAAGGTCGAGGTACATAAGTGTCAGATCACACCATGCGTCGCTGTTTGAGCCAAAATGAACTTAATGGAAGACAACTGAGGAAGACTCCACTGATGAGTTGGAATTCGCTCTAATGTATATTGACAAGCCACAAAGCTTCTAGGAGACTGTCCTTTGGACAGGTGAGACAAAACCGGAGCTTTTTTGGCAAGTCACATCAGCTATATTTTCACAGATGCAAAAATGAAGCATCCAAAGAAAAGGACACAGGATCAACTGTGAAACATGGACAAGGCTCGGTTATGTTGTGGGGCTGCTCTGCTGCATCTGGCACAGGGGGATTTGAATCTGTGCAGTGTACAGTGCAATCTCAAGACTATCAAGGCATTCTGGAGTGAGATGTGCTGCCCTGTGTCACAAAGCTTGGTCTCAGTCGTAGTCCACCAACTGGATAATGACCCAAAACACACAGCTAAAAATTCCCAAGAATGGCTGAGAACAAAACATTGGACTATTCTGAAGTGGCCTTCCATGAACCCTGATCTGAAATCCTATTGAACAATTGAAAAGCATTGTCTGATTTTCCTTTCAGTAAAATTTTATTCATTATTGTTTTTGTCAGTTTCAAGTTATTTCATTGTCCATCGTGGGTTTTTATTTCTTTAACGTAAGGGTACCAACAATTTTGTCCACGTCTGTACGCTGCACATAGTCTCTTAGTAAATAGTGCTCATAGTGAACTTGTTTTTTGTGTATTTCCTGATGAGAAGACGGGATATGGTGAACTTTGTGGTTTTGGAAGCTGCTAATTAAAACACAACACTAACATTATATTGTGATAAATAACTGACTTGTGTTGTCATTACAGGCAGCTATCAATGGCGTGATACCACAGGAGAATGGGATCTTACAAAGGTAATGACCACATTGCCACACATTTACTGTTAACCTGAGAAAATATATCCTCTGACATTGCAACACAGTAGGATGCTACCTGAGGTCATGCACATCACATATGACTTTCATTGCTTTGTGGTATTTTTGTCGCACTAGAAAGATCATGTAAAGGAGTTTGAGAGAATGCCAAAGAGATATGAATAGCTGGGTATGGGGCTTAGCTATATATAACTAGGGGAATATGTGCCTGCAGCACCGATGCACTTCTAGAGGATGGATGCGTGTTGCAAAAAGGAAATGAAATACTGAATGAACGTCGAAGTCTGATTGTATTAACAGGAAATCGAACTCCCCCACCCCACACTATGACTAGGCTATGTGAACTTTAGCCATGGTTATAGTGGGTGCAATTTGTACACCACTTAAAGTGTGCAGAACTTCATCACATATCATGAAATAATATTTGAATGTTAAATCTTAGAGGATGCGCTCAGTAAGTAGATACATATACCTATCCATATACATACATAAGCAGCAAATTACACCAAAATAGTGGCTACTGAGTTGGAGGGTATTGCTCCTGCCGTTGTTTCTGTTCTGTTGTTTAACAGAGGAATAATATAAAAGACTGCAACTGCAAGGAAACTTTCTGCCAAGAATGGAGTGTACACAGTTTCTGAATAGAAAAGGTTTCTTTAAGAGTCTTTGTGCCCTTCACTTTCCTTCGACGGTTAGTTGACACTCATGAATGAACTGAGCTAATCTTAACCCTCTCAAACTGGAGACATTCTGTTAAACCGTTTTATTTTGTGTACACACTTGTGTGCATGTGTGCACATGCATGCATGCGCTGTAGTGTGCTTAAGGCCCTTGGGCCATGAGAATATTGCTGGTCTTTCTCGAGGGCACACATTGCTGTGAATGGAGGCTCGCTGACCAGCAGCCAACCCATTTACTAAGTGGCTGGCATTGGTAAGAGTAGACTGGCGTTGCCCAGTAAACAGACGTTGTCGTGACCTGAGCTGGGGCCAAATGCATTTTCAATTGCTGTTTTGGGACACCTCTTGAAATGAATGGGACAAGAGTGCCATCTAGCTGTAGCAAAGCAGGAGACTGCACCAGCCACCGCCAACATTTTAACGGTCTATAATAAACTGTGCCAAGTTTAGGTGAAACTGCAGTCTGAATCCTTTTTTCATATGTAGAGCCACTGCTATAACCTAGTATCTGTTCCATACACCTTCAAGAAATGAATGAATATTCTCATCAAGATCTCTGTCATTTCCCCTAGCACCCCACGATACTTTTGTGGCAAGTGCCAGTTTTATTTTGGGCCAGATACTGTTCCGATAGTCTTCAGCTATTCCTACTGTGACCATTAAATATGCTATATTTCATGTCGTTACATGAAACTTTTGTTGGTAAATCTCTATTAAGGGTACAAAAGGGTTTGTGCGTTTGTCATTTTACACTATCACAGTTTTTTGATGCTTTAATGTCGCAATGAAGTTCTACAACCATCTAGGTGTCAAATAAAGTTAGGTCCCAGTCCAAGTTAGTTTCGAATGTAGGCATTACGTGCAGAAAGTCAGCGTCTGTAAAGTATTAAAAATGAATGAATGAAGATAACGTTTAAATGTCCAATAATATGAGAGCCCCTGAAAGTTGAAACTGTCTTAAAAAATGGTTGCAATTCCCACACCTTTCCTCCAGTTTATATGTGTCAATAGAGTGCTTTGAAATGACTGCATTAATTTGTTATTGAACACTGAACATAATCGTGAAGAAGCCCCATCCACTATACCATTCTTTCTATTCTATTTGTTTGGTTGCTCACTTAGGTGGCTCTTCGAGGAGAGTTATGATATGTTTCCATATGCTTGGATCTTAACGTCTCTCCCGATTGTTCCAGCCTGTTTGTGTAGGTTTTGTGGCAGTTGACCTGTGCCTCATGACAGTGACCTCATCAATGTTGTGGGCCAAATAGAATAGAGCCTTTGTTTAAAATACTGACTCTGGCACTGTGCACTTACAAGACAGTTGCTGTGCACACTTCAAGAACAAAGGGCACACTATGCTCATGGTAAAGAGGAAAAAGATTTACTGTGTTGTGTGAAGTATGGGTCATATGATGAGGAAGCCTGAGGGGACAAAACGTGAGCAGAAATATTCGCCTGTCCTTTATGACCTTTGACAAAATATTATGTCTTTAAATTATCACATGAAGACAAGTAACCTTGTCACATTTGTGCAGCAACTTTTCCAGTGAGGCGAGCCAGTCCTCCAGTTACGGACCTCCCAGCCATGCAGAAGCAGCCGATGCAGCAGCAGGAAGTGCAGTTCCTCCCGCCTCTTCTTCGTCTTCATCCTCTTCTCCTCCATCATCCTCGACCTCAGCTTTTTGCCCCATCAACCCCACCTCCCGACACATTGTAGAGCGTCAATCCCGAATGCTCAACTTCAGAGTGGAGTACCGGCAACGCACTGTAGAGCTGGTGCTCGAGGAGGCTTGCACAGTTGGTGAGCATCGCGCACACACGCACACTGATCTACATGTACGTAATATTTCCTGAGGGGTAAGCAGTTATTTTTCCTCCTCACTGGATGTCTTTGTCCAAATCCAACTCACAGGAGAAATCAAACAAATCCTTGAGACAGAGCTTGGTGTTCCAGTGTCCAAAATGCAGCTGAAGGGATGGAAGACTGGAGATGTCTCTGACAGCGTGAGTTTATTTATGTCACAAACATACAAGTGAAAAAGTGGGAAAAAAAAACAAAACACGATGAGAATATATAGAATATAGCATACAGTTCCGCTTAAAGGTTTATGCACCCTTCAGAATCTTCTACATTTCTGCATAAAAATGACTTAAAACATCAGGAGTTTATGTAGGGAAACCCACCAGCAGCTCAGAACTGAAGTGGTTCTGTTCTGAGGAATGGGCTAAAATTCTTCCAAACCGCTGCAGACGAGAGAAGTTCTTTTTCCCCCTTAGCCGATCTTTTTATATTAAGTACTGGCCGATCAGAATGCCTCTAGGTCAATTCTCCTAGGTCATGTGTGCACCGTGCGACTGTATTAAGTCCAACAAATGGTGCTGTCAAAGCTAATGTAGCGAGGAGACAGTAGCTCGTACATATATATATATACATATATGTGTGCGTGTGTCATACTATAAAGACGTTTTGACACTACCAGCACGTGGTTTTGGTTCATGGCAGACCTAAAATAAATAAATACAAAAGGTCAGGCTTAATTGAAGCTTTCAGATATGATCATTTTAAAAATGCCTGGTTCGATCCCAAAACTGATTCCCCGATACCGATCGGGACATCCCTACTGTAGACAACTCTTAACCAGCGGTCCAAAACATTAAGTTGCAGTTATTGCTGAACAAGGGGGATCACACCAGAAAATAAAGGTTACGCTTCACAAATATATAATGTTGTAAACTATATAATAAGTAAATACACAAGTATGATATTTCTGTTTCATTTGTTTAATTGAGTTGTCGTTGTCTACTTTTAGGACTTAAAAAAATCCAACTGTTTTATGCAGAAATGTAGAAAATGATGAAGGGCGAATACATATATATATATATATATATATATACACACCTTTAAAATATTACTCAGAATATTTTTAAAGACTGCCAATTATTGGTTCTGATGTACTGAGCACAAATTCCTCACTCTCTCTCTCCAGCTGTAAACCGTTTCATTTAACAGAACCATGTTGAATTTGTTGTGTGTGTTTGTAATCAGACGCTGCTGAGAAGTTTACACTTGCCCAAGAACAACAGCCTGTATGTCCTGACCCCAGACATTGCACCTACTGCCAGCACCAGCACAAACAGGTATACCACTCTACCATAAGCCCTCTTCCTCTTTTTATCATACACTGCACATATACTGAATGGTGTTGTGTGGGTGCAGTATCCAATAGTGAACACCAGGTGGTAGTCTATGTGCACGTATAAAGGAGCAGCACTCAGAATCCATCCAGCAAACACAATTTTCACTGGTTTATTAAGAGACATTTGACCTGTCGTGCGCATTCATTTTCTCATATCCATTGTGACATTTTGAGAGGAGCGTCTGCTGCCACAATCTCTGTGTATTGTGTAAATAATAATTTCCTCTCCCTTCTTTGTATTTTCTGTCCTGATATTGTTGCTTGCTGAGGGCTGTTTTACATATTGGTCTTTAGAGGCTTTATTTACGGTATCCACACTTCAAATCTATTATTTATCCTTTTTTTTTTTCTCTTTTTTTTTTAATCGAGGCAGTCTGTTATATTAGTGTTCTTACCCAGTGACAAAAGAGAGAAGGCTTCATGAAGTCAGTGTTTTCCATCCAGTTGTTGTTCTGCTTGTCTTAGTGAATGCCTGCCAATATTAGCAACCTTTCCATCTGAAATGTCAGGCAGCTCAGTGTAAAGTCATAGCTGTAATACAATCATAGGTGGCAGATGAACATGCGATTGTCCTTTCATAAGTATCAGGTAAACGCCATCCAAAAATAATATTTCTCATTTCGTTTTATCTGCTTATTGTAGAACGACCAAGATAAATTTTATTTTGGGGGTCATCAGGCTCCTAAAAATGAGTACAACGGTCCATATTTTGGTTCTGGGTGTATGTTTTTGCGTTAGTTTCTTGCCATATATGCTGTGCATTTGTGTGAGTGTTTTGCTGGATGCTGTATCTGTGGTTTGCAGACATTTCTTGGCAAAATGAGAGTTATGATGAGGATTCAAAGTGCTGCTGCTCCTAATATTATTAAAGGAACTGGGTCATATTTTTAGAAGGAAACTTGAATTATGCACTCTTGAAGTTAGTACATATTTTTGAATTTAATGTTTAAGCAATGCTGCAATGCTAGTTGGCGTTCATTGAAGATGAGAACAAACAGCTAGGTAGACCTTCAGGTTTATTTTCAGTCAAAGCAGGAGTAGTCTTTAAAAATTTAAAACCAGGGAGGCTTTTTGAAATGCTTCTTTAAGGTCTTCTTTAGTTTATAAGTGTTTAGTTGTGATTCTCAATAAAAATTCTACAATCCAGTTTTGTTTAGGAAAGTTGTGAGTTAGTCATTCATTCTGCAAACCATTGTTTGAGTTTATGGAAATTTTCCATTTTATAAAAAAGGAAATTGGATTGGATATTTTCAAAAAATTCCCCTGCCACTCCTCACAGGCACACATCCTTTATTACCCAGAGCTTTCAATAGTGTTACAAACAATGGCCCTAATTTACATGGGCCATTAAATGTAAAGGAAACAAGCATCCAGACTTCAGCAGAACGCTTGTAAAAGACATCATTTGGCAGTTTGCATTGCCTGCTAGTTAGGCTAAGTGGCATTTATATTGTGTTGGCAGCTAATGGCCATCATCTCCCCAGTCTATCCTCTCTTGCTCTCTCTACCCTGCCTCTCCTCATCTTCTCACTCCCATACTAACTGCTGTGTCTTTTTAGCAGCACCGTTGCCATGTCTCCAAGTGTTATCGATATCATTTTGGGTGTCAGGAGCTCATTATTCTGTGGCAGCTATTTTAATGGCGGACAGTTGGGGCTGAAAGGAGTGGGTGGGCTGCTGCAAATGCATTTGTGTATAAATGTGTGTGTGTGGTGGCCCTGCTGTCATACTGGGAGAGGATAGGTGACAGATCACAGAATATGAGGGGAACAGTCCCCTGTAGCGAGACAAAACAAGCTGTTAGCTAGCAGTAAAAATAAACTGTGGTCACACCATATATCCACAGTAGGAGTAATATGTGTGCAGTATCTGTAAATTTGTTGCAGTAGACAGAGCTCAGTGGCAGTAAAGGGCCTCAGCATAAAGTTTGCAGAAAGGAAGTACACATTGTCAACGCCACGCCAACTAAAGTACTGCTGTACTGCTTAATATTACATATTTTAACTTTTCCATTGTCAGTGTTGCTGAAAGTTGGGGCTGTTAATCCACTTGTCACAATTTATTGTCTTTTTTATTACAAGAAATTAAATTATTTCTTTGTTATCTTAAAAAAAACTTCTCAAAATATGTCCACTGTACTTGGCTATACAGCTCACTGCCAGTCTGTCTATGCATTACATACAAATGTTGTGTCCATGGCATCAAATTTGCTTTCCTCTTTTCACAAAAAAAAAATAAATATATTGATTATAATCATCCAATTAACCACAGTAAATCTAAATATAACAGAAAATGTAATTACTAACATTATGTAGATCATTTTCCTCAAAGTTCTCTGTTTGTTTGTCTCAACTTGGATGGCTGTTGCACGCTCTAAAGCCATTTTCAAACATGCACCCGGTAACAGTGTTTGCCTCAAACATCCACACAGTCAGTTGCCTTTTTATTAGCTCCACTTGTACAATCTCGCACAGTTTAACGAAAAAAATTTAGTGCTGAATTCTTTTGTTTTTAAAGTTTATTATTTCTTCTAGTTGTGTAAATTTGTGTACATTTGTCTTAATGTGTATTTGAACATAATTCAATCCACTACAACGCTACGTCTAAATCTACTGCTAAAACTTAAAACTTACACCCATGTGAATTGAACATTTTAGGCAAGAAAAACTAGACTTTAGATTGCAGGTAATAAAGCGTACACTCGGCGTATGAGGTGGCACAGTTTGGAATTCAAAACCCAAGTTTCTTATACACATCTCAGTTTGTTTTTTGGAAAACACAAAAGGAACATTAAGGAAGAAGAACATCTTCATTTGTCACACAGGTTCTCTCAATTCATTTGTCAAATTAAGTTTGTTGTCCTTATTAGGACGTGTACATTTTCAACTTTGACCGTGCCTTTGACGATAGACACTATAACAGAGAGCAGCACATGGCATGTTTAAGTTAAGTTGCACATGACCTACTGTGGTTTACAAGTAATTATGAATTTCCACTTTAGGAAAGTAATGTCAACTTTGTGTATGCTATAAAAAAAAGGGCTATATATCTAAATGCTCAAATTGTCTCTGTAAACGTTGTGTTGTAGCTGCTAATGCTGTTGTGTGAATGTATGACTGTCCTTACTTTTCTATTTTGAATGTGCTAATGAAATTATCACCATCTCCCACGAGCTAGTTTGTAGTTGTAGTCTGAAGAGAGACCCCCCCACAAATTTAATTTCGCATTGCTTATTTGCTTCAAATTGTTGCTGAGTAAAAATGCAAATGTCCTATAAATGGTAATATCCCCGGCAATTACTTTGTAGAGCTTGGCTCATGCAGTACACACACACCTAAACCAAACTGACTGATTAAATAGTGCTGCACTGTCATTATGGTCTCGCTGAGCAAACTTCTCTTGGTTGTCTTGTTTGATTAGAAATAAATCTTGAGGCTTTGGGAGATTTTCCTTTGAGCACCAATCCATCTCAGGTAGTTATTTAGTTAGTGATGTGAGGTGCACTTAGTACTGCGGTGTTAAAGCCTGGTCTGGAGAAGTTTTCTATTTTTTTTTCCTGTGGCCATGCTCATGACTGCCTGTGAATACAAGAGGGTGTTGAGGAGGAGCTAATCTCTTGCATAAATGATGAAAGCCTGATGAATATTTCAATGGAGCCTGTTACCTTTCTTGTTTATTCTCCGCTCCAGCTCCCAGAAAGCGCGTTTGCCAGTGAAAGGTTATATTAATTTGAACTCTTCGAAATTGCAAAAATGATTCATTAGAATTTGTAGGCTTTTATTGCCGCTTCCTGTCCCCTGACCTCTCCCTCCGTGTGTCAGCTATCCAGTAGCAGATACACAGATGCTTTTGGGTGATAGCTACCTGGTTAGCTAAAGCACCCCTGATGGGAAGGATCCAGCAGTTAACATGCTAATTAACTTTGGGACGAGATGGCAGACCAAAACAGAGCAGAGCCTGAATGGTTTCGCATTTTTCTGCTTTGTTGTGGATGCAAAATGTGGAGGAGGTAAGAAGACCTTGTGTGCGCTTCATGACCTCCTCTGTATGTATTAGTGGCAAGATCAGTCAGCATGTACCGTTCTGCTCAGTGTGTTTTCATGTTTCTAAGCAGTTGAAACACACATTTTGATATAAGTATAGTATATGTCAGTTTGAGGTTGAGGAGAATACATATGGGACGCTGTGTGTGTGTGTGTATGGGTATTTGTGTTTTGCCGTACATGTCACATAGTGTGCGTGCGTGTGCATCTCTGTGCCTGGCAGTGCTAGTTTAATAAGGTCTAGAGTCTGCTCTGTGCCGCGGGGACTCACAGCTTAGGCGATGGGCTTACCTCAGAATGAAACCAATCTGTTTAGCCTGCTCCTCTCCCCCTGCAAAACGCTCTATTTTTGCTGTCCATAAAGTTAAATGACATTTTCCTCTCAGCACCCTTATGCCATGTCAAGTGCCTCCAGAGATGTTGCAGGCCGACCTAGATGTCACCAAGTGTGTGTGTGTTGAGTGAGAAAGAGACCTCTGAAAGCAGAAGCAAACACGGAGACATCCACATTTCAACCCCTTCACTGCTTGCGGGGCCTGCTTCTATCAGCGGGCGGCAGCTTTGAAAACATCAGCGGGTAAAAGCAGTCCACACTCTAATATATTAGACATGAAACATGGTTGTTTTGTTTATATGTGGACCAGCAGGCCTCTTTAGACAGATGGGAAATGACAAGGAACTGATTACGAATTGTTTTTCTCCACTGAATACGTGTGATGTTTTAAGTAGCTATATTTGTACTAAAAAGCACAATGAGGGATCTGATTTTTCAAAGTAAATGTTGAACAGAACTCCACCCACGCACACACCAAATGGCTTGTCGTCCTGCCATAAATGACTGATAAGATGTTCCTTCTTTGCTTGGAAGGACAGAGTAACACTTCCACTCAGTTTACCCTCTTTCTCTGCCTATTTAGGAGTCTAGCTGCCTGCCAGCACCAGCTCGGGACTGTGTCCAAACATAATCGTGATATTAGCTAGATCCTTATTTATGTGTCCCTACCCCTTCTATTTCTCCTCTCCGCCTCACACACATGCACACCCATCTTTGTCATCCTTCTGCTCAGCCCTATTACATATGCATCCATCCTTCCCGCTCCACACATTTCCAATCTTCTTCAGTTAGCTACAACAAACATTACATTTACATATTGATTTCGTAGTTTTAGTCAATGTAAATATGCTGTCATTACAGTAAATTTGAGCTTCTGTTAACATAAGCTCGTCCAGATCTGCGCAGATTAAGGGTGTGATTGCATAATTAATGTGTGCGCTACATATTAATTCCCTCATCCCTCTTTTTCTCTCAACTCTTCCTCCTCTCCTTGGGTTCTGAGCCCTGATTAAGTGCCTGTTTCGGCCTTTAAGCCTCCCATTGCTATTCAGCCTCACAGACCCAGCATTTGCTCAAAACGCTACTTAACCTCACAGCTTATTGTAAATGAAGCTTCCAAAAGTTGATTCCCCCACCTCCTTTTCTCTAACACTGCGTCCCTGACGCTGGTATAAATTACTGAGTGAGCTTCTGGTGTCTGTCCAGAAACAACATCTCAGAGGAGTGGTTACCTGTGGTTTCTGCTTGTGGTCATTGATCATACTTTGAGAAGGAAAGATGAAAAAGAAAAAAGACACAAAACACAAACCCCTACACAAAACATGCTAATTTTAACAGATTATAAGGAAACTTTATTGATAGAATATTTAATCAAGTTCTCTATTCATTTTAAGATGTGAAATAATAATAATCTCTGCCATTTCTGCATGCTGCTGCAAACTGCAATTTCCCCATTGTGGGACAAATAAAGGTTTTCTTATTCTTATTCTTAGTTTTCTATGGCAGAACTTAAAAATGTCTTCATTCACTAGTTTTGTCTGTGTGTTTATTACTTTGCGTTTCTGAAGTTTCTTCATGCTAAAAAGGAGTAGTGGAAAAGCAATACATACCCTTTGACATGCCCTCATCAACAGGTCTCTAGGTCAGTTTACGATAATCGTGGCTTTACAATTATTAGCATGCTAGGTGGCTAAAGTGTGTTTTTAATAGGGATGCACCAAATATTTGGCAACTGAAAATTGCCAAAAGACTTTTATCGCCGTAACAACACGGCCGAAACAGTCAGTCTCCATTTTCGGTTTCGGCCAAGAATTTTCATTTCGGAGCATCCCTAGTTTTTATATTGTCGCAATTTCATATTTTGGACTTTGTTTAGATATGTGTACAAAGTGAGAAATGGACCATTCTCAGGGACAAGTTGGAGGTACAATTATTAACTGTGAAGTTGTTGGTATTCACTTAGACCCATATCAGATGTTGAAGAAGTGAAAATCTTGCTTTTCAGGTATCTTTAGACTTTGTTGTTAGGAAGGTGCTGAAGCTACTCATGGGTTTTTTCTTAATACCCTCCAGGTTTGTTAGCAATAAGGCAGCTTAATGGACTCCATGCTGTTTCTGTGCAGGTGGCCATAGCTGAGGCAGCCTGCTGTGCTGAGCATAGCTCTGGCCAGGCTTGTTAAGACACAACCAGTAAAGTGGGCGACTGCCCCCCTGAGTAGGCACCCACCTCTCTGTAGGCCAGCAGGCTACCACTACTTGACAAGTTTCAGCTTGCCCTTTACTCGACTCTGTCACTCTTAGTGATAATGTTTGTTTTTCTTTGCACCTTTCTATTCTTCCTCTTGCATGTGTTTTTGCAGTGTCTTTAAATTTCCTTTGCAGTGGTCGTTCATATCTCTTACGGCATTTTTTCCTTCCTTCCTTTAGTGCTCTCCAAGAGTCATTAAACCAGAACTTCCTGCTGATCATTAGCCATCGTGAGGCTCAGAGGGAGTACAATCTCAACTTCCCCGGCTCCAGAACCATACAAGAGGTATGACACCGTCACAGCACACAGACAACAGACCAGACCGGCTCTCACAGTCACTTTTTATGCGCAGACACACACTGAGAACGCAAAAGTTCTCACTAATGCACCCACGGACTCTCAAATACATAATATTATTGTACTAGTTTCCAGCTTTCATTCCATTTGCCAAACATTGCTAGTCTATCTCAGCCATCGATTCATTATTCATCACAAATGATCACATTTCAGAGCACATAATTACTCTCACAGCTGTGGTCTGGTACAACCCCCCCCCCCTTCTTCTCCCCTCTCCCCCTACGCTGTGTCTATCTCCCTCTTTCTCAGCAGTCTAGAAGCAGTTTAAATGACTGAACATTGTTTGATCTAGGCATGCAGGAGCAAAGGAAAGAGACAGAGTCCGTTCATTTTCTTCATCTGAAAATAAACAGTAGATCTTGCAGCCTATGAAATATTTATAATCGTGGACCCAGTGTGAAGGCAGTAGACCTCTCTGTCCATTAGTTATTACTATCGCAGCTGCAAATGGATTATAGGGTTAAGGAGCATAACAATATAAGCGTGGGCTTGCTTATGCAGATGAGTTCAGGTCTGCACTCGCCAGCACATGGAAACATACATTACTTCCCTATACTGTCCTGCTCTAACCCCTGTTTGAAGGGAGACCTGAGTAGGGGTTATTTATAATTCAGAGTGTGTAGCCTGCTGCACAGGTGAGAGGAAATGCACTTTACAAAGACTGATCAGATGGGATAGTAAAGTCCTACTCTCAATTACACCTCATAAATTATCGTCATTTGCATTGAATGTATGGGCTTGGAAATATCTGTATCAATTAGTTGTTTCTTGTTATTGTGGTCTTAATTTGGCTTTCTTGAGTTTTAGATCAGTTTAGAGTCCGCCTTTGAAGGTTGCCAGTCATCCAAGTCATGGTATATCCAAAAATCAAGCTGAAACCAACGCAACGACACTTGTAGAGACGCTTGCTTCGACACTTATCGAAGTAACTTCTTCACTTCTAAAGGACTGGTGGGGAGTTTTGGTTTAAATAGGAACATCTCTACGTGTTGACCAGAACTGAAGAAGCTACTTGGATGAAATGTCTTCAAGAATCACTACATGATCAGTTGCCCTTCTTTCAGCTTGTTTTTTTGGATGGATCACTTTAGAGTCTCCATTTTTACATCCTGACCAGTTATTTTCTCATAAGCAACAGTAGATCACATGCCTCCTCCTTGTTCAGTGCAGCCTCTATCGCTGTGGCCTGGGTCCTTAGTGTGGGCGAAGATTACACTAATAATAATCAGTCTACTTGCAAGGCTTGTAATGGTGCTAATTGAACAGATTAGTACAACCAGCATCTGAACTGGAGGCAGCCTGCCTCCCTGGATTTCTTTTTCTCTTCACTTCGCTCTCGTTTTTTTTTTTTTTTTACGTCCTCGATCATCTCTCTTTTTTTCTCTCTCTCTCCTCTCGGGCAGATGGTTTTGATGAGCACCCACTGTGAACCTTAAGTGTTTCTGCTGGGATTACAAACACTGGGGAGGGGTCCCTGTGGTGTGGGAGGGGGGAACCATGGTCACAGAATGAGGCGAAGGACTGTTGGCTTGGTGGGGGTGCTGTAAGAGGCCATAGGGGATAGAGGAGGGACAATGTGGGCTTAAACAGGCCTCCATGTCGTGGTCTTTTCCTTACACATACTTGTCTTTAGCCATCTCCAGCCCCCTGCAGTGAAAATGAGACCCAGAACTTTAACCTGCATATATCATGTGCATACACCATTTAGGGACAGTCTGAAAAAAGTTCGGTTACCAGCTACAGGTGCAAGCATGATGTTTATAGTGTGTCATATAGTAGTTGTGGAAGACTTTGTTGAATTGGGCTTACTTAAACACGATATAGATGAGGAATTAGATTCTTCATCAAATTCTGATAAAAACAATAACAAGAGGAATGTGTGAAAGATGCAATGAAGAAGTAACACCATATTCAGATTGTCTGACTCCCTTTTCTGCTCACACTGTGTCCACTCACACACTGGGACTCCACTATAGAGCACCTTTCTCTCCCTATTCTCCCTTTTGTCTTAGCTGAAGACTAACCGATGCTCCCTACTTGTGCATATCAATAGGGATGGAGTCTTGTCTTCTTGTTTGTCTTTGCCAAAGACTCTGGCTTTGCCTTGTGGCTCTCAGGGAACTGCCCTTACCCCTCCCTTTTTATTCCTTCATTCTCCATCTCTCTCTCTCAGTGTCCCTTTTCCACCTTCTTTCTTCTCCATCTCTAGAGCTCAAGGCTGTGTAGACTCTGATTGGCATTACCAGACAAGAGTGTGGGGGCAAGTTGCTGGCTAGCTTCTGAGCTAAGCTGGAGAGCAAATGTTTGCCAGGGAAGTAGAGGGTAGAATAGGGATGGCTGCTGGGTCCTGAGTTGTCCGTGACCAGACCAGTTGTCCTGGGGATTTCCCTCATCTACTGCCCCTCGGGGCTGGGCCTGGGCCCCATCCCTGCTCCGCAGCTGGGAGACATATAGGAACGGAGAAAAGGAAGGTTGGATCGAAAAAGGAATGAAAGAAAGGCATCTGGTGCCTAGGGTAGATGAAGAAAGAGCGCAAGAGAGAGCTTGTGACTGTTTAACGGCAAACCTTTCCTTCTCTTTGATTTGCTTCCAGCCAGGGATTACAGGCAATTGGCATTTACAATGATTGGATCATTAATTTTGCCGTGAGGCGTATTGCCCAGCAGCTCAGCACCGCAGCCAGTCTAGCTAATGTTGTATATAACTGGCACATACACTCCTGCCTCATCTCAACATGAACAGACTCACAAATCAGCAACCCTGTATTTGATGTTGATATAAATCCTGTTCTGCTCTGTTAAAGACATTTCCTTTACACTTCACTTTCTGTATGCACAACTCAGTTTGATACTCTTCACAAACCGCTGCAGTGTTTGACCATTGAAGTCATGCCTTGCTTTTTAAGCCATGCTTCCCAGTTTAATAAAATTACATTCCTTAAAGTCCTTTCTTGTTTTAGGTGAAACATGTTTATGCTTGTAAACATAAGTAGAAATTTGCAGCGCAAATGTGTTACCCGGAGTCAGCGAATAAATGTAATTGTTTTAATTTGTTTCAGTCTTCGTGAGATGGCTATTGTCGTAGACAGGGGGCAGCATTAGACAGTCTTGCTCCATGTGTGATGGCTGCTGTGCCCTTTGCATACAATGCTTTGTAACAAGGGTTGCAACAAAAAAATTAGCTACCTCGAGAAGTTAAGGAAAGACATTATGTCACCTTGGTCTAAGGCTGCTATATCTTCTGAGTTGTGTTGTTTTTTTTCCCGCCGAATGGCTTCATCAGACTTTCATAATGGCGCCGTATTTATTCAAGAGAAGGCTGAATAACTGGCTGCATATTCTGGTGGTGCAGTTTCATGTGGGCAGGCCTGCTGTGTACGTAGCTGTGTTTTCTTTTTGTGTTGAGATCAGATTGTCCTCTGCCAGGTGTCTTTCACTGTCTGTCTCCAGTCTCCTTCTTCTCCACCTCTCACCTTCACACTCTCTGTTGTGGGCGTTAGTTTGTTGTTTCTCTGATGCTGCTTTAACCTCTGACTGCAGCCTCTTCATTACTAGTGTTTATGCCTCTCCTTTCCTCCCTTTTCCCCTCTATTCATCGACTGGCCAGCCGGTCAGTCAAATCCCTGTAGTCTGGCTGGTCAAACATAGATATTACACTCTGTAATAACACTGGCCACCCGCTTTGACCCTAGACTGCTATCCTGGCCATAGCTTCTCTTCATAAGGATAGGCACCGAGCAGTGTGGTGTGGGATTTACGATAGAAAGACAAAGGATGGACTGTGCCACTTTATTATTGTTCTTTTTTTCTCTCTCCTTGTTTGTACTGTGAATTGCTTTGCTCTGTTCGGCCCAGCACAAATAAAAAAAAATAAATCAGCAAGAGATTGATAACTTGGATAAAATATTTACTATTTTGTTGATAAAAATATAAATTCGTATTTAAATAAAGTTCTTCTGTTTATGCAGCCCCAAAGCCACGCTAGTATATATACAGATGTAGTGTGTAACAAGTAATGTTAAGGTTCAAACATGCATGCAAAGTCTGCCACAATGATCTTTACAGTTCAGTGTTTAGCAGATGCCTTCTTGTTTTGCTTGAGGTTGGCTTTGACTTTGTGTTTGTAGCGTTCTTTAAGTTTCCACCTCTATGACCAGCAGGGCTGTATATGCCCAAGGATCCATCTCTCTTCAATGCTTTTTACAAAGACAGGATTTGGCCCATGTATGGAAGGATCTTTGCCACAATAGATAGTTTTCTCAGCATCAGTGTCCAGCCCTGCGGGCCTGAACGGCAGAATTATGACGAACAAATGCACTAGAATCCACTGCTGACAGTGTTCAGACGCTGACGGGGCTTTGATCAGCTCTGACCGGCGCACATCAGGCTGGCGTTAGGGCTTTAAACCAACAACCCACTGGACGGTGTAATGCGGCGCTTGGTGGGACAGGCGCTGCTGCCTGTTAACTGTTTAAAAGCATGGAATGTTATTAAGTGATGCAGATACAGCGTCCGCGCATGAATGGGAGAAGAGAAATACTGTTCATTTCAGAGTGTGGAGCTGTTGTTGCTGGGAATTAGCAATGGCATCTGAAGAATGCTTATAACACAGGCTGTCTTTTTTTATTTTTTTTCTCCTCCTCCCTCCTTTTGACTCATGTCCTCTTTCTTTATCTGCCTCCATCTTAATTTCCTCCCATGCATCTGAATGAAGTATAGCTCATAGCTGAATTTACAACATTGTGTTTATTGAATTGAAACAATCACAGGTGTATTTTTCAATCATAATGATACAAGGACAGACCGGTGCTTTTGTAGACAGGATTGTAAAGTCGGATATTAAAATTCTTATGAGTTTTGGTATTAACATTTATTTTACTTACCTCCTTATTACTGGTGTAATGTGGGTCTACGTTTTGTTTTGTGAATATATAGTAACGAATTTAACTTTCCTCTGTTCGCAGGTGAAGAGGAACGTTTCAGACTTGACCAACATCCCAGTCCGGCATCAGCAGTGGGAAGGATGGCCTGCATCAGCGTCTGATGATTCTGTAAGATGCACACACACACAAAACTGCAATCCTAAATTAAGACTCGTTATCCAGACTTTTCCTTTTCTTAATAAATACCCCCTCTATGTGTTGCTCTTACTGTTTTTTTGGATCAATCACTGTGGCCTTAAAGATAATTAAAAATCTGACACGGACCGATGTACATTAAGACAAGTAATTAATGTACACTGCGAGTTGCAGTGGAAACTGTTCCACACCCTGTTGTCCATGTCAAAACCATCTGTCAGAAGCATGAGAGTAAGATGTTGAAGCTAATTAAGATGTCAAAGACGGTTCCCATCCTGTGTCCCCTATCTGTGGACATTAAAGCTCACATCATTGAGTCCCGCTGACCTCTCCCGTCCCAGGGTGCTCTTCCCAGCCATTCAGTCTGACCACAGTCAAGCTGATCAGAGGCGGCCCTCATACAGAACCTTGAGGAACCTCTGACCCCTTTTGTCTCACCTCGTCTTTGACAGCATATGTGTTCCCATGCTAATTGTTTGGGATGGTTTATCATGCTACATTGAAGCTGCTGTGCACACATTCTTGGGTTAACCCCAAGCTAACGTTTTCCTTTTAGATCTATGTGACTGTTGTTAGCTTTGGAGTATTGCTATTGACTTTGTTTTTCTTTTTCACTTTTTTTCCATACCCTGTCATATGTGTACTATGATAGACGTGGAGGTAATAGCAGTGCACCATTGATTAATAAGGACAAACGCTGTTTAATACAGCATTGGGGAGGATACAGTTCATTCTGTCTGTTTTCTACTGTTTCTTTCAAAAACTCAAAGTGAATGAACAATATCTGCACCTGTTTTTATGACTTAAACTAAAGCTTTTAAGACTAAAAATGAAAGCAAACACATTGCACCCATTAATGTGCATAACAGCCCAAAGGATAAAAGGTTATGTATTCTTTTACACTGCAAAAGATTGTTTGCTTTATTTTGTTCGATGACAGCTCAGAGCAGCCAATTGTAAAGCCAGTAACCACCAAACAAACCATACTGCTATGATGCAGATTTACCACTGTTAGCATTATCTTTGTAGACTTCCAGTTATGTGATCAGTAAACAGCCCGGGATTGCAACTGAAATACTCATCTCACAATGTTCAAATCTGAAAGCACATTGTGGGCTTGTGGCACAATGACTGACCTCAGATCTGAGTGAACGGCTTCCTATATTACGGCACCAGATGATTTACTTTTCCATTTTGTAGCCGCAAGACACAACTTGTGCTTTATGACTTTTCTGTTCACACCAGCAGAGGAAGAGGGTAACCACAGAAATTCACTTACAACTAACTCCATCATATTAGGTGTGTCCTTCTGTGGTGTCTTCATATTAACTGGATATCATTTTGGTTTATTTCTCCATGTTTGGAGGACACTGAATGAAGCAGTACATTGTGAAACATTAAGTTATTTAATCTGCGCTTAATTTCTTTTCCTCTATATAAAACAATTATGAACTTTTAAGATTAATGTTTATGAAATCTTCTGCATATGCTATCTATAAAAAAAAATTAAATGATTTAAAATTTTAGTAAAAAAATAAAGCAAAAGATATATAGGTTGCAAAATGATGTGCCCATTCAATACACAGCTAGTAATGTATGTTATTTTGCAAATATCATGTCTAAGCTGTGTCAAGCTTATTTAAAGTTAAGATAAATATGTAGGTCCAATAATAACGGTTTGGTCTTTGCATTTTTATGATGTGCTGTGGTTATCAGCTCAGCTCGTCCCCCAAGGTAGATATAATGGCCAGGAATCATGAATAGATTTCAGCTCATTGTGTAGACCCGGTCAGCCTTTGACTAACACACATCTGCAGTGTCTGTGTTTCCTGGATGAGAAGATATTAAAAAAGCATAGAGAAGAGACAGAAGTGTAATAATGGCCTCTGCTCTAGCCATAGCCCTCTTATTGAAACGTCTGAAGGTATTAACAGAGAAAGCCCAGGGCTTGGCTGGCCTAGCAGGCGGGTAGGGAGCCAGTGTTAGTGTCTAGCTCATTAGCCCAGTCTCATCTCCCGGGGTTTGGGCCAATAAACATGGCAGCCAGAGGCCCCAGATTACGTTTAGCTCCGCACACTATCCTGCTTGCTGTTGAATCGATTACTACTTAACTTTGCTCTGCCATCAAGTGTGTGATATCGCGGAGTTTACCTCTGCTTTTACGTTTGTGTGTCTTGTGTCTTTGCATTTGTGTATTGTAAATCTTATTGTACACTCTCTGTGTCTAAGGCTGGGTATTGAAACCCAGTACTCTCCTGTCATTGAAACTAAGCACACGGTTCTGTAGCCCCTAGTTTAGAAAACTTTGCTTTGAAAATGGACATCTTTCAGTTGAAATCTTCAATCTAAAACAATATTGCACGTTGATGCCGTTTTTACAAAATTACAAAACTGTAATTTTGCTTTTATCGCTTTAATCATTTCATTGGTAACATTACTGATATGTGTTTTTTTTTGCAATAACCAGCACGTACTGTGACACTGTCAGTGTAGGTGCCTTAATGCAGCTGCTGTAGCATTGTAGCTTTTCGCCGGGACAAAGAATACATTTTCTGTATCATAGTTCATATTACTGATCAACTAGCTCCGAGTATCAGTTTCTCCTGTCATTTATTCTTGTGTTCTGAGAAAGTTATTTGAGTTGATGTAATGTTAGTTTAATTATGTCACGTATTGTTGGAGTGTAAGAAAATAGTTCGTTAGAAATTCCCACCTTCCAGGGAAACTGGTAGTTATGTGTTGCGTCACCCCCCCTGATACTGTCCACTCTGTGTGTTTCATTGTCGATTGTGCTCTGAATTATTCAAGGTCCTATGGAGAATTGAAATTGGATCAGGATATATAATGCTCAAGTGGCAGAGAACAACAGATCAGTTTATTCAGTGCATTATAATTGTGTGGGGTGTTTGAGTAAGGAACTTGAGTATAAAAGGAAGTGGAAGTGGCACAAAGCAGTAGCAATGTGAGGTGATGCTCATTTCTAGCAGGCAGATCATGTCCTGAGCAAATAAGCAATTTGAACATTTCTTATGCTTCACAGTATATAAAACTCTTGTAAGGTTATAAAGCAATCCCAGGTTTTTTATTATTATTTCTCTCTAATGTCCTATAAATAATTGAGGTTGGCTTTGAAATGAGTGTTCCAGACAATAGTTTGACATTTACCTAAAGCACTCTTGAAAGTCAGGCTGTCTGTCACTTGTCAGCCATTTGAAATGTTCATGAGCATTTTCAGATGAATTCTAATAGTTCTTATTGATCCACCAGAAGCCCATTTGTTATTTACCAGATTTGCCAAGTAGAGGATCATGTGGAGAAGCCCTTTCTGTGAATATTTGTTTTAGCATTTTGTTTGTATTTTCTATGGGTTTATTGCATCGCTTTTACTGCAACAGTCTTGATAGCACTAGAAGAAGTTCCCAGTCAGGGAGGGAAGTATGTTGGACTTTGCTATAGTTAAAACTTGATGGAATTCATTTTATTCCAAGTAGATTAAAACAAATGCTCTGGAATTATTTGCAAATACCATGATCTAGCTCTTCTTCCTTCAAATTCTTCCCGATTCTTGCGGCTTTAGCAAAGCTGTGCAGAACAGTGCTGAAGATGATGACGGCGGTCTTTGCATCAGACGATTTAAGAGGCCAACAGGACATTAACTTCCGTTGCCTTTGGAAATATAAAGAATTAGTCTCTTCCCTAGCGTCCCCCGTGTCCTTCTACTTCACCTAAGCAATTCGGCGTGGAGAGTTTCCAGACAGGCTTTATCTCATTGGAGCGACTTTGATTGGCAGTCCTTCCTCCACACCTGTTGGAGTGATTGACAGCCAGTGGGACATCCTTATTACATTCCCTCATCTCTTCACCCCTCCGCCACCACCCACACTTTTTTTCTAGCCAGTAATTGCTGACATTTATGCAGTGTTTCATGGTGTTTGCTAATGTATTAATGCCGCAGAGCTTCTGAGGTGCCTTGCCTTGTAGGGCAGCACCTCCATCCATTTCCCAGCTGGCATTAATGGAATCCTCCTCTACCTGATAGGGGCCTGAGGAACCAAGGGTTTATTGAGGGGGGGGGTCTGGTGGTTTCCGTAGCAACAGGGCTCAGCGGTAAGCTCCGGCAGAGCCCCTCCCTTGTGAAATTGCCCTCTTTCAGGTGACATTCAGAACTGAGAGTCTGTCTGATTTACTGTCTCCTCTAACTCTGTTCGTTTTCGTTTCTGTGAAGTTCCTATCTCGCTTGTATCTTTGTTTGAGGAGGAAGATGCTTCTCCTTATTAGCTTGGTCACCTTTTAGACCACTCATTTTTGCGAGTAGGGACACGCCACCATGCTAGAAGGTAATACCACTACCACTACAGTTATTGAGCTTCTTGTCATGGTTGTCCATCTCTTCTGCTAGGCTCAAAATAGCCTAAAATAAGAAAAACATTTGTTGGGGAATGGGGTTCACTCTGCCTCTCTTTGTTTTTTGTTTTCCTTGTCTCCGTCAAGCCTAAATTATCCACATGATTGCATTGACTCTCATCCACATTGTTTCCTCTCTCCATGTCCTTAACCCATACTGTCTCATATTCCCCCTTTTCTCTCACCGTCCATCCTTGCTCTATAAATGACATAGTGGAGTAAGGTGGTATACTGTGGTTGTGGTTGCCTTTGGTTCAGCTGTCAGTGGTAATTATCTCACACTCAGAGCCAGACACCTAATCCAAACACTGCCTACACTGGAAAAGAAAAAAAAAAAATGAAACACAGAAAGAATGGAGGGAGAGAAAGGAAAAAAAGAAGAGTAGAGAAGGGAAAAAAGGGTTGAAGGGGAAAGGGAAAGGAGGGACTGGGTAATGGGGTGAGAGAAAATTCCTTCCCTGTATCGGCCCCTGAATGCTTAGAGCCTCAATGCAAGTGTTAATTAAAAGAATCCAAAAAAGAGGAGCGAGTTCCTTTTGTGTGGAGATGTAGGAGAGGGTTATTCAGGGGGGTTAACCTCATCCCCCCAGACCCTGTGCCCTGCGGCGCTTCAACCTTGTTTCCACGTTTTCCACTGAGCCGCCAAGCTGCACTTGTGTACCTCGACATCAGGAGAAGCCATCGGGTCAAAGCGAGGAAGAGCTCAACTCATTTTTTTCCCCTTTTCACCTCCCCTCCTTGCATCCATGTCAACCCAAACCCTCCAGGCTGTCTTTGACAAGGGAAGTGATCAACTTTATTTATACACTTATTAGGCCCTCAGACAAAAGACTCTCATTGTGAATAGTGGGGGTAAAGGTTTTATGGGGATCCCTTCGGCAGTCGCTGCTAAGATTCTCATGTTTGATTGTCACACGATTGGAGGATAGGCAGAATAGACCTGGGGCTATTCCTTCACACCCTTCAGGCTCATAGTCTGTGTGGCTTAATACCACTCTCTCAGCTTTTTCTGTGCCTGGCACCAACCATAGCTTTTGGAGACAAAACTTTTTTTGTCTTCAAAAGCTACCACAACTTTTTTTTTTTTTTTTTTTTTTTTTTAAATATTAAGATTAGTTTTCATTTCATTACTTTGTAAAGTTGTGGTTTTCTGACATGAATGACACATTGATCTAATAAACAGTACTGCCGTGCTAAACTAGTTAGAGTTGAGTTACATGAGCAGAGACGAGGCAATTCAGTTAAGTGTTCTTCGTAGGTGTTCCTACAGTACCAACCTGTCCTTGCTGAGACACTGGTGCTTTCATTGTTACACTTGCTACTAATTAGCATTAGCAACTCACAAAAAACACAATCTAATTCCTCTATAATCTGTGTATACATTTTTCTCTCTCTCTCTCTGTTTGTCACTACAACTTGACTGCTGATGGAAAGATTTCCATTCCCTCAGAAACAATATATACTGCATATATCATATATTATCCTTCTCCCAACACATTTATCTGCAAAAAAAAGCTCTGTCCACTGTTGACCTGTTGATGTCATTCTTTGTTTAGTTTCAGTATTGCATGTCGGTCTAGCCACTGCTTTTTTAGCAGTTGTCTGTGCTAAAGACAACATAGAGGAGCAATACTCATCAGGATATCATTCCTTCTTGAACTGTCATGGGAGATACTGAGTTTCACATATGTCCTGTCCTCCATTGATGTGCTGGTGGGAATTTAAAACACAGTGGTCAATATTCTAATTGATTTGTCATCTATTTGGAGAGAGATACTGTGTGGATGATTAAAGTTTGTCTAAGTTTCTGCGTTTAGGAGAAAAATCTCTCTCTCTATATATATATATATATATATATATATATAAGAACAAATATTGTTTAAAATCTTTTAATGGACAAAGCTTGGTTGCATTAGAGCTGGACAAATCGATAGTTTTTACATACATACAGTATCTGTATATATTTTTTAATGGTATGTTTTTGTGGAACATCAATTGATTAAATAATTCGTGGATATAAGTAAGATATATAAAAAAAAACCAGATCTTTTCAAACTTAACCAAAAGCACTTCTGTGCTTTTATTTGTAACATCATCCAGAATAGTGTAGACAAATTTTATTATCTCAGGCTGCAAACTTGTTGCTGCACAACCCATGTTGCACCTACATGTAGGGTGGTCGTTCACAATTGTGCAAATATTTACTCTACAAATATTTAGGTATTTTGGCTTCTGCTAACTTACTTTCTAACACTCACAAGATAAGTAAGTGTGAAAAGACATACAATAGACAGCGGGGTACTTTGTCAGATACTTGCTTCTTATCCGTTCCAGGCAAACGGCAGTACACTATTGACTCCATGTTGCTGACAAGGTCTAGTGGTTACACTGTTCTCTCTCGCTGTAGAGGCTGGGGCCAGCATGAGGAACAACTCTGTTTTAAGAGAGACACAGAGAGAAACTCCCTTTAGTCTGTGCAGGTCTTTTCAGATTCAATTGGCGTTGCATGTAATCGTCTCTTGATTCAACCATGTCCAGCTGCTCTTTGTGTGTCTTAGCACCTGACAATGGAGCAGATCACAGGACCTCTGCAGGAGACGAGCAGCTTCCCTGCCTCTTATCACAACCAGCTTTCCTGCCCTTCTCAGCCTTGTTGTTTAGAGGTTCACTCTCCCAGAAAAGTATTTGCATCTGGGCTTTCTGCTGAACTACACATTATTACATGAGGAGGTCGATGAAAAAAATTGCCACATCACTTTTTAAAAGCAAGGTATCTGTAGTTTCACTCCACATCCTGCAACAGCCTTGCTTATATTGTTCATATCCCTTAGAGGTCTAAGCTAAGAGACACCAGCTGTAATGAGTCCCTGCTGAACGTTGACATTTTCAGTCCTTGCTTTGGATTTGGGAGCTAATTAGTCAGGTGTTCTTTTACAGTAGACCACCACCATACGGAGGGCTACTGCAGGTGTACAGATATCTCATCGGGGTCTCCCCTCATTAGAGACGAGCAAGCCTTTGTCTGAAAGTCATTAAGTATCTTATGTTTCCGTAGCTTTGGGAAACTAAGCCCTAAAAAGCTTATAAAAGTATTTTAAAAGTAACTCTGTTGGAGGTTACAACTTGAGTTGTGATGGTTAGATTTCTGTCTTTTTTAAGGAATTGTAATGTGTGTTGATGAACAGACATAACGAGTCAATTTGGTTTGATGGAAAATTGGAAAAAAAAGTCTGGATGAAAAAGTCTAAAATCATAGATAACTGGTTGCCTTTGTAGAGAAGACTTAATGTTGATCTTTTATTATGTTTCTTGTATTTAGATGACACTAGCTCTCTCTGGGATCAGCTATCCCTGCCATCACCTCAGTGTTTGCCGAAGGTCCTCACCAGCCAATGCCCAGGAACCTACAGAAGAGGTATGTAGTTATGTGTCTATATTCCAACACAATTTTCAGAGTTGTGGGTTACTTTCCCCGTGGTCACTGTGTAGATGCTAACTCATTAAACACAGTAAGAAAATAAATGCTTCTGCAAATGAAAATTGTGAGTAATATGTGTGCGCAGTGTGCAGACGTCCATATGATCAGCGACAGTGAGGGGGATGATTTTGAAGATGCCTCAGAATTTGGTGTGGACGATTCAGAGATGTTTGGAATGGGCTCCTCAACCTGTCGGAAAGCCCCTATGAGTAAGCACTTTAATATTTAGCTCAACTATACCTCCAGGTATAGCATTAAATGTCAAGAACCCGCATCCAGAGCTTGACATATGCTTATTTTTGTCCCTCTTGCAGTGCCAGAGAATAGTGAGAATGAAGCTGATGCCTTACTTCACTTTACTGCCGAATTTTCTTCAAGGTGAGTTATGTGTGCTAGGAGTCAAAGAACAATAAAACCATATAAGGCTAGAACGTAACAATGTCTTCATGAACTGTTTGCCTGTCGTGTGTGTCCCATAGGTATGGAGAGACCCACCCAATGTTCTTCATTGGGTCTTTGGAGGCAGCATCTCAAGAGGCCTTCTATGGTAAAGCCAGAGATGTAAGTAAGCTGTTATACTGTTTGAAGCCTCATAGGAACATTTTTTAATTTACTGAGATGCAGTAATGGGAAACAAAAGTGTATTTTTTATTTCTATGTTTATGTCTCAAACCCATTGAATTTTGACTATGTGAAAGATACTGATGTTACCAATGGTGGCCTGTCCTTCAGCACTGATGTCATTCCTGCTTCATGTAGTCCAGCCACGTCCTTTTTGAGCAGTTTTCTTAGCTTAAGATAACACGGTGAAGGAGCACAAAGTTAACAGGGTATTATTAATTCTCTAACTGTCTAGGGGGATACTTCATTCTTCACAGCTCGTCTTTCATTACTTAACTGGTGGGAATTTAATACAGAATGCACAGCTTTATAATGTAGTCTATTTCAGCCAGAAATAAAGATTAAGTTAATAGTTGTTGAGAGTAAACACACACAAACTTTCTTCTTTCAGTTTGTGTTGCAGCCAGAGTGCAGCGATTACATAATGTTCCCTGTTACAGAAGATGAATTCATACTGAAATCTGAGCAAATGCTGCTTTAAACACAGGACATAAAGCATTAGGCCAAATGCCAGCTTTTAAACTGAGGTTTAAATATTAAAAACATTATTGTAACAGGGGGCAAGATGCCTAATAATCTTCATTGTGTTGCCAGCACTGAAATAAAGTTGAAGTCTTTTTTTCTTGTAGTTTCTTGTAGCCTTTTGTATGGACAAGGCTTTATAACCATATTGATATAATTTCATCAAAACCCTCATCAAATTTTCACCCTGACAGCTGAGGCTTTATCTTTAGCTGTCCACTTTCCCCCTTGTTTTTCAGCTTTTGTCCTTTTAAGGATGCTTGTATCAACTGACAGCTTGTGTGGATTACAGCCTTATTAGACTGTGAGGACACAGCAAGATGTTAGGGGGGTTCAGATCACCAGGCACACAGAGAGGGAGGGTGAAATAGATGATAGCAGGGCTGAACGTGGTCTGAAAAGAGATGAGGGTGCAAAAGTCACGAGAAGAAACCAAGTGAGAAGAAAGAAAAGAATAAGAGTATGCGACATTGCAGGATAAGAGTAAGGAATGACAGAGAAATCGTGAAATAAATAAGATGTAAAAAACCTAAAGAGAAGTTTGGAACCTTGCCTGCTTACCAGCTGATCTCCTCTCATAAGCCAGCACAATATGGCTGATGTCTCTGTGGTGTTCACACACTCTGTACTGTACCACTGTGCTCTAGACGGCACAGGGGCAAAATAGTATTCATTTTCGCTGTATTTAGTTTTATTCTGGGTGAGCTTGATTTAGCCTGCCAACTGTGCTGTGGTTAAAATGGCTTTAGAGAAGCTGAATATGTGCAAAGATGTTGCATGAACAGAAGCTATTTGATCTGTTCTGTGTTTGTCCTGTTTTGTCACAAGCATCCTAGACGACAGGCCAAAACATGCTGCTTTCGATGGTTTCATTACACAGTAGCATATGTGCATAGTTACACCATCCCTTCTTCCATCTCTCCTGCAATCCCATCCTTTGCTCTTTGCTTCCATTCGAAAAGGAATCTAGTTTTTGTGTCCTCATGGTAGTAAAAGCCTTCTTCATTAAGAGGATATGAGAATAGGGCAGATTTGACTGAAGGGGGCTTCTCGTGGGTTTATAAACAGAGGAATCAGTCTCACTCTCTCATAGCCTGGGAGAGGCTAATCACTAAGCAAAACACTACATTTGATGAAGTGTTTCTGAAGGTGTGTGTTGGGGGGACCGTTGAGATAGACTCAATCCATCCTTAATGAAAATGCTTTGGGCTGCTGAGCTGAGCTGAGCTGAGCTGAACCCTCTTGGGGATCAGTGGTTAGTCAGAGCGTACAGAGAGATAGGCCACCCATCACTAACCACGATCCCCGCTAAATCCCCATCAACGCAGTGGTTAATCACTCTAACCCCACTCTCCTTCGCTCTTCACTCCTCTCTCCTCCCTGCCACACACAAAGACACATCAAAATTCATAGCCTTGCTGGAGAGGGGAGTTCAGGGATTTATCACTGCCAAGTATACACTTTAAAAACCAGCAATAGCCTTGCAGAGTCAAGAGGGAAGAGCAGCAGTCAATCAGAATGGCATATGGCATATAGATGTACGTATATCTATTGGCTCGAGGGATGTAAACAGCACTGATGAGTTATTGACTAAACCTGGAATGATTACTGTCGGGCATAAATAGATGCGTTAAGAGTTACATCAATGAAGAGTGTAAAAAAATGCAGCAAACAAGGTGTGAATATGTGCTTCGGTACATTAAATTTAAAGTATACCACTGAGTGCTACCTCAAAGTGCAAAGTCCCTGCTTAAATTTGAATAGGTTTCGGCTAAAATTGAAAGAACTGTGTGTGACAGTGAGTACTTTTCTGCTTGTTTTTGAGTTCTTGCGCAAAGGTGGCGCAGGAGTGGCTGTTTAGGTCCAAGTGGAATCGTCTGTTAATATGAGGAGTAGAGAGGTGATAGTAAAAATAACAATGAAATTACCTAATCCTCAGAAGATTTACCACAAGAAAACGGCAGCGTTGTGTAGAGACGATCTGCTGATTCACAGAACAAAAACAACCTTTATAAAAAATAATGGAAGGAGGAGAATGATGCCCTGCCAAACAAGGTGGTGGTTCTGCTGTCATAGCGTAATGTATGACTGCCAATTGAATGCAAAGGTATGCAGGAGTATTCTTTGTGTTCAGATTCAGCCATTCTTATTGGAGGATGGTCAGTCATGTGATCTCAGTCTGATTGAGTTGTATTCCACTTGTTGGACAAGTTAAAGCTGAAGGTGGCAGGAGTATATCCATGTAGCATAAGACGACTCTGGTCATGTATATGGGCCGAAGGCTCAGGTCGGCCTTTGACTGCAAAGACTTTTCCTCAAAAATAACATTTGATGATTTTTGCTTTATTTCATCTGTCCAATTATTCTCCTAAACCTTATGCACAATGCGTTGAAAGACTGATATGTCTCACACAGTTACTTTATTTTAAGTGTGTAAACATACTTCAAATAAAGCTGAGATGTCACACTAAAATGCAGTTTTCATTATCTTAATTTAGACATGTACTATTAAGTCTAAAATTTGTTGTAAATACGTATGTTCAGCAGCGTGTTAACAGCCTCCTATGTAGCTGCTCATTGATCATTGTGGGCAAGGTAATTTTAGCTTCTTTTTTTCATTCTTCTATTTGTGTCCTTCTATATATGTCTGCATCTCATTCACTGGTCTCCACTGGCTCTGATAAAAATACTTTATTTGTCATTAAATATCTTATCTTGATGTGCCACAAATATCCACAGAGAAGCGTTACTTGATGAGACTAATAGCTGTAATTAGGAGGATTCCCCTGCAGGTTCCTCTAAATAGTCTTCAAATTGATAAGAAACCTAACTGTATGACAGAGTCACATCTCTAACTAATACGTTGTAGCTTTGTCTTAAATTTCTGCTGATGGAAAATGACAGAAAGTTGGATATGCCACAGCACTCAGTAAATGTTAGATAGCACATGGATATCAGTTTTACTCATTCTCATTATATGAGAAGAGTATCATCTGATATTTTGGTATTATCAATATTAGCCTTCCCTTCAGTGCTGAGAGTGTGACTCAATGTGGAAAGACACTTGGCATTTAGAGGTTTGGAGTGGGATTAGTTTGGTTGCTTGGTGGGATTTTTAGCAGTAAGTTACACCCTGTACTGTGGGCACTGTATTTCCAGTACATTTTGAAAAGGGCACCATAAGGACATCTAAATACAGTGATGAAAGTCAGTGTAGTACACCAGGTGGTAACTCTGGATTGATTTCAGAAAGAGCATATTAGACAGCAGCCTACATGGTATAATTATATTATTACTTGGGTTTTAATTACTAATTTTTCCTCCATGGCCGTGGAGAATACCTGATTATGAAGATTTAAACTCATCGGTTGCTCGGTTCTCATTATAAATAGAAACTGTATTAACTTGTTTAACATTAATTAAGTTAATAATTTGAAAATGTTAAAAAAAACATGGTACAGTGACAGATACAGTGACAAATGTGGGGTTAATGCAGTCTGAACAGCACAGTAAAAGGTGTGGAGGGGTTATTTTTCAGTGACTCGCAATGAAACATGCTAACAAATAGAAGATGTATTGTAACATTGCGCAGGGTTAATCGCTTAATGTTACAGATTTCATTAATGCTTCTGACAAGTAACAGACAAATAAATTAATATTGTGCTTGTTGGTCAAAAACGTTGTACAGAATTTGAGAAAAGTTTAGTTTAAATGCTTGTTATAGTTGTTAATAATCTTAAGATAGAAATGTTGTATTCCAACAATTAAGTAAACTGTAGCCACACACTGTACACTTTGCTTGGCTCTGTCTTGTTCTGATTGACTCGTCTGTGGTGCTGACTTGCATTTAATAGTATATCCGTTTTGTTGACCACTTATCTTAGCTGAAGGCAACACAACTCCAAATGAAATATCCAGGTCAAGACAATGAGGCTTTGTTCCATTTGGAGAATATTATTAAAAAAAAAAAAAATCTAAATCTTATATTTTAAATGTGGTTATTACTCAAGCTGTATGGATCAACTTCTGAGTAAGAGGAGCATTGATTATACAGAGGCTCAAGTGTGAACACTGCTCCACTGTGTGAAATCTTTAGTTTCTTTCTCACACACAAAGCAGGCTTACATTTAGGTGAACAGGTGTGAGGAAGGGCTATGGGGTCACTATCTAGCTCAGGTTGGACCTAGTAATTTAGCTGAACTGAGGGATTTGCTCCTCCCTGCTAAGACAGGCAATACAAAAGATCTCACTTGAAAGCGGAGAGGGAACAGAGGGGTACGGACAGTTTAACTAAGATGAAGGAGTTCAGATGGCCAAAATGCCCACTTTGATTAGTCTTTACACTTGCTCTAATTGAGCATGCACATGTATGAGTATGAGTCCTCCACTTGCGGGTACAGAGTTAAGATTATGCGTCAGTGCATGTGTGTTAGGACGTCAGTGTTTGAGTGTGTATCAGGTTTTTTTTTTTTTTTTTTTTTTTTTTTATGTTGTAAAGCTTTCCCTCTCCTCACACTCATTCCTCTCTCAAGACTGAATTTGCTTGTCTTCTCAGCATGAGTGTTTAATCTTTTCAGGCTGTTGAATCGGCCCAGTGAATGAGTCCCCAGCTCCTTCTCTCTAGGAGCCCTGGAGATTATTCTAAAGCACTAATCGTTGAGCAAACACAGCAGTGCTCTCCCATTCCTATTCTACACAGGCCACAGTATAGCACAACTTTTTCTTTCACTTGCCTTCACGTTTTACGCCCTGTGTAGATTTTTTTTTGCTTTTTGGCGCACGTAGGCTAAATTACTGTTCCTGAGAAACAGACCCCTCACCCGCCCCCCCTCACAGCCATGGCTAAAAATGAACTAAGACTGAGGGTTTTTTATTTATTTATTCTTTTATAGCAAGTGACATGTAATTTAAAGAGCATTATTTCCAACATTGTCCTTTGGAGCCTTTTATGTTTGTGGGTGTGTTTGTTTTTTAATTAGATTGTCAGTAGGGAGAATCTACTAGGCTTATATGATGGTGTCAATATCCTTGGATTTGGAGCTTCGTCAATATTGTCTGGCCCTGCCGCTACTAACCTGAACAGGCTGCTGGCATTTGGTGTAAAATAAATAGAGTGATTTGTCTGTTTTGTTTTCTCCATATCTTCGTCGCCTCCAAGAGAAGTTTTATTTGCACCACTCTCCATTTGATTTTGCGTGGTATTTGCTTTTTGGCCAGTTGTGGCCTTGCTGTGGCCTGTAGAAGTCATGGCAGCTCTGCACTCTGTGGTCTCACGTGTTATTTAATGTTCACGTAATGTGGAAGTGTCTCCCAGTGATGAAACACCTATACCTGGCTAAATGATCTCACGCAACAGATCTGAAAGCAATTTATTTGAAAAATGTAATTTCATTGTGTGAGTCTTGAGTCTTAAATGATCATCAAGCTCGTAATCTGTAATTCTTAAATTTAACTAAACATTTTTGCCCACTATATTCTATATGCATTTGTTTCACTTTAAATTAAATGAACTTTTAATTTAAAAAACATCGACTGCAGCGGCCTTTCCACTGGCCGAGAATAATGTCCTGAGGTAGTCAACTGTATTTTTCCTTCTCCACAGAGAAAGCTGCTCGCCATCTACCTCCACAATGATGAGAGTGTTCTCAGCAACGTCTTCTGCTCCCAAATGATGTGTGCCGACTCCATTGTTTCCTACCTGAGCCAGAACTTCATCACATGGGCCTGGGACGTCACTAAAGAAGCTAACAAAGCCAGGTACAATAGAGTTCATTCACTGCATATTGCAGTTATGTTGTGAATTAAAACTACTTGTTCAACACATTCTCTTTTAATTGTGAAAATTAGTAATTTCACCTTGTGAATATGCTGCTAATACAATCAAGTCACAAATCACTTTATTTATAAAAGTGTGACTAAATAAAAAAAAATGAATTCTTTGGCATACCTACAAAAGATAGGCCCAAAAATCTGGACCTTTATCTGTCTAAAAATGCCACTTAAATCATTTCTTTTTTCTCCATTTTACTGAGTATTCAAACACTAGAAATAGAAGAAGTTATCAAATCAAGTGTAAAAACAAAATTTAACACGCCGTATCTCAAATTGCTGTAATGTGTGAATTTTGTTGCAAAGCTCGGTGTAGTGTTGTGTGTTTCATGGTCTCACAGTGAAGCTGGTGAGAAAACCGTTCTTTGTTTAAAATTCGGAATTGGGCTGTAAACACCTCTTGCAAGGTGTGAAGTTTAGTAGTGCAATAACTGAACTCCAACGGCCAGATTTCTCACTTAATCCTTATGTTTTGTTTGGATGTGACTTACTGTCGGGAGGAGTGGGTAAATACAGAAGGGTATTTAATAAGGTGAATACTGAATGCATAACATTAGCGGAGGAGCTTGGTGGTGGGCTGAAGGCTCTGTGAACAGCCAGTATTCTCTGTTTGTGGAGCAGTCTGTTACATGCTATTATCTGATATCATTGTTTTTTAGTAGTTATCTTTAGTGTAGTTTTCATCACAGCTCCTTACTGTTGCATTGTTTTTAAAAAACGTACACTTTAGAGACTTGCATTGCCAGTGTGGACGGGAAACATTTAGAAAATAATCTTAAAATGCTAGTGTAAACCAATCCTCATTTGACACATAAACAGCGTTTTAAAATCCATTTGACATGTCCTTAATTGCTGGCATTCAGCTCTCACTCCAGTGCTCACACCCTGTATCTCTGTCTTCTCATTCTCTCTTCAGCTTCATTCGCTTTTTGAAGCTCGGAGGTTGCATGCTAACAAAAGGCGTTGTGTTTGCATGGTGAGGCCCCTGATTGGGCAATCTTGACTAAGCTGTCTGAATAGAGAGTCAGAGGGAGATGAAGGACTCCCTTGGAGTCCAAACATCTCTATCTCTCCATTTATCCAGAAAGTAGCATAACTCCAGTGGCCCTATGTTAGTTATTTACTGGACTGTGCAACGCTCGTTAGTCCAGTTACTAAGATTGATATATTTGACTGGACAATGAAATTAAAAAAATCTTTTACTCTGTAATGTCTGACGGATGATCAGATCCCTGCAGGTTCAAATGTTGTATAGGTGATGGTGGGTGCGCTGAAGGTTTGCTTATTACCTTTGTACCCAGGGCTCAGCTCTCTCCTACTTTCCTTCGTCTTTATTTCTTGTCTCATTCCTGATTTTTCTATTTTTGTCTTCTGTTTATTTCACTACCTCAAACCTCTCACTCTCTCCTGAGCCTCCTGAGTTAAGCCTGCCCTCTGGTAGCAGCCGTTTAAGAAAGACTCCCACCCTGACCTCACCCTCCATTATTTCTTTTTAGAAAATTCCCTCCTTCCTTCATTCCACTCTCCTTTCTCTCCCATTGGCCTCCTTTGCTTTTTGCCCCAGCTGGGCCTTTTTATTGCACATTAAAAGGGAGGCAACATCTGGAGCTTTTCATCACACACAGCTAGTCACAGCTTTGCTAACGCATGCATGCACATGTGCACACTAACTCGCTCACACATACACTGCTGCGCTGCATTCTCACGCTCTCTGGTTGATCCAAAGTGAGTGGTGATTGGCATCAGTCACACAGGCTGTTAGAAAGGTATCCTGATTATTGTGTGAGTGAGATAAACCTGCTGATACTGGAATGTGCCTGTTGCTTAGTTCAGTGTAGTTTCACAGGCCTCCCAGATTAATTATGCATAAATGCGGGACTGGTGATTGGATGCCAGTATTTGCCTCTCATGGGAAATTCATTTGATATATTGTTCTGGCAATGTACTGCCATTGCAGATGGCAGATATGGATTGTATGTGCTGTGTGTGCATTGTGCTTCTTCAGAAGTATTACACAATATGTGCTTCAGAAAAGGAAACTAAGGTCACTTAATGCTAATTCTTATGTAGAGATTTGCAATGTACAATGACAATATGGATGACCTTGTTTTTAATTAGTTAGCTAATGCCCTTTAAGTTTAAACCCCTGATTTAACTGCTAAAGGCAACGATTGGCCAACCTGTGAACCAGTTTTGCACACTTGACTTCTCCTCTTGACATTATCCTACCTGAAAACATAACTGGTTCAGAGGGAGAACAAAATGTCACTTTCAAATCAAAACATGTCCATGTTCACTCTGAAACAAAGTGCGTATGACACAGTGAGCTATCCGAGCATCCGGTTCCCATACTACTCTCGTACAGGTGGCAGGCAAAAACATTCCCTGCAGTGCTACTGTACGAGCCTGACTCATCAGCTGCTCAGTGGAGCAAATGTCAGGTCTAACCAGTCTACTCGCATCATCACGCCACATTTAGAAGTTATGAAATGCAAGCTGACAGTTCAGGGAAACATAAACTATTTTAGCTGTCTGGATCTGCAGTGCAAAATGGAGGTGGGGAGGGTGACAAATTAGAAGCTGTCACTCGCATTAGCCATTGAAGAAGAGTTTGAGACACGCGTTAGTTGCAAATCAAGTTGCAAGATGCAGGTGTCTCCTTTAAATTCAGGTGTTTTTTTTGGACCAGGATACATTCTTTACTAATTTATGCTATGGTTGGATGAGATGTCTGAACTGTTCACCTCAGTTCCTGGAGTATGTTGAGTTCCTCCTGCCATTAGTGTTGTGTTCATGCTCGTTTTGATTTCACAAATACTTAATTGATCTCATACTAAGTTATGGTTGACAGACGGTTGGTTTTGTGGTTCCAGATTGTATTTTTATGTTGTTGTGACAGTGATTTTCATTGTGGTGGACTGACTTCCTTAGTTTTGAGATAGAAACCGAAGCAGGTTGGCTTGTGCTTGATGAGAGATTTAAGATTGGGTTACCCTTTAAGTTAGTGTCCATTGTTCCCTGGTCTTTCATTACAGGTTAGAGTTTCCCTGTGGGCTATTGTTATGGTGTGGCTGGGTCGAGGTCTGAACGGGGACAAATGTCAGAACAAAATGATCTGTAAGATTTAGGGTACCCAACTTTTTCATTTCAAGTTGCAGGTCACTCAAAGTTCAGCATTTGTTTAGATCATATTTCAAGATTTGTATCATTCAGTCAAACATCCATATTTTTGGCTTTGATTATTGCTTTAAAATTTACCACAGTGAGCTGAAGTACTCAATTTCCCAGTATGAAAAGTCTGCAAGTCGCTCCCTCAGCTTTGACTTCATCTTTCAATGAGTTACACCCGCTTTCAGGCAGCATCCCGTCTGTCTGTCTTCTTCCTCTGACCTGCTGTCCCTCCATCCATTCCATTACTTCTCTATTTTATCAGCCAGTTATTAAAGTAGATCTTATTAAAAGGCAGGAGAAAAAGCTAATCTATATTTGCATTCAGTCTATAGCAATTCATTAATATTATGACATTTACAGGGAGCTGGGTGGGGCCCTGGCTGCCTGCTACCCTTTTCCCTCTCTGAAATGTTAATTTAAAAAGTTCTGTCTTTGTAATGGAATAAGAAATCCTCTCTTGCCCTATCAATTCTGGGTGTATGGTGAGGAATACTAATTCATCTACGCTTCCAATTGAGATGGCATGTCACTCTGATGGAATAAGGAAATGCAGAATTGGTTTTAAAGTCCTTAATGCCATGAGATGTGTGTATTTCTCTTTTCTGCTGCAGTCTGAGAAGCATACACCTCCATTTCCATTAGTTTTAAGAATATTTGTGAGCATAATTATGTATAGTACATGCTTATATGTGTACGTGGTTGCTCTGTGGTTTATGCAGAGATGTTCTGAAGTATGTGTTTAGTTTCAAGAATAACAAGTGTATTAAATCGGATCATTTAATTTGTCTTTCAGACTACTCACCATGTGTACAAGACACTTTGGCAGTGTGGTAACACAGACTATACGGACATACAAGACAGACCAGTTCCCCCTGCTCCTTATAGTCATGGGCAAACGAACATCCAACGAAGTTCTAAATGTTATTCAAGGTAATTGTTTTAATGATGTAATGACTGATTGCGTTATCTATTTGTTTTTATTAGAGCTGTGAGTTTGATTTATTTGTTTTATTCATTAGGTAATACAACAGTGGATGAGCTGATGATGAGGTTAATGGGAGCGATGGAGATCTTCACAGCACAACAGCAAGAGGACATCAAAGATGAGGTAAGCTTGTGAATGCAAGAAACACAAATGTCAAGCTCAGATTCTTCGGATGTACTCACACCAGGTGATTAACTTGAAAGTTCAGTTTGTTTGAGTAGTGTTTTCAGTCCCTGGCACGCTTGAAGAGATGGGCCTGTGAAGGTTCACTTGTACAGTATGCATGTAGTGTGATCAGGCGCGTCACAAAGAAACTGTGCTTAGTCTGATTATATTCCTAAAGATGCAGAAAATGCTTTTGATTATATTATTTAGTCACCACTAAGGGTACTTGCATGATGGGGCTCCGATCCTTTCAGATGGAAGAACCATCCCTGTTTCTGTTTGATAATATTGACATGTTTCCGTGTAATATACAGTTTGACAACAACATAGAAAGCGGTGCTCAATCTGCTCCTGTTGACTGAACCACAGTCGTCAGTCTGTATTTATTTTCAACCTCTGTTTAAGTAGCTACTGTGGCATCAAAACAGAAATTAACTTTTATACCTACCAGTATCCCAACCAAAACCTCAGGTGTATAATTTTACAGACATTCACAAGTCAGACATTTGTTTTCATGTGGCTGTCATGACTTTGTGGCTCATTTGAGTTCAAATAATCTAAGCACATTGGGTTTGGACTAGAAGACTTCTAGTCACCACTGAAACCATTCTGAGCTGAACTAAAGGCTGTTAAACTGAAAAATGTTGCAAGCATTTCCTGTCCTGTAGAGGAATCTGGGACAGAACGAGAGGGCCTCCCACTGTCAAGGCACCTGACCTTCTTAACCACCTACTGACATGTTCACTCAGTGACATCAAATAAGAGAGAATGAGTGATACACTATATGTGCCTTTTTAATTAGCAGTATTTTGAAGTCTCAAACCTCCCTTTGTCTTTCAGTTTAATGAGATGTGGTCTTATGAATAAAAACGTATTTGTCAATACTGTCTTTATATACTAACAAATTTGCACTGAAGTGATGATGTCAAATTTGCATACTTACGTGACTTAAGTGAGGTCACACACGCTTCCCTTAAATCCTTTTTATTTGTCTGTCTTGTTTCTGCATTTTTCTTTTAGCCTCTCTAATGCCGGTGTGCCTTTATTTTGACTACTGTATCTATAGATGACAGGTGTTAGGCGGTATTAGGTATTTAACAGTTAAAGAATCAGTCAACCAAACACTCTTTAACAATGCTATTGTGAGAGTCATAGCATCTGAGTCATGGGAATCGTGTTTGAGGAACAAATCTTTACACATACACACACACACACACACACACACACACACACCCTGAGGGTTAGACTTCATCAGGGTGTTACTGACTTCTGAGTGACAGCTATTTCTACACTGTTCTGTCTTTAAATTGGATTTGTAACTCTTGATCTCTCTTTGAATAATCATTAATGACAGGTTGTTACAAGAAGAATTCAGAGTATGTACATGTTGTTTGCGATTGTCTCATAAAACCCAAAATGCCAGTATGATACTTGAGTGCAGGTGCCAGAGGAATACTTTTCTTTTTTCTTTTTGCTAGATTTTCATTTAACATTTAATCCAAAATCCTCAGATGTTAAATGCTGTTTAAACACAAGTTGTTTTAAACCCTAAAAAACTGATAGTGGATGGTTAATACCTACTGGAGAGATACTCCAACATACCTTCAAGGGTTTTGGCATCTGCGAAAGAGCCTGTTAACATTCGGTACCCGACCCTATTTACGCTGGAAGGCTGAGTTGATTCCCTTGCACAGTATTTGATCCTCAGTTGTATGCAATTATAACAATTAATATGTACACACTTACACTATTTGACACTATATTCACTGTGTTACTTGTTTTATAGTCATTGCAACCACTGACAACGTTCGTCAGAGAGTTCAGATTTGTTAGGAGGGTATAGTAAAGTGGCTCCAAGAGGATATATTGATTAATAATTAATTAAAGTAAAATTACCCAGACATGGCCTATCAATGAGAAACAGGTCGTGATAATGAAAGCACAATATCCAAGTCATTCACTGTTGGTGACATTAACATCAGGACTTTGTTGTATCACATCTTTAGGTTGTACTCAAGCTTGACTTTGATAATCTTCACTGTGGCAGTTTTCAGGCATTTCCTTCACATGCTCTCTTCCTACGTTCATATTTCTGTTTTTCTCCTTTTTTTCTCCACCTTGCCTTTCCAAAGGCAAACTCAGACATGAACACAGACACCCACCCAACCCAGACATTCCACTTTGACAGTGACTTTTGTGTCTGTCTGGAAACGGAGCAGCTGGACAGCCAAATTGTGACTTCAACCAGCCTTACTGACTTGCCAGTCATTCCTATGGTTGTCTGTGTTTTAGCTTAGTAGTTAGTAATCCAGTGACTACTCACTGCAGGGTTTGCGGTCTGCATCTGTCAGCAGGTCACTTTCAGGTCATTTCACATGCTTATTTGAAAACAGCCACAACTAACCAATGCGCAGTTTGTGGGATCAACAACCATTTTGTGCAACGTATTGTAGAAAATAAATTATAATTTTGATTTTAATTTTGTTAAGGGCCACACCAGCATGCATATTCCAGCAAGTTGAAAACAACGTCTACCGACTTTAATTCTGACCCTTCTGGCTATTCAGTGACACAATGAGTCATAAATGTGTCCTGAAAACAGTAAGTGTTAGTAGCTCTAAGCTTCTTGGTCCCAAAATTAAATAGCAATTCACAAAGAGCCATTTACAGCTTTTATTTGTTCTATCATTTGTTATTTGTGAACAAACATTAAACGTGTGACAGCCTGTTTTTCTGAACACTAAGTGTATCTTCACCACTAAAAGACGGCACACGTCGAGCCAAGTTGATTACTCGCCAAGATATAGTTGTAGAAAATCTGTTTCAGTTTTCCTCCAAAGTAAAGGCCCTTAAAATCACACGACGTTTTAGCAGATACATGTCAGATTAGCATTTTTCTTCATCTGTCTTTATATTAAGCCATTCCGTGCATTTAGTTCGACTGAGTATCAAACATGAGCTACTGTGTTTGCGTGACTCCGGGCCAGTCTATTGAAGGTAGCCACTTTTGATGCTTTTGTCCCTCTCTACCATTCTTTTACAGTTTCCTTTCAATGTTCATCTATTATGTGGGCCAAAAGCACAAATGTATCTTTGCATTTTCCAATTCAATACAACAATACACACTGTCGTTTTGCTTAGACACTGGCTGGCTGCACAGTAGCCCTCTGATCATCACAATAAGCTTGTTTCGCCATATCCGGGCTGGCACACAGCATGGGCCTTCACAAAATAGAAACCTAATGGCTGTGCAATGTTAACACAATAGACACTCGTATTTAGTCCCAGTCTTTATAAAACATTTTGTAGCCACAGCAGGTAGAAAGAGAAAGGCCGCCTGTCCCCTTCCCTCTGTACAAACAGGAAGAGAGAGGCAGAAAGAATAAAAGAGAAAGGGAGGGGGGGGTGAAACTGAGATGAGGAAACATAAAAGAGAGCCAGGGTCTGGTAAATGACAACCTGGTCACAATGAATTCCTCTCTGGTGCTACTCTTTCATACCTGGTGTTTGTACCTAACCACACTTGACATACTGAATTTTCTTTTGCAGGTTCTTTATGGCTTCCACACCCGTCACCTCAGCTTAGATGTTTTGTCCTTGAGTATCCTTCATTATGTTGTTAGTTAATGGGCCCAACTTTCTTTTTCTCTCCCTCTACCCAGGACGAGCGTGAGGCAAGAGAGATGGTGAAAAGAGAGCAAGATGAGGCCTATCGTTTGTCTTTAGAGGCTGATCGTAAGAAGGTATTTTCAAAAGAAAACTCATTTTTTTGTAGCTGTTGTGTTCTAACATGATTTTGTGCTCTTGCATGTAGTAAAACTCACTGAAAAGATCAAGGTTTAGAGCAAATCTTACTGTCTCACTGTGCGCAGCTGGTTATGGTGCAGTCCATGTATCATATACCAAGCACCACTTTTGACGTGATTCCATTTCTTAATACCTATTTCAATTGTCCGAACAAAAATAAAGAGGCAGACTGAATCACATATTTTGACAGTGATGCAGACAATTGTAATACTATTTGCGTAGCGTACACTGCATTTAGAGACTTAAATGCCCAGAAAAGCCAGTTGTTTTGGTCGCTATTAAAACACCATTATTAATCCGTCAGAGTGATTTCAGCATTGCATTGTATAATGGTTCTGCTGCCCCATTTAATGAAGTTAATTTCCTTGTTTTTCAGAGGGAAGCCCAAGAGAGAGAAGAGGCCGAACAGGTTCGCCTGGAACAGATGAGAAAAGAACAGGAGGAGGAGAAGGAGGTCAGTCACGTCAACTTCATATGCAAGATTACGCAAATTAATATTTCATTATTATCAGTACAAGGGTGAACAATCATATATTTGCTAGTACACAATGATTTCATGATTGCACTGGTGCTTTTTTTTTTTTATGTTACTCTGGCTTCACAGTAATGAAAGCTGCCTGTCAGTGAAGCTGGTGTAGTGTGGGTGTGTAGGCATATGTCCATGACTGAAGAATTAAATATCCTAATTACAGTGGATCCAATCCCTGTAAATGTCACCTTCCATACACACAGTATTGTCCTGTTTAACTGCTTTATACAGGTATAGCACACACAGCCTCGTATACAAACCCAAGTGAACAAAAGACTGAGGCCATTCATGTAGACTGGTCTATGCACACAACATACACACTACCTAAGCAAACATACATATTCACCTGAAAACAATTATTGTCTGTGAAAAGGGGGCAAACACGCACACATACATGGGCCGACACAATGTCACGCATACAGAAAAACAACAATTGTCTGCAAGGATGGCACTAATGTTGTAATACAGTCTATACTAATACAGTGTAGTTGTTTACTCAACAGCAGAGAGCCCCAGGGCAGTGAGAGGTATTGGGTGACTCGGCTCGCTCAGATGATTTGTCACTTAAGTTAAACAGAGGACAACAAAAGAGCCACAGACTGGCCTTCTTAATTATATCACTGTAGTCCACTAACTGAATCGTGTGTACATGTTTGTGTATTTTAAACAACAATAGCCATTATGGCTGGGCGTTTATATTAATTTTCTCTGGTCAAGCTTGCCATGGTGTCTTCTGTGCTAGCACGCTTGTGCTACTGTCTAGATATTCATAAATATGAAGCAGCAGCTGCTCGGCCTGGACAATTCTTAAACTGTTAAAGATAGCTGATAATTATTGTAAAATGTGGGTGTTTTGCTTTTATCACGGTGCAACGTTTGTGTGTGCTATATGTAACAGTTGGAAAATTGGGAGTCGGCACTACCTTTTATGCTTTTGGACAAGAATACAAACATGTTCTCTGGACAAAACGACTTCCTGCCTGAGGACTGTAGAGATAAAGTAGCCACACTACTATTCATAACAATTAAACTAGACTAACCAGTGTAGCCTACATCATACACAGGTAACCACAACATTTTAAATACTGGTAAACTGATACTGAACAATTGAATGAAATGTAAATGAGTTCATTTGGAGTTCATAGCATTTACGTCACAGATGCTGCTTTTCATTTAAACATTTACTCTTTACTGTTACTGTATTAAAGCTAGCCCAGTGAAGCGTCTACTCCAGGCCTTTGTCTTTTACTGACATTTCTGTTTTGTTTGATTCATTGTTTTACTATAGCTTCAGTTCATATATTCATATCAACATTGTTGGCTAACTTTTCAAGTTGAAAGGTTGGAGAGCCTAGCATGTGCGCTGCTATATTTGGGATCTTCTCTTGTTGGAGTTTTCCGTTGAGTCTTATGAGGCGGTGACCTTGTTCTGTGTATGACAAAAACTGCAGGCACAACAAAAACACCAGTTGCCACCAGAGAGAGGACAATGCTAGTGGGAATGCTTTCTCTAGGATTTTGTGCCTTTGTGCAAAGAAAAGAGAGATGAATATAGGAGCTGGTGAATTGGGGTGGGGGGTGGGGGTGTATGTGTTTCATGTGCCTGTGTGGGCTGACATTATTATTTACCTCCTTCAGAGGGTCTTAGCATACAGTTGTGTGGCTGTCAGGTGCACCTCTTCCCCCTGCTCGTCATCTGTTTGTTTTTTGTGGTTAGCTGAGCGGAGCTGGAAAGGCAGATAAATGGACAGAGAGATGCTCCTGATTATTTGTGTGGAGCTACCTGGGCCTCAGGCTCAACCAGACGTGTGTCCTGTGGTTTCTTTAGGACGCTACCTCACAATTGTGTGGGCGTTTATGCTTGTGTCTGTGGTTGACTGTCTCTGCATTTGTATGTCCACCTCCGCACACACTTCTGTCTGTTATTTGTGTGTGTGTGTGTTAGTTTGTCCCCAAGGGGACCCTTTAACTCAGTCAGCATCAGCCCTTATACCTGAGGGAGCTGATAGCGGAGCGGCACGCGCCCTACCCTGCCCACCCAACACCAGAAGCTGCTAATGAGCTACTGTTGTACACTCTTATGAAATATAATTGCATTATGGTGTGTAAATAAAGCCGGGGCGTGTTGTCACAGCATATGCTCCCCGGCTGGCCAAACAGGAACAACAAGCCAGGGGAGGAGGAGGTGAGGGGCAGGGGCAGAAAGAAGAGGAACACTCAGGGGAGCAGCTGAAGCACGTTTTTTGGAACTCAGGAGATTTGATTAGCTTTGCTGTAGAAGATGACAGTTGATGGTTGCGTTTGTGCTAAACAAGCCACCTTCACTTTTGGGTGTCCAAAATGTCCACCACATTTACTGTTTGTAAATAATAGTCATAGTACTGTCTTTCTATAAAACATGACTTTAAACTAGTGCACACTGAGATATTCAGCAGGCTCAGGGTGGATGTTATCAACCAAACAGAGAGGCAGCCTGGAAGAAAAGTACATTTGGTTGTTTTCGATATGCTACACCGGGCTTTAGGGAACAGGGTGAGACACAGGGCGACTAATTTAATAACATTCTTAGGACATGAAAATAGTTTAATTAGTGTGAAGCAACAGTGCTGCAATCAGACGCTTGGAGAAACTTTCTGATTTGTCGTTCATACATGCTTGGCTGGTCATCTATTTATATCGGTCACTGTTGAGTCTTTGATTTGAGGTTACTATAAATTAATTTGTCTGTTCCATTCAGATTCAGTGTTGTGTATCTTATAACATTGTATTTAAATGTGCAAGAAACTAAGTTAGAGATAATCTAAATTTGTTTTCCTTTTAAAAATTTTTGACTAAATTTGTAATTGGTTGTCAGTTAGAAGGTCTAAGGCTGTATGCTTGTGGATGTTGTGTATTATAAATATAACTGATTTGACTTAAAGAAGCAATTGCATAATAATGCTCATGGGAAAAAATAAATAAATAAATTGCCGTACCAGTGATGACAGCTTCATCTCACCTGTATGCAAATACGTCTGCTTTCACTGTCGGTGAAAATCATCAGTGTACTGTACTGAGAGAAAATGCTGGATTTTCTTTTTTCAGGCAATCCGTCTGTCATTGGAGCAGGCCCTACCTCCAGAGCCCGATGAGGAGTCAGGAGAGCAGATCAGCAAACTGAGAATCCGCACACCAAGTGGCGAGTTTCTGGAAAGGCGTTTCTTGGGCAGCTGTAAGCTCCAGGTCCTCTTTGACTTTGTGGCCTCCAAGGGATACCCGTTTGAAGAATTCAAGCTCCTCACCACCTTCCCTCGTAGAAATGTGAGTGTCATACCTACTGTCGTACAAACTCGTAAAGGTACATGTCTAAAATGTATTACAAAAAAAGTCCCTAATCATTAAAAACAGGCATCAGTTCTCCTAAGACAGGTACGTTCTTTAAAGTATTTTGGAGAACTTGTCACAGTTCTGTGGATTCAGGCTGACTTAATGTCTTCAATCTCAGACTGACTCCATAATGCTGCGATCAGGGCTCTGTGTGAGTGAAGACTGTGTTCAGGGTCATTATCATGCTCCATTTTTATTTGATTTTGGGGCTGATCGGATTCCTCACTGATGCGAAAGGACAATGTATGAGAATCTTAACATCTAAAGTTTAACCTTTAACATTTCCACGTGAAATTGCTTCTGAAGCCACCACTTCTACGCTGTCAAATTCACAAATGAGGAGATAAAGACTTTTTATCAAGTTGTAAGTAGAATTATCTTATTCTGTTGAATCCCTCTCTGCCCCACACACAAATAGTGCTACATTTGTCTTTACTGCAGAAGCGTAGCAGCAGGTCATGAAGTGTTCTCGACCAGGGCTAATGTCTCTGCTGGAGAGATCCACAGCTGTAATTGGCTTTTCTGTTTGTGCCTGAAAGCTAAATCTCCAGCAACAGCTCTGAATGGAAAGCTGCAGGGACAATAGTTTAGACAATCTGTTGTGACTGATTGATAATTTATTTTTTCTTTCTCGCTCCGACTTATTTTTGCCGCAGCAGTACCGCTGCGTCACTGCCTTTGTTTACTCGCACCTGTGATGGAGAAAGTTAAGCTGACTGTTTATCCATCCACCTGCACACGCGTATTATTCAGTGAATATTAATTAGTATCAGCCCGTTGTGAATACTGTACATTATGACTGTGTTAGGATACTGTTGTCAGCACTAACATTAGTACTCTCTGCGGCTCCTATGCTGACACTAGGCAGCATTCGGCTAGCTACAACCAGAGGGCTCGGTCGCCGCGCTCTGCGGTAGCAAGCTAATGAGCACTGTTTTAACTACCCGTTTAATTAGCCATGCTGCTGGAAACAAAAATGGGATTTCCATTAATCAAGGAGAGGAGTGCATGTGGAGGGGTGGTGGTTGTATAGAGGTGTGTGTGTGTAGGCTTGCCCAGGCAGTGTGCCATCATAGTCTGCAGAGACCGCCGGGGCACAAACACCTCAAAGTAACACACACATTAACGCGTAGCTCACACCCTCCATTTCGTCACAATCACACACTTCAACACATGCACAAATATTTTCAAGCAAACACATGCCCCGCTCACAACTTTGTCACTTAAAGGATTCACAGTTGTCTCTTTATAATCAAGAGTAAACATGTGTTTGAGACAGAGATAAAGATGTGTCTGCATCGCAGATGAAATTCCGGCAAAAACAGGATGGGAGGATTAGAGGGGGAGAGAAGCGAGAAGAGCAGGATGACTGCAGAACTAGTCAGAAAGAGAACAGAGAAGACAAAAGCTTAAACAAAGAAAAGATTTAATCAGAGAAACAGTCTTCTCTATAGAAGACAAGTGGAGAAGATATTAAAAAGAAGAAGATGGGAGATAATTCCAGAAAACAGAAAGGCGAGAGATTTGGGGAAAGAGAGGAGGCATGCAGCTCGGTGGTAGTGCCAGTATGAGGCTGTGAACACAGGCCCCTGTCTAATCCTGCAGCTCTGTGTTGTAATTAAATGAGAGAGAGCATAGAAAGCCTCCATCCCGTCCAGACGCTCTCAATGTTGCTCTGCCAGGATCAGAGGATAGAGGATAGACCACTATTGCATTTGTAATACTGCACAACTGTTGAAACCTTTTTTCCCTTTTCTAGTTTTCTGTGGCTTTGTGCAGTGTCACTCTTTCTTTTGCTGTTACCCTCCTCGTTAGTCTGCTTTTGTCACTGCCATTCATTCAGCTGTAGCACCAAATGACTCACTCTGCCTAATCCAACTTTAGAAATGTACGTGAAACTAACGTGAAACCAAAATATTTTTGGCATGAACATTATTCACCAGGAGAAAGAACTATCTTGTGCATTATTAAACCGAGCTATGCTGGCTTATTATTTTGTCAACTTAAGCGTCAACCATTCGATTCTGATTCACGCTTCTTCCACCTTCCTGTAGCTCAACCAGTAAATGTCTATTAGTCTCCTCTTTTTGGACTCAGTCTCGTCCTCAACATTTGGTATCAGTGGCTTATCTCTTCAGCACTACAGCAGGCCTTACACTGGCATCATTTGTACTAGGCTTAGTCGTGCTCAGGGAACTAACCCTTTCTCCATTTCCGTGACTGTCAGCGAGTTTGAGGAAGAGGAGGGGCACTTTTAGTGTTTCAGTTTTCAGCTTTCATTCAAGAATTTCCACCTCTTCCTCTTATACTTGTCGAACACAAACCTGAAGTCTTCTTCCCTCATCATGTGGTGAATATGTTTAGACTGCCGTCATAATAATTTGCAATAGGCTCTTCCTGCCTGGCACCCAAACACTGTTAGTCCAGTGTATTAGTTTTCTCACTGTGATACTGTACTCTATTTCACCTTCTTCTAATCCTTCTTCCAGCGCTGTCAGAGAATTTACTTGATGGATTCTTAGACAAAACCCGAGATGCAGAAAAAATAAACAGTGGTGTAGAAGAAGCTGTGCTCTGTTCTGAAATAGATTTTACATCTGTTAATGCTGGTGTGTTTTGTTTTACTTACTGCTATCTGAAAGTCATAGGAAGTCTCACAGGAAGTTGAACAGCTGTTTATTTTGAAAGTAGTTTCACTGCAAATTTTGTCCTCAAGTCTTGTTATAATATTCGCTCCATATAACACAAAGTATGCATCATCCTTTAAGAAAAGTGGTGTCCAGTATCCCTGGTCGCTTTAAGTCTTTCTTGAACCAAAGTCGCATCTTTCAACACTTGGGCCTATTTTCACATTCATCTACCGCAGGACAAATTTTTGTCTGAGCTCCCTTTAAACCTGAGTTTGCATTCTTAACCATCACGGTGATTACGAGGAAAGGAATCTGCCACATTTATTATGAATGACATCAAACACACGGCCACAGACAGTCATCAAGAACAATTTACAGGCACGTTAAGAACAAGACGTCCTGCAACAGATGGTGTAGTAGAACCAACAGAGCTGTGATCTAAACATCATGGAGTCAGTCTGAGATTACATAAAGGGAAAGAAGCAACTGAGACAGAGCGAGTCCACAGAAGAGCTGTGACAAGTGTTTGTGTCTGAGGGCTTCTTTTGTTGAAAAAGAAAATAGACCTTTTCATCTCCTTTAAGTTTTGTCTGTTCATTGCGTTTCTGTAGGAAGTTAAAGGATCATTCAAAACCTGTTTGCATTATTATGAATTTATAGTTTCAGTGCCTAACACATTTTTGTGCTTTACATATTAAGCAGGATTTTATGGTTTTATATTGCAAGAGGCTGGAAGGTCGGTCCTTCTCAAGAATGCAACTGATTCTGAACATTACTGGACAATGGACTTTTTAGTGAAGTGGAACAGAAATATATTTTGAAACAGAAATATATTTTCTTGATTGTGAGATTTTTCAAGAATAAAGAAGGAACAGCTGTAATTTTAAAAACTCGTAAATATATTATGGATTATTTTATTGGGAAAAAAAAAACATATCGGACACTAATTGTTATTTAACACAGAGGATTTTATATATCTACCGGGAAATCCTTAATTTTACCCTGCGGACCTCACCTTCAACCTTCTCTTCCCACTCTTCCTTCCAGGTTTCCCTCCTTCCGTCTCCCTTTTCCCTCCTCTTTCCTTCTTCTGCTGCCTCTGGCACCGCCCTCTTTCCAGATCACACAGCCCCATCTTTAGCATTTATACTTTTCCTTCTCCAGCCTTTTCAACCCTTTTCTGAATATAATTTTTTACCCTTAAAGCACTTTAAATACCCTTTTTAAAATATATATTTATAAGATCACCCTAGTCTGTCTTTATTTTTCTCGCTTTACTTGCACATTTTCTCTTCTTCCCTCAATTCCTTAGTTTTCAGTTTTTGTCTTTAGTCCTCCCCCCCGTCCAGTGTGTGCGGTGCATTTCTCCCTTTGAAGTGCCGTATTCTGCTGTGTTCTTTTCTGTTCACACCCCAGCGCTACGTGCTGTCAACGCTCCTGGCAGCAGATAATGATCTCCCACTGCTTTTGTAATTGGCCAAATAAACACTTGACAACACTAGTTTAAAACAGACAAGTTATTTGGTTTTAATTAACATAGCAGGGCCTGTAATGGCTTCATTAAAAATGCGTTATTTCAGCTGCACGTTTGATTATGTTGGAAACGGACATCTTGAGGGCCTGTGTTTATTTTCCTTTTCTTTTCTTTCACGGCTGAGCGTTGCTTAGTGTCGCCTCTTCTGTTATCAGTGTGTTTTATTCATTTGAATCAAGTGCTATTTATTTTAAACTTCACACTAAGTGCTAATTATGTGGTTTTAACTGTGTTGAAAACTGCTGTTTGATTATGGCAAATACACAGGGTTGATATAAACTGATTATTTTAGTCATATAATTTTTCATAAGATGAGAGATAAAATATGAAAGACTGCTGAAACGCTCCATCTGTCTTTTTGTTCAGATCCAGTTTTGTAATGAATGCGGGGGCTCCCCAATTAGCATTGTATTATCGCTTTAGATTTAGGCACACAGAGCTTAATTACATTTATATTTTGTTCCTTTATTTAATTTCAATAACAAGAAAATCTGTTTTTCAGTTATTATTTTTTTCCATTTTTGTCTTGACAGCTAGTTAAATGAAAATCTTCTGAAAGTCTTTTTTTAAATTAGTCAGGTTATTCTATAATTGAGTTGATTGATTTGATCTGAATTGGTTGATGAAATTATATTGACTCAAGGTTAAAAACAAACTGTAAAGCAGAGAGCTAGATTGTGTCTGTCTTATGAATGTATGCATGTATGTATGTATGGATGGCTGTGTAGGCAAAGGAGGCGAGAATATGGCTTAGGCAGAGCAGAGGAAAAACAACAGCTTTGTTTGTTGACAGATGCCTCCATGCTTATGGTCTGTTAATTGGATAACAATGTAAACAATCACCGATGGCGCCCGTCTCCTGTGTCAGTGTGGCATCTTGTTTCCCTACTTTCTTTTTCAGAGTCAGATGCTGCTCTCTCCCCGTTGTGTCTCCCTGGTGCACTTCGAGCACAAACTCTCATTCTGATTTTACTCGGAACGCACACATCTACGCACACACTAGCGCCTAGCCCGCAAGCGCACATCTACACACACACCTGCTCCACCCCAAAGCCTCATTTACTCCTACCTGATGCTATGGTGTCATAACAGCCTGTCGGGTTCATTAGCATGGCAGCCATTTGTGACGCGCTGCTCCTGAGGTGGGAAAAGGAGCACAGCAGCCCCGTTGGTCGTTTTCCCCACCGACGGGATGGAATATGTTTGCGGCACGCACACACTCACACACTCACACACTCATTACACGCATACAGCCTCTCTTCGTAGCATCTCGCTTTCCCACTGTGCTAGGAGGCAGTTGACGAGGTGAGGGGCATAAGGCTGATGTGGCAGCCCCTCCCTGCCCGCACCAGGCTCCCCAGGACCCCGCTGAGAAGTCAAGTGTCTAAATGACACGTTGAAATGAGGACAAGGAGATGAAAGACACGGAGTCAAAGAACCCCGCTTGCACATGGTGTGACATTTCCAAACACCCATGGGAGATGGATAGGTAGTCCAATGCTGAAATGTCCTCCTCACCTTCTCCTAATTTACTTGGCTCCTTTTTTTCTTTTCTCACCGTTTCTCTGAGACCTTGCGTACCCTCTACTTTCACAGATTTTATAGTTTAAGTGTGTAGATAGACAAGAGTAGAACTTATTTTATTATTAAGTTGAATTGCAAGCAAAATCAAAATTACAGGCTCCTTTATAGAGATGTTTATTATGATTAAGACATATACGTTTTCAATAGAGTGATTTTTTTTTAGATGCTAACTTGGTAAGACTGATAAAACACTTGGTATATACTCTTCAGATGGTCAGTGTAGGTGAAGTTGTTGTCCAGTTCATGGTCAGAGTTCACATTTCATTCCCTACAGCAGTCTGTCTTAGGCTTACCACTCTGCTTGTTGTGAGGCCGACCTTTACCACGCTTGGCTTGCCATCCGACCTTTTACACCAGGTACGGGGAGCTGGCTAATTATCCCACCATGAGGTTAGAATAGGATCCCTAATCAGAGGGGCTGATGCAGCAGTCATCAGATAAGCCCTGGACACATCTCGGTGTCTCACCACCTTGCCCATTCAGCCCAGGTGTTAGATTGGCCCAATGTAACACAACCCCTCTAGTGATTAGCTCACATAAGCTAAGAGGCCCACAGGGCTGGCGGGTGTCAGAGAGTCAGATTGTCCCGTTTTAAAAAAAACACAGGTCAGACCCCCTTCATGTCGGCTAACTCGATCAGCTCCGTTGTGGGTGGTACTGCATTATTTCTCTGCTTTTTAGACAATTGCTGTTGTGTAGAGTTTTCATCACAGATAAATGTTTCTCTCCTTAACGCCGTCAGCGATGTTTCTATTTGACCTGAGTCACAGCTGAAAGGAGTCATTATTAGCCCAGAAAACACATACAATGATCCGCTCAGTTCCCACTAGTCACACACACTCTCTCACTCCTGTCCTGTAACCTTCATCAGTTTGCTCTAGATTCGAGGCTTTTTAACAAAACAAACCTGATGGTCCTCTTAGGGAAACAAAGCACTTGCTGCTCGGATTACTGCTTAGGCTTTTTTAAAACATGATGTTAGAATAATACACACTGTGCACATTCTCTTGCAAAGGCGCACACATTAAATGAGTGCAGCACTAAGGCTGCACTGTTCTCCCGTCTGAATCACAGGGGATATATGGCGAGACAGTCACAGAGGGATTGCAGCGCTAATATGAACCAATCTGAAAAGGAAGTTTAGGGTATAGGGTAATGTTTGATTCAGGTTTGTTATGGTTTTATAGAAATGGCTCCTCTCTGTGGATAATAGACCTTCAATGGTTATGATTAATGAAGTAGTTACAGAGTGGTTGATATTCTCGGTTTCATCTCTTTGTAAATTTAATATTTCTAGGTTGTTGGTTGAATTCATTGAAGTCTGATGATTTTGGGAACTGAAAAGTTATTTTTTTGTCTGATAAACGGATAATGAATGTGATCATAAGTTGCGACCTGTGCATAAAGCCTTTAGTCAATGACCGACAAGTGATCCCCCTGTTCTTTGTTTCTTCTCAGATCACCCAGCTGGCTCCAGGATCAACTTTGTTGGAGGCCAAGTTGTTTCCGCAGGAGACACTTTTCTTGGAGGCTAAGGAGTAGAGTTGCCCCTCTCACAGCAGAGAGGACTGACTGATGAACTGGCTGGACGCACACTAGTCACCGAGCATGGCCCCCTCCTCCCCCCAGTCTGGGCCTACAGTATACCACACACATACACACAAACACACACACAACACCCCCCTCAGACTTACATAAACACACTGGCATGCACATCCAGTGACACACTCAAGTGCAAGTAAGCTCCTCTGCCCTCGGCCTGGTATGGGAATGCCTCGTGTACACGTGTTGCACAGAGGAGCAAAGACAGTATCACAAGCACACAGCCAAACATCCACCTCCTCAAACTCTATCTCTCTCTCTCTCTCTCTCTCTCCTCTCTCACTCTTCACACATTTCACTTCTTCACGTTCTCAAACTGCTGTGTCAAGGTTTTCTCTCACAACACAAACACAGTACGGTAACAGCATCGAGAGACTGAGTAGACAAATGTTTGTCACAGGAAAAAATAAAAAATTTGAAGACTTGTTCCCACGTTTCCTCATAAAACACACCAACGCTGCTTTTTTAGAACATGGTTTTTGTGTTTGAAATAAAAATCCGCTCCCCTTTAACCTTTCCCAAATTCCACTTTCTTCCCCTCCCTCCCCTCCTCCTCCCTCCCCTCCTGCCTCTCTCTGTCTTCCACCTCTGCACCCTCTCCGTCCGCTGTCTACTGTGGGGATGGAACTTGATGGGTCACCTGATCAATCTCTGCTCCCCTGGTTTTAACATCCACTGCTCCACAAGCCAATAGATTGCTCAGTTTTCTTTTTTCTTTTTTTTTTCTGGATCTTTTTAAGTTTGATGCTGTATTAGTTTTAGTTTGATATACATTATATAAAATATATGAATATGAACATCAGTTTGTCTCGCTCCGAAATTTGTTGTAACCTGATTCACACATGCACACGTTATTTATGTGATTGCTCTGTTTTTCTTTGACCGTTGTAAAGAACAAGGCTCATAAATCTTTATTTTAAAGTTTCCAGAGTAGATGGGAAATGGAGTATTTTATACCACACGTGGAAATTAGTATCAGTTTATATAGCATAAAACTTCTCTAGGGGATGTCAGTGGATAAAAGCAGGCGCCGCAAAAATAAATAAATAAATAAGTTGAGTTTTAAATCTGTTTTTATTAACAATATTGTAAATTGTATTCAGGATTTGGTTGCTTGTGGCACTGGCTTCTTGAGACCGTCATGTCCAGCCTAATTCCATCCCTTTTCATCCTGTTCACAATAACCAGCTGGTCGCTAATTTTGTTGGCTAACTCTACTTGTTGATCTAACGGGCACTGGAAAATTCACCTAAATTTCATATGAGAGGAAAATTATCCAAATTACAAAATACAAATACATTTGTCTGACCCACAACTCGTTTTACTGAGTTTTCAAGGTATGCTATAACTATGTGTGAACCCCTAAAATACACCAACCACACCACGTGCAAATGTAGAAGACATAGTATAGTTTTTTCCTCTTTTTTTTCCTCATGTGCATTACCAAGATATCCAATATTGGCATATTTGATCAAAATCAGGGGCAACTACATGACGTGTGGATTCTCCTTGGTCCTTCAGCTCCTTCAGCTCACTAAATTATCACTGGTTAAGTTAACTTTTCACAGCAGGACAAAATTACACTCATGCTGCCTGGAAATATTCCCGTGCTCCTGACTAGCTGTTTGTGCCGTGTGTGTGCAGACGTGTTCACCTTATTATTAATGTCTAATCCGTGCGATCACAAAACGCACCGCAGTCTAATTGCAACTGATATAACCTGAACATAATGCCAGACAGACCCTGGTTGTCCACTTTCTGTTTTCGTAGATACCAAAGTTTAGATATGTACAATCACATCTCTGTAGTGACAGGAAGACCTTTTGCATACTTCTCTTAACAAATGTTTTAATACTCTCACTCGCACACCACCTGGTAATATCAGGCACACCGCGGCTAATTTCCTGCCTTCAGTGAGCAGAGATCACGGAGGCTTAGTCCTCCATCTGTAGCGGTGCTCCTCAGTCAGCTAAAGGCAAAGTTTGAGAACCCCGGTAGAGAGAGCATCATAAACAAACCGCTTCAGGCACAAAGCGCTGCTCCCTCATGAATAAACACCCAGAACTGGATTACGCTGACACGTACTTAATGAGACGGGACAAGCAGACCAGAGCAGGGGTTCACTGAAATACTCTAAATTGCCATTTCACAGATTAAATGTCCTCCTTTTATACTTGACAGAGAACATTAATAGGAAACACTGGAGAGGACAGAGAGAAACTGAGAACAGGATTTCAAGTTCCTGCATTATTCTGCCACGTTTTTATTCTTAATTTCCTTGAAAGGGTGTTGCGGTTAGAGGGCATAAACATTTTTGGGGAATTCATTATTTTCATTTTCCACGTTAATGTGAATATCAGCTGATGTTGTGTTAAGATTATGTGTCTTTGAAGAAAAAGGTCCTCTCATGATTTAAGGGACGGCAAAGGTTAACTTAGCTTGTTAACAATGACCTAGTTTAGGCTTTTTAATATAAGGTCCTATGTCTCTCCTCTTTTACTACGATAAATCATGATCACTGACTGTGATGGGAATAGTGCCTATACCTTGGACTTTGTTAAAAAAGAATACACTGAAATGTTAAACTTACATTTCAGCCAATCATTTTAGTCTTAGGATTTTGAATTCAGTATTTAAAATTACAGTGAAACAAATCCGTCAACAGACCTCTTCACAAGTCAAAGTCAGACTCATAGGAGGAAAGTCACAAGACCTCAATTAGCCCAAGTGTAGTTTAAACCTGTACGGACTCTTTTGAGTTAGCCCACTTTCAAATTCTGCAGGCTTCTACTTAATCCTTGTGGGGGAAATAGACAATTATCTGTCTCTGTCACATGCTGCGGCATTTATTGTTGGAAAATCTCAAAACCGTGTTGTAATCTCTTGCAAAAGTTATGTTTGCTCTGAGAAACGTCTGGTGTGCTACACACTGTGAGTGCATCCTACATGCGTGTGTGTGTTTGTCAGTTTCCCTCTGACTTGTCTTGTTTCTCACGCAAGGAATGAGTCGACCTAATGTGCTCAGCCAGCCACACTTCCCTGGGTTTGACCAGACAGGAGATACTGCCGAAGGCTTGAGAGACAGAGAGAGAGAGAAAGAGAGAAACACCGCAGGACAAATCATCTTGTCTCTCTCTGTTAGAAGCAGTCACATTTTAGTCAATAATTCTCAACTTGAATTGTGAAAGAAGACGCAACAAATGCATGTTATGCAACAGCCCTAATTAAAAAAGAAAAAAAGGTGTTACCTTTATTATCACTAGAGGTGAGTGACACTAATGAGTGAAGAAAATTCATTCTCCATCAAATCAAGTGTTAGATTTGGGCTCCCGAAACTCCAAGGAAAGACACGACAACAAAAATGTTCTTCAAATCATTTTGTCTGTGCATTAAGTGTATTATGGCAAACTGCTGCATTTTCAGAGACCTCAGTTTGGGAGTCGTTATATGAGGCACTGACGCTACTGGCTGTGGAAGAGACGGAGGAAGATGTTTCACTGGCTTTAGAAGCTTTCGCTGGATTTACAGGAAGAGGACATAATAGGTAAGACACATAGAAATAAGTAATATTCAAGTTCATCAGTAGGGACTAGGATAACCCCAGGCTGACAGTGAAAACATTCGGCAACAGTAAGTAAATTCATTCCTCATTAAATCTGAGGTTTGTACTGATCATTATATGTATTATAGGCTTCATATGATTGGCCAAAAGTGAACCTGGCTCTATCCCAGCTTGGCTGCTCCGTTCAGAAGAAAACCCTGTGGTACAATTTGTGTTACAGCCGAGCTCTTAAAGTTTAAAAGTGATTAGACTGTGATGTCTTGACGCATGCTAAAAACTGACTACCTTATCTTACCCCTAAAGCGCAGCAGCTTGTTCTACCAAACAAGACTTTGAAAGTCAGTGAGGAGGCCTTGAAAGTGTCCAGTGGGAGTCGTAGCTCAGTTTAGTTCAGGCTAAACTTTGAAGAAGATGAAGCTCTAAGGGCAAAAGTTAAATGTCTATGGATGACATTTGTATTACTTAGATTTATGGTGTACATAGATATTTGAGTTTGCTGCATAGTCGTGTGTGCGTGCGTGTGTTTGTGTGTCTGTACAGACACGTGAAGCTCGGGGCGAGGGTGAGGTCAGGACACGGTGAGGAGCTCCGTGTGCTCGAAGCCCGAGTGTGTTTACGAAAGAGACTGGCAGGTGCATCTCCTCTCGTCTGTCAGAAGGTGTACACCTCAGGCAACCGCACGCATAGCGCAGCTCCTCTCAACTGTGAGATTACAGTTTCTATCGTGCGGCATTTTGAATTTAATGTGCACGAGCATGTTCATTTGTACTTTTCACAGCTGATGATGGTGATGCAGTCGGAAATGCCAGTGAGACATAATGATATTCCTCTCTTGTACCTGACCGAACTTGTCACTAGTTATTTCTGTTCTACTGGGAAAAAGTCAGCAGGTTTTTAACTGTGTGAGGGAAAGAAGGCTGACAGTGGTTCAACAGGCTCCATCAGTGAGATAAATTAGACTTTTGAAATTCAACAAATAGATTCTAGCAGAGATATTGAAAATAAAAATGTTATTTAATTGACAGAAGCCTCTAGGCCCCAGCTTTGACCCGTTCATGTCTTTATGAGTAGAACTTATTTCACTTTACCTGAAGCTGTTTCAGAGACTCTTCTTATATTTCCCCTTTTTAAGAGACTGGAATACATGAAACATCCTTTAAAATCCTCTCAGAAATGACCATCACCACATTCTTTAGACATCGTAGAACAGCAACTGGTGTCAGTACTGCTTCCAAGCAAAACATATTAAAGGTGCCCTATACTTCCGGCTGGTTGTCATGTGAAAGAAAATCAAACCCATATCAGTCGTATGTAGTTGTACTCGGGTTTAACAAGAACATAAAGACACACCTTGGAATTAAAACATTTTATATACATCAAGTGAATCAGTTATGAAAATAAGGACTGTCCGTGAGCACACTGTTTTCTGCTGGAGATCAGCATGGCTGTGTAATATCGAGTGGTTTTGTTTCCATATTTTATTTCTTTGGATGTCTTAATCACTGCCTGTCCAAGCAGCATCTCTTAAGTCCGACACCGGGGTGGGGTGGAGGGTGGCGGGGTACAAGAAAGTGTCCGTGTGGTAATGAGCTTACTCTGCCTGCTTCCCCGGCCGCAGATTCAGCGATGGCAACATCAGGTTGCTGCCTTGATTCTCTGACGACAAAAGAGGAAAGCGCCCATGATGTTTAACCAGCTCCGCCAGGGTCAAGAATGCAGCCCACTGGCGAGGGAACAAAATTCCTGACACAAGTGATCTCTCCTCCTTCCTTTTGAAGTGGGTCCCAACTGAGATCTCAGAGCACGGCGGCTCCTTGAAACGCCGGATCTTCACCCGTACCCCAGACTGGCCTAACCTGCAAGGTCACCCCAAGTTTACTTTCTCAGAGACGCAGTCCCTTCCCAAAGAAACAGAATCTATGCAGCTTAAACTGTTGGGTGGGCACAAAAGGAGGGTCATCTCTCCCTCTCTGTCTCCCTCGCTTCACAGATCTGTTTGTTAATCGCACAACAGACATGTAAAGACTCTGGGTTTTTATCTTGATAAAACAAAACACATTTTGCATGTAACTAATCTGATTAAAAGTTAAATGGCTTAGAAAGGGGACTTCATTTGTATAAAAACTAAAATGTCTAAAGGCCCAGATCCTTTTTCAAGAGAGCTGCTTTTTTCTTATGCCAAATTAAATTCCCTTTAATCTGTCAGAATTTGGTAAAATTTAGATAATATACAATTTAATCAAGCAATTAACAAATAACTAAGAAAAAAACAACATCTGCAATTAGGCAAATACATGAATTGATTTAATTTGTGTTCTTGTTATTTGATTTGATGCATTTTATTCTCATATATACCCTTCAAAATTAGAGCGGCCACATGTCAGGACCTCGTCCTGCCTGACATGAGCTACACAGGGTCAATAGAGATTACCCACATTTTATTGGGTTAACTTCTCTGAATAAGAGACGATTTTATTCACCAGCTCACCAGTCAACTGCCACACGCTGCTGTCTGTTTTTTGTTTTTCTTCTTACAAGATCATAGGAGGAATGTGCCACCACACATTCCTCCTTTTTGTCTTTCTATTTTTGATATATTCTTAAACAGAAATCACATTTCTACACATAAATACATATATTACTATCTGCAGCGATCATGTCCTAATCTATTTTTATGACTGCACTTAACATATACAGGTTTGTTTTTTAGTTTATGTTCAAAGAGTTGTTTCAAACTGACATTTATAAGCTCAGATTTGCAGATTTTCCAGTCCTTTAGTTAATTTACCCTAAATATAAACATCTGTTTTGATTTATAATGATCACGCTGCAGTGGAGAACATGATTCATTTTAAAGTCAGCACAGTTATGTGGTTGTAAAGCAAATATTTCTTAGAAAGTGTGACGTGGTGAAGAAATCTAGCCTAGTGTTTACACTCAGTGCAGTTAACTCATTGTTTTGTTTGGACCTGGAATTAATTCCAAAATACAAAATATTTTTTCATATTTCTACATTTTTTAAAAAATATATATATATTTTTACCATTCCAGGTGTTGCTGACTGTACCAGGGGGCCCTCTCAGCACAGCAGACATGGGCCCCTGGTCTCATTTAAATGTGGCTCCAGCGGTTGCCTAAACGGTAAAGCATTTTAAAGTTTGAGATGAAAAATAAAGAACAATTTAAAACGTTGTTTTAAATTGTTTATAAGGTAGTGTGGTCCTACAACAGGCCAAAAAAAAAAAAAAAAAAAAAAAAAAGGTGACACTAATGATTAATTGACCTTTTATACAACATTGTTCTATTTAATTTTTCACGACTGAATGCGTAAATGGCCAATGCGTATTTTGTAAATATTGTTTTAATTTGAAATACGTTAATATTTTAATAAGTGCGTACGCATTTTAATGAACTGTCTTACCACAAGGTTGGATTGATTCTGCACTAAAATATCCACGTCGATGTGAGGATTATACTAAATATAAATACGAATTTATTGATTACCCTAAAGCGCATGAGAGTTAAAATGGCTCCTGATTTCTTACTGAATATAAAAGACTCATCAGTGCGTCCCTCAGTCTCTGTCGTCCTGTCGCTCAGATTATTTATAGTAATGTTCCTCACTCTTATATTTCCAGATCTCTCCTTAAAACGCCACAGAGGCCTTATAAAAACCTGTGGTATTCGGATTATCAACCGCATGGGATAAAGCAATAAATGAGCCAGTGGGGTCCTGAATGGGTGCAGTGGCGTGGAGGGGAGTAATTACAGCTTCATATTAATTGTGTTTTTTTTTTTTTTCTTTTTCCTCCTCTCTTTCTGGGCGCGCATAGACACACACACACTCACACTCTGAGGCGAAGCGGTGGTGACATCTAGGAGGGCCAAGTCTTTGTGCTGAACACTTCAAGTTTCAAAAACAAGGCCAATTGAAGCGGCGGAGCTCAAAGCCGGCACCATTGTAGGCGAACACATTGAGTTTTGATTGGGGATAATGGTGTTTCTCAAATTTCTAGCAAAAAGAAAGCCATACTCCATCTGTGATCTCAATGAGCGCCTATTCATGAGCTTCCTTCTTTTCTGCGGCGTTCGTTGGTGGAGAAAAGGAGGCAGATGTGGAGGGATAGAGCAGGGGAGAGTGCATTTTAATTGGCTGCAGTGTGTACTAGGTCTGTCTCTTGTCCCTTTTCTCGCGCACGCACACACCAACGCGCTCACGCAGGAGTTACACGCCACTATAGGCCGCGCAGAATGGAGAGCGAGGGAGCCCAATAATCTCGCCGTGTTGATGAATACTTGTAGCCCATTCATTAAACAAAGATAATCCCTGCCAACCTGCCTCGAGGGCCCAAAAACGTATTTTGTGTGCGTGAGTGTGTGTGTGTGCGCGTCACGGAGAGAAAAAAAGAGAGAGAGAGGGAGAGAGGGAGAGAGGGAGAGATTGTCTGAGTGCTGGCCAACAGCTTTGGCAGTGAGGGACCCTTCAAATCTTTGAAATATTCATACGCCATGGCAGGGTTATCCCCCATTTACAAATAAGTGTTATTCTAGCGGGTGAAGAGTGATGCTTGAGAGACCTCTGCCTGCCTCTTCAGCTCAAGTGCCTCTTCAGCACATGGCCTCATCCAGCCAGCCAAACCTGCGGAAATGAAGCCTAAATGTTTGACTTTTGCGAGGCTGTCTGTTGCAGGGATGCAAGTGAAGCAGTCACAGTTTATTCTTTACTCTTTACTAAAATGTCACGGTTTTTTCAAAAGATAAAATTATATTTTTTTTTACTCACTAATTGAATCTAACGGCTTGTTTCTTGACTCTTTTTTATATGACTGATTATTATAGAAAAAGTCTAAAATCAGCTTAATTTGAACTAAAATATATGTGACTAAATCAGAAGATGCATTTCTAAATGCCTGTTTTTGTAATTGTAGTCTTTTGCTGCTTATTGCAAAAGGTATTTAATTCTTGGAAAATTATATCCCCTCCATGAGGTAATTACCGCCTCATGTTATCAGAAAAAAAAATATTTGACTCCCAGTATTATGCATTTGCTTGTTGCATATGTGCGTAAAATGCAGGGTCCAAACCTGCTAAACAACGCGTCCTGCGTGTCCCCAGCTCTCACTTCTCCCTTGACTCTGCCTTTAAAGGAATGCATTTAGCCTGATCCATTTCTCCGGCGCATTGGAGCTGGTGTGAAGTGGCAGGTTAACAGCCTCTTGTCTGTAAGCCCGGGCCTACTCGGTGTGCCCGTCAAGCGTGTAAATACTTCTGTGAAAAACCCCGTGCGATTCTTTTCTCCGCGGCCCCTTGTCTAACTGCTACTCTAACCTCTGCCTCTGTGTGACAGAGCCGGCTGCTGCAGCGGGAGAGCGCGGGAGGGGATCCGGGCCCAGCCGGGCTGCAGGCGGGGCAGCGGCAGTGGGAGAGGCCGCTAGAAAGCCGCGCCGGGGTGCAGGGGCAGCGGAAACATGCTGCTACATATGTTGGGTCAAGCATGGCCTTTGTTGTGATCTTAAAAGGGTGTTAAAAACCCACTCGTCTGTAGCCTTCCTGAAAGAAATGAAAGCATCGCATAGTTTTTTTGATGCATAGGCCTAATGAAGTGGTTAAAAGAATGTTGGATTTTTCTAAGTGCTCACAGTCACTTTTAATTGCGCGGGGGGCATTTTTAATTGGCCCGGGAGGAATAATAGTGAACTTAATCCCTATCATAATGCATATTTCTCGAAAATGAACTTTCCGTGGGGCTCGGTTGAACCAAAAATGATAAATAGGTACTTTACGGAGAGTGAACCAAATGGATGTCAATTTACAATTTTGTCAATGACACGAATCATTTAAGTGGACAACATTCCGAATTAATTAAATTGTGAAACTATTAAACAACACAGAAGCCTTATAAGCCCTCTATTTATAAATATAACTCAATAAACATTAATCAAGTCCAAGTCATTGTTACTTGAATTCTACAGTTATCAACAGTGGGACTTGTGCGTAATGAGAAAAGCTGACAAGAAACTTCTCCTTTTGCTTTGTCTCAGCAGCACACTCACACAGATGAGAAGGCTGATTTATTTTCAAATCATTCACCCTGGTGTGAAATCATAGGATATAATCTCCCCAGTGAGCGCCAGGCCTTCTCTGCTGTTTGCAACTATCCCACGCACGCAGCGCACGACGGGCAATTTTCATCCGAGCGAGATCGCCGCCCTTGCAGATAATTACTTTGAATGTCAAAAAGATGTAGTTTTAATATCGTCTCTATTAGCCTGTTGGCTAGGTAATTAAGGTGCAGATGACAGCGGCGAGGGAAACAGATGGCATTTGCTTACAGTGATTGAGAAAGTAAACAATGAGCCTGGGAGGGGAGAGAGGCAGGGCTGCACACTGCTGCACACCAAGCAGCCGTTTCTTTCAGCTCCCAAATTGTTGTTGTTGATCACCAAGACTGTTGTCATTCTCCAATGTGCTGACAGAAAAAAAAACAAAAAAGAAAAAAAAAAAATCATCTATAACTTTTTTAATCTAGATTCCAGTAGCTATGTGAATTATAGCTCCTGAGCGAACAGGTGAGGAAGCAGGTGGCTTGCGCGCGTTGCCCTTTTGGAGCTGTGCGCGTCAAGGACTTGTTAAATCTCTGGAAGCACTGCGGCGTTATCGTTTGTCACTTTAGGGAAGGTAATGAGAAGACAGCACACCAGCAGCCAGCAACTATTTTATAGAGGTTACTGAAAAGAGTGGAACATATTTTTCTCTTTCACAGAAAAAAAAAAAGAGAATAAAGAAGGAAGATCAGAAACTGAACAACAACCTCTTCGTCTTTCTTCAGTCGCACATGAAGCTTATAAACGGAATTACACTTAATAAAAAGCTGGTCGATTAATGCGTACAACACAATTCTATTATTATTATTATTATTATTATTATTGTTATTATTATTGTTATTATTTCCACGGGGTATTCTTTAATTAATTAAAAAATACGTATACGTTAAACTAATAAAAACGCCAAGTTGGTGACAGTAAATAATGATAAATGTTACTTAATCATTTATCGTCACAAATGTTAAAAAATATACTCCTCGTAATAACATGGCATTTCGATCAGTCTGCAGCTTATTTCTAACTCTCAAAATCGACAATTAAACGTATATATAGATTCGAGTGTTTGTAAATTGCCATGATTCATTTAACAAGCATGTGTGTGTCACTGGGCACAAAATCGGAGCAGGGAAGGTTGGAAAAAATGAATAACACGAGGCATTGTTGTTTCTTTAAAACACGTGGAACAGGACAGAACAAAAATACGCAGCGACTGATCGATAATAATAATTATCCTTTGAGTGATATTTACGTTACTGTTTCAAATAGTGTGAAAAAAAAACGAGAAAAAAAAATTAAATAACCTATAGAGACGGAAAAACCGGTCTGACATGCGCATTTAATCCATGACTGAACACAAGAATATAATGCTATAAATTCATTCCTTCTCTCTTCTAACATAGAGATGAAAATGAAGTTGTAGAGTCAGATACTTTCCTTAACGTAGATAAATGTTAACGTGCTTCAAACAACTTGTTTGTTTTTCTTCATGCTAAATGAACCGTGAATGAGCCCTTTACCATTGTCGACAGCTTCACTTCCTGCAGTCGACAACTTGCAGCAAATAAATATATTTTTCCTAACATTTTTTTGGAGCAATAAAATAAACGATACTTACCTCACAGATGAACTTACAGCCTGCAGGCATCGTCTTTAATTTGGGGAATAAAAATAGATTATTTTTTTAAAAAAATAGTCTGTAGTTACACGGTCACATATCCTAATTACCATTTCTCCAAATTTACAGAACATTTCTTTAAGAAATATTCAGAAAGTCCTTAGAAAGGATGAGAAGTTGCCTTCATTTTAGGGCTGTTATTTAAAAGTTTAGGGCCCTGTTTGACAACGTGCTGTGATAAAGCTTCCTTACCAAACTGGACAACTCAGGCTATTGTTTTAAATCTATCTAAAAAAAAAAAAAATCTTTTTTGTGAAATACACAGGATCGATTCGAGCTTTCCCGGAACTCCCTTCAGATTCTTAACACTTGATATTTGGAAAAAGAACTCAGGTGGACACAGTTGAAAAAAGAGGCAGGCCAATCAGATTGCTCCTTCCCCCTTTGGCCAATGACAGACGCCACATTGTTGTCAAATTTGTCTAATGAAAACGTAGGAGCAACAATAGAGAGAGGAGAGAGGGATCTGTATCCACTGACAATCTCTGGAGGAAGTTAGTGTCTCAGGCTGCGGCGAGTAACAACCTCAGCTCCTCCTGGACAGTTTAAACTTCTATGTCGGGGAGGAATGATCGCTCCTCTCGGCTCCTCTCCTCGGACTTAAAGTCGATTGTTTCTAGGCGTCTTTTTGCTTTCTCGAGCACTTGGACAGTTTCCTTCAAAGTTTCGATCATTTTTGTCTGTCAGTAGAAATCATTGACTTCACCTGTTGCCAGATATGCTGAGGACCGCGAAGCAGATGTGATAAGCTCAACGTTAGTATTACTAAAATAGATCGTTCTTATTTCGCCGTTTTTCTTGTTCAGAGTTTAGTTTCACCAGTGAGGAACGCGGGCATGGATCTGAGACCGGAGCACCCGACAGTCTCCTCTGCCTCCCAAGTCCACCCTGGAGCGGCGGCAGCGGCCGCAGCTGCCTCCATTCCGGTGTCCATGGCCAGCAGCCTGCTGCGCGGCCCTCCGCTCCTCCTGCGGGCCGCGGACAAGTACCCGCGCACTCCGAAGTGTGCCCGCTGCAGGAACCACGGCGTGGTCTCCGCTCTGAAGGGCCACAAGCGCTACTGCCGCTGGAAGGACTGTATGTGCGCCAAGTGCACCTTGATCGCAGAGAGGCAGCGGGTGATGGCGGCGCAGGTGGCGCTCCGGCGGCAGCAGGCGCAGGAGGAGAACGAAGCCCGAGAGCTGCAGCTGCTGTACGGGACGGCGGAGGGACTCGCCTTGGCCGCCGCCAACGGCATCATCCCACCGCGTCCAAACTACGAGGTGTTTGGTTCTGTGAGCAGCGATGGCAACTCAAGTAAGCGGAGCAGCTACTCATTAATATTTGACATGTTGTCTGTTGTATAAAAACCTTAAGGCTTTAACTCACTTGTTAACTAGGTCGACTGGTCTAACATTTTTTATGTAACTGTTAGAAGTTATGTTAAATGGACTATTTTAATAATTTGCCATATTACTCTCAGGGTTAAACTTTCAGGCTGAGTGACACAGTTGGTAATGATGTTTTATGTGCTCCAGTGAAAGTTGTTACAGAGGGTGACACGCGTTTGAAGCTGCCATTTAAATGTCTCTGTGTGGCCTTACTGTAACATTTATATTCACTGTCATGCTGTGGTTGTGTCAGCAGAATCAAATATCCAGAAGTACGAGCTGTTCCAAAAGAGCCATCTCCCCGAGTCAGCCGCCTCTCAGCAGTCTGTGGGGAAACCGGCGTGCTCAGAGAGTGACTCGGCCCCCGGCATCTCATCCCCGGACGGCCGGCACGGAGGCTCGGGTTCAGAGAACGGAGACAGTGAGTCTTTCATCAGCTCACCGGTTTCCAAGCCTTTAAAAGACGGCGAGGAAACACCTGGCTCCATCAGCTCGCTTGGCTCAGATTCCGGCTCTGAGACCGACAAAGACGAACAGGAGCCCTCCCCTTCCTCTGCGGCCTCCCGGCACATGAATGCCATCGACATCCTGACCCGTGTGTTTCCCAGCCACAAGCGGAGCGTCCTGGAGCTCGTCCTGCAGGGCTGCGGTAAAGATGTGGTGCAGGCCATCGAGCAGATCCTCAACAACAGTGGCGCACATGGCCCCAGCAAGGCCGGCTCAGATGAGACGTGGACGGCGGAGAGGATGCTCCAAAATGCGCAGCAGCCTTCTCCGGCCTCCGCAACAACAACCGCTCCATCAAGGCCCATGATCCCCGGAGCCATGACGCTGAGTAACCGCTCTGCGTTTTCTCCTCTGCAGCCAAACGCTCCGCACTTTGGCGCAGACCCCAGCACCTATCCTCTGGGCACCCACCTGGGATTGAACCCGCTGCGACTCGCCTACTCTGCGCACAGCCGGGGACTGGCTTTCATGACGCCCTACTCCACCACCGGTCTGATGCCCACTCTGGGCTTCAGACCCCCGATGGACTATGCATTTAGCGACCTGATAAGGGACAGGACAATGTTACACAAGGAGCAAAGCTATGCCAGCGGCCTGTACGGGCCTTTGGTCAACAACACGCCGGACAAACAGTGAGGCTGTGGCTGACTGATCATAGAGACACATTCCATTGTATTTGTAGCCACAAGTGTTGAAAATCTGTGACGTGTTTTGGCTACAGGCTACTGTACATAATAGGATTATCTGGCTTGTAGTCAAATGGTCTGAGAGGGGGGAAAAAAATACTAAACTCACTTATGTGTAATTTTCAAAAAATTATTTTATATGTTAGACTACACACGTTTGGATGACATTCCCCGACAATGAACCTTAATATACCTTCAATAAAATATCGTAAACCTGAACATTTATTTATAGATTCCAAAATAAATCATGATGAGAAAGTAAAAGTTAAACACAGACAACAGGCTAAAACTACATGCTTGATTTTATTGCAGATTTTTATTTAAAATCTGTGCGAAGAAATTATTTATCCAAATAGTTGATATGCCTCTTTTAAAGCCATCAAAATTTACAGCTGGTTGGTGAAACTGAACATTTTTAAATATGCATTTTCCTCACACGCATATTAAACGGTGCGAAATTAAGTTATTAAAACATGTAGCTTTCGGATGTTAACCCCATTTCCTGCTGTAAAAGTTCAACTAATGATGTGTATTGATTTTTATTTTTTTTTTGTCCCCCTTACCTATTTCTGTTAGTTTGTTTCCAACTGCTTGTATTATATATTGCGTTTGGTAATATGAGACACTGTTGCTATATTTGACTTTTCATTTATGCGTTAGTCAGTTCGAATTTTGTGACAAAGTGCTGGACCAAGTCAGTTCCTCTTCAAATGTTACAAGCTGTGCTGTCACATTGTATATGAATATGCTGGAAATAAATGTTATTTTTAAAAAAGAGTGAAACTCCCATTTTTTTTTTTTTTTTTTTTTTTATCAATGTTGTATCTGATATCAGAGTGTACAGTCCGTGCGTAAAACCTTTTAATTTGTGAAAAGACGCACCAAAGGACATAAATTACATTTATGACATATTTCAGGCTTCTGAACGGCTAAACACTTATCTGGACATTTTCTGAAGGAAATAGAAAATACTATCACCTGCTGATGACAGGTGTTTACTAGCAGAGAGTGAAAATAGCCAAGAAGTCAAAACTAGTCAAGAGAATAAAAGGGGTAAAATAAGAACATATATGTAGAGATATATATAGATAGATACATCTAGTTAAATAGATAATTAAATAATAAACGGTGAATATTACGCAAATTTAATAAACGTGCGTATCTTCGCTCTGGAAGCTTTAATAATGAACCATCCACTGGGACTGGGCTCTGTAATCAAGTTCAAGAAGAATTAATTATTTTTCAGCTTGACAAAGGGTCAGTGTGGTTTCTTCTTTATCTTAATGCAAAATGTTGCTCACCTTGTAGTACAGATTATACAGACAGTCACCGGTGCACCTGTTAATTATTTTTAAGCAATAAAGTATTTCAACGTCCTCATGCGATGGACGTCCTAAGGTTTGCACATATATTTAGTCTTCATTTAAGCTGATTATCAGATAAACTGTTAAACTAGCGTTACTAGTATATAATACCATAGCTTCAAGAAGAAAAAATGAAGAGTGTAATGTTCAAATGGATAGATAGATAGATAAATGGTTACTTATCCAGTGGAGAATTCAGTGTTCAAGTTCCTTACCATCATGACAAACTAGAAGGGTGGATTAACTGTATTTTATTTTATTGTAATATGTAAACCTTGAGAGGGGTTGATAAATATTAAACAGAACCTTTTTAAAGGAAACATCTAAATCCTCATACAATAAACTTTAAAAACAACAACATAATATTGAATATATATATATTTTTTTTTCCTGAAGTCCCGTCGTTTAACTGGTAGACTTGACCCAACTGGGTTGCGCTTTTGCCATCATTATCTCCACCCACTTAAGGGCTTTTTACTGCCGTCACTGGAAAGCTCACAATTTCCAAAGAACAATGGCGCCACCTGCAGGTCATCTTGTGTCAGTAGCAGTAGTTTTCACACCTGCCATTGGAGACCAGGGTCAATTAAAAGCTAAACGCTGATTGCTTGAGAGGGAGCAGGAGCCGTGTCTGAATAAAGTGATTGGGTGAACACTCAGTCAGGTTAACAACAGTAGAATATGAAGCACGTGGCTGCAGAGGGGGGTTGGAGACTGAATCTAGACCGAACATTTTTCTAAGCCTACATTTTTGTACGGGTCCTGTTGTAACAAACGTAAGCACATAAACGTTAAACAAAGTGCTTCCTTTACAGATGATGCCACTAATGTAATCTCACCTCTCTGTTCTCCTCTGCTGAGACAACAAGCAGCACAGGGATCAAAACGATGAACGTGCTTTTAGGCCACAAAAGCCAGAAGTTAGCAATGAAACAAAAAATGTAAACTTAATATATAATATTTTGATTAATTTTTCGATTTGTTTAGAACATCCTTAACTAGAAAAACCGTGAGCAGTCTGCAGAAATCCAGCAGAATAGTCCACAGTCACTGTATTGAACAGCAGCACTGACTCTTGCATGGCACAGGCAGCACCACTAGATGGCAGTGTTGTCTAACAAATAGCATCTGCAGTTCCGCTCTAAATATTAAGACAGAGCTCTGTAAGGCTCAACGTATAGCTAACACTTGGAAACTCACCTACATGCATTAATGTGATATTGCTGAAAGGTTTAGATCATTAAATACAGTCTGAATTACGAGTCTGAACTATCATCTCTTAAGGGCAAATACTTTATTTAACGATCAGCTATTTACTCTATTTCCTTATTGTCTGTCATTTAGACGAAAGCCTGATGAACAGAAAGTTTATTAGTTCATACGTGTGTCCGTACAGTTTAGGTGCTGGCTTGGATTTTGTTCTGATTGCTACAGCACACATAGCGCCCTCTGCTGGTCACTTATGTGCAAAACACTGAGTTAAAACATTCACTGTCTGTTTCACAAGTTTGATGTCTTTTATACGACTGTGTCTATAAATATATGTAGTACTAAAAATCCTGCACTGTATTGCTGATGATTTATCAAACAATGTACTACTATTAAGAGATTAGCAATGTACTGCACTGCTGGTTTTATTTATCATAAGATAAAAACAAAGACACTTGTGAAGAACATGGCTCAGGGCCTTGTCTGCATTGACAAGGGGAATCAGCGGAAATTTGAACACCGCTAGTGTCGTGATTTGAAATTAGCCGTAGGTGTGCATGTGAATGTGAACGATTGTCTGTCTCTCTGTGTTAGCCCTGTGATAGACTGGCGACCTGTCCAGGGTGTACCCCGGACTCTCGTCCTATGACAGGTGGGATAGGCTCCAGACAAGCGGTTATGGAAAATGAAAGAATTGTGTCACAACAAGCCTATCTGTACAACACACCAGCAACACAGCAATCAGCTTTCATCTGAGCCAGACACTTGTCTTTTCCCTGCCCTGACAAGACAAGATCCTTTGCAGCTCTTGGGCTTTAACTGGTGGGGCCTAGCTAGACGTCTATAGTGAGGTTGGTGTATTTAACAGAGCGGCTGGGGATGCTGATTGTCCTTTTCCCATTCTTGGCCTCTAGCGTATTAAAGATACTTGTGTTTATTGTTGCTGTAAAAATTGTTCATAAAATATTAATATTTATTGAGACTGCTACATGAAATTATTTTGCACACGTTCGAATTGCTCTGTAGTTGTGTGTGAATTAAAATACGCATCTGTAACGACCTCATGTTTCACATGTGGATCATGGAACGCGCATTTGTGACTGCTTTGGGACTCATTTCACTCCATGTTCGGCGTTGTTGCAGCCTCATTAGCCAGATTGAACTTTTGTGTTTTTAGCTCAGTGACTTACATTCATGGAAGGTTAAAATGATGTTTGCAGCAGCAGACGGTGACACACAAACATCCTATTTTGCCGTCGTGTTTAGTCATATTTACCGGTGGATTGATGGCTTTCTTAGTCATTTCATCATTGACAGTGATTACAGATGTTAGCTCATTGGCACCAATGTGTGAAAATCTGATGCAGAGTTGTTGTTTTTTTTGATGGAATTATGGAAAAGAGTAAGCAGGCGCATCAGCATGTGGAGGAACGCTGGTCTGCTCCAGTGAGTGCACAGCTATATTTTCTGTGCTCCTTTTTCTGTGTTCACTAATGAATAATTAGACACAGGCAGATAAATAGCCACAGGCTCCCAGAGCGACGCAGAGGGGGAGAGAGAAGGAAATCCATTTAAGTTATTACTCCATACATAAAACCCATTTTCATTTTCAGAGACGCTGCTTGGTTTACTGTCAGAATAACAAATAGATAACAGCAAAACAAACCAGCTCTTAAACAAAAACTGTGCACATTCTGGACTGAGTGTAGTGTCTTGACTCTTACAGCTCGGTAAACTCAAAGAAGAAAAGATAAATAAATAAACCAAATGACAAATAAAGAGTTGTTGGGCTTTAGTATGCACTAATATGTTGTTATGGATTTGCTGGCTCGTCAGCATTGTTGCATTCAGACAACACAACGTCCTGCCACTACAGTAACTGTATCTCCAGTCCACTAATATCCACTGTTGCATATGAAAAAGAAACACTGGAAAACTTTAGCTTTAATCCACATGTTGTTATTCCATTTCCTTACAGGTACAAAGTTTAGGTCTATTAATAATAATAAAATACACAGTTAGTTAGTATTATGGCCTACAGTATTTCTGTGTCTGTCTCTGTGTTTAATCTGTATCAACTGGACAACTCCAGCTTCCCTGTTCCTCCCTGATCTTCCTTCAGTCCACCGATCCAAAGACTGTCTCAATCAGGTGAACTGATTTAAAAGCGTCGTTCTACTGACATGTGAGACAGCTGTGTGTATATAGACGAACATTGGCAGTCTGAGAAGAATTCTGTCTAGAAACATAAGGTTTAGGGAGCTACTCCCATCTGTTTTCTGTTTTTGATGAGCATTTACATGAATAAGACCTGTCCAGGGTGTACCCCACCTCTCGCCCAATGACAGCTGGGATAGGGTCCTGAACCCGTGACCCTCCAGAGGATAAGCGGTTACAGAAAATGAATGAATGAATGAATTTATGTGAACATCTTTGATTTGTTTTTGAGAAATTCATTGTATTTAAACTTCAGTGAAGTTCTTCCTTTGTTCTCATTTTAATTTCTTTTGAGTAGCATCATAACTTCTCTTCCTCTTTGTGTATGTGTTTTGTTTTATTTTTGAATCATTGCACAAAATAATCAACCAACTAAACCTGGTTCACACCTGGTTCATTTATGTTACATCCCTTTACCCATGGCAAGCTGGGTCATAAAGTGTAAAACAGGTGTGGGAACTTTCCTCTGTTGTATCTGAGAATGTCCTCTAGTAAATTGAACCTTTCTGGGGTTAAGTTATCAGAGTCCTAAGCGGTTTCTGCGATCGGATGATAAAAAGTTTCAAAAAGTGCATTTTCTGTTACTGTGGTCAGACTAATCACTGCATCCAGAAACATTTTTGAGGCACTGGAAAACTGACAAAAGCCAGACTCTGAAAGACTGAGTTGATGCAATGATTGAGACAGTATCTTATGAGTCAGTGCTACATAGATTAAGAGGGAACATGGAAGATGGGATCACCTCCTGGGACCACTTCTGGACTCATAGAAAGGCTGATAGGGATCTTGTAGCCGCTCCGACAGCCCCTGGGTTTCCTCTATAGGTGTGACACATTGTGATTCCAGTCACGGCTTGCCATGGACTTTTGTCTCATGACCTGTCTGTACGCTTGGGTATTATTGTACACTTATTTATTTAAAAAAAAAATTCCTGTCCCCATGAGTAAGAAATATGAGTGAAATGATGTTCGTGTGTTTTGCCTTTGTGAGGTAAGCCTCAGTTCTGGTTGTGTTTCATTGTAAGGCATCATCTTGTTTGTCTTGTTTGTTAAAATTAATTAATTCATCTTCTGTAACCGCTTGTCCTGTGAAGGATCGCAGGGGGCGCTGGAGCTGTCATCGGGCGAAAGGCGGCGTACACCCTGGACAGGTCTTGTTAAAATTGAAACGCTAATAAAAATTTTAACACCAAAAAAGTTACTGGTTTTGCCCAGAGGAATATTGTGCACTGTGGTGCTGCCTAGTGTCAAATAAAATGTCTCAGAGCAGAATGTGAAGAAGTGTGTGTGACCGAGTGAGAGATCCTAAGCCTGAGTCATCAGGAGAGGAGTACTGAACGTAGGCTCCTCTCTGTATGAATAATAACAAAACATCTTTGGATGGTATTGATTCAGAAATCTTATTCCCACTTGTCCTTCAAATTTTGCCTTCATTGGTTTGCCCTGTGAGCACCAGTCAGACCTTTTTAATGTCTCTTTCTCTCTGACACACTCTTCTCATATTGACCCCTTCCCCCCTTTCAATTAAACCTTTCATCCAGAAGCCACAGGTCATTTGAGGCAAATGATGCACAGAGCCACCTGCTGGCAAGTGTTGTTTTAGTGGTGGGCCTCTGAGGAGCTTGGCTGGAGATGCTGTAAAATGTGAGGGAAAGCAACAGCACACATGACCAGATTCTTGGGCAATAAAGGTGAATGTTTCAGATGTGTCACCAGTGTCCAGCTGGATTGGCCAGAAGCACTTCTGTCATCATTTGCTGGTAGTTTTTAGATGTTAGTATTTCTTTTGAAAGGAAGAGAAACTGTGACCGACATGAACCAAGTGGATTATCTTTTACAGCACCACTTTAAAAGTTTGCCTTTTGAAAAAAACCTGGAGATTAAATGCCTCGGTGCACACCAGCCATGGGATATTGTTGTAAACCAAACAGCTGTCTTTTATGCCTCCCATGTGAGTTGTTCAGCAAGGATGGTACCTGGTCAACAACAGGCTTTCAGGATCTCACCCACTTTTCTGAGAGGATTACCAAACATGAAAGCAGCAGGAGTCATCTCAACAGAGCTGGAATATTAGGCCTGCCCGACTCATGTCCATTTTTTTGTGTATATATTCAGTGTTTAAAAAGCATCTGGTTGCATTCGCTGTTAATAGATAGATGGAATGACTCCAGTCTGGATACACATGTTGATCCTGTTTGTGTTAATGTCATGTCTCATCAGAGCAAGATCATTATTCTATCTACAGTTCTGAAAGTAGCAACGATACCTATGATAACAATAGAAATCCTAGGCTGCTATATATGCAAAACAGTGGCTCAATCTGGGAACTAGATTTATGCAGTTCTAGCAAACGACTCAGTGGTGACACGTCACATCCATTGCTGCTACCTCATTCACATGCTTAGTTAATCTGGTCATCTTCATGGCTGGTTTAATATATTTGGGAAAATGCAGCTAGACTCCTGTTGTGTTCAGGTTCCTTTTAAATAAACTGGTCAGCTATTGTCCATGGTCAGGCTGTTTTTATGTGGGCTGTGGTGAAGCACCTCTGCTGGACATTAACAGTTAGGCAGGCTGACTGTCACCTAAATTAGGACCCCACTTTGAGACCTGCTGTGTGTTCCCATCGTCTTTCATTGCTTTTGTCAGTGTGTGCAACAAAGAGTAAGTCCTTTCTCCTTATGATAAAATATTTAGATGAAAACTTAATGTAATCTATTAAGCTAAGTTGTTATGTCTTGACTTTCACAAACGTAATGGGGGTGGCAGATGTTGTTTTTGTTTACAATTATGAAGACTTCTTTATAAGTTATTTATATTATATATTTATATTTAATATAATCTTGATTTGAGGTACTAGCCATCTGTGCTAAATTACAGGCACCTTCTCTGTTGAGGTCATACCAGCAAATTTATGCTTATATGTCTTCAATGTAAATATTTGCGTTGGTTCTAAGACACCAAGAGTTTGAACTCTAGAAGTCACACGGTGCAGGTGAGTGTCTAGAAACTAACCAGTATTCTAATGTTGAACTAGTTCATGGCCCTGCTTTGCCAGTTACTTTAGGACACCGTGTCCAACCCTTCAGACAAAACTGAGACAATAGCACTCAGGAAGATATGTGAACTTACGTGAGATTACAACCTAAGCCACAGATTTAGTTAAATTTGTTTTACATTTTGGCAAATTTGATCTATCATCTTCTCCTCATTTGCGGTGTACATGTGGCTCTAGAGATAACTCTCAATGGATTACTTTGAAACTGAAATAATAAGGTTTTTTGAGCTGTATTTTAACTCACCAACACTTTGTAAACAGGAACGAAAGATTACCTAACAATATGGGACCCAGGTGACAGTGTACCCTTGTGGAGCAAATTCCCAAATTACTTAGGAAGTAGTCAAACTACCAAAAACCAACTGCCTCACAGTGACCATGGGTGGTAATCCCACCTGGGCCAGACCCTGCTTGTATTTGGACCTCTGATCCCAGAACACATAAAAAGAACCAAGATTCAGCCATATAATGCACTACCAGTTCAAACTGGCAACAAATTTTTGCAGTACAGGAGTGTACTTAAAGCAGTCTAGTACCTTAGACGATGAAGGCTCTGCCATAGCCCCATCATTAGCTCTTTAGATGGTAAAACGGTGAAAAGCGGTGAAATACTAATGGTTACAGGCACAGGGAGAGACCATCAGCAGTTGCCAGCGAGTTATCTGTACCCTACAAGTACCCAGATGGCCTGTGTGTATTAATAGTGTGTTGGTTAAATCTGCTGCTGTTGGAACCACAAATGCCACGGGCTCCTTCTCTCTATGTGGCAATTAAACAGCACAAAATTGATGTTGGATGAGAAACACATACAAGAAAAAAAAAAAATGTTTTTAAGAGGAGAATCCTCATTTTCTTAAAATGTACAACAGGGTCTTTTATCTCACAGTTTCATGGTCACAGTGTTCCCAAATCTCTACAGCAAACAAATGCTCATGTAAACACAGAAAATAATAAAACTGCAGCTGCCGGTTTTTTATTTTCTCCAATGACAGCAGTGATAATAAAGCATGAGGTGTTTACAGTGAAAACTGGGGAGCTCGCATGTGGTTGGTGGCGTGTGCACACGTTTGGCAGGGAGCTCACGGAGGCGCTTCATATGAGTTTTAGGGATAAATGGACGTCAAACTGTGCCGACACAGCACGAGCGCACTTAATCTCCTCAAGTGGAGAGTGTCAGTCAACACTGCTGGGGCAGATAAGGTGCGCTGGAATGCAACAGTGTTTTCTTGTTTGTGTGTGTGTGTGTGTGTGCACTGGGTTGTTTATGGTTTCTGTTTGCATATTGTATGTGCATATGTTTTGCTGTGTGTGCATAGTGTGAGTGCATAAAATTGTACAGGACATTCAGCGTGTCTTTCTCGTCGAGCACTTTTCCAACTTTTCACCAACCTCAAAACACAAACAGGCACACACGCTGTGTTTCCATCACTTCAGAGGCCTTTACACTGACTTACAGTAATTTCCTGGCAACACATTTTAAACTACTAGTCAAGGTGGTTAGAGTTAGGGCTATAAAGAAGTGTAGTTGATCCATTATTAAAAATAACCACTGCTCTTTTATAAAGACAGATAAACCGTCCTGTGATCCACTGCTCTAAGTGGGTGGCCGTCGCCATCTTGCCAGTGATTCTGAAAAATGGGCAAAGAGGTGGAGTCTGGGTGATGAAACTCACCTGTCATTTAAAGCAGCCACGTCCTCATTAATGCATAACTTTAAGTCTTGGAATTTCTGCAAGAGATCAGTTGTCATGAGGAGGTAAATTAGCTATAAAGACGTGTTATATTTGCTGTACAACTGGATATTTTAACATGGCGGTCTATGGGGATTGACTTGCTCTTGGAGCCAGCCTTTAGTGGCCATTAGAGGAACCTCCATGTCGGCTTCACGTTTTTGCTTGTAAATAACTCACCAAAAACACATCGGTATTGCTAAGACACAACATTACTTGCCTCACCGTAACCTATATCCCTGAGATTAAAATGGTAAAATATAGTTCACACACTCACACATACAGATGAGAAGGCCGGTTGTGTGAGTGAGAGTACCTGGTCTGTGAATGATAACCCAGAGAAGACACACAGAGCCAGTGAAACTTTAATGAGCCGGTCACGTATCAGCTGAAGCCCGCTACAGCTGCACCTCTGCTCTGCTCTTAAACCGCAAACTTCTCTCCCCTAACAGACCGATAAGGGAACTCAACACTTCTCAAACAAAATGCACAGAGAGAAACACATCCAAAGATATATTTAGGTTTTCTGGTGCTGGTTACGGAGTCGTCTTCCTACATGATCGTTTGTACTTGCTTTTCAAAGCCAAACATTTTGAGAATATTGTAAAAACCCAGTTTACCCAGTATGACGCTGATAAGTAGATCACATTTACATTACAACTGCTGGGTGAAGTCGCCAACCACATCCACAGCTATGTTTATAATATGCTGTGTTGTATTCCACAGATTATCTACATTGTTGTAGTGTAACAAGCTCTACCTCTCCATCTGGGATTTCATGCAGACTCAATTTTTGCGAATATTTGACCCGCGGGCCTTACAATACAGTTACTAACTAAAAAAAAACAACAACTTGCCATTCCTTGCCATTCCTTCCCATATGTAATATACATACAGTGTACTATATGTGATATGCTAATACATTCTGAACACACGTTAAAGCAATGCCAGGCTCTCCCAAAGCCCCAATTCTCACTGTTCCTCATCAATGCTTTCTGCTGAAACGTACGATTTGCAATATGCAGTTAATGAGTTGTTGAAGGCTGCGAATGAATCCCATTCTAGCCGTAATTGTGGAAGGTTTCCCGAGGGGCGAGGGAGAGTGTATGGGTGTGCACATGCTTGAACATTTCTGCATGCACACTTGAGCATGTACGTGTGTCTGCAAACGTGTCTGTGTGTGTGTGCGTCGCTGGCCGTTTCTGCGAGGGAGTGTTTACGTGCGTGTGCTTGTCAGTGAAAACAGAAGCGTCTTTAATCTTCATTTGATGACTTTCACTCGGCGCGGGGAGGCTGAAAAACACTGCGAGAAGGAAAGGCGTAAAAGGAGTAATGTGGAAAAGAGTGTGAACAAGCGAGAAGGGGAGAGGAAGAGGAGTGAGACAGGCACCTGATGGTGAGGAAGATGATGTTGGGGAGGAGATCTCACCAGGAAGAGAGCCAAAGAGGGAACATGTTTTTTTTTTTTTCCCCCACACACAGACCTACTTCTGTCAGTCAGTCGAAAAAATTGTGCGAAGAGCTGCTGAGACCCAGACACGCTCCACAAAAACTTGGCAACAACAAACACGTGAAGATACAAGAAACATTAAAATTCATAATTCTTGGAGAGAGTCTCTAAATTTAGCATTTTGACTATAACAATGATGCAAAGCACATGTGCATGCACTTTAATAGTCTTTAATAGCACTATGTTTTAACTAAGAGCATGAAGGAGTAAAATTATAACACATTGCTCTGTTGAGTTAGATCATCTCGAATCAGCACATCTTTTCTTACTGGTGTTTTAACTGAAGATGGGAGATAGTAGTAGTGTTACAGCAACCAGGCAAAAGAATGAGTGTTTGTACCGCTCAGAGGGGACCGAGAAGTGATAGCATGAATTACTTTTAACTCCTGCTCAGTGTCAGATCTGTAAGCTCTGATTGAACCTTGAAGCTTGCACCAGGGGATTGTGGTCATTTATATCAGAGATGTGGGTTTTAGGAACATGAAAATGCACTTTCTGCAAGTAGAACTGTGACAACACAGGAAAGTCATCTGGGCTTCGGAACGTAGAGCGACAGGTACGTTGGAACTATGCTTCAGTACAGTGAAAGATATTTGACCTCATTTGCTTGAGGCAAAAACTCTAAACTTGCACTGGCACAGAATACAGCTGAGGCTAATGGAATATCATGAATGATGATGCAAGAATTTGTGTATAAGCAAAATTATGAGACAAACAGAAATTTTGATCTGAAGATTCAAGGTACTTCAAGGTACAGCTCCTCAGTCAGTAAAAGGGGAACTACTGTTTTTTACAACCTGGACCTTATTTCTGGCATAAAATACGATCGTTTACTCACCCATATAACTTTTGTGTCATTTGTAGTCATCCAGGAGATATTTAGATCTGCGCATATCCATATAGTGGGAGTGACTGGGGCACCGCAATGCAGCCTCTAAATAACACATTGTCTGCCACGAAACTCGTTAATTTCACCAATACTTTATCGTACGCTAGTGCTATTCCCCATTGAGTCCGGAGTTACCTGTTATCATCATCCGGGGTCTGTAGATTGACCTATAGATCCCAGATGATGTCTTTTGACCTGGATGATGTCATCTCTGTGCGCCACGCACATCCGCAACAGTCGGCTTATTTACTTGTAATTTGCTACTGCTAGTTTTTTTGCAACATGGCTGAATATTTTTCCGATTCTGAGGTTGTGGACGAACCATAGCAGTAGCAAATTACAGGTAAACAAGCCGACTGTCGCAGGTGTGCACGGCGGTATAAGGTATAAGGTCTTCTCTTGGTCTTTATTTCACAGTTCTACCTTCAGTGGAAAGTGCATTTTCATGTTTCTAAAACCCAGATCTGTGATATAAATGAACAAAACTCACATTTTGCGCATTTTGTCATCGTGTTCTTGTCGGGATAACACTGCGGTCGAGTAGATGGTGAACGTCGGTGCTGGTTCTCCAGAGCTAGAGTGAAAAACAGACTTCAGGCACGCCACCCTCAAACAGGTACAGACACACCAACGCTGGAGTACTAGAAGAAGAAGAGTGATAAATTATGTTGTTGTGCTATGTGGATCTTTGTAAATTGAACCGAGAAAAGTGACGACAGCGGGAGAAGTGAGAGGAAGGCAGACAACGAGGAAGAGGAGAAAAACAGGGAAACTGGGTCAGGAGAGTGGGGAGGACTGGACTCTAGAAAGATTATTGACACCCACTTTTCTCCTCCCCTCCTCCCCCCCTTAGGCGTCCACCCCCAGTCTCTGACCAGCAATTACACCTCTCCAAATTATGATCTATACCAGCAGAGTGGACCTAACCATGGATGGAGATAGATGGAGATAGATGGAGATAGATTGAACTCTATCTCCTCCTTCTCCCCTCTCTTTCTCCCCCTCTCCTCTCTCTCTTTCTCCCAGGTTTGTCGATGGAGACAGATGGCACAGGGAACCTGGCCTTGGCCCCTGCAGATTGATTATTGATCAGGACGACAGAGATGGATCGAGGGGTGGAGAGGACAGAGAGGAGCGGGGTGAGGGTTGTGGAGTTGAGGCAGAGGTGGAGAAGTGGGAGGATTTCAAGGAATTTATGTTTTAGTGTGAGTGTGGAAGAAGAGAGGAGGGAGGAGGAGGATGAGGATGTGGCTACTGCAAAGGTTTTCTTTAGCTCAGCCATCACCTTGAGAGGGAGCTATTGACTAAGCTGCAGATTTATAGTCAAAATCTGAAGTGTTTTGCATTCTGCTCAGGATTTCCAACTTATAGTTCATTTTTCTGTCCATGAATGTCCCCCACTCACTTTAAATAGATGGTAATCACTGCTATGGGTGCACATGGCGCATATCTTAAAAGCAAACTATGTATGTATGAAGAAAAATGACTTTACGCTGAGGCTTGGCACCATGCTCTTTGAATTTTTTAAGGGTCACGGGATTCATTTTACAGATAAAGAAGTATCTAAGCTTTCATTTCTGTTAGATAAATAACAGAAATTAAAGCACCAAAGTCATGCTCAGAAATATCTTTTTCACATTGCCTACTTGTGTGTGTAAGCGTCGGCTAGTCGTGCGTGAGTGCCTGCTCTGGTGTTTGTGGGCTGAGTGTTTGTGAGCGTGCTGATGTGTTGGGAAGGTGAAGCTGTCTCTCCTTGCCAGACAGATGGCTATCAGCAAGGCTCCTGAGAGTGAGTGCTGCTTTACAGTGGAGCCAAGAGGTTAAGCTGCAATCTCCACTGTCTCTCTCTCGCTCTTATTTTTTCCCTCAGTAGCTGCACCTTTCATCTTCTCTGTGTGCATCTATGTCCGTGTGTGTGTGTGTTCATTTACTCCCTTTGCACTCTTATGTGTGAATATCAGTGTGCGTGATAAAGGAACAGAAGGAGCCTGTTGGCCGGTACGCGTGAGTGTGCTGGAGGCAGATACTGGAGGAAATAAACGGCATGCAGGCAGCTGCCCAGCTCAGGGTTTACGCTGGGTGCCATCACCGATGGCACTTTTTGACTGTGTGTCCTCCAAGAGTCATATTTAACTTTAAATTACCAAAAAAAACACTTTCGGTAATTAACAAAGTGCTCACATCACCTGAGAAATGCATAGTTTTGTGTAGATGAACCAGACTTTTTACTGTGTTGTTCTTCTATCCTGGCATTCTACGTCACTTCTATATGTGCTCCAGCCCCGAGGCAAAGCGGGAGAGGTATCCCAGGAGGAGGCATCTTTGTGGGCTTCAGGGAGTGGGAGGACTGGATGGATGCAAGATGGCGTTGTAAAGGATGAGTTTGTCCCTTGTGGCTTTATTTAGCCACTTATAGCCACGAGCTAAATTGCTAAATTAAGACCTGTGTATGTACAAGTCTATTTTTGTGTGAAAATGAACAATTCTGTATATACTGTTCATCCAAGGCAAAGTTTGTGGAGATTAGTGTGCTAGGCTGAGTACATTTTTTGGAATACAGTAATGCTATAAAATTTCATTAAAGCTGTTGTGTTATGTTCAGTATTTTTCTATCAACAAAGAATCAAACAAATATTTCATTCTAGTGATTAGCTGAGCATGCAGTGTTGCTCAGATCTGGCCTACTAATTTATTAGGCAGAGGGTATGTCTAAACACTCAAATGTGGCAACATTTAAATGTACTATTTACTGGCCAGTCTCTATTTATCATTAAATTAAGTTACAAAATGTGTCTTTGGACATAGTTCTTAATATTCGTTTTTGTCTTCTTGTTCTTGTGGACTCGTGAACCATCACCACTGGATGTACTGTTCCAATTCAAGGTATGCATTTGCTCACTCATTTTATTGAGGATGCATCAGGAGGTAACATGTGTGGACTTGGAGCTATAATGCATTTCGCAAGCATAATCAAGTACGTAGCTGTTCTATTTACAGAATGACCATCCTATGTTCTTCTGTCCTGCAGAGTGTGTACTAGAAGTAGAAGTAGTCTGAGGTTCGTACTTGGTAGTGATGAATGCCCTCCATTCTTTCATTCGGCTGATGATGTCTCATGGGTGATACGATTTGGATCTCTGCAAAATGAGCTTCAGAAACACACGTGCAATTACCACCTCTTGCCATAGGTGCCGCCACAAAGAATGAGAATGAGATCCTTGAGATGCCCGCTTTACGAACAAGCCGGTGAACATAGCGCACACTGATCAGCCACAACATTAAAACCACTGACAGTAGAAATAAATAAGATTGACCATCTTGTGACAATTCAGTGCTCTGCTGGGAAAAGAAGGAAGCATGACACAGGCACACACAAAAAAACCTGGCCTCCAAATTCACTAGTTACCAAACTAATCAAGTATCTGTGGGATGCACTGGAACAATCCTGATCCACAGAGGACCCTCCCCTCAACCCATAGGACCCAAAGGCCCCCACTAACAACTTTCTGTTGCCAGACACCACAGGACACCCTCAGAAGACCCATGTCCATTCTCTGATGAGTCACAACTGATTTGGAGGCACAAGGGAGACCTACACAATATTAGGAAGGTGGTCATGTTATGCCTGATTGGTGTAAATGCATCTACAAATAATGAAATCACCACTATGTTTTTGTTGGATGTGTAAAAAAACTCCCTTTGCTGACAAGTTTACTAAAGCAACTTAAGTAAAAGTTGTTCTTTGAGTTCACTGCTTGTTTCTGCTGCCCCCAGGTGGCTGAAGAAGTTAGTTAAAGCACGTTTAAAATAGATTTAAAAACAAATTTAAACCGACAAACAAATGAAGCACTTAATGCAGCGTTTCGGCGCTGGTGCAAAGTGTCATAAACTACATGAATTAAATATGCAAGTGCTTCACGGGGCCGTGTAATGTGACTGTATTGTTGCTGAGACTCCATATCTGCATTCATAGAATATTTATTACATAATTTCTGGAATTATCCACATCCCATGAAACGCAAGCTGGTAGACCAGCTCTTGACGATTTAGCTGAAGTGTGTAATACATCCTGACGTTTTGTAAGTTGGTGTTTACAGCGTTAAAAGGATGCTTTCAGCCACATTACACATTCACATCTTCAGGATTGGCTGTGTGGCAGTGGGGTTAATGAAGTTTCTTTCTGCCATGCCACAGAGGAGAATTATCTAGTGAAGCGGGACATGGCTGGCTCTCTTTCTGTCAACAAACAGTGGGGGAGTCTTTTATAAATGACAGGATGTAGCTGGTCATATTTGGCTGTATTATGCGCCTGGCGTCTCACAAGTATTTGGTGAAAATGTCATCAGTCTCACCACACAAGTAAAGAGGTTCAGAAAATGCAAAATGTGTGTGCAAGCACACTCTTTTCCATCCATGGAAGAGTTTGGATATGGACATACCCCCATGAACATACGCAAACAGAATCAGAATCAATGAAGGAAGTAGGAGAATTGTGCAAATTAGGTAAAGAGAAGAAGAGGATGAGAAAGTAGGTAGCAGAATACAAGTATAAAGGTCTGTGAAATATCCTCAAGGCCTGCTGGTGTATCAAAGAGCATGGCCAGTTGTATGCTTACCAACTAACAGCATCAACAACAACACACACAGACACACTCATTTAATCGCTGAGGAAATCTCTCCACCATCTCCCATTTAAAATGGATTGAATTTCTGATGCTTCAAATGGAAATTGTGTAATTTCCTTAGAAAGAAACTCAGGGATATGTGAAGAGACACTGCAAGGGGATGGATGCTCTTTAAAAAATGTTTTATGTGTGAGCATGTGTGCGAACACGGTTGTGTGTAAGCTATCAAAAGAATTTGTTTTGAGAGAAATGTTTTATTCACTTTTTCCTTTTCTGATGTTCTTTTGCGAGAAAACCATTTTTTCTATTTACTGAGAGACAACAAGCCTGACCTGAATTAGACTAGCAGAGGCAGAGAACCGGGGAGAGGGGCACAGTAATTTGAAGCCGAGCACATAATGATAGACAAGGTGGAGGAACTGTGGCTGCAGATTTGTGTGTGTGTGTGTGTGTGATTGTACCAGCCAGGAGAGCTGTGTGTGTGTGTAAGACTGTTGTACATCCGAAGGGACAGATCCCTTTTTTCAGTCCTCTCATGGGGTGGATAGTGGAGTTTGTAGGGTTGTGGCTTGAGTGTGTGTACATGTAGGGTGAAATACAGTAAGGTCATGACAAGCTAGTGGCCGGACAGGCAGGCCATCGGTGAGTGTCAGTGACCCTAGTTATGGCAATGTGTCCCACATGGCTGTCATTAGTCAGGCCGATGTTGGCAACTTTTTAGCTGATTCATTGTGTTGAGTTGGCAGGTGAATGAGTCGGTAGATTGGAGATCACTCTGGCCCCGTTTAGACCTTGCATTAGTATCCGCCAAGTGACCAGCTTTAAGTACCTGTGTTTACGCCTGGCATTAAAACACATCTCCACATGCGTCCCCAACCAGCACTCAAGATCCGATCTGAGTTTGGTGCAAATAAACGCAGACATTCTTTTGAGCGCATATAATATCGTATACAGGTAATGTCTCTAATGAATCACTGTCACTGTGTTTGAACCATAAACAGCCATTTGTTGTTTGTGTGCCATGCCTGGGGAAATTGTATTTATTTTTGGAACAAGCTGTGAAGTCTCTGTCACACGTTTTGCCATGACATTAGGTATTTTAGAGAGTTGCAGAGAGTTTTTAAAATACGTAACTTAATTACGCACAGCTCCTTGCACTGATTAAATGTCACATAAGGTGTTTTTTTCTGAATGAATGAGGCAAAACATGCTTTGGAACCCATGGTGAATAGGTGGTCTTCTGGTATAGGTGGTCTTTAATGCGAACCAGGACACATTGTGTGTTCATGCTACCTCCAAACGTGGACAGAGATTAGATCACTTAAATGCATCCTTAATGCATCTTGGGCAGTTTCACATAGATGTTTCAAGCTGGCCGCATGCGAACGGACTGTCCAGGGCCGTTGTTAATGCAAGGTCTGAATAGGGCCTCTGATTGGCTGAGAGTGAATAAATATGTCGAAAATGAACATACAGAAGGCTTAACTCATTTATCTAATCTTAACAGTCAAATACACAAATATCTTTCCCCTTTTGAATGATGACTACAGATTTCTGCCACCTGCAGGTGTGGATGACTTACTACCATCCCCACAGGCGCAGAACTTATGTGTTAGCTGTTCTTTGCAGTGTGCACTGTTGATTCTTGCAGGTGTCTGTATCTTTACCCTGTATTTATGATGAGCTGTGTGATGCTTTATGTATCTGTATAACTTACACTTCTAACTGCCCCTGTGAAAAAGACACATGCTTTTTTCTCAGAAAAAAAAAGACAAAGGGAAATGTTCCTCCCAAACACATCAGCATGCACACACAGGCACATACACACACACACACACACACACTGTCAGGAGTATTGACTCACAAATAAATTCCTAATCCAGAAGAAGTCAGTGCATCCATTTATGAAAAAAATCAATCTCACTCTGTAGTTCATCTTTCAACACATCTAAAGATACAGATGATCCCTTCAGAAAAAGTGATTTGGTTTTTGCAACCCAAGGACCCTACTATCATTTGCGAGCGTCAGCAGGAAACAACAAAGACGGCTGGACGTATTAAGATGTATTACTCTGTAGGTGTAAACCCGTATTTGTGAGAATAGGTGTCCCTTTTATCAGTCTTAGGTGAATATTTGAATGATTTTTTCTGATAGGATGAAGCCTTTCTGCTGTTCACAGTAAGCACAACAAATAGTTAAAAAAGTGTTAGTCATCTGGCCCAAAGACTTAATGCCAACATCAATATGAAAGCTGTTTGCTTTGTGTTGCACTATGTGTTAGAGTCTCCTTAGCCTTGGTAAACGTGTGAGTAAAGTTCAGCTTACTCTGTTCAAATCTTAATGTCAAACATGACACCCTTCCTGCTGCTTTTCACTCACTTCTTCCTCAGACTACTCTCTAAAAGGCTGACAATGATGAATGCTCTTGATAGAAGAATGCACGGGCTTACATGAGTGGTGTCAATAGTGAAACGGGATGACAAGTCTATCCTCTGAGTCAGAGCATTTTCTTTTTCTCACTGTATCTCTTTCTTTCTCTTTGACTCTTGCTCATTTTCTTTCCTCTTTGAGGGGGAGAGGGGAGGAGGTGCAAATGTTCCTCTGAATAAGAATTTAGGAGCTCGATATTGTCTGTGAGGTTGATAAAAGGAGGTAGAAGAAGGAGGCTGGAGGAAAAACGAAAAGGGTGAAGAGAATGGAAGAAAAGGGGTGAAAAAATAAATTGTGAATAATGTATATTGCCGGACTCCTAATGCTTCGCTGTTTAATACCGGCCTAAATCCCTCAACTTCTCGTAAAAACTTCAACAATTTCGCAGTCGAGTAATCTTCCGATTTAATAACCTTAAGCTTCCCTAGCTCCATAAATCTGACGTTCTTACGCCTTCCCTCCCCAACCTCGCCCACCTCTCCTCGTCCTCCCTCCTTCCTCCCTCATTCCAAGCCTCTGTGCATTTTATCTCCATAATAGCACAAAGCGGAGCGAGCTGCCTCGGTGGGAGAGATAAGGGAAATTCCTGCCCGTATTTTAATAGCTTCGCTCAGCTATCTCTTCCTACCAACTCCTCAGGAGCTGCCAGCCAGCGCACTCACCTTGGACACAGCACCCAGAGGAGAATCCTACAGAGAGGCATGACTGCTGAACGCAGTATGTGTATGTGTGTGTGTATGTGTGTATTAGTGTGCTTGAGTGTTTGGGAATGTATGCCTCTATATATGTGTGTGTTAATCTGTGTCTATAAATGCACCTGAATGTGTGCCTATGCATACAGTATACAGTATATGTTCTTTAGAGTGCAGGCTATACCTGTAGCCAGATACAACTGAAACATGTAAATGCACATTCCCAGCCTTTGTCTCATATATGCTATTTGTCTACTGTACATCCATCTGCATTTAACAAGTAAACTAAATACCGCCATCAGGAGCACAAGGCATGCTTAATATATTTAGTTTCTTTCTCCAGTTTGGTACATTTTGAATAAAAAGACATGGCATCATCATCAAATCATCCTTGATACATTCCTACCCTTGTCTCTTATAGCATGAAAGGCCAAATGTCTCATCTGATAGACATGTCTCCAGCTGCCTCAGTGGCCTACACACCTACAATGCTAATTTTCTGACTGGTCACTCAGCAAAGCCAGAAGAACCGGGGAGTGATACATTTTGAGAGTCGAGGGCAGGTACAACAGTGCTCCTAAATATTTTTTTCTGGCTCGGATGGGCCGAGTCGGGATGAAGATAAACAGTATTGGGTCCCAGCAGAATCAGCCACTAATGGCATTGTTACCTTCAGGGACCACTTACAGTAAGACCAGTACCTGTTTTTGGAGTCCAGGAAGTTAATTCAATTTAATCTCCTGCTCCTAGAAATTAATGAAATCATCAGAGACAAAATTGTGTTTTCCATTTTAGGTACAGCAGCTGATGTTATTATCTAGAGTGCCTTACAGTAGGTGAGAAGACAACGACCTGCTGGAGGAGAATCGAACCTGCAACCACTGCTACTTCTTGTATATATTAATATTGTCTAATACGTATTAACTGACTGACAGAGCATGACTGAATGTTTATAACTGTTATAGGTTTATGTACAGGTAATATGCATTATACTTACCTGTTCTAATTACCACTTCAAAGAGAGGTTTTAAATTTGCATTTCACTGTCAGGAAATCCTATTACATTGTTTTGATGCGCGCCTGCCAAAAAAAGAGCTCAACACACAAAAGCCCACACGTTCTAATGACTTTTAATCCATCTGAGTCAATAGACATCAAGGTGTTTGTGAATATTAGCATGAGAAAACTCCTGACACGACTATTCCTGACAACAACTGCTGGATCTTTTGGAAGTAAAATAAGTAAAGTAAAAAAAAAAAAAAAAGAAAGAAAGGAACAGGCTCAATTCCATCACACCAGGAAGTGTGGGCTGCTGCGTTTTGATAGGCTGCTTGCCAGCGAGGCAGAGTGACAGAGTGTGGCGCTCACACACTGTGATGACACTGTAACCCAGCCAGAGATGCTGTGAGATCGCTGACACATTGTGTGTGTGTGTGCGTGCATCTGTTTGTGTGGCACAGTGTGCATCTGCACGAGTCGTGTACAAATGTTTGTGCGTATGTAGGCTACGTACAGTGTCTGTCAATGCACGTGTTTGTTAAGTATTTGTTTATCACAGTGACGTGCACACAGAACTTCAGTTTTATGAATATGATGTTGTTAATGTTTTCATCCTGGCGAGTTTGATACTCATTCATACTCACATAATTTATCTCAGACATGAGTTCACATCTAAGTGCAGCCGTTCAAATCGTTTGCCCAGACCTGCTGAGACCTGGAGGGAAACCCAGAGAAACACAGAAGCCAGAGAAACAAAGAAAGGTTTGGTAAGTAATAGCACGTTATTGTGACAGTGATCCATGTGCTATGAAGATGTTCACTTCATTGCCTCAGCACACGTGACTCAGTACTTTTCCATTGTGCCACTTTGGATGAAGTGACGCACCTTTTTGATAAATACCTCCCTCTACCCTGTAATCTGTGGACTATGGTTTGTACACAGCTGCTGAACTTCTCTCATTCTTATAAGAATTAAATTACAAAAGGAATCCTCTCTATGTGTTTTTTCTTGATTTTTATTTGATCAAATACTTCCATGTGGGAAGCCAGATTTTAGAGCAGGCTAACCAGCACCATATACATCCCATCCCCCCCCAGTATTTTCTAACACAAAAGAAACAATAAAGTGTCTCAAGGATACATTTCTGTCTTCATGTCCTAGTCAAATCCAATCCGTGTGTGCCAGGAGAGTTGCTATTGGTGTTGAGGTCTGAAGAGTAAAAGGAAGAAAATAAGGAGCCGTGTTGGGATTAAATGCTGACATTCTGCAGTAGTCATCGCCCAAAAATACACCATCCCTCTCCCTCTCCCTCTCGGGTTTGGCAGGAGGCTCTGGCAGTTTTGGGGTAGAAAGGATTTGCCCGTAAGTCACTCGGCTTTTATGTAATAACCGTTTGCAGCGTTCCAGGGAGGCATCTGTGGAGATGTGACTGAATCAAGAAGCGAACCGGGCCGCTCCGCTGGCTCCAGCTGCTGGGGCTTGTGTCAAGGAAGAAGGTCCCTGCGAGCGGGAGAGATGGGGCAGAGAAAGATGGAGAGGAGAGGCGAAACACTGTGAAAAGCCAAAATTTCAAAGAGGAAGACTTGCAGGAGTATCATCCTGTGACTGCAAGCCCAGTCTGTAGCCTCGGTGTATGCCAGATTGAGGTCTTCTAATCTTTCTTTCCTCCTACCCAGTCAGCAGTGCTGATGTGGTCTAAATAGGTGAATACATGCCTCTCTCTCTTTCTTTGTGTGACCTGTTGTAGACAGGATATAATCCACAGCTCAGTAACAGAGCGCTGCGCCAACCAGAACAGAACATCTTTCTGCTGTAGGTAAGGTGGAGTCAAGGCAATGTCTCAATGTCTACAGTTTAGATGTTTTGAGGAGAAAAAGACCACCAGTCACCAGTTTGTATTGATCATTTATTTTCATTACTATATGCGCCTGACTGAACAGGGGTGTGTGAAACCTGAAGAGTTCAGTGTTACTGCTCTAAAAAACATTCCCATATCTGTCTTTTTTTTTTCGCTGTAAAGGTAAGCTAAGGTAGAGGTAAAGTGCTTTATTTGTCATTATACAATTGTGCAACGAAATTGCATGATCAAATGGAGAGTTAGTCCTGAGCCACTGCGGCCGAGCGTGCTGATACTGTGGGCCAACCTGACCCGGCGCCGATCACCCATGTTTTTTGATGATGGTGGGAGGAAACTGGAGTGAACCTAGGACCTTCTTGCTGTGAGGCACGAGCACTAACCACTGTGCCACCATGCTGCTGTATGTAATCCAGATCTGTGCCATTTTATCCACTGCAGATGCTAATGTCTATGGTACTGTAATAATTGTTAATCTGAGTTTGTCTGTGCATGTGAGTACAAGTTTCACAAGTTTAATGGTTCCCTCCAGTATTACTTCATTCTGTGTCTTTCTTCCTGTCTGCCGCGGCCAACTCATCTCTTCTCGATCCACAGTCACCTCCTCATGTATACTCACCTGCACGTTCTCTTCTTTTCCAGATACATCCATAAACTGTCCACTGTGAAATGACTCACAAAAAATAAATTTCATTCACTTTCATTGAATGTGTCCCTGCCTCCCTGGTTCACTGTATTTGTCTGTCCTCCTCTCTGGCAGAGCCTCCTTGGAGATAAACAAGAGTTTAGGCTGAAGCAGCCCATGCTTTCATATTCATATTTCATTCATCTTCTGTAACCGCTTGTCCTGTGAAGGGTCGCGAGCTGTCATCGGGCGAGAGGCGGGGTACACCCTGGACAGGTCGCCAGTCTATCTCAGGGCTAACACAGAGAGAAAGACAACCATTCACACTCACATGCACAACTACGACCAATTTAGAATCATCAATGAACCTAACAAGCATGTCTTTGGACAGTGGGAGGAAGCTGGAGTACCCAGAGAGAACCCACGCAGACATAGGGAGAACATGCAAACTCCACACAGAAAGGCCCCAGTCGGCCCATGGGATTCAAACCCGGAACCTTCTTGCTGTGAGGCGTCAGTGCTAACCACCATTCCACTGTGCAGCCCATTCATATTTCATGTTTGCTCAATTGAAGAAGCAAAATAGTTATACTTTTCAGTATTTGAGCCATCAACTCCTCTACGGTGCATTGGGCTGAAACATTTTAAAACATTATACAGAAATTTCTGGTGACTTTAAATGTCACTTTACACTTTACTACCTGTTCTTGCCCCAGCATTTTTAAATGGAGCGTTTCAGACCGTCATACCACACCTCTCCCCTAGTTGGCCTCATTGTTTCCTCTTCTCTGCAGTCACCTGATCAGGAACCTGCCTACACACCTGTCCATGATTGCTCCTCTGGTCACATTGTATGCAGCCTCCATTTCCTTTGTTGAGCTGAAAGAGTGTGTCGCCTCATTTGTGAGATGTTCAAGCTTTTATTTATTTATTTTTTATTATTTATCTTTTATCATCTTCAATAACTTCCCTAACTTTCTGGATTTAACCTATTTCCCTGGAGGCTGGCTTCTACCAGTTGTCTTGAACATTGCTCTGCTGCTGCCAGAACCTGGGTGTCATCTTTCAAGACTACATGTGGTAAGTGTTTGATAGTAGACTGCTGAGCTTTGCCGCATTTATTTGCATCTTTTAAGATGCTAGTTAACATATTCCATGCAAAAGTGTTAACATGGAGTGGTTTCGTGATCAGTGTTTTCACCTTTTTGTATATTGTGTGCTGTTTATGTGTCTTCTATCTGAGTGGTCATAAACTCCAGCAGTCACACATTGTGCCGCTCATCTTACAAACTGTGTGCTTCATGTTTCTGCTGTGTTGTTGTTGTGGTGCTGATGATTGATGGTCCAATTACAGAAAATGGCAAAGATAGCCGTTCATCCTGTGTGTTTTCAGAGTAAATCCACGGCTGCAGATAATGGCACATAAATTGTGACACTTAACATTTGTTTTGTTGTTTCTGCTGATATTTGTGTCCTTTCTGTCTTACGTTCCACTCGGCTTTCATGTTGTGAGATCACAGGACATTAAAACTGAATTGCCATTGAGCAGGAAATCGGTATAATCCACGGGCCTGTCTTTGAGACTAATGCACTGGAATTCAAACACGATTTATTTTATTTTTTTTTAAAAAGGATATGTTGTAATATCATTTTCCTTGTGACCCCAAATATGAATGTACTCCGTCTGAACTCCAGAATCCCTCTGACTTGTGTAAACTTTATGTGAACTCAATCAGGAGGGATTCTGACTCTTGCCCTGGTTAATTACTGGTTAAACATGTCCTCAAACAGGTCACAGTCAAAGCATGAGCTAAACGTTAGCCCCAACCATGACTTTGAATGCTTTATTGAACTCCTTCAGAGAAGTTTGAGTAGATTTGAGGTGGATTTCTTGTTGCCTTAATGTCCGTGGGCGTGCTTGTGTGAGTGCCATGTTCTAAAGTATCCAGATTATCTGTTATTTTGATGAGTTAAAACATTCTCTATGCAGCTTGAACATGCCTGCAAAGACGATTCCTGTATATCTTTCACTTTCATTCAGTGGATTGGAGCTTTAGAGTTTCCTTATTAACCTCTCTTGCAATCGACTGTTTTTTTTTTAAGATGAAGACTTAAACATGAAAATCCAGCACTATGCTTGTAGCAACTGATGCTGACCATGTAAGAGCTGAACAATCATATATTTTTTGTTCACTTAATTAAGGACTATCAAAAGGAGAAGCAGTATTAGCTTTATATATTTTTTTTAATGGTTGTAGTTTACATCCTCAGAATATTAATGGACTTATTATTGTTGCTTAGTATTTTTTAATTCAGATTTTACTGATTGCATTGTTTACCACTGATTTTCTTGCTTAGTCTTAATAAATCAGATTAATTAATGAGCTAGGAGTGATGTGCACGCTTGACGTATTTGACCAGAACATGGATTTAACCCCAAGATAACACAGAGTATATTGGTTTCTCCTAAATAATGACAGATGTGAATATGCTATTGTATTATAACTAACTATTTTGCTGTGGTGCATGAACTCACAAGTAATCCCTTACATGAATCTACAGACAATATCATAAACACAAAGCTAAGACAAAGACAACTGGATTTATTTGAGGTGAAGACATTTCACCACTCATTCAAGTGGCTTCTTCAGTTTTTTGTTTGAACCGTGAAACTGAAGAAGCCACTTTGGATGAGTGATAAAATATCTCAAGAAACCTAAAGACAATAATGTCTACTTAGTCCATCAATTTGGCGCTCATTTGATGTCCAAATAAAAAAAAAAGAAAGAATGAATGATTATCATGTAAAGATTTTACGGCTTTGCTCCATTCGGTAAATTATTATTTGAAGTTAATACTGGCTGGCAACGGGAACTGCAGTTCCTTGCCACTCGAGGCAGACAGTCACCATAGCTCTCCATAATAAAATGCCCAAATTCACAGCCATAAACAAGCACATTTGCAACCTGGTACAAACAAACAAACAAACGAAAACACTGAATTCCCCATTAATGTACTGCACTGTTGGTGAATTTGTATGTAGCTCATCTATTTAATTATAGCAAGGCTTAAAGTTATGCATAATTAGTGGCATGGACGCTTCGAACGACATGCAACAAATGAATGAAGAAAACCGGTTGCACTGCAAAGAACACTGCAGGGCCGTGTTGCTTGTAAATGAACTACAAAATGCATTCAATGTAATTCATAAAAGAACATTATTGCCCCCTTTTGCCCCCTTGTGGAGCTAAAACAGCCCACCCGCCTCAAATCCACTCACGGTCCACCATTAATGAGTTAGCCTGGAGTTTGGGTGCCAAGAGCAGCCAGAGCCACCAGATCTCAACGAAGTGTATGGGTGACACCGCAGAGGTTTCCTTCATCCTTATACAGTCAGCAGTAATGTCTTGTCATAGCTGAAGGTGTATTTTCTGATGGGAATTATTTGATTTGAATGCATTTAATTATGCACAATAGCAATGGAATACCCCACCATGCATACAGATGCAATAGTCATCACATCCAAGCTTCAATTCATTACATTTAGCCTGTTGCTGGTGTGAGCTGCTACATTCAGTTCAGTATGGAGTCAGGCCTGTATAAGCACTCTTCACAAGGTTAATAGCTCAGCAGCCATACTCGCATTTGTGACAATTATCACATGAATGGTTCTATGGCCTTTGCAGTCTTAATAGGCTTTTAATGAGGAAGTAACATACTGAGAATTACAGCTGAACTGACAACAGTGCTCTCAGTCACCAGCTAGGGGAGCTCCACCGCTAAAAGATTCTCATTTAGTCAGTGATTCAGTGCGGGCGGCTCAGTGTGAAGTGTTTTACTGTTAAACATTCATTCATACGCATACTGAGCACTGTCAAGCAACATGGTTGTTTCAGCAGTGTTGAAATGTGTTTGATTTAGTTTGAATGTGGTTTATGAATACAACTGAATAGAACATGCAAGGGTAAGAACGTGTACAATTTCCTTTTGCCTGCTGCTTTGGATACATATCAGGAAATGCGTCCGTCTTTTGCAAAATAACGTGAAGGACACAGTCCAGCTGTCGTGACAGTCACGTTAGCATGGCCTGTGACCTGTCAGTCTAAATAAGATGGATGGCCCGAGGAGAAGCAGGGAAAAGAATACATATGAAAGCTTAATGTGCACATATGGTCCATTAAGCACTTTCCTACTTGTTTTTATGGCTGGTTTAATCTTTTTTAATCTGTCAGAAAATCAATTTGTTCACGTCGCTGCCAGGTCTTGGAGCGGAGCACTCCATCACACATCCATAGACCTTGCCTGCCTGAGCAAGGCATTGTGCTGGATGCTAGTCATCAGAAACCGCTATACAGAGATAAATGAATGCTTTGATGGATGGATATGGGGGGAAAAAGATGGAAAGGGACTGAAAAAGTACAAGCAAGTGCATGTGAAAGAGAGTGAAAAGATGTATTGACAGAGAATGGGCAGAAAAATCGCCCTATTTACAGTATCTATAGAAGACTAATGAATGTGTTTCTGAATAACGGTTTACTTCCTGCAAGGATTGTGTTTGACTTTAGGAATATTAAATATGCTGAGCATGATTGATTTACTGAAGTACAGTTTGAATAGTTTTGTGGGGTTGCGTTTCCAACTGTTCATGGCATTAAAATAGCATACAGCTCCATTTCATGCACATCATAAAGTCCATCTATTATCATTTGTCCTTTTATATAAACCCTGGACAGGTTGCCAGTCTATCGCAGGGCTGACACAGAGAGACAAACAACCATATACACTACCCTACGGCCAATTTAGAATCACCAATGAACCTGATGAGCATGTCTTTGAAAGGTTGGTGGAAGAAAACCCACGCAGGCACAGGGAGAACATCAAATGCTGCACAGATCAGTGAATTCAAACTCAGGACCTTCTTTCGATGATGCAACAATGCAAACCATTGCACCACCATGCGGAGTGCATGTGATTTATTAACATGCATGCCAAAAATAAAACCTGACACCCTTTTTCAACCTAATGAAGTTGAACAATTTAACAGCATCTACCAGAAGCCTTTAGTCACATGATCTATCCATAAAAAAATAATAATGACAGAGACAGCAAGGGAAAAGAAAAGAGATAGACTGAGCTTTATTTTTAAAACCCCAAGTCTGAAACCCCACGGTGAACTGGTGATTATCCTGCATTCAGCAAAAACCAAATAAGTCCTGTAATTCCTCAAAAGGGCCGGGATGCTAAAAGAGCTAATTTGACAGAACAAGTATAAGAGAGAAAAAGTATTTCCGTAATAATCTGTGGATTTAGTGGGAGAAAGGGAGGATACCTGGGATAAAGCAGGGGTTTGGCTGAATCCATTACACCAGTGCCACGGGATTATTAACACAGCCAGGAGTCAGTGGGGCTGATAAATACCCATATGAAGACATTGCAGGGGCAGTGAAATGTGTCATTTCCACTCCCGACGGCACGGAAAGGAAGAAAAACCATTAAAATTGCATGCAATTTATTTGTCAGCTTAGAAGAAAATTTTTTTTAAAAAAAGTCTGTATCTCGTAAAAGTAGTTTTTTTTTTTTTTTAAAGCACGAGGCTATTTTCTCCTTGAGCTGCTCGGAAAAGGAATATGCCTTATTAGCCTCTGAGACACACAGAGCGTTATTTGGTTATGCAGTGAAGCCTAAAACAGAGTCGGTGTTTAAAGCTGCTTCGTCCCTCCATCTCACTGAGTGATTACCTCTGTCAGGCCTTCAACAGACCACACAAGACACACACAAAACAGGTAGACACTCTCACACACTCTGCAACAAACCCACGCACGTGCACATGCACATGCACATGCATACACAGAACATAAAACACCTGTCCCCTAAAATGCCCGAGAGCTCCCGTCCTGCTCCTCTGCCACACCTCAATGTGCAGTAATTCTGGAAAAAGGCCTCTTTAAGATTCGTGGCCATAAAAGCCAGACGCAGTCTGAGCCATTAAATGGCTGCTGTGGGTGCTGGGACGCATCTGCAGCTCAGAGCAAGGGAACGTTCCTAGGCCATTAGTCTAACACTCAGATCTGTAGACAACAGGAGAGGAGCCATCTATGAAAATTGTGTTTTAGTCTTTGTGATGCAAATCCTGTAAGTGAAAGGGCGTGGGTGAGAGACGCTCAAAAGTTATTTCCAGGATGAATGGGGAAAAAGGGCCAAACTGAAATAACTAACAGAGCATCATTAATGGGTTTTGTTCAAAAGTAAGTAGCAGTTGGCTCACAGTCCCTCTACAGCCGGTCTCCTCTCCTTGAACACAACAAAACTCAGGAGCAGGAAGAAATGCAAGCCAGCACTGGTGGACGCCGGAATTCTGTTTAACCCCGTCTTAATTAAAAATCATGAAAAGGGAAGAAAAAAAAAGCAGAAAACCCGAGGATATGCTTCTTTACTGTTCTCCCTGAGCCCTTTCCAAGGACTCCCACTAAAGCTAATTTTGCTGCAGACAGTGACATTTAGTGGGTTTCCAGTGGGGAGGCTCATAAACAGCCTGCTCCCTGGACAGAGGCATCTTGGCCTGAGGGGGGAGACAGATGGAAACGGAGATGGAGGGAGATTGAGCATCATGACTTTCTGATTGAAGGTGATGGAAACAAAAAGAGAGCCAAGGAAAAGGGCAGTGTAGTAGTACAGCATGTCTAAGCTGGTAACTTCACATCAAACCATTGTCCAAGTGTTTGTTTGGCTTTAATGAGTATGAGGGAAAGCAGTAACACAGCACAATACATTTACTGGTTGAGCCACTCCTCTATGGTTGAGCTGAATAACTGCAGCTTTAGGCCTTATACTGTATGAACAGCAGCTCAGTGATAAAGTAAGTAACATTTGATTCAGACTTGGCTCCTGATAACGTGTTGCCAGTCAGGTCCCGAGGCTCGTTTCGTGTCATGTTTAGCATGAGCCTCTGTGAGGCCAGCTTGAATTTTACAATTGATAAAAATATTAACCATGGCATTGGTATTTATAGACGCATGTGGTGTATTAGCAAGGTGGATCTCACTGCCTATCGCAAAATGAACGTCCCCTACATTTAAGCCTTTGCCAAACGACTTCACATGATGCTGATTAAGCTAATCAGTGCAGGGGTTTTAAATCGGGTGTCTGTGGTGACATTCCTATACTCATGTACCTGTAGCAATGCATTCTCATTGCAATGGCTGTTTGCCAGGGCTGATGAGGGGAGCAACTCTAGCGAAGGAGACACGGTAAAATTACCCAAACTAGGTGTGCTGAGGAATCTCCCGTTGCACTAATATTTTAGGTTTCTCTATGAATATTTATGGGACCGATGATGATGCCGATGATGCTTGTCCACATTCCAGATGAAGCAGATGATGCTGTAAATAAATGTGATTGATGTAAGCGAGACAGTGTGTGGGAGATTTAAGTGCCCTTTGTTTTAACTGGAGTTTTGCCCTTAGAGTTTTGTCATGTTGACTGACTTGAAAAGTTCCCCTCTCCTACTGTATTTAGAGCAACCTCGATTGAATTTCATCGTAATGAACAGAGGTTAGACATGAGAGAAGTGCAGCGCTGTCGTGTCTCATGTGAGATTTAGATTCAGTGTGAATGTGCTGTGGTTGTGTGTGTGTGCCAGAGAAGGGAAGTATGCTGAAAGCAGCGCTATCATTACCTGTCAGAAGGAAGAGATTGTTCCTTTGAAACAGGAAACACTACTCCAAATGACTTATGCTTATGTGCACCCTCATATCCCTCCAATTCATCCATCTCTTTCCCCCTTCACTCTCTCCAGTCTACTTCCTCAAGGCATACATTTTCTCCTCTCCATTCACACGTCGGTTCCTCCCTCCACAATCCTTCCACTGCAGATTTATTCAGGAATACAAAATGAAATCCTTTCGCACTTTTGACTTGTATTAAACGCCTTCACTCAAAATGAGCCTCATAAAAGCGACTTCCAGTGAGGAGGTGTCAGGGCACGGAGTCTGTTAACATGCAGACTGTACACTCGACTTAGCCGCTCCCTAACACATGTGATATGACCTGACCTGTCAGATAGTGGGGTAAACAAAATGAAGGGGCTGAAGGAGGTTAAAGAGGCCACTTATAATCCTCAAGGGCTCTTCACGATGACAAAAAAAGAAGCTGGCAGTGAAGCAGCTCCAGCTCCACCATGTCTCATACGTTCTCCATTACTGGGTCACATTCACACACTCCACATCGGCGTCTCTGTAAACTTTGAGCAAGTTTTGAGTTTGATGAGAGGTGAAACACTAAAATGAAATGTCTGCAATATTCTCCCCTCATGGGGGGATTTACATCAGGCGGCATGTCCTTCAGAGCAGTCCTTCAGTAGCGGTGGAGCCAAATCATAATTAAAGATACAGTCATCAACTGAGCAGCGTGAGAGCAACAAGATCTTTTTTGCTCGTCATTCAGCCTCAGACCATCGCTGTTATATATGAGTATTTATGATTAGCTCATCCCATTCATGCCGTATGATTGACTTTGCATTAAAGTCACCCCTCAGTGCGTTTCAGAAACGGCTGACTGTGACTTTAAGACGAGGTGTGTTTGTGAGACTGATGAATCAGCGTTGCTTTCAGCAGCCAAACAGATGTTGTTCCCCTCCTGTTAGCAGAGAAATGCCTACGGTGTCCTGCACGGGACATTTGGCACCCTGATGTCTGTCATTATTCATCGTGAGAGGGTTTCCAATAACAAGGGCAGGCAGGGGGCATTTTTTGAGCACATTATCCACAGAAAAATGTCTACATAATGCATGGTGCTGCCATGGGGGACAAAGTAGCCCCTGCTCAGAGTGATATCTGGATAGCTGAACCAAGGCGCCAAAGAAAGAGTGAGAGATTGACTACTTGGAAAGAGAAAGTGTTTGGACACAGACGTTTGAACAAGGCTTGTGGGTTGTGCATGTCATTTTGATATACAGTGCTCACAAAGCTGAGAGGTTTTATATTATTGCTCTGTGTGGCCTTGGAGAAAGACAGTGAAGCGTGTAAAATAAACTCCACTGCAAAATCTCTTTTAATTGCTTTTTTTTTCGTTTTTCGTAGAGGCCAGATAGGCTACTGCAAGTATCATGTATCAAAAGCAGCAGGCATTCGCAGCAAAGTGCACAAGAATAATTTACACCACACTTCTGTGTACCATAACCAGGGGAGTTGTATCGGTGGGGCGGAAAATGGAGCAACGGACAAAAAGAAAAGATGGATAGATGGAATGAAAGCATCAGCTCTTTTAACAGAGTCCTCCGGTGGGAATATGTAAATAGTCTCACTTTAAGAGCTTGAACTAAAAGAGATGAGAGTGAGTGAGAGTGCCATTATAAAAACTGCATATGAGCATAGATTTTTTTCCATTAGCTTCTCCTCTCATTTCATGATATTAAAAACCATCCGAAGCATCGTTTTGCTATGGAGAACAATGTGTGTGTGGTTCAGGTGACAGTTTGGGAGGTGAATTACCGACGGGGCAATAGTTAACCTGCTCTGGTTCTTTTGCTAGAAGACAGTTTGAATCACAAATTAGAAAAACATTATCAGTCTTTGCACCTTGTCTATAGTATTCTTAATTATTATTTTCCTTCGCCTTCCTTCTTGTTACAGATCTGACAGGGTTATGATGATTCTGCTCAGCATGTGTAGAGCAAGAAAACGTCACTTTCAGGTGTTTCATTAGGGAGCGTGTGTAAAGATTCAACTGACATAATTGAAATTGTGTCTGACTTTTAATTAGATTGTCTTCATCTGTTCATCTGTCTACACCTGTGTTTGTCTCCACCTCTGAAATACGCCTAATTTCCAGTTTTGTTCTCTTCTGCCGCGCTCTCTCTGTCTTCCACTATGCCGTTTGCTTGGTATGCTATCCGGCTCTTTTAGATATGACTCCTCCGTCCACCGGCTCAGCAGAGTTTCCCTCCTGTCTCTTGTCTCTCGGTTGCCACGTCTGACCTACCGGAGGTGTTGTCGGGTCAGAAACAAGATCTTCTGTGTCAGTTACGGCCCTGAGCAGAGAACTTACCACTGTGGAAGTTCTCGTTGCTCGTCTGCTGTTTGCCGCGCCTCTGGGCTGCCTTCATTCTGCTCTTTTTAGCAAACTTCTCTTTCTGCTGAGCCACCTGGGAAATTTCCCCTGCACTCTTTGGGACTCCAGAGAGTTTTCCAGGTTTTCCAAGAGGATTAAGAGAGATTTTCCCAGCTTCTCTGCCTTGAGCAAAGCCTTCATCTCAAGGCTCTTCTTCTCTGAGTTGTAAAAGTTTTTCCTCCTACCGGGTCATTTGCCGGCTCTGGCTGCTAGTTTTATCATAAACCGGCAGTGAATTATACACATTTTACTTCATTGCTGGTTCGATGTTGGAGCATCCTTGAACACAGCATCAAGGAGAGCAGCCCTCTTTCCCTGTTCCTATGATGACCAACACAGCTCGCTCTTTCTTTGTATTCCTTCACCCAACATACTGTTTCTCTTTGTGTGTTTGAAGCTACATTACTGAAATATTTACAGTTTAATGTACAGCAATCTTGTCTATTCATGTGTAGCATTAGAGCAAAACCAATCAATTGTAAACTAAGGTCAAAATACATTTTTAAGGCTAACGGTTGTTGCAGTCTGCAGGCTTTGCTTTGCACGCATTCTACAACGTATACCACACCTATTATGGATGTTATTATTGGGGTACAGCAAGGTCAACAACGTAGCTCATTAAGTTTCACTCCAACTCCAAGACTTTCTGTCCAGCGGCCTTTTAATGTTATGCATCCAAAGCTAAATGTAGCATTAGTGGTGCCCCAGAGAGCAAGGTTTGACATTGATGACTTTGTTAAGGGGAACATATGTTTGAACAGATCGCCCCCTCTATAAATATAGGCTGCATTCAATCCCCATGGCCTGAAGGCTGCCGGCAATGTATGTCAGTGTGACATTATACAGAAAGAGAGGTGGAAAGCCTGGGTGGGAAAGAGGGAGAGAGAGGGCGAACATGGTGGAAAACTACAGTTCACTCAATGTTCATTTTGCTTCATCTGTTTTTACACTTACTGACCTACAATAATACTCGAGGCAGAATGACTTTGAATGTCCCGTAGGTACCTCTATATTTGATCCATTCCCAATTAAAACCTCATATTGACATAAGATCAACATTTTCCGTAAAGGGAAAATTGATTATTGATTACCACAAGAATACTGGGTGCAAATGAGCCGCTGAACTAACCTTGGCACTGTCACTGTTGATTAATGTGGACTGATGCTAAAAAAAATAAATAAATTATTGATGAGCACAGACATCAGAGCGGTTTTAAGGAGCCACTTGTGCACATACAGTACTAGTATTTCAATTACAACATATTTTCATCAGCATCGCATTTTTTCTCGTGAGCGTAGCGTCGGTTTGTGAGCGGTGGCTAAATGAAGACCATTTTGCAGTGTGAGCAGATGGTGAGCATTGAAGTGCCTGTTGACAGGTAGCCTATAGCTTGTTGTCTGAGTTGGCGTTATCACACACGCGGCGAGACACACACACACACACACACACAAAAAAAAACACACACACCTATGCACACACACTGCAGCAGCTTTGAGCCTTAATTGGTACCCAGAAGGGTTTGATGGAGAGAGACAGAGAAGCAGAGAGAGAGAGACTGATATGAAAGAGGAAAGGAACATCAAAAACGCAGACCAGCTGGTCAAGTATTTACCTCCATAGAAGCGAAGGGAAGAATTCGTCGTTAATGTTGAATTTTAGCGAAATAAGAAATGGGCAAAATTAGTGAAGTAAGCAAACACGTGAATTGCTATTTGAAGTATCCGTTTGTGCCCCTGAGACGTTAAGACAATGGCAACAACAAAAACACTGTCATGGAATCACAGGTATCTGTCTGGTTTGTCAAACACTTCTTCTTCGAAGTGATAACTCAAAATTCAGTGTTAATTTAATCTCGCGACATCCATGGTAATGATTACATATTGGTGAAATGTTTCAGCAGCAAATTCCTACGAGAGCGCCCGTCAGTAACACGGGATGGTATCTTTCCTTCTATTTGAGTAGGGACTGCTCTTTCCTGTGTCTCTTTAATGGTGGCTTTTGCTGCTCGAGCTAACTACCCACTTCTCCCACAGTCACAGATGACTCATAATTACTTCCTCACTCAGCAACTGGATAGTTGACTGCTCAGTAACATCATGTTCAATAGTGCCAGAAGCTATCTCGCAGCAACACTAATGTAGGAGCTATGAGTAAAGTCTGCTGTAGGAGTGCAGTCTGTTATTGTCACCATAAAAGTGGTTCAGGTTTTGTTGCCTGCTAAGGATATTTTTATCATGATGGAAAGACGGTGTATTTAATTATTATAATTCTTGTTAGTATAGTTTTTTTTCCAGACCCAGAAATGCTTAAGAAAAGAGGAAGCTCTTGAAGAACATTATTTTAACATTAACTTTCAGCTTTTCAAAAGTCAATTAAGAAACACACAGAAGAAACAGAGATTGCTGCTATAGGACAGTTGACCGGAGACGGGACAACACAAGAGCATAATTCTTACTCTTAATTTACATCAGTCTACTGCTTACTTAAAGAGGACATGCGTTCCTTTTTGGAGTTTTTCCTTCTTTTGTTATTTTAATATCACTCTTTCTGTCTGGTCTGCAAAGTTACAAAGCCTAAAAAGTCCAAAGAGAAAAGCATTGCTCCTGAAACAATTTCTATTTATTTATTTTCGTTCTGCGTTTTCTTCCATTGCTTATCTGCGTGACTGTGAAGCTCATTTGCCTGATGCCCGCCTAGCAGCTAGTCTGGCAGGCCTTAGAGAAGGAGGAGGTGAAACAGGAGTCACAGCAGCATACAACATGAATAATGTACACCTATTTTACGTTAAAAATAAAACACATGAATGAATATTATATTGTCTTTTGAAATTGCTCCGAGTGCTCAATTGCACTGTTCACAACAAATCTCCATTTTTGGTACAACTAAGGTTCTCACATTATTTCAGTATAAATTATACCAATTTATGTGTACTTGTTTTGAACTCTTGGCTGCACTTGAATAAATACACTACTTAAAGGGGAACTACTGTGTTTTACAACCTGGACCTTATTTCTGGTATAAAATACGATCGTTTACTCACCTATATAACTTTGGTGTAATTTGCAAACTCGTTCATTTCATATTTTGTTATCGTATGCTAGTTTCTATTCTCCGCTGAGTCCGAAGTTAGGATGATGTCTTCCTACCTACCTACTGCTAGTTTTTTGCAACATGCAAAATATGCAACATATTTTTCCAATTCTGAGGTTGTGGACAAACCATAGTAGTAGCAAATTACAGGTAAACAAGCCGACCGTCGCGGGTGCGCACAACGCTCAGAGATGACATCATCCTGGTCAGAAGACCATCATCAGGGGTCTGTAGGTCAATCTACGGGTAACTCCGGACTCAACGGGGAATAGCACTAGCGTACGATAACAAAATATTGGTGAAATGAACGAGTTTCGCGGCAGATAATGCGCAAGAGGCTGCGTTTCGGTGCCCCAGTCACTCCCACTATATGGATATACGCTGATCTAACTATCTCCCGACTGACTACAAATTACACAAAAGTTATATGGGTGAGTAAATGATCGTATTTTATTCCATAAATAAGGTCCAGGTTCAGTCATGCATTTCAGAGAAACTGTGACATGAAGACGACACTTTCTAAATTGTGCTGATCTCAACTTCGAGGTGATGTGTCCACACGAAAACACTATGCAAGGTTTGAACAACCAAATTCGCCGCGTTTGGAACGTCAGACATCATTGATGAGATTCAAGTAGTGAACGAAGATGGAAAGCAGTATTAGTTTTGTCCATACACTAGGAATATATATGTTTTTGAAACATCCACTAGCTATCAACTGTCAGCTACATACAAACAAGTTAATCATGGAAAAGGCTGTTGACCACTTTTAACGATTAAGTGGATACGAAGTTATAAAGTTTCTTAATATGTGCTTGACTTATTGAAGAGTTAGGACAAGTCAACCTGCTCCTGTGCTAACAGTGCTCAGTGACTCATCTGACGCGGACCTAGACTCAGTTGTTGTTTTTAGCATCCTAGAGATCTACTTTACTGTGACTCTGCTTGTTTGACGTGACTGAGCAAATGTTTGTGCGTATCTGCAAGTATACCGTGTATTCGTAAGTAGTCCAAAGAACCAGCATGGAGCTCTGTGCAGAACCCTGAATGTGTCAGGATGTGTATGTGTGTGGTGAAGCCTCACGGTCCAAGCAGTGGTCACAGGCCAAATGGCGCATAGAGAAGCTTCATCTGTGTAAGTGGCCACTGGGGGCAGTGTTAAGTGTCCTGGAGGGTCTCCAAGGTTATTTAGCGCGCACCCACACACACACACAAATTCAGAAATGAGTGTGTGTCCTAGAGGGACTGCGGGGTCGTTACCCTACTAATGGGGCCATATGGTCACAAAACAAACACAAACTGTTCCTCCTCTCTGCCTGTAATGAGGTCATGAAGATGCTGGTCTCATTCTGATGGAGAAACCAGCTGAAGAAAACGTGCCAGAGGATGTGGACTGAACTCACAGGGAGGAAGGTCAATAACCTGCAGCTTCTCTTTTCCACAGCAGCCAGAACACGAGGATGTTCATTGTAGAAAGATGTAACCTCCAGTCTTAATCAATACTTGATGATTTGATGGTTAAAATATGACATTTTCTTCTACATATCCAGTATCTGAGAAAATTTGCTGTGGTATTTTCATTTACATTAGTATAAAGTAAAGTTTAGCTTAGGTTATGGACATGTGTTTGCATCGTAAAACTCTCCTTGTTGGGGGAAAAAAGTGGTTAAGTAAGTAAGCAAGCTAAAAATGGAGCCGTACGGAGCACCCGTACCCAGAATTTCTCGTTACCACTGACTACCACATCCCATCCGATGACGCTGATATGCTTGCACACAAAAGGGGGAAGCTCTTAAGGGTAAAACCTGTGGTCCATTACTGTGGCTTGGTGCAGTTTGGTTCATTTGTAGGTTTTATGTTTGCACACAGTGTCAGCTTGCATACGTTGTGATCCATATTTGTGCCTTGCATGTGTCTCTTCTATGTGATAAACTACAATTTACACCATCGTCTTACATTCTACCACTCAGTAGTTGGTATGATTGATAGTCTGATATGTGTTGAGAGGAACTGCACAGTAAAAGTTTGTTTTTTGGGCAATTGTGCCTATCCTGCAGTCGCAGTTCATGGGGCACCCTCTCAACCAGGTGAGCTATGGGGGTGTATCTGCAACAGTTTTCTATCAGTCCTAATGCTAATCTATATCATCCAATGATGAATGCGTGTACCGCGAGCGTGAACCTGAAGTGTGTAAACCATTGTACTTTACTGATACACACACAGTAAATCTACAGCATACATGCAATATAAGTCATAGTGTTTTATTATGATGTCCTGTAAATCTATGCACAGTAAATACACTGAACTTGCTAGAGTTGAGAATTGATTTTATATTTTAATCATGATATATCGTACTTTGTAAGTCAAGGCCTCTTTTAAATTAATTCCTACATCCTTAGTTTTAATGAAAACTGCTGAAAATGTCCTTTGCTAATGGCCTTTACATCTTTTTAATTTTGATACCATACAGGGTAACGACTCTCAGCCATTTTGACAAATACGTGACAAATAGATGTGGAGTTCTCTGTTGTGGCACTGCTCCGGACTTTACATGTATTTTACGTTATAGATGTTGGAAGTGGAAATACACCAACTTTAAAACCCGTCCATCACCTACAACCACTTACCCTGTTAGACTGACACTGAAGCCTTTCTCAGCTGGCATTGGGCAAGATTCAGGGAACATCCTGAACAGGAAGAGCACCTGGGTTTTCTCTGGGTGTTTTATCTTCACAAAACTAAAGTGTGGATCTTTGCCAGGGAGAGATTAATGGATAGAAGGCACTGGCTGCACAAAATGGATCCAGCTTTTTTGGAACTTAACTCATAAGGGTGAAAATTCTGGACAAGTTGGATATGTTCCCTACGTTATTAAAGTGCAGAGCTATTTCAAGAGCGCTGGTATACCAGCTTAAGAGAGCTCAGTGTGCAGATAGAGAGGTTAATGCCAGCCAACTCTTGTAATAAATTCAGTAGAGACCAGTTGCATTTTATCAGAGATACAATTTTCTCTTTTTTCTGTGGTGTTGAAGCTTTATTAGAGGGAAAAGCAGTTTTCATTTTTATCATATTACTTGAAACCTGAGATCAAGCTCTGGTATATATTTGGTTGTTACCTCAGATAATCCTAGGACAACCATCGCTTTAAAAAAAATTTATCTGCAGCTTTAGATTTCACGTTTAAACCTTTTTTTTTGCAGTACAGAGGTCAATCTGAGCCACCGGTTTGCACTGTTTTGACATCTACATGAGGACAAGTACTTTTCCATATATGTGGGCGTACTGTCCTTAAATACTCTATGATGCAAAACACCTGTATGTCTCCAAAAAGAGCAAGTCCAATGGGAGTGCAGATTGCTTGTAAGATGAGCATCCAAAGTAAATGACAAAATACAAGTGAACAGAATAACCACCTGACTGAATAATTCAAGAGATCACATCAAACTATATTACTCTTTGTAGGAGAAGATGCGAGAGATTAAAATGGGAACGTGATACCGGTGAAAATGTTCTCCTTTTCCCAGGGGACTGAAAAGATGGAGTCTCTGTTATACATATTGTAGACTTCATACTTTCAGGTTGCTTCACAAACTTCGTGAGAGATTTGCAGTTGTAAAAGTAAGTTGTACTTTTACTATTAGCATAACACACAATAAAAAGTATGTGTAAACACCTTGCTTAAATTAGGGAATAACAGCTTTTAGATAAATGTAATTGTAAGTTTGAATCTGGCAAAACGTAGATTTACCCAGGTATCTGTCAATGCCTACTAAATGAGAACAAAATGCATTCAGTGTCCTGAGATTCATCCAAATCATTAATCACTAATATTTATGAATCGCTGATTTATCTGAAGAGTAAATGGCAGAGGCATGAGCAGATGTTTGGAAGTGGATATGACGCACCTGACCACTTGGTGGGGTTGTTAGTCCAGCTATCTTGCAGCAGGTGAAAGGGCAATGTGGACTTTGAAGATGTGCCTGCCACACAGTTGTAGTTCAGGTGGGATGAAGTTGTTCTACTCAAAGAATCTAAAATATTAAAGTGCAAATGCCAATCTTTATTTAATCATACAGTCTCTCCACGCTGGGTGGAGTCTCCAGCAGCGAGCCACGGCGGCAGAAAGCTGACTTCCCCCGCTGAATCACTTTGTTATAGCAAATCCCCAGAGAGAAAAGCCAGATGACATCAGTTCATGTTTATTAAGACTTTTGCATTAAAGAAACGACAGTGATGTCCCTTCATGAATAATTATTTAACAGCGCTTTCTACCATCTGTTTCTCAAAAACAAGGTGACAACGTCCAAAAAGGACACACGAATCCATTTAATATCAATCATGGAGATTAGTAGTGATTAATGTGTGGTGACAGTGGATAATCATGTCAATATTTCTCTATTCATATTCAGATTTTGTGCTGTTCCAACCAAGGAAAAACAAAGTGACTAATCATAATAATGTCATAGGCAGACTTTAATAGATGCATTAGGATTGATATACCCCTGGGGTGAATGGGTTATTGCTCATAAAGCAGAATCATCTGCACTGGCAATTAAATCAGATAGCATTACAGGTTCATTTAAGAGACTGCTAGATAATGCAGGCATAGAGAAAATGGCCCAATACATGGTAATTGTGTAAAATGTAAGAGTTTGAGCAAGAATATGTTAAAGAGATTATCAAAGTGGTGTGTCTGGAGCAGGAGTGGCATAGAACGTCGTAACTTTTGGGACATTTCATCCATTTTAATTGGATTCATTTACACAAGCCATGACGGTGAAGACTTTGAATCTGCTATATAGAGCATAGTGTGGACGTACAGTTAGGTTGAGATTGTATTTCTTCTCACAAGAATACCAAAACAATGTCAATATATGTTTTAATGCTCTTACTGACATCCCTTTTCTGTCTGTTGCACGTAATCCTCAATTCATTTATGGATAAATACACATTTGTTCCTTCAGGGAGTATTTATGAGTGCAGATTGATTACGCTTAATACATTATTGACACAGTGAAAGTGAAAGAGGAAACGTACATTATAGCATACATTATATGTTAGTTCTTTAATGTCATTTTTTATCACTTTAAAGAAAACAAAAAACAGAACCAGGCTCCTTTTACTGTACCAAAAGTTTCCAAACCTTCTTTTCTTCAAGTGTGTTTGTGTGTTAAAGTGGGATTTAACCCTAGACAGACATAAAACTAAGACGTTTCAACAATATATTTGGTCTCCCTCTTTTGTTTCCAAGCAAATGCATACAGTATACACAGAGGCACCCACCAACAAAGGTAAACTTTGTGTTCTCTGGAGACTCTCCTCTATTGAACCTGGGAAAACGGCATCCTGTGATAGTCAGGCTGCAAATACCAAATAGGATGCTAACAGTGTACATATCTGTGTGTGTGTGAGGGAAGGAGGAAAAAAGGGAAGGCGGACATAGAACAGAAGTGATAGTATGTATTTTAATGTGATTATCATAGAGAACAGTATATGTTGAAATACACTACTCGTGTGTGTGCATGCGTGTATGTGTGTGTGTGTACGCACTCCAGCTGCTGTTTCACGGCAGATTAAAGCCTCCTGTGGTCAATTTGCTCTCCCTAATGTCAGGTCCCCTCCAAAGACTTGAATCGCTCGTAACCTAGCAACCGTGCCCACAGCTAAGGGAAGCGCAGCCATGCATGCAAAATTCCACCTGCTTAGGTGTGAGTGTGTGAGTGTGTTTGCCCCTATATATTCTGTACAATTATTCATCTCTATGCTTCTATCTATTGTTTTGTGTGTGTGCTTTCTCAACTGTGTGTATAACCATTTTAAGCATCACCATATAAAATGGTCATACACGTTCAAACAAAAATTCCATTGTTCCCCCCCAGTTTTGCTTTTAATTTTATGTTTTGCGCCTAACTCCCCATGTCTCCTGTCCTTATGTTTTAACTCTGCCTTCCATCGCGTTATTCCCTTCATCCAACAATATTCACATGCAGCATGGTCCTCCAGGGAGACCGGCCAGAGCTGCTAAGGGGTCGGTTGGCAGTGAATGTTCTCTGGCCTCTGCTTTGTGGCACCGAGTCTGACTTATAGATTGGACTAGTGGATGGCTCCAGGCATAAATGGTGATACATATTCCCGAGATAGCACAATGAATCTGGAATGAGAGAGCAGGAGAGTGAGAGATTCAGCACCACGACCACAAACCAGCTGGTCACCCACTTAAATGTAAAGCAGATGGGATGTCTTATTTCAAGCGGGATTTGTTTATACGCCAGACACCTTGCTGCAAATCTTTTGTGTATCATTAAGAAACACAGGGAAAGAACAGAAACTTGTGCGTGAATAAAACTCTTACACCATACAGCGTGTGTGCGTATGCAAATAGGGGTAACCTTATTTGTTTTCCCAAAACGTGGACAAAATGCTGCACGGTTAAGACAAAGAAACAAGGATACACATGCAAGTTTGGAGGCGGTAAGATCAAAGTTGTAATTGTGTTTGGGTGCCTACTACTGATTTATTATTTTTTTTATATATCTTGTTTATTGCACAAAGAGCCAAAAGGTGGCATTGAACGTGTGGTTGCTTTTGTGACTGTGTTCATTATTTGTTGGAGCTAAATATTTCTTTTCTGAACCCAAATTTTTCCACGTTGAATCTTTTTGTAGGAAAAGGACGGCTTGTGGATGGACAACTATTAGCAGTTTAGTTTGTGTGTTGAATAATAAAACATAAAAATGTCTCTCCAAGTACTTCAAATTATTATTTTTTTCCATGATTAATCAGTTAATCACTCAAGATCTCGCACCAGGATATTTTCAAGTGTGTATCTGACTGTGCTTACATGAGTGAGAAGGAAAAACAGGAAGAGGGAGAACGAGGGAGAGCTGCGGTCAGAGAGACATGAGCCAGCAGCAGCACTAGATTACATTAGCAAGGCATGAGGCAGCGAGAAGGTCAGTGAATCAGATACCAGTTCAATATAGCAGCACTGCTCCGAGGGCAGGAGCTGAGCTGGTCTGCTATACAAGCATATTGCTGAGAAAGCCTTGTCTTTGCGAATGTGTTTAAGGAATTTGACCAAGCTGAGAGCGGACAGAAGAGCTGACTCCTGAAAATGGCAGCATGTCCATTTCATCTGCGAGGGATTTTGTTGCTGAGTAGATGTGTATTAACAATACAGAAGAAGGGCTGTTTCAGTCTGGAGTTTTTTTGTGTGTGTGTGTGTGTATTTTAAATAAAACAAAATATACCTGCATACTGTTTGTTTCTATACAGTATTAGCATTTTCAGACTTTTGCTGATCTTAGACTTAGACGGACTTTATTCATCCACAAGGGAAATTGCTTGGTCACAGTAGCTTAGGTGCACACAAAAAAACACTCTTGAGAACCACAAGTAAAAATAAAATGAAATAAAATAAAATGGTATAAACAAAAATGTACAAATTTAGCATATGAACAAATGTACAAGATATCGAGACAGAAGAAAATATACATTATATACATTGAGTTGTTGTACGGGTGGATAGAGTAGGGTATGAAAGAAGTCCTGTAGCGTTCAGTGTGGGAGCGGAGCTGGATCAGTCTGTTGGATAATGAGCTCCACTGCCCCTCTATAGTCCGGTGAAGTGGGTGTGACAGTTTGTCAAGTGTCCTCCTGTCCCTCACTGACACAAATGTCTCCACCTCACTGCCAATCACATATCCAGCCTTTGGGATCAATCGGTCGATCCTACCGATGTCCTTTTTGCTGGTACTGCTCCCCCAACAAACCGCAGGAAAGTACAACAACAGACTGGTAGAAAAATCTTTTAAGATGCCGTAGCGAAAAACCGATGAACAGCTCAAACTTGATAGATTGCGATATCAAAGCAAAATGAGAGTTGCAGTAAATCCTGCGCATTTTGTTGCTGCTGTACAATTTGTAAAAAAAAAAATCAATTACAACTACATCTCCCCATGAGCCGTGCTGTGAATGAATCTAAATTTTGAGTGGCTATTAAGTCTCTCATAGATCATATTGACTTAGATATGGTCCCTCTAACTTTTAATGGCTGGCACTTACAGGGGATGAGTAGTTCAGCACTCTTAGCCCATTATACTGTTAGTGGACACACAGTGCAATCAGGAGGGTCAAAGATTTTAGTGTGCTCCATCAGTTAAGTGCACTACTCAGTTGGATTCTAATTGACCTGCTGTAAAAGGAGTGGACGAGCAAGACCTCTCCCAGTTAAAAGTAATAACCACTAATTGTCAAATCCACTAGTAGGGGAAACCATATTACATCTACGGTAATTCACATGTACAGATGTCCATCCACAGATAAATACATTTATGGGGTAACATAAAATGAAATTAGATTAAATTAATCTGCCGGAAAAGAAAAAAGCAAACAATTTAAAATTATGAGAAAATAAATGCAGACATTTCGATTTCAACACAGTGACATACGTAGTAGGCGGACACTATAGATGAAATTGGTTTGAAATGACTTGAACAAATGAGCCTGTTTGAACAGTGTGGGAATACCCTGAAATCATTGACAGGCCCAACTCCTTCAGCTTTAAAATCAGAGATGAAATGGGTGGTATACCTTACCAATAGAAAAAGGGTAGTGCTAACATCACAAGTCATTCATATACAGTAGGTCTTCAAACACTACACTTACATAGGTCCTCAGCAAAACACCCACCGAGTGTAACATGGATCGGTTGAACAGTTGTCAAGACACCTGAGCTATAAACTGACCTAAAATCAGCCTGAACTATAAACTATAAACTGACCTGAGATCAGCATGAAAAAAAAAAAGGCCGCCATGGGAGAAGAGAGATGTTTAGATCCCACTAATGTGTCTGAAAATGTTTCGGTGTCAATATATTGCTCAACAAACGGTTAACAGCGATCAGGGTATTTTGTCTAGAAACATACGTCACATAGTTTGTTTCTCTCGCTGGTTGTAAGACTTTAATTTACTCCTGATCAAATTGCCTGCAGAGTTGTTTTTTTACTCTGTACTGCTTAAAACACGCCCCATAATGAAATCCAAATGGTGTTTTACCAGACTCACTTGAGCCCAACCTTAGCTAACCTGGCAATAATGAAATCAAGTTGCATCACTTCTAAGAAAAATAAAAGGTTTCTGCGAAAAAAAATAAATAAAAAAAATGCAGGATTATGACTCAAACATTTTTTTTCCTGTCTTCTTACTTGGCATGCAGAGATGAGGTTGAGATACCCAAAGTATCCAGTTTTAAGGATTAATGACATTATAGTCCTTTTTTTTCATTCATGTATTTTTCATTCATCTGTGGCTTAAGAGCAAGGCCATTGCTTTCATTTGAGTGAACCTGAGCATGGGTAACATGCAACTGCTCCTCTGCAGCAATTTTGAATTTAAACCTGTATTTGTTGATCTGAGTGGAATAAACTCTAATCGCTAAGGAAAAAAAAATAAAAAATTTGTGGAACAGCAACACCTGTTTTTTTTTTTTTGTTCCGTAAAATCTGTACTTCTTATAATCTCAAGGAAACATGCCAAGTAGTGAAGAAGAAAAACAAAAAATGGCTGAGGTTATTTCATACTCGGAGGCTAGCAGGCTAATGTCTGTTACTATTAGTTAATGTGTTTGTAACTGTATATACTGTAAAGGACTGCATATACTGTATATGCACACTCCACTCACACCATTTTTTTTTTTTTTCATTTATAGTCCATCTAAGGATGTTGATGACATCTATTTAGAGAAAATTCAAGCAGAGAGCTATGCTCATGTTTTGCACTTAAAGGCTTCATGAAAGGGAAAAAAAAAATCATCCACTGTATATATTTTACCATATTTTCTGAACTGAATGAGGTTCTCTGGGTTATGCTGTCATGTCTCTCCTATTCCGTGTCTCACCCTGAACTACTCGGTATCCTTTAAATAGAAACAGTGACAGGAGTAACCTGCCTACTCTCCTTTGGAAAAAAAAAATACCAAGGAGAGTGGACAGGTGATTCTCCTTTTAAAGAAATACGCACAAGGCAGAGGACTTATTATTTCTTTTCAGCAGAAATACTGCAGGGAGTGAAGTTTTGTCCATATTTGTGACTCCTACAGACCAAAGTCATTTGCTCTGATGAACTAGATGCTTTTCCGTTATTGGTTTTAGGCTTTGCAGATATGTACCCATTTGCTTTTAGTCTTAAACATTATCCTCATGTTGCTGGATAACACTTTATGTGCACAGACGTTATGTACTGAGCAAACTCCTGATAGCTATCTGTTGGGTTGTGAGAAAGTTATGAAACAGCTATGGAACTAGACAAAGATGTTCTTTTTTTAGTTCTGTGAAAGAATAAAACACATTCAAGATTGTGCACAGTGTAGAAACGTGTTTCCTTGTACAATGAAATTCTTCTTTTGCCTTTCACCCAAATGCCAATATGAAAAAATGTTAGAAATAGAATATAAAAGATACATTTAATACAAAATATACAATAAACTAGTGCAAATGGAAATTTAAACGATGACTGTCAACAGAAGCTGAAAAGTGAACTGTGCATTATTTGGCTTAAGGAGTCTGATGGCAGTGGGGAAGAAGGACTTCTGCAGTCTCGAGGTCCTACTTTTCACACTCCTGTACCTCCGGCCTGAGGGTAGGACTGTGAACAATCCGTGTTGGGGGTGGGTGCGGTCCTTAGTGATGGAGGTAACTCTCCTGTGGACTCTATGCTTATAGATGCTCTGCAGAGAGGGAAGTGGAGTCCTGGTGATCCTTTCTGCAGTCTTCACCACTCTCTGCAGGCGTTTTCGGTCCATGGCTGTAATGCTGCCGTACCACACGGTGATGCAGCTGGCCAAGATGCTCTGAATGATGCAGCTGTAGACGTTGCCGAGGATCTGAGGCGACATGCTGAACTTCCACAGCCTCCTCAGGAAGTACAGCTGCTGTTGAGCCTTCTTGACCAGCTGTTTTGTGTTCAGTGTCCAGGTGAGGTCTTCGGTAATGTAGACCCCTAGGTGGTTGAAGCTGCTCACCCTTTCCACTTCACTCATTCCTCCCTCCATGTGACCAGACTGGCCGCCTCCCTCCAGTAGGCTGCTTCGTCCCTACCAGTGATGCTACCTTTCACTGTGGTGTCGTCTGCAAACTTCAGGATGGTGTTATCCTTGTGGGAGGTGACACAGTCATGGGTGAACAGGTTGTGTAGAGGATGGGGCTGAGGGCACAACCCTGTGGGGTGCCAATGTTAGTGGAGATGCTGGCTGAAGTCCTGTTCCCAATCCTGTCGGACTGGGTCCTGCCAGTCAGAAAGACCAGGAGCCCGTCACAGAGTGTGGGGTGCAGTAATCATTCATCCTTTCAAACACCATGTCTGTGGAGGTTACCCATTATCCAGGTCATGGGATATCCAGAAAACAAGCCGAAACAAGGGCAACTAGACTTGCAGATACTGGACAGTTACACCCAAAGAGTAAAGATCAGATTCACATGACTGTGCAGTAATCAGAAGTTTACACCACTTCTCTCAATCTTCTCTTCCTTCTGATCAGGCCAGTCTGTTCCTATTGAGATGGTTACATGAGGCATTTTTGTCCTGACTGGTCTGTTATCTTGATTATTTGGCAGAATCCTGGTGTCCATGAAAATGTGACCTATAAGACCCAAAGTTCTGACTTGAATAAACGACTATACAGCTGACGTCGCAACTGTCTGAACAACCCAACAAGCAACAACTTGAAGCTTAGATGAAAGCCAGATTTTGTCAAATAAGGGAAACGGTCTGAACAGTTTTCAAGGCAAATGTTTGTGTGTGTGTGTGTGTGTGTGTGTGTGTGTGTGTGTGTGTGTGTGTGCCTGCGTGCAGATAGGAGCATGTGGCAGACGTTATTGTTTGTGTGTGAATGTGTATTTGGCGTGCTGGACCATCGTTGGAAAGCGGAGCGAGAATCCTAGAAGCTGTTGGAAGGAGATGATTGGCTTCAGAACACGGTGGTGCCTTTGTGACAGATGGTTGGGTGCTGGGCTTGCAGAGCCCGAAATCACCCACTCACACATATGTGGACTTGCACAAGCCTACACACACACACACACATATTCAGGACAGAATTTAAAATGCCCACACATACAAATATGCTTGCATGTGAAGACATGTAGAAAAAGAATGTGTGGCCTTAATATATACACATATCTGTAGCAGTAACAGGGACGTAAACCAATATTTCGAAAAGCGTTCAAATGCTTAAGCATGGAATAATGACATTCAGAAGGAGACGTAAACAAAGAGACACGCAGCCTGACTCTAAGACAGATGCACAGACAAAAATCAGACAGACGGGTGTGAATGTGGGAAAAAAAACGTCATGAAAACAATATGTGCTCTAACCAGTGCCAGTGTTTTGGTTTTACTGGGGGTTTGCAGCCTTGGGTTGAACACAATAAAGCTTTGCTGTGTGTCTCTCTGAACAAACAGGAGGGGATCTGGTGCCTGCTGCTTCTGCTAGCCAATACTGCTCTCACTGTCACCGCCACCATCATCACAGCCATCAGCGTCGTAGCAACAAATAACACCACTCTGCTTGCCATAGAAGTGCGCACCGTTACCAATGCCAAGACCAAACATCCGGCTAGCGAGACAGACAGGGAGAGACAGATGAACCACAGGTGCTATATGTAAAACTATGTAGGGCAGCACATGTAAACTGTACACATGTAAACCAGTTACATTTGCACGGTTTAAAATCCCGTCAAAGAAAACAGATCTGATAAAAAGCCACAGCCGTAGCGGAACTCGAAGCTCACTGGGAACATGCTTCTTTCTCGCTTAACCAAGATGATTTCCTGTTTTCTTGTTCATTCCTTAATAATAATACAGTCTAAACTCTTAATCATGCTTCTGTAGTGTTAATCTTTTCTGCAGCCTTAGCCCTCTCATTATTATTTCCTCATTATGTTTAGAAAGAACTTTTGTTGCACATTTCCTCTTGCAAATTAGAAATATAAAATCTCCATTTGTAGGGGAAATACAAGATACACAAAAGCTGGCCCAGCACATTATTTTTTCCACAGATCACTTCATCACTTAAATCATCTCCTGATCTGTGTGCATTTGGTCCCAATAATTCAGCTGATATCAGGCTTCAAAAAGCGATATCTTTAGGGTTATTCCAGGTTAGATACTGACTGGCTCCTCAGTCAGATCCACCCCCAGCTCCTCCCTCTTATCCAAATATGGTCACGTCTTCGCTCAAGAAAAAGATCAAGATGGCGACCAAAAGGCAAACGGGATGCTTCAAAATGCTAGACAAAAAAACAATTGTTGATGTCACTGTGGCTTTGTCCATTTTTTTTATAATATAAATTCTATAACTTTCCAATCACTGAACCTACTCAGCTACTTTATACACGAACAAAACACTCACACAGTACCAGCTCAGTTGTAGGTATGCAGACCTGTTCAGACTGCTGAGTGAATCCCCTGCATACTGATGGAGCAGTTTTACACTTTATTCATCAAAGACAAATGCTGCACAGGGAAATGAAAAAATGCAGATTTCCCTGTGAGTCACTTAAAGGAATTAAAGCTGACAGTAAAGATGGTTACGTCATTGCTTGTTAAACAGGAGCTTAGTAGGTCTTCTTCACATGAGGAGAATACCAACAGCAGCAGCAGCAGCAGCAGCAGCAGTGAAAACAATAAAACTGGCATTAATTAAGATGTCAGTTGTTGAGTTGGTCCAAAGAAGCACTTCAGCCAAAGGCTGGTGGGGTGGCAGTGGCAAGGGCCAATAAAATACACATAAATCATAATATAAACTGTGCCCATTTGTAGTTTTTTTTAATTTTTTTTTATTATTATTACACGTTTGCGCTTTATGCTCTCCTGTCTGCTTTCACAGTCGGTAAGCCAGCTATCAAGTGTCATTTCCGCCTGTTTGCCAATCACCATCTCTGCTTAAGACAATACAGCTCCTCTTGCTTCAGAAAAGCAGCCAGTGTGTCATCATCTAATCTTTGCAGCCTCTGCGTTCGCCAACATTATCACAGCCATCCTCGTTACACAAAAGACAACAGAGCATATGCCAGAACAATCAACAAACTCCATGCACACCGTACCTTCGATTTTGCACGCCGCCAGCAACTGCAATCATCATCACTGATCTGGAATCTTTTGTCAATTTGACAAGTAAGCTGTGAAAGCCGCTCATCATTGTGACTGCTGAAGCTTTTGAATGGATGGCTTGGATGTCCGGATTTTTGCGAAGGCCAAAACTCAAAGTCAAAATCTACTGCAGCTACGGTCTGTGGAGAGGTGGTAGAGTGTAGTTACTGGGTTTTAAGAGAGAGAGAGTACGAGCAGGAGAAAGGCAAGGACCTCATTACTACTTGCGCTGTCTGTCCTGGTGGTTTGCTTTATTGGGAAACCACGCTGTGACTGGAGAATGCCCTCGTGATGACAAGAATCTACCCAGATGAAGTGCCCTTGAGAAAGACGTTGAATCCCCGCCAGCTCCAGACGGCAGTTCAGCAACTGCGAGTCTGTTTCTTGAGTTCCCTTTGGAACAGAGCGAGCGTAAAGGGAATTATTCTACCAGGTGTTACCGTGTAAATAAAACAACAAAAAATAGGAAAAGCTCAAACAGCAAAAGAACAATTCTGATGGTGCTCGATAAATAACTTTAGTTTGAATGTTTGCAGGGTGGAAAGCAACACAGGACACGGAATCTGCTGCTTAATAAATAATAATTTGTACATGTTTTTATTATACAGGTGAGCCTGTCTTACCTCAGTCCTTGCGTCAAATGATAACTGCAGTTAAGTCTTCATCATTATAAGGGTCACTTTGTGTAAGAGAGAGCGGTTGGTACATCAGACCAAACTGAGACAGACTCAGATGTTCCCATGAGACTACATACATTATTTACACACCATCTGCCGGTCCAGTCATCAGCGGATGAAGTCCTGTCCTGTTTGTCTCTGCTGCATAATGCACAAAACAGCTTAGTTAATTTGACGTGGCTGTTTTGAGCATGCAAATGAGGAGAGCGAGTAAGGAGGGTTTGATATATTAGAACGTTTGTCACACTGGTATTCACGTCTTCATTTATTCTGTTTAAGCCTTTAGCTAGCCTATTAAAGTATAACTGGATGAAAGATGGATACGATCAGTATCCAGGGTTAGATATTAAGGTGTGTGTAAACCAACTGTTGGGTTTCAGGTCATATTATAATATTCAGCTGTTGTCCAGTTGCTGCTTTAGAAATAAGCTCTTCCTTTAGCCGCCTCCTTCAGCTCTCTGTCATCCACTTACTGTAACTCGGAGGTCACTGTCGCTGTAAACAGTACAGCCGTCAACTGTAATGCTACATTAACCTTGGCACAGTCAGCGTTTACCCTGCAGTATTACAGGGATTGAGGAGACAGTATCTATAGTTCAGTGTCATGGAGTCACCATGAAAGGGTTTCTATAGTTAAAAATATCTTCACATGTTTGTACAATACAATCTTATGCAGACTTAAAGAGTCCAAGGTTATGAGTTACAAATGTCACTAATGCGCACCAGTAAGAAATGAAAGACTACGCTTCACATAGAATAACTTTAGTTTCACAAAAAATTGTTGAACTTCTTTTTATTTCACAACATTTATAAGGCCAGCTTTCACAGATGGCTCATACATCTTGACAACACGGCATTTTAAAATAATTCGCAGTTACCTCACCTTTTAGTGGTGCCTTAATCCAACTTGGCTTTAAATTTTGCCAGCCGCTTGCTGAAGCTTTTCCACAGCATTCAAGTTGAGCACATGGCGAGAAGATAGCAGCTCGGTTGTGCACAGGAAAACCCTGCATAGAGAAAACACAAAGCACGAGGCAGGTCTTTGTCATCACAGAGTGAGCACTGTTTGGGATTTCCGAGTCAAACCTCATCCCTCGTATTTTCTGTATTTTCCCACTGGGGTCAGTGGTTATACTGAGCTGAGCATCTCAGTTTAGCATCACATGCGGTGAGTTGTGCTTCGCTGTGATGCCATGACATACGTCACGACGCGGTAACAGATTGTGTGTACAAGAAAATGCTGCCTCTGAGCAAGAACAGTGTGATCCCACGGTGCCGGAAATATTACATTGAAATTAAGAGACTTCACAGGAGAGCAGATTGCAAGTAGAGCCCTCAGGGACTGAAACTTCCCAAATGAGATCCAGTGCTTTATTAGACTCCAGTGTGTGTCACCCGTTCTCCAAGGAAGTACCAGCATTGACGGTATCATCACAGTTCACACGCTTTCTTTCTTTCTTTCTTTCTTTTTTTTTTACATGAAAACTGAGAAATAGAAATCTGCATTTAGCATCTAAACATAGCAGCGGATAGCCTGCAGAGGAGAAACAGCTTAAACACACTAAATGACAAAACCAAAAACACATGGACAATATTTCTTTAAAACTACTGAAATTATTTTCATTTGTAGTTCCAAATGTTTACATGGACACAAAATAAAATGATCCTATAAGATACAAGCTTTTACGTGCCCAAACCAAAAATGCAAATCAGAGTAGATTTTTGTTTTTGGCAAGCACAAAGTGGTTCTTCCTGCTGGGAAGCTAAAACCTACTGGGAGCAAAACAGAGGAGGTTTTTTTTTCCAAAATTAATTGACAACACAGAATCCATTCTCTAGAAAAAGATGAACAAGATGGACTTTTGCTTCTGACGGTGTTACTCACAATTCCTGCATCCTTTCAGACTTGTTGGAACATCTTGTTGTTTTGCTACCACCATGCTTCTGTCCCTATTGAGCACTTGTTGTTACCTACCCAAAGTCAGTTATTTACATCACCTCTGTCAATCCAATTAAAAATCCTTCAGATCAACCCGGGCCAGGCCAGTCTGTCGAAGTGGTTCCATGAGGCATCTTTGTTCTGATTATTAGCACATTACTAGTTTTTGTGTAAATGTGGCCAGTAAAAGCAAAGCTATGAGAATAATCTGCCATAGAAACTATCATGAAGATGTCAATGCCACTGTCACAATAGAAAGACCAAAAGGAAGTTAAACTTTAAGACTTAAACAATGATAAAATTGGAGTGGAGGTGAGAGGGCTAAGGCTGCAAAGCTTGATGTCTAACCCGCTGGCAGGAGAAAAGGCCTCTTAATATGCTGTGATCCTTTATCAGAAGAAGATGTAACGCTGTACTCTTCACTGCAGCAGGATTTGTTTTCAGACACTGACTCACTCCGTGGTGAACTTTGTATCCTGCAGCTACACATACAGTAAACTTTTGAATTTAACAGACAGTCCAATCAGTCTGACCTCTGTGTTAATACCAAAACTGAAAAACAAAGTTAACCACATTTATCTGAGTGCCGCTCCGTTAATAAATAACATGCAGCGAAGCTGAGTCTCCTTTGATTAGGCAGTGTGAAATCTCTAAAGCGGACAAAGTAGAGAGGAGAGGTATCCCATTAATGTCAGAGTGTGTTCCAAGGAGAGCTAGAGGGCAACAACAGCTCCCCCACTGCACAGATTTGACTACGGAAGATTTGTCAAAGACAAGTAGCTCCTTATGAAATAATATGCTTCCGACTGTGAGGCTCATGCTTGTCATTTGGCAGAACTGCCTTCTACATCACAGCGCGGCAGGATGCTGACATTCACACCATGGAGTGAGTGTGATCAGCTCTCACCCAGGCAGATGAAAAGTGGTTTATATAGAAGCTGAGAGGCAGTATCATATGGTTGCACCTGGTGATAGAATATGGTGAGAAGTGAGCCGTATTAAGCCCAACAACTCTGTTTAATGAGCGCACTTTCACTTCCTTTGCAATTTAAACATCTTGTTTGCATCAGATATTTTCAGTCATGCTGTATTTTGTTTCATCTGAGTAAATGTGAGACTCCTTCACCAGAACCACGCTGAAGATAAAATCATCAACGGTTATTTGTTGAACTTGCTATGCTTTTAAACCCCCCCAAGAAGTCAGTTTAAAGAGAACTTAAGAGCACATGCTGACTCATGCCGTCCCCATCTACTCTGGCCTTGATGAGAGTGGAGGATCATTAAGTTGCTAACATCAGGAGAGGGCAGACAAGAGTGGCTTAACATATCACAGTCTAACAACCATCATGTCCTTTGCATCATGTCCATTGTGACGCTCTCTGGTGTGATTCCGCTGATATACACATCCGTTCCTCATTCTTGCAGTCACTTCGATAGAGGTTTGACTTAAGGTTATTTTAACATGCAAGTAAGTCTCCCCTCTGGTTCTTCATTTTCGATGCATTTTATGGAAATTGTAAAGTCCTTTAGTCCTGCTCAGTCAGTTGAGGCTCCCAGTCGCTTAACGCTGATTTTTCTTTAGTTTATGTATTTCTGCCCATGCTATTTTTAAGACCCTGCTTCCACCTCCTGCTCCTACATTATTTTAGGGCTGGGTATGGCGATTTGCAATACATCTCAACAAGCTGCTACCATATTGCACTACAATTGCTCCCCCTATATTGCACTACCACCACTATTAGTGCATATATTCATTCATTCATTCATTCATTCATTTTCTGTAACCGCTTATTCCTGTTAAGGGTCGCGGGGTCTGCTGGAGCCTATCCCAGCTGTCTATTAGTGCATATATATTTTATTTTTTTATAGTGTTTATTTTATATCCACACTGCTTAGTTTAGGATGAGAGAGAAACATCTTTTCAATTCTTATGTATGTCCTGAAAATATAGAGCATCGATAATAAGAATCCTGAATCTCTTTAAGCTTTTGTCCAGCTTTTATCTGTCATCATACTTTCACCTTCTCACCTGGTGACTGCTGGAACAAATCTGATCTGAAGATGCTCCTACTACCTGCTCGGACTTAAAGGGCCAGCGTGTAGAATTTAGCGACACCTAGCTGTCACGTTGCAGATTGCAACTGAATACCTTTTCCTGACTCATCTCTGTCCAAGCATGTAGGAGTGCCTGTGGTGGCCAACACTTCAGTGTATTATGTGAAAGGCCTTCTCTAGCAGTCTGTGCACTGGACCTTTTAGGTCCATGCTGTGGTGGGAAGGAACTGTTTTAGTGGCGCGCGAAGGACTAGCAGCATATCAAGAAGGGGTGGTTATGTGTTTTGGTTAGTGTATGTTTCCACTTGTCAGCTGTGCCCCCAACTCTGCTGGCAGCAATCGCAATGCCTTTACTACTACATCTTTATGTAACAACTTAAAACGACACAATCATCAAACGTCAAAGTCCCTCAATCATTAATATTAACGCACTAGTGTTTTAATCAAGGGTTTTAATCAACTATTATTATTCTTCTCATGTTATGCAGTAAGAATTTCTTATAAAGAGAAATTGAATGAAAAGCACACATTGGCTACAAATACATTATTGTTTGACCTGGAAGAAAGAGCATAAAGGTTTCTCACAGAGATACAGGGGGCAGTATCATCTCACTGATGTAGCTGAACCTGATTCCTCCCTCTTGTCCTAAAGCCGCGCCTTAAAGGGGTGACTGAGATCACCGTGTTTTATGTCTGCGGTCTTACTACCTCATAGTCGTGACTGTCCCTTAGTAGCTGAAAGGTCACAGTGAACGCAGATAAAATCTGTGATTTACTGTTGCAGCTCCGTCGTAGTAAAACCAATTTTTGATCTTTGCGTCACGTTAAGAGAAAGAGAATAACACACCAGGGATGCAACTAATGATGCATTTCTTTTCAAGTAATTCTCCTTTAATTAACTAATTACTGTGTTATGTTATTAAACATGAGATAATGAGAATGCTCCACTAGACCTCTGAGCACAAGATGACCCCAAAACTCAAATATGACATTTTCAGTTAATTAATCTACAATACACAAATAAACAAACCTCAAATCTAAATTTCTGCAATGCTCTCTGAATATGCAAGATACTAAATGCATTATTTATTAAGGACATTTTCTGCCCTAATCAAGTTAGTTTTTTTCAACAGCAATCAATTAAGAGAAAGTGAATGGTGCTTCAAGTTCAAATTCTGCAGGAACATGTGAATTATGACATGCAGTGGTGTAAAGTGTTTCTTCAAGACAAGAAACATCCGAGCTCTTAACACCTCATTTTATTGTCCCAACATTCAAAAGTACAAATAATTCAAACACAACAGTTTTATGAAAAAGAAAAAACAAACATTTACAGCAAGATTTTTATTTTGTTTCCAGTTTCAGAAATGACCTAAACTAGCAAGGATAACATGAAGTCATTCATCGCAGTAATTGGATTAATAATAAGAATAAGAATACTAAGAATAATAGCAATAATAATCATAATAATCATCATTGATAATTGTTAAGTAATAACATAAGCAGGAGAGAGTAGAGAGAGCCGCGGTCATGGGGCCCCGTGAACATTTTTTCGTCTTTTTTGTCTTTAAAGATTTCGTTTATAGATTTTCGGATAGTAAACAAACACGTCTCAGGAGGAAAATGAAAACTGACAAGAAGAGCCTAGTTCCTCTGTTCACCTTCCCTCCTCCACTACTGGCTGCGTTGTTCCTACTGGCAGGCTGCCACTATAAGGCGCTACAGGGGGTGGTGTGAGCCATAGGGGTTGGGCATAGAGCGAGGTGACGCAGCCCCATGTTTCAAACACCCTGACATGCACACGCATTCACGCACACACACACACGCACTCGTCCAACAATCGCCTGTGTCATCTCTGTCACACGCGCGCGCACATGCACTCAGGAGGGGACACACACATATACATCTGCATACATGTGCACTAAAACGGACCCAAATGCACAAACACTAAACATATGTATATACTGTACATACACACATGGATGTACTCCACGCTAACAAATATATGTGGACACAACACGCACACAGTTACTTAAAGGAACATGCATACAAACATGCACACATGCGCGCGCACACACACACACGCACGTGCACACGTGGTCTAGGCGGAACACAGGCACGCATCGTAAAGAGTTCAAAAGTCATACAGTGTAGGAAATTAGTTCACACGTCAGAACATTCTACTGGGGTCGTTGCATAATTCAAGCTCCCGACGGCAGCGGGGAGCATGAAGGGGTCTGGTTGGTTGGTTTTGTTGGTTTGTCATGACTGCGGAACGCTATGTGATCGGATGTTGCAGATGATGGTTGGATAATGGTAATGATGTCAGATGACCCGGCTTGTCAGATGAGTGAGGTGTGAGAGAGAAGGATGTACTATGTGCGAGCATGCGTCTGAGTGTTTCAAATGCTCTCCACACACCTCCTTCATGTTTTCAAGTCTTAACAACAAACAAAAAAAATCCAATTTCTTATATTTATACTTCTGGAACCATTCCCTTACCTTTCACCTTTCAAAATATATAATATATATCATATTAGAGTATATAAAATATAGAATCGGTACAATCCCTTTTTATACCTCCAGAGTACTTCTTTAAGTATAGCAACAACTGCTGTAAATAACAGTTGGTGTGCAATGGTAACAATTTCTCTTTTTTTTTTTTTTATTTTAAAGATTTGTTGGTATGTCATTTGAAAACATGAATATTTTTAAAAATAAGTTTTGACTCTTTAGTGAATTTGACCGATTTAGTCCAGTGCAATGAATGACCCTCAAACAACAATTTCAAAATTGATCTGCCCAAGCCTCCAAGAGCTGAATGTTATATAAAATGCTGACTGAAAACTGAAAACTATGCTTTCAGACCCACATTTTTGCATAAGGTTTCATCACAAAGCGGTAGTAAGTGGAGGGAGGGTGTGGACGGAGTGGCTTTTTAGAACTACACAAACTTATCACAGGTTATATTGAACCAGAACGACTGTTTATAACATTCTATTAAGACTAAACTTTATTGAAAAAGATCTAAAGATTTCATTTTAACAAGACAAGAAAAAAGCAATAGCAAATTTAACTATTAACTAGGTTATGCATAGCGAGTAACTGTTTCTAGTAATAAGGGAAGAGCGTCCCCCAACCCTCCAGACATTTTTTTCAGTTTTCTTGACTTTTAGATTTTTTTATATTGTAATTTTGATATATTGGTACAAAGCACAAACGTACTAAAAGTTCTCTCAGTGCAGTGGACTACTGGAAGAGCCTCTCCACTAGTCGCTTTGTTCCCTTTTGCTCAGAAACGTCCCCCTCCCTGTACCAGAATCACGCAAATACACAGACAATGAAACAAATAAATACATAAATACACAGATAAATTAATCAATTAATAAATATATAATAAATACAAATAAATAGAAAAATAAATAGTTTAAAAAATAGAGAAGTAAACAAACTGTTAAACAAATACAGTTATATTCTAAGCTTTTGTTCGGTTTCTTTTGCCGCGGTAGGTAACTGAAAGTTAATCCAATTTTTTTTTTTCTCCACAAGCAACATGACAACAATTGAACAGTTTCCTCACAAGTTTTTCTAAGTAACTGAACCACCACTTCATAATAAATTGTCATATGAAAAAGACAAGCTCAAACAAAAGAACAGTGACAACTCAGATAGTACAGTAGATATTGTAAAACAAATGTAGACTATATATATATTTATATATATCATCTATTTGTACACAGCAAATAAAGACACAGTTGTCATAGATCCTTTTTAAGGAAACAAATATCTAGACTAACGGAACTAGCTAATCATCATTAAGTTTTGACAAACGTTTCACGCTCAGCAAGTAACCTAAAAGTCAGCAAGCCAAACAAAAAAAGTACAAAATAAAAATTTGTTCAGTGATTCTTACAAGGCCCGAAGTCGCTAAATCCGGTTATTCAGCAAAGAAATAGTCTCACCAGACTTGTGGGCCGACATTAAACAAATATTAAACAAAGAACAGCAGCTCAATTCAATGCCAACATCGAAGTATTTTTTTTTCTTTAAACAACACATAGAACAACAAACTTGGATATTTAAGATATGTGAATAATGTAGTATAGCACCTACTGCTGATCGCTAAAAGGAAGTTCTTTTCAAATGTAAGTTCACAAACGCAGAGCGAAGAAAATGATATAATGTATAGTATGCTCTCTAAATGGATAGATGTGAATATATCTATTTACTGATATCCCATATTGACTGATGACAAAAACAAGAAAACAAGTGGACTAAGGGTCTTCTTGCTTTGGGCTCTGGACTATAAGGATGGTTAGGCCTTGGAAAGACCCCTCTCCCTTCCCTTTTGGGTATCGCTGTTGAATAATTACGCACTAGTACACATGTGAAAAATTACCAAAATCACCTGCCTCAGTTTGCATCCCTTTTCACAAAACCTTCCGTCTACAAAATCACTACCGACTTGGATTCCCCAAAAACACAAACAGCCTTTAAAGTACCACGGCAGAACGACAAGACAAGGTGGTGCCCCCTCCCACCCGCCCCGGCCCCCCCTAGTTAGCCAGTCAAAATATTTTTCTCTTTTTTTTTTTCAAATCCAGATTCTTGTAAAAATTCTTCAATAATTATTATTTTAATCATCATTTATAAAAATAGATCTTCTTTCTATTTATTTTTATCTTTTCTAAACGCATTTTTTTTTTTTCAAGCAAAGAGATCTTCTCTTTGGCAACAGTGTTATTTTTTTTTTTTTTCTTAAATTACTGAACGTGTCATCAGGAAAGCTAACCCATCCCCTCCCTCGCCCCATCTCCCTGAACCCCAGTGAGGAAAGACATTATGTTTTGTTTGCGATACAAAACAAAAACAATGTTAGAAATTCATTTCTTTTCTACACCAGAGTTACTGGGATCGTGGAATCCCGTCTATAATCGATAAGGGGAAGTTTTAAATACACACTAAAAATGAATGAATGGTTCACCAATTTAAAAAAGAGCCCCCTCCCTTTCACTGACAGGGAGGTATATAATACTAACGACAGTGGATCCGGATTTACAAAAGAAAAACAAATCCTGAATCAAGACAGAGAAAAGGTTCCAATCTAAAAAGGACATTCTCCTCTCTGAAATAAGGGGATACAGGGATTTGCTACTGTTTACACAGAAGAAGAGAGAAATCATTTGAACAACCACAACAAACAAAAAGGATATACAACAAAGAGAAGCCTGCATTATCACAGGAGCTTCCAAAAACTCGTGAACATTTTCATCATTTCATTTTTGTAATACTTAGGCAACATTGGCTTATAGGTCCAAAGTTATAATATAAGCCATTTCTAGTTCAATTTGTTTGATGGTTTGTCGGTTGCTTTGTGTTCCGGTTGGAGTTTGCTGTGTTGGATGGCTGTAGTAGGGTGGTAGTGGTAGTGACTGAAGGGGCTAAGGGACGGTTGGAGGTCGGGGGTAGGGAGGGTGGGTTTCGGGGACAATTTTGGAGCAGACAAAGTTGCGGGGCAACTGCTTCTATCTGTTAAAGTTCAGGACTTGTGTGCCTTGTTAGTCTTGAAGGAGACTTGCAAGACACGATCGCCCAACCTGTAGCCGTTGAGACTGGCGATGGCCATGGCCGCCTCGTCGTAATTCGTCATGGTGACGAAGCCGAAGCCTTTGCACTTGTTGGTGTTGAAGTCACGGATCACCTTGACATTGTTGACCGCGCCAAAGGGCCCGAACAGCTGCCAGAGCACGCTCTCGTCTGAATCCGGGGACAGGTTGTACACGAAGATGCACCAACCGGTGCCCGTGTGCCCAGGGATGTTCATGCCAACCAGGCTGGTCATGCTGTCAATGGTGATGGGAGAAAACCTGAGAGAAGAGGCGGGAAAAAAGAGAAAAAACGCCACGTGTTAACTGAACAGGTGAAGGCACACAGTGAAGTGGTGTCTACATCTACTGTACATGACATGGCCTTAAACCTGAGAAAACTCTCCATCTTCTCTTTCTTCAACAGCCCAAATTTTAAAACTGATCTCTCCCTCCTACTCAAAAGGTTTGCCATGGTGCTCAGCTGCATGCTACTGTCGACAGACAATTTTCTAGTCTAACCCTGAAGGCACTGATCTCCAATCCAAATCATACCAATTCAGACAGCTCAAGATGTAATGTATGTGTATTTATGTTGACGTCTAAATGCATGAGCTGGTACGCGTGTCTGCATAGCTGCCACTAAATCCTGCTAGAGCTTCCCGGTTCTGAAAGATCTCCTGTCATGAATGAAGCGCAGTGCTGCGTTAGCTGGGCTACATTTCTACTGAAGGAGACGCAGACGCAGGTTCTCTCTCTTTGTGTCCTCGAGTGGCTCCTTTAGGTGCTAAATTGCAGGAAGTTGTTGAATTAAACCGTTGCCAGAAATTCATCAAAGATCATACACCAGCCTGCTAAATCTGTTCTCATTCGCCTCATAATCTTCTCGTTTTTTCTTGTGATGCAAGAGATTTGAATCCTCAGTTGACTTCACTTGATTGCCTTTCTGCTCAAAGGAAAGGCAGAGGAGAAAAAAAATACCCCCGCTTTTAAATAAAAGGTAAATGAGATAAAAAGGTTCATTTCTTATTCCACCTCTCTCCAAGAAACGACTATAGGCATTATTGGGAGTGCTTTAATTGAGATTTCCGCTTTGCTGCAGCTGTCTCAGAGAAGGCTGCTTTCTTAAGGAGAAGGAGGGAGGGAAGAGGGAGCAAACTAAATGGAAAATGGAAGCACTTTACAGCCTGGTGGCATTAAGGTACAAAGTGTATTCCTCCCCCTTCTCCCCCTCCTCCTCCTCCTCCTGCAGTGTGTTCTGGTCTGTCCTATTCCAGAGCTCATGGCACTGATCGATAAGGCTGCTTGCTGCTTGGTGCCCCCAGTCTTTTCTCTCCAGCGACTATATGTGGTCGGCAATCACTACGACCTTCCTGCATGACTTTGGTCATGCAGAGTCTGCTTCTGGCGTTTGTGGTTATTGTGAATGCTAATACAGCCTCCTAGGGAATGTTGAGCGCTCTGCACTGATTAGAGGTTTATGATTAAAAGTGTAAGATAAACTGATTATATTAGTAAATATCCAACCCTATGATTAAGGTGAGATGAAACAGAGTGTAGTTATAAATCTCTAATATTGAGCTCTATGGGGTTTCTTGTATCGTCACCGTAGGAATCTTAGAACAGCAAACTGTATTACAATAAGACCCAATTACATTGCCACAATGTCTTTATCCAGAATGAACCAAACTGAATCTAAATGTGTGTAATCACATTAAGACCTCGTCTGACATGCTTGGCCACATTCAGGCCTCTCCTGATGGCTCTGAGAAAACTTTGACTTGTAAGCAAAACCTGGAGGTTTATGGGGGTCTGGAGGCTAGCTAACACCGCTGCTGTGCGTCTGTGTGTGTGTGTGTGTGTGTGTGTGTGTGTGTGTGTGTGCGCATGGTAGTAAACGTGTATGCAAGTGAACCCATCAGAGCGGGACCAAACACAAACCAATGTTACAGACGAGACCTGGGGTTGCATAGCAACAGTGTAGCTGACCAGATATCTATTCGGTCCCTTCTAAAGCTAAACCATTTCCAGCTCTTAACACTTCTCTTTCAAATAATAATAATCTCACATCACTGAAAAACACTTCTAATGTGATGAGATGCTATGCAATCAGGGCAGCTGAATCAGACTCTATTTAAACCTTTAGAAAATTAGCTTACTAAGTTAAACCTGTGAACGCCACAATGAATCACTATCAATGTGATATTCTGCTCTTGAAAAGATTGCCATTTTTTAGGGGGAACTTGCTGAAGGAACATTTCACTTGAGCTAAAACTTTGGTTCTGTTTGGGCTGCTAAGCTGACTGACTGACTGATGGTGCCCTGTGTGCTTGCAAACATGCAAGATGCCACCGTCAGCACATGAAACATCTATCACCACAGCGCCGGCTGCTCTGGGTTATGTAACACCTATGGTAACAAGAAAGCAAAATGAAACATGGAGGCGAAAGGAAGGAATTTGAGCAGAGCAGTGCCGAGCAAAGCTGGAGCTGTCTGCAGTGAAACAGCGTTTCCTGTTTCCAGCAGGGATCCAGGTTCATCCAGCCTTATCTCAAGTCCTAGCTAAAGACTTGCTGTACTAGTACTGGCAAGAAATTTAAGATATATATATATAAATTTTGTCTTCACTTGTACAGACTGTACAGATACTGTTTAGATCGTACAGAATATTCTGAACATAGGTGATAGTCGACGTACAAAATGCTTAATAATGTTGGTAAAGTGAGGAAGTCTCCAGTGACAAGGTAGGAGAACCTGAATCCGGTAGGATTAAAAAAAACACACATCTTGAAATTAGGAGTTTTACACCAGAGAACAAAATCCGTTAAGTACACAGAAACAACCCAAAACAATCCAAACAACACCAGCACTTGTCATAATCAAAACAAAGTAAATTCATCACCACTGAAAACAAAGAGTGATTGTTTTCTGCTTTTTTTTTTTTTTAAACACCATAAGTGGTTGGGAGGGTTTTAAAGCCAACTCAAGCTGACGAGAAAAAAACCCAAACAAATCAAAGAACCAAAAATGTAGTTGACCTTGAACGAATTGTCAAACGCAAAGTGACTGCAAAAATACAAGGAAACATAAACTGAAAAGAAAGGAACAGAAAAAAAGGATATTGAAAAATCATTGAGTCAACATGGACATCTGGCATTGGGTGAAGTTTTTAATTACCTCTTTACGCCATAGGCCATATTAAGCAAATTGTCCAGCCTGTAAAGAGAAGGAGGGTTCTGGGGTTAATGGTGGGCAGATGGTCGACTCACTCAATGGAACTAATGTTAAGTCCCTCAAGGAACTGCATGGTCCTCTTCACTCAAGAACAAACAAACCCATCTATAGTTGGTCCATTACACTGAGGAGCCCCACCAGAAAATGCTATCATCAGTTAATGAATCTACAGTACAATCAGTATGGCCTGTGCTTGCTCAGTCGGCCGCTGAGCTACTTCATAGGCTTTAGCATGGCCCTGCACTCGCTAATGCCAGAGCAGAGGGTTGCAGTCACGTTGGCAATTACTGTAGGTGCGACCATTTATTTGTTATACCAGACTAAAGCAGTGGACTGGTCACAGTTCAGTATTACGAGTCATATACAGGACACTAATGGCAGGCTGGGCGTGAGCATAGCATTGCACTAGTCTATACTGGCATGATAGTCTAGCCACAATGCTACATGATTGCAAATCATTACTTTATTTTGTGTGCAGGAAATTGCATGTGGGTATTCATACAATTTACGCCACCACATTAATGGTTTATGTCTTTATAATCTACGTCTTAAACGTGTTGACTCAATTGAGAGAACACCAGAGATGACAGGAAATGATCCAGAGTTCTGTCAGTGTAATGGTTTGGCATTTGAATGATGGTGAGTGAGAGAGGTGATGATGATGATTAGTAGGCTGTCTACGCGGTGGAGCAACAAAAACACAAGTGAATGTTAAACTAGCCGTGAAATTGTGAATGTCAGTCTTTGTGATCGGGGTCGACCTGTTAAGTGTGAACAGGTCAGGTGGAATGACTGAGTGTTAGTCAGAGGGTGTCCTCTGTCTAAAAGGGTTAGTTTTTGGGAGATATTCTGGTTTCACAATGTTTTTTTTTTTTTTGCCTGTGAGCTACAGCCATTGCAGCCAGCGAGGGTAAACTACAGTTTGTGTCTGCGTCTTTGAAACCAAGCAGGCTGTGTTTGTGTGTCTGTCTGCGAGCAGGGCCTGAGAAACCTGTGGGTTGTATGAAATGTTGGCCCTCATGGATGGATGCAGTCTGCTTGGTGACTCAATGACCTTCATTCCTCACTTGGGCCTGGCCTGTCTCATGTCTTATTAACTCCTCTGGCCTAATGGACAGGGGCCACGGCTTATTGAGCAACAGCTGGCCAGTGACGCCTCGTTCCTCTTCACAACACTACAAACTCTCTGACTTTGACTTCACTATCAGGGTTGTTTCTCCTTGTCTCTTTCGCGTCAACAAGCATTTGCTTTCTTGCATGCACGCACACACACACATACCTTTTCCACAAAGTGCACAACGTTTACCAAACCATTTTAGAATACTAAAATCTTATTTTAAATGTGTACTCTACTATTACCGATCTTCAAAGGCAGCCTAATCATGTGTCTTACTTGATATATGCACAGCTTGTTTAACATTTGATTGCAGTTAAGGAAGTAGGATTTGCCTGCTTGCAGTAGAATAACTTCATAATAATAATCGTAATGTTATTTGTATTAATTAATTTAAATTAATTTTACATTTAGAAATAACAGATCTGTAATCTTCTGATCAGGGACAATTAAACACTGGGATGCCGGATAATTGTAGTTAAGTACCTTATAAATTAGAAATCCTGCAGAACTCTAGTAATTATTAGTTAATTATTAGAAGAGCAGGATTATTGAGAAACAGGATTGAACATTGCTGTAAAACTATTATTTTAACACTAGCTAACAAGTTGGTTTACATCAAGAAATGCATTTACATGTATAAGTAAAGACATATTGTGATAACCCACATTGGAGGTAATTTTTATAATCTTTTTACACGTCTGCATTGTAGCATTTTTTCCCGTAAAATTACCAAAAAGTACAAAAGCAAAAAAACAACAACAACAAAAAAACAAAAGTAGAGAAAAGGATATACAGAACCATTAAAACAGTAATTAGCCCATTACATGGGAGGGGAACGAACAGTCTGCTTTGTGGGTAAATGAGTCAATTGGAGAGGATGCTCAGAGGAGAGGCGCTCCAGGCCTGGGAGCATGAAGACATCTGCTGGCCGCCGGGCCGTTGGGCCACAACAAAACAACCTGCTGCTAACTCCCTCTCTCTCTCCCTCTCTCTCTCACACATGTACGAACGCACACACTGATGCAAGCTCACCACGCAAACACTCTGCCAGCTTTTCACACTGCCTCTCCAAGCTCGACATAAACAATAGGGCTTTTGTGCTTCCTGTCAATGCATGTTAATGGAGGAATGGGCGTTTTTGTCTTTTCTTTTTTGAAACAAAAATCTGTTCAATTAAAATTGGCTCCTGCTCTGGATATAATAAGGCTAATTTGCTAATTAGTACCATTAGTTAACGACAGAGGATCGGAAACAAGCCGGGATCCAGGGCTTGTTGTATTGTGCTTGAGTCGATTATGTTTGCTGTCTTGGAGAGAGACCATACAAGCACATTATACATTAACTTGTGTTAGAGCAGGCCCACGTGATTTAGTCACACAGGATAAATGGAATTATAACTGCAGCAGGATTGCACTGTATTCTGCCAGACAATTTTTTTTTTTAACTTGGGTCTTATACGCTGCAGCATGTACTTATGTAAAACAAGCAGGAGTCACAATTTTACAGCATCTAATAGATTATATTTTATATTATATTTAATACATGTCTCTTTAACCTAGAAACATGAATTTGAATTTGTCTGCTAAAGCGATTAACAGGATGAACAACAGATCAAGTGTGATAGTAAAAAGTCAATTAGCACTGTTGTCCTTAAAAGATTCGGTTTAAAAAGGGGAAACTGTGCACATCAAGCACATTTATAACTTTTAAAGTGTTGGGGTTTTAGTGAAGGGCTTGGGAGCAGAGAGCAGGAGCACAGGGACACAGCAAGGAAGTGTCCTGTGGTTGTGAGTTGTGATGAGAAGCGACAGCTCTCCTGCGGAGCCTGTAAATTGGCTTGGCGTATCACAGACACACAGCCACGCTACATCGCTCAGGTGTCACACCAGGGAAGCCGCTCCAGAAGAAAAATACCTTCCAAGCTCTGACTTTGATGGAGAGTAAACAGCACGAACGGCTTAGTGTTATTGAAAGAGAGAGGAAATTGTATAAGCACGTATTCTGTCTCCAATTCTGAAACATTCTTGTTGGATCTGATGATAGTGATAGTGTTGTAATATGCAATGACTTGTTTCTGTCTTGTTTTTGGTAGTTGAGGTGAAAGGTAACATGATCTCTGGGGGTAATTCCTAACCATCTCTGTGTCATTATATTGAAACTAAAAAGTATGACTGTCGTTAATGAGTTGACAGGAAATGACGATGCCATATATACACATGGTCTGCTATTTACTGTATATTTACTGTATATACACATGAAGTTTAGTGATTAGTGACCTGGGCAAAAAGATTCATATGAATTCATTTAGTTAAAGCACAAATCATTTCATTACTTTTGGAATAGTTTGTTTTAATTTGCCCTTTAGTCAGTGGTATTTCCAGTAGATTCTGTATTTGACAAATCTATATTAATATTAGAAATGTGCCTTTTTATTGTGTACAACAGCATTATGGTTCACTGTCATCAATATGATCATATGCAGAGTTACGGCGGCAAAGTCGAAAGAGCAAATTAAAATGCATCAGTTTCGGTTTGATGGAGATTTACAGAAATTATATCCCCAGTGCATGTTTTTGCCCAGGCCTCCTGGGGAACATTCTGGGAAGCATTGACATGATGGCAGCATGATGAAATGAGGGGAAATACACAGTTGTGAACGACAGAACCCCACAGTCTCTTATGAACAGTTCCTCTCTGATCTGGGTGGACCCACACAGAGCGCACTCACTGATTTAGCGAGACCTGCACCAGGTGCAGAGCTCGCACCTGTTGTTCAAACGGAGGACGCAATTCGCCAAAGTGATTGTTCACAGGAGAAAAAGGTGCATCATTGTTGTTACATTGACAATGTGATGACTCATGCTCACTGTGTGTAGGCGTTACATCCTCTGTTCGGACAATCGATAAATCGCATTTGGTGAAACTGGTTTTCCAAATCAGTGCTGTTATTGAGAGCAGACCTGATTTCTTGATTAAATGCATATATTGTCACGTTTGAGACAGATTACTCTATTTTCTTTTTTGTTCTGTTACAGTTTCAGAATATCATACATTTTCTAGTAGATATACATTACTTTTCTTTACATTGTTATGATATAAGCTGAGCACATTAACTGAAGACTCCCAACATTTTCAGCAGACAGCCCAAAGTGCCCTCAGTCTTATAGTTAATTGTATTATGACTTTTGTTTCATTTAGTTACATAATATCTCTGAGAGAGCCGGGAAGGAGGAGGAGCCACTGGTTCTAGGAAGTATTTTCCCTTCTCTGAATTCCCATTATCTTACATTTCCTTTCTTGTAATAATGTCCTCAATGGCTACATTTACATGGACATTTCGTCATCCCAATAGAAATCATCATGAACCCAAAGTAACTGCTTTACACGGACGCTAAAAAAAAAGTGATCCTACTGATGTAAGTGCCACAAAACATCAATCACAATATACCTTTTTTGACATGTGGAAAGGGGATCTGCCTGCTGTGGAGCGCCAAATCTGCCAGAAATATAACAGAAGAAGAAGATGTTTTTTTCCTATCTTTGTTGGTAACACTGAATTCATACAGACCCACATTTTCAAAGCCGCTGCCCAAATCCATTCTGGCTTTGTCCATCTTTGCAACACTTTAGCTTACAGCAACACTAATAAGCTTTGCTACCTCCATGTTTCTGCCCCTGCCTAAAAACTCATCATGTTACCTGATGTTTACCCCACATGCAGTAAACATCTGCAGAAAGGACGTATTTATTCCACCCAGACAGAAACAATCGGATCAAGTGTTTACATGGTTGTTACGGGCAAGTGTTTCCCTATTGAACAGATTATCAAAATTCATGATTGGGAGGCCAGTCTGTTCTGATTAAGGTGGTTACATAAGGCATTATTCTGATTAGCGGAATATTGGTGTCCATGTAAACGCAGCCAATTCAGACAGCATAGACAAACAGGAGGCTCCCATATAACGCAACAATGTTGAAGGGGATACTATGTGGCCTCACTGTCGATTATTTTAGCTTTGTTTCTGTGAAATCATTTGTGCTTCATCTATTTTTGTCCGACACCAACGTGCTGCTGAGAACGCACAGATAATACAAAAAAATGTAAGCACCGTTGTTATCAAAATGCAACATGGGAGTCGTAATCCACTTCTCACCCTTTGTACACAGATTTGGCCTTTGCTTTTTGATGCAGTAGTTTACAGTCTCATGTCCATCCGTAGAAGTGCTCTGACAGTGACTCTTTTAACTTTGTCACTGATGAACACAAAGAGCAACTCAAGACCAGATGGACTTTTACTTTCAGAACCAGGGGCATCTTAAATAGCTCCTCTCCGCAACTCTGCTCACACTGGTTGTTCAATCGTAAGTTAAGGTCGGCAAGACTGCTTTTAAAACTACTGAACAGTGGACCAGCCACTTCAATGGACTCGCCAAAATAATATGAGAAGATTTCATACTGGGTCAGTGGCTGAAGTTTTGAAACTCTGCATTATCATTCCCACTACACTGCCTGAACCCTTTCCCACCCCACCCTGTCTCTTTTCTGCCCCACCTCCTCCTCCTTTGTGCCCTGCTCCACCCCAGTACTCACCTGAACCTCTGAGCCTGGTGGTGAAGGGGCCCTGGGTATCGGCGATTGGGGGACTGGTAGAGTTGTGACAGAAGGGCTTGGCTGGTCTTCTGGCTGGGGTTGTTTGCGAACTTGACCGTGATGGGCTCGGCAGCACCCGATGGCTTCTGGCCATTCAGGCCCTTGATGGCCTCCTCAGCCTCTATCCTCTTATCAAAGCGAATGAAGCCAACACCTCGGGAGCCACCTGCGGGGCCAGCAGATCACAAACAAACAAGGGCCCCTTTTACTTTACAGGTTTTAGACAGACTTTTTACTGTTGGCACTAGATGTTTGCCGAATTTTGTGTTTCCCCGGGTGGTTTTCATACATTTGCACACGGCACGACAGAAATCCTTATCCTTATAATCCAATAAAAGATATGTGGTAAAATAATCACATTCAACCAGTGAAAGAAATGTATCTGACATAATGAAACAGCATTCCTACTTCTTATGAGAGTGATAACAAAAGAATGAGCCATTTGAAACATCACTGAATGTTTTGCCTGCCAACATTTAATTTTAACTTCACTGAGCTTGTCTATAACACCTCCTGTGCTGCAGCTGACACACGGTGTGACAAGAGACAGAAGACTCAGACAGGTAGTATAATTGTAACACAAACACACACATACACACACTAGGTATAGACAGATCATATAAGGCCGTACTGTGGCAGTGGCCTGGAGTCTGTTTAAAGCCACATAGTCCATTCTTCCCTCTTCCACACACACACACTCTTCATGCATTGTTCTCAGTGACATTTGAGCCGTTTCCTTGGAGATATTTTTTTGACTGCCACCTGAGACGAACATTTAGAGATTCGCTTCCTGGGAGGTCCTTTATTGGTGTCTGTGAATGCTCTGTGTGCATTACCGACTGTATATGCATATGTGTGCGTTCGTGTGTACATGTGCACTGGTATCTATTAATGGCTGCTGTGCCTTGTTTTAATGAGGCTGCCTGGATGGCCCAGAGGATGCTCGCTCAGTGACAGCAGCAGTCTGCCGAAGAGACTATTTACATAATACTGTGTGCACACAGGCATGTCTGTGTGACTGAGGCTGAATAAAAGAGAGGCAGTAAGAAAGAGGGGAATGTTGTTTGAGCATCATTGTGTGCAGTCTCTTTCTTACACTTAAAAAGCCCTCCTTATTGTTATTCCACATTTTTGTACATGCCATCCCCCTCGCCATTTCTTTTTTACACTTCCCGTCGGCTCGTCTCGTGGTACTCGCTCCCCTGAATTCTTATTCGGAGAAGCACCTTGACCATCACACTCCCCCCCCCTTTGTTCTCTTTTTCTCTCCAGGACACTGGCACCACAAGGTTATTTACTTTCCAGGCAAGCTACAACATTATAAAACAAACTCTTTGAAAGTAAATAATATAATGAAAATTTCTTGTGTCTGGTGTTGTACATACTAAGAGGAAATCTATTATTTTTGCAACATTGAAATAATAAATAAAATCTTTTCATTATACTGTAATAACTGATGTGTTTTACCTCTTGCCTGATTAGCTCATTTGCAATTTCCTCGCCTCTTTCAAATACTGTACTCAAAGCGTTTTCTTAGCTGTCAACACTGAAATGACAAAATAACAATTCTTATATGAAAACTGCAGCGATCCTTGAGAACCACCATCTTACCACAGAATTTTCTTTAAGCCATTTAGATGATCTCATTAACTCTTACTTAGTGTAAATTAAATTCTCATTTTTTACCTTTCTGGCTCCCTCTCCCCTGACAGGCTTTCACAATTTCCCCTCCCTTACTTCCTTTTGTGCCAACTCTGTACCTGTACATTTTAATTAGCTTGCCAGAAGCAGGAAAATAACTATTCTAATGGGATCTACACAGAGCAAACAACAACCACTGTTGTTCCTACTGTTTTCTTCATTTGTTATCGTAGTTGTCATGCATGTGCTGTATGTGAGGTAAAACAGAGGTCACTGTGGTGTCTCTGTAGAGAACTGTTTTTGGGCTATAGACAGTGACTGATATTGGTAATGGAGACTGGGCATTGAAAACCTCCCCGATATCATACTTCATAAATGGAGTAACTGGAGTCATCCCAATTTTGCAGCGGCCTGTGTCTGTAAGGCACTCATGGAGCCTTGCTCAAGGGCACCTCAATGGTAGTTAAGGAAGAGGAGCGTGCTGCTGATTCACTTCCTCCACTGAGACGAGAGAGGAGAAGAGCGGACTCTCTTTGTCCTTTAATCCACACACTTGTTTGGCCTTGAGCTGCTCCTAAGCTGGTTCTTGCTGGAGGGCGTCCAGACAAATGCTTGGCATACAGATGAAGGTCCGCCACAAACACACACCCACATGCACACACGTACTTATGATGACTTGAAGAGGCGCTCTTAAGAATCAAGTGTGAAACGAAGAGTAGAGATGACCGTTTGCAATGACCAATGAAAGATTGTGTGAATGTGTATGATCGAGATGAAAGAGCTCCATTATTGTACTGACATGAGTGTGATAAGTTGTTTTTGTGCCTACTGTATGTACATGGTACATATAAGAGCCTCCTCACAGTGTGTCTAAATATATCTTTATATGATGTTCGCCAAGCATCACATTGGCTTGTCCATTCTCCTTTTGTCAACTGAATCACAGCGAGACTGCCTTTACCTACATCTGTTGGACTTTCAGCAGTAATATATACTCACTGGCGAGTTCATTAGGTTTTGGAGCATGTAGTTTGTGGCCCCGTTACACTGGATTGTATTAAACACGAGTCTTTCTGTTATTTAGCCTTGTACGCTGACTATAATTGGGTTGGCAAAATAGTAGGAAACATGTGACAGTGCAGCACAATACAATTCAACAGTACTACAAACCACAGCATCTAAAATGGAAACACAGTTGAATCAACAACTCTCTTATTATTAATTAATAATTTATTATTATTATTTCTTATTATTTTAAACAAATGCTGAATACCTTAACCTTCATGAAGATAAGATTTAGTGCAGGACTGTTGTATTTGTTTTCACTAGTGCACCTAATGAACTGGCACGGGAGTGGTTATTGTTTTGTTGTCACAAAGCTCTGGGTAGTTTCCTGAAGCAGCTGTAATTTTTAAGAAGTGTTATTCAAATAGGAGTAAAAGATATATTTGGAAGGATCCATGGGCCGACTGAGGCCTGTCTGCGTGTCTGCGATTGGTGATTCTAAATTGGCAATAGCTGTGCATGTGAGTGTGAATGGTTGTCTGTCTCTCTGTGTTAACCCTGCGATAGACTGGCAACCTGTTCACGGTGTACCCCGCCTCTCGCCCGATGACAGCTGACAGCCCTTCACAGGACAAGCGGTTACACAAGATGAGATATTTTTAAGTAATGGCTAATGAGTGTGTATTGCAGGTGTAGGTTTTGGTATGGTTAAGCGGCATCAAATCATGCAGAGCTATCTGAGAAGTTGTTCTTGAAAAGTGTTTGAAAAAAGGCGGATACTTTCAAAGAAAAACTTGGCAGGCGATTGGACAAACCTCCCATCTGTCATCATCTACCACAAGCTAACTTCAACTAATCAGATATCACTTAGTAAGAGGAGCTTCGGTAGCTAACTAGTAATGAGTGTAAGGAAAATGTGCGTACAAAAGACGTTCAGCTTTGTTGTTTTCAAGTGAACAGTCACTTCTAATGCCATCACACCTAAAACACGCCCCTAGCTGCCTGCATTTCGTTGCTCTGTACATGTACATGTGTAATGACAATAAAGTTGAATCTAATCTAATCTAATCTAATCTGTAGCATGCTGACTGGTGGTCAAACCTCTGTGATTTGACCACAAGTGCGTATCTTTGAGTCCAACAAGATGGAGACACACAGGAGCTAATGCCTTGCAGGGTATACACAGAAACCCAGCAGCCATACTCCTAAAAGGAATTTGTCAAAAAGTAAAACTACTTGCAGATGTAATTAATGAACCAATCCTAAATGAAATGGTGGATCCACACTCCATGTGCCTTCTTTTTTTTTTTTATTGCCACTCTGTCTTGCCACATTAACCGTTATAAACCTTGAAATGGGTTTATTTTTCTCCTGTTAAGCATTGCAACAAAAACAAACTTGCAATCTATGAAGCAAGCTGCCAGTCTAGGAAGTCCAACCTAATGACTGTCCTTTCAACCAGCCCCAGAAGCCTAGGCCTACTTATCAACCACCAGCCAGCCATACAGGCAACATTAGAGCACAATGTACTTACTAAGGTACAGCAATCTGTCTTTCTCTCTCTCTCTCTCTCCTTCTCACTCCCTTTTCCTGGTCTCCCTCTCCTCCACAGTAATCAACAGAGGCTTATGTAACTCTCTCTACCTGTGCTTATCTCTCTCTAACACACACCGACAGGCACATTGGCTGCCTTACTAATAACACGCTGCCTCAGTCTGGGGAGGGGGTGGGGGGGTGGGGGGGTGGGGGGGCACAAGGAGAGAGGACGGAGGACGAAAAGCAAGTGCTGGGGGTGGGGATGGGCAAGGCCGTAATGAGAGGAGAAAGGGAAAGAGTGGGGATGAGGAGTAAAGACGGAAAGGACAAAAGGAGAAAAGGTGATCGAGGGGAATGTTATGAGGTGTCAGTAAAAGGATGATGATGAAAGGAAACAGTGCTATTCTTGCTTGCTCCTTCCCAAACAAAGCCGCTCTTTCTCTAAAACCCACTATCATTTCCCCAAACACTGACTGACTGACAGAGAGAAATGACTGCTCCTCTGAGAGAGCAGGAAAAAAAAAAAGAGGTGAGACACGTGGCTGCTGGGTAATGTAACACACATTCTTTCTCCCAAATACACACACACACAGATTCACCCTTCCAGTGCATCGTATTCTTGCAAGTCCATACACTCACCAAGACAAACACATGCACTAGTGCACGCATACATAAGCACAATCTTGTTGTTTTCATGTATTCTACCGCTCATCTCCAATCCTTTCATCTTTTACTTGATGTACTATAATGTGCCAACTGTATCAAATGATTAGACTTGCCTTTAGAATATGGCAGAGGCAGAAAGAACCCCTTTTCCGAACTGGCTTCTAATTAGAGGCCGAAAAAATACAGTGTCCTTGTTTTAAGTTACATTAGTGAGCCTGGGTACAGATGGCATTTGAAAAAGCAGCGAGAGGAGAGATGGAGAGACTTTGAAGAGTGTAGGTGCCCTGTGCTTTAGCCTCTGTCAGAGCACAGCTCCAACCATCTGTTTGGTAGGTGCGTACGCATGTATTGACGTGCATATCTGTATGTGGTTTTGTGTGCATGTGCGTCAGCTATCTCGGAGATAGAATGCACTCTTAGGATTACAAGAGAAAAAAAAAGCAAGGTAAAGGCAGAGATATGAGAGATGATGGTGTGAGTCAAGGCTGCAGTGATCCCAACTAGAGGAAGCACCCCTCGGCTCGTATTACCTTGACCATTCTGTTCTCTGCTATTGGACAGACAGAGAACAGGGATTCGGTGTGGTGTCAGTCTTGAAGGGAACATTCATTATTCAAGTTAAGACAGGAGAACATTCGAACTCTACAGAGGAAGAATATTTCCTTTGAGAGAATATTATAGTTGAAATTCATAGTATTTCAAGTATATAATGCAAACACGAGTGGTTAATAAAACAGGAAACACAAAGCAATGCAGCAACTGGCATCCGCCCAACCTAGAGGTGTATGTTGTTTTTGGTATATCTGTATACAGTGCAGAAAGGCCTCTCACAATGCTGGAAGAAGAGGCAAAAAGAGGTTTCTCTGCAAATATGAGGCAAAGAGTGGCTGTAATGTTGCGCTGATAGAAAAGGGATTGAATTTATTTTTCATCAACAGTAAGAGCAAGAGAATAATTAGAACTAACATTTAAATCAACATCAAAATTACAGATTTTATGTGACCACAGAATGACTACCAATATGTACTGACATTATTTGATTACTTTTATGATCGTCTATGATGCGAAGCTGCTTCCAGTCTATATAAAAGCTTTCCTTGCGGTTGCTTCAGTGTTTACAGTAGTCTGAATGCAACGGGACAAATATGTGTTCAGAAACAAGCCACATCAAAGTGTGTATACACAAGCAGTATGCACTCTGCATGCCTAATATGTAAAAATGTTAACACTGGCAACTAATCTTGAGTAAATAAAAATTAAGTCTCACTCATCCCTCCCATTTTATGTCTTTATCTCCATCACTCTGTCTTTTATTGTCAGCTAGAAATACCACATTCAAAGGGCAATAGTTTTTTTCAGTTAGAACTAAAATAGCTTTGTTGAAATTAACATTTGGTTAAACAGGTCCTCTAATGTGCAACACCAAACATGACAAGACCAGACAATGCACCTTCATAACCATAAATTCCAGTTTAAAAGGCACATTGAGTGCTGGTGACGGCATATTCATGCTGCTGCATATCTGTGCACTGGACATCTCAAACAGTGCTGTTTTAATCTTGGAGGTGTCGGTTTGAGATTTGTTTCTGAAAGCTCCAATACACAACTTGGTCCTCGATTACACTCAAGTGTCTGAAAAGCTTTCAAACACGGATGCTTAACGTCAGCCAAATTTGAAAGTAACTAAACCTTCATTTAACGCCACTTTGATCAGGAACAGATCACGCAAGCCTAACTCAATATCTAAAGATTAGCCATTCTGTGTGCAAAATACACTTATTACCAACACTGGCAACCACCATGAGTTGCATGATGGGATCAATGCGTGCTACTTGTTGCCATGGGAATCCTTCCCATTTCCACTTTCCATCCCACTTGATGGGAATGTGGCATCAGCCTTTTCACAGTCAATCCTCACACACACACTGAGCAGAAATTTAGTTCCACATTACAGCTGCCGTTTTGTAGAAGGCATGCCTGTGGATCGATTGTATTTGCGGTCATTGATCAGGTAAGCATTGACCTCTGTGTGTATACAGGTCCGGGATGAAGAACTAGGAAGAGCCAACTATGGATCCAGTGCTGCCTGTGATATTATATCTGTTTCAAAGTGAGGGTAGCCTGAACCAGCTGTCAGAACAGAAAACCACAGCCTGACTGCCTTCCCTGAAGGTTAGAACGGAAGACAGGAGAGGGAATCTGGCACTATTTGCACTGATAATGAGACAAAATATGCTTATCCATTCAGAAGGAATCAATAGGCGGAGGACGGGAGAGAGGAGAGGGTGAGCAAGAGATGGAGAGATACCCTTGTCAAGTCGATGTAGTGTTCGCTCCCCGAGTCTCTGGGGCAATTTGGCAGTTTTAGTGGATTTAGTTTCAGCTGCCTCTCACTGTGAATGATGCTAACAGTGATGTTTTTAAAGTTCCTTCTTGTCTTTATGAACAGAAGAGTGACTGCAGGGTGCATCCTCTTGATGAGGAGGTCATTTGGAGAACAGACTTCGTGTTCCCAATTTAGCAGAGCAGGAGCTGGGGATCATCAGCCCATCTGCCAATGGTCACTGAAGAACATCCGTTACTTCAGCAACTTTCTGTAGCATAGCTGCTACTATGTATTTCTGTCTGTGCATCACTCCTCTCTAAAGCTTAGTCTGTTTATGTTGCCAGTAAGGGTGTGCCTCAGATCACTCCTTAGTTTGGTAGGAATAGTGAATCACTGAGGGAATTGGATTTTAGACACTGATTAGGTCACTGATTCAATAAATATGTGGATGATTCACTGATGACCTGCAACAAGACCAGAGATCAGAGCACCATATGATAATGATGTCATGCCGACAATTTCTATCTCTTCAGTCAGGACGACTCAAAATTGTTTTCAGCGGCGTCAATGTGACAGAGCTGACATTAGGATATCCTGTGTCTGACAAGCCAGACAGCACACCGTTAATTACGCCACTAACCTGTCTGACACAAAGCTTAAGTCCGTCTGTCCTTTCTTCTCTTCCTTACATTTTTGGCAGTCACAGGAGTGTTTTAATTTGCAGCCCATTCTCTTTCTCTCTCTTAATGGCAGTGAGTGTGTGTATGTGTTATGCCTTGTGTGGCTGTACAGTAACAGAGAGAAGAAAAAGATGAGTCAATGATGCCAGCACACTACTCTCAGGGCCCTTCTAAAGTCCTCCATGTTTTTAATCACCAGCAACTCTAACATCTAATTAATCATTAACGTTTCTCCTGCTGATCCATAACCCTCTGGGGGCACCTTGCAAAACATCTCTCTCTCTCTCGCATTATCTTTGTGTCTTTGTGTGTGCATATGTAGTATGTGTGTATTGCAGTTTTGAATCAAGGAAACAGTGTAGTAGTAAGGACGGCAATTAGTGTAGTTGAGCGTGCCCAGACGGTGGTACTATTCAAAAGCACAGAAACTTGGGAGGTGGGGCTTGCAGAGCTGAACATTTCTGATACAAGTATTCATTGAAAGTAGAGGTTTTATAGCTGTACAATTTCAAATTTGCTTCCTTTTCTCCCGTACAATTTGGCAGGACTACTTTTCTCCTTTCTAGCACTGAATGATCCCATTTCCTGAGCTGTTGTTGCAGTGTTGTCCTGATGCTTATCGCCAATTGTCGTCATCCTTGTTGTATAGATTTCCGCATTACTACCACCTACTGCACTGGAGTAAAGCAGAATGTTTTGGAAAAACTAAAATGTCGTTTTTTTTATACGTCAGTGGACTAATTTGCTTTGTCTTTAAGAGTTTAGATTGCAAAGAAATCACTGGCAATCAGTATTTAAGTTCCTTGGAAAAGTCAGAAATAAAATGTTCGAGCTACGCCTGGTGGAAACTGATATTTGCGAGTGTCCTGACTGGTATATCCTTTTACAGTGACTTCCTGATAGAGTGAAGCTATAGTCAAATGATCAGCACTAGGTTTAAAGTTTAAGTTGAAAGTTGTTCTTTAATGTCATTTGGTTTCATTCAGTGTTGTTTTTGAAACATAGACCAAAAATGGGGTATTCCTCAAATGACTGTACTGTTTTGACGTCTGCCTTGGAAAAACACCTGCCATATGTAGTGTGCTTACACTTGTAAATTAATTTAGCAGTAGCTCATCTTACAATTTCCCCTTGATTTACTTGTCAGACAAAAAAGATTGACATAATACTGCAAAACAACACACACATCACATGACTTGCAGTATTGGCGAGCAAAGCAGTTGTTTGAGGTGGACAGTGACTCAAATTCCTGATCAAATTTTAGTAAGTTTTATTCCTTTAAAAAGAGACATGTATGAATAGTAAATGGTTAAGTGTCAGCTTTAAATCTCAGGATGTGAAAGGATGTCAAAGCCCTTTTATTTCCCCAGCTGAGCATGTGTCTTTGATCTGCGTTATACTCTGGGGTGTGAATTGACTGTTGCAGCATTTTATCCACACATGCTAAGCGCTACACTTTAAAAGCGCCTTGTGCCAGTCAAGAATGAATACCATGAATCACTGAGCCTCTCGTGAACCCTACCTCTCGCGAATGTCTGTGCTGAGATTTGTTTTATTCATGGCATGTGGCCTGAGCCTCGAAGCTAAAAATGTGGGATATGTGAGATGTGAGTGTGGCTGAACAGATGCGTCCTTGCTGAGTGTTGCGTGGCTGTGTTGTTTTACAGGGAGTCCCCTGGGTCTAAGTTGCATGATGGTATGGAACGTCTGTTACTTAAAACAGAGCTGTGCCCACGTCATCTAAATGGGTGTGGATGTCCACCTTTACTTTCCACTTCTATCCTCCTGAGCTCTTTCGTCACTTCCTTCCTCTGCTCATTTCCTTTCTTTCCTACATCTCTGCTCATCTGTGCTCTCACTTACTCTTTCCTTCGTTTCCTCTGTCCTCAGCTGCACTCTCCCACTCTCCTTTGTTTTCCTTTCCTCTGCTTCTCTCTCTCTCTCCTTCCCCTCTCTCTTCCCCTGCTCAGTGTGTACAGACAGGCGTGCACTTCACTGCCAGCAGTGATTTATTCTGCTTAGGCAAATGAGTGTGGCTTACAGCATGCTGCTCCCTTTCTGCTTCATCAGTACACATTGCACATAACACTGGAGCAGGTTGGAGCCTGAAGGCACACACACAACCCCTGAAATGGATCTAAGAGACACGCTGGAGGGGTTCTTCTGCAATACAATGGGCTCAAGTGATTCATTCTTGTGTTTTTGATGTACTGGATTGTGTAATTGAGTATATGCTGAATATTATACTGATTTTCCCTTCCGTATAAACACTGCTTTTCCCTCTGTACCCTCAGCTTGCGTTGTGGTCAAAAATCTTGCCTGTTGAGGTCACTTACTCACTTGCTAGGTAATGTAACAGACACGATATATAAAATCACATCACTGGATTAACAGTGTTTCATTAGTTTCCGCAGCACCAGAGAAACCTCTTCCCAAATGGTGAACAATAATAAACAGCCATGTAAAGTAGCTGAAGCTATTGTATTTTCTTTGCTTTTCTCATCTGCTCTTATAGGGAATTAAATATCTGCGTTTTTTATCTATTTATACAGACAAAAGAAGGAATGCATAGTCCAGTAATCCATGACATCAACACATGTCGGTGTAAAAACAAGCACAAAGAGGTTGATCTTGTGTGCGCGGGCTGTGTCGTATTTGCAGCTGCTATTTTATTTTTTCTATGTAGGTGCAACACGACAGCGGCGACAAATAAATGCACCTGTAGTCAGTCACATTACCGTTCTTATTGCTCTGAAACAGTCAAGCATAACAACACCAGCTCAACAAATGGAGAGAGGTTTCTCCAGGAAATGATATTATTGCCTGAAAGGTGCAGACGGACAAGTGCAGCCTGAATACACAGCACCTCAAACCTGCTGCCAGAGGGGTTTTATTTAATCTGTCCTATTGTTATTGTTTTAAAATCAATGAAGTCATTAATAAAATGTGACACGAATGCATTTCAAGTACAAAACATGAAATGCTGCTGAAAAGAAAGAAGATAATGACGCACAGGATTGCTGAGACGCTATGATCTAACACATAAACAGAAATACCAAGTCATAGTAAAACAAGCTGATGTGTATTTCAGTTAGTATATGTGTCTGTGTCGAAATGTAAAAAAGGAAAGAGGCGCTGCCCCATGGATACCTGTGACCTGGTCGACAAGGATACGGGAGGTGATGATGCGTCCATACTGGGAGAAGAGCTGCTCCAGCTCCTTCTGGGTCATAGTCTTGGGCAGGCCGCTCACGTACAGGTTAGCGTCACGGATGGAGGCTGAGCTGGGTCGTGCATATGACACCTGAGGGAAAAGAAACGGAGACTTAGGGCTTGTATAAATAAATTAGGGCTCCGGCCCTTTATTACACATTAAAATTGTGGGCGGCTCAAATTTAAATAAGATTATACTGCTGGATGGCTTTTGTGTGTGTGTGTGTGGATGGGCATGGGTGTGGATCATCGGATGCACAAGGAGGAAAATGTGACTATATTTTCTTGCGTCAGGGATTATCGTTGTTAGGAAAAGATTTAGCTGCTAAGAACACTGGAGAGATAACACTTTGTGCCTCCTCATGTCATTTGTTGTGGGAGGCATAGGAAACTTTCTCCCCTGCGTAGAAACCACAGGTGTTTTACTTTAAAAGGGCAGCTCAGGTAACCAGTTGAACAGGATTAGGACCAGAGTCTTTTCGGTAATACTCTTAACTCTAAGCACTATTCTGTTTAAAAAAAATATGAATGAAAAGTAAGTGTTATCGTGTTGTGTTTGCAGATTTTTATTTGACTATTTAGACGACACCAGCTTACTGTCCAAGGACATTTTTGCCACCATCCCTAGTCTTCTACCTAGAGGATTGTATATGTGAATGTCATCTCTAATGGTGAAAAGGGCAGAAGCTGAATATCTGGTTGTACTATGCTGTGCAGCTCCTGTCAGTAGCTCTTTACCAGTGAACTTCCATAACATCTTCCTTTATAGACACAATTTTGCTGCAGTGAAAGTTGTGTAAATCCCATTACTACTGCTGCTGACTGGAGCAGCTTTCTCTTGCAGTACTTTCATTACCGCTGACATATGGAGACATAAGTCATCAAATAAGGTTAAAGTCAGGCAAACATGGTGTATATGCAGTCATATCCTTGAGCAACAGCATAGAAATCCTACTGAACTCTAACAGTGAGAGAATAGGATTGGGAACAGCTGGCTTTCCCCATGTCTCACTTTCTTTTCACACATCTTCCTCTTTAGCCTCTCTGCACAGCTCCTCTGTCTTCCTCTTTGCAACTCTCTCCTTTTTCGCTGCCTGTATATTTTCTGCCTGCTTCCTTCCTGCGTGCTTCCATGCTAAACCTTTCGCTCTCTTCCAGATTCTGCCTCTCCCTTGCTCCTCTTTCTTCTCCATACAGCTCTCCCTCATCTTCTCTCCTTGTCAGCCAACTCCAGATGTCTAATCCATCAACACCTCCTCAGGCTGTATTGTGTACAAGCGCGGCGTGGCGCATGTGTGAAACAGGAGTGTGTGCAGGAAAGTTAGAAAAACTATAAGTGTGAGGTTTAAAGTGATCACAAGCACACGCTGTTTAAGTGTGTCTCAGATTATGTGCATGCATGTCACTGTGAGCTCCTCTCACCTTTGGCACGCTGCTTCCTCTCACACCTCAGTAGGAAAGCTGCATCGCAGCCATCACTGACAAAATCTGAGGTGTCATGGTGGAGGAAACCGCAGCAGCGAAACCAACTCAACGACACTTCTGAGAGACACATCGCCCGAGAGCATGTGAATCTCTGGGCCAAGCGTTTCCTCACAAGTGTAGTGGCAGAGAGTGGGAAGGGTGTGACATGAAAGAGCGACAAACTTAATTTTAGAATTACCGCGCTGCCTTTTAATTTGACTTGTTACCTTTAGGGGTTTCAGTCTGTTGTGGAGGGAGAAAGCAGGGAGAGAGGGTAGTGGGAGGGAGGAAATAAAGTGTGAAAGAGCGATAGTGCCAGACAGAGATGCAGAGTTGTCTTCTGCCATTAAGCAGACAGCCTTTATCTCAGGAACAACTTGAGGCAACCGCTTGTGTCATGAGAGTGCGAGAGCGAAAATCTGTGAACTCTGACTGCTACACTCAATAAAGACCTCATGAATTTCACACTACGTAAACAACCCTCAACGTCTTCCATTTTTGAAAATAGATGAAGCCCATTTTCACTTAAGCATAGTGTTGTTCATGTGCATAAAATATGTGTTTCTATATAAACATCAAATGACACGATGACTGTTGTAGAAACACATACTGATTTTTAGCTCTTCTCCTGGCCACAAGATGGCATTTGCATGCCTTAATTTTGAAAGGTTCTCTTTGTCAATTTATTTATTTATTACAGCCAAGATACAGAGAGTATTGCCTGGGGAATGGCTGGGCAAAGTACATACTATACTATATCCTTTGTACATTTTAATGAGTTAAGTGCTCCTGTTAAGCAGATATGTGCACTGACATACACATGCAGTAGTACACCATGTCTATGGTTTTGCAGAAACTGCTGATTGTATGGAAGGCACAGACAAATACAGACACAGACCACCATCCCTAACAAATACAACAAACCATTGCATATCTCACATCAAACATTTACAAATGTACACGTAACCGCTAACACAGCACAAGCAGAAAACACATTACATCACATATTACGTGGTATCTTTTTGTGGCACAACTTAGACCTGAGTTGGAGTACAGTGCTGAATCAAGGCCAAGCCAAACAGTGTACGCTGTCTAGGGAATGGAGGGAGTCTCTATGGGATTCCCCATTCACAAACAGGCTAATCCCATCCTATTAGATTAGATTATACTAGATTAGATCAGATTAGATCAGATGACAGAAAGCTAGAATCCAGGGATTACCACAGAGCAACAGATTACTGCCCAGCTTAGGGCAACAACATATCCGCAGGCACCGGGCAGAGAGGATGACAGCAGAGAATATAAGAGGGGAAGAAAAAAAAAAAAGATCAGCAGGAAGATTGATATGTTGTTGTAAAACATTTGCAAAAATAAATACTTGTAAGGTTTAATTCCTCCAAATGTGTTGGAAGAAAGGACAGCGCAGCGTTGGCACCAATTTATCTGTCCTACCTCTGTGACAGCCACCACAAAGCCTGCGTATTAGTCATGCCATTTAAAATGCAATAACAGAGCCCTCAATTATTTTGGAAAACGTCACGATTGACGCGTTTCTTCCCTTTCACTCGGCGATATCTATATAATTTCACCTTTACATTTTGACATTTAAATAGTAATTAGCATTTCAACTGTAGTCACAAGCTTTTTAATGTGTCTCTTTGATTTAGATGGTCTTTTTTATTTCTGAGGCTCATACATGTTAATCCCATCTCGCCCCCCAGCACATTCATTAATAGCGTCACTATGTAAAAGGGCACTTGGAAAGAAGAAAGTAGAATTTAAGTTTAATATGACCTCCACAACTTTTGGAAGTTGTGTTTTTTTTTTTAAGGATTGCGTGCTGCGGTTGGACTTGTTAAGACGCAGTGTCAATTACCTTGATTGTTTTGGTCTGAAGTCTGAGTCCATTTAACGTGTTGATGGCTTTCTCTGCATCCTTTGGATCGATATAGTTGACAAAACCGTAGCCCAGACTCTGTCCTGAAATACCAGAAAGAGGAAAAGAAAAACATTATTTTCTTTTTTTTTTTTTTTTCATCTCCTCACAGACAACAAGAAAACACATTCATGTATTATCATTATCCGACAACTTACAGCTTACAGTGACTTTTACAGGAGGGAGATGTGTCCTTCATAAAACTGAAGAATTAAATACATTCCTTGCTCCTGTCAATAGACACCCCCTTGGAAAACATACATCCTTCCCTGAAAAATCCTTTACAGCATATCTTTATCACTACTGACAAGATCACAGTGACTCCAGCCTGGAGCACCCAGAGTCTTGGTGTGACTTTTGTCAACCGTGTGTCATGTGAAGCCTGCTTTGTTGCCACGACTGTTCAGATTTGAGCTCTAAAACATGTGATGAATGAGACAGCCTATCCTGTTCTCCATTCTCTTGCACTGCTCCAATTTTTTATCACTTAAAACGAGGAGCAAACAATCATTCAAGAGTTAATCCTGGTCCAGTAACAGAATAAAAACGCTGATATTTCATGTCATATGGTGATTGCCTGATAGCGTATATATGCACACTGATCCATAAACTCCTCATTATTGGCTGCTGTCTAGTGCATGCAGTGAATGCCTTAAATATACTGTGATAATTTTAACTCCATCTGTCTTTCTATTATGACAGCAACACAGAGCCCCTGCAAATAAAGTATCACAGTGGATACAAACAATATATTTGTTACTGTCTTTGCAGCTGTACATAAAGAGGAAAAATACCACCCCCACTTCCCTCTAAGCTCAGAGTGTCTTAGATAGCACACTCCCTTTGAGAGAGAAGCAGGCCTGACATCTCCCAGTGTTTCCCCAAAAGATCAAGCCTTTCAACAGGCTTAGGACTTTAAGCGGACGCCTCCAGCCATCAGGGCTTTCATTGGGCTAGTATTCCACAAACAGCCCCTATCCACTAACGCCACACACAAGCACCGGGAAGAAAAAAAAAAAAAAAAAATCCCAGTCAGTTTAAGACGAGCAGCATGCACGTATTCACGCTAATGGGAACAGACAGCGGTTAGTCAGAGACAAAGTGAATCACAAAATATGGAGCATGGCTGTTTCACAAAATAAATACATTTGGGCTATGGATATCACAGCGGAGAACAGCTCCGAAGCAAGCAGTGGAAGGGCCAGGAGGGACTTGTAGTCCTAACATCAAACAGCTGATGATTTTCTCTTCTTCTCTCCTCTCCTCCCTTTTCTCCTCTGGATTAACTGTGGATTATCAGACGCTCCATTGTTAATTAAAAACCTGCCATCCTGGAGAGACCTCTGCTATTTATAACTAACCATCCTCTTTTTACTCTCTCCTTCCTCTCTCCCTCTCGGCTGACATCAGGTGTTAAGTTCGTCAGTTTAAATATAACTCAGAATACTCTTTGTTGCTTCTCCTTTTTCATTAAATAGTGTGCACACAAAAGACGAGGAGACAAAAGAACATGTGGCGAAAGGAATTAACTAAAATATAAATCTAGCTTTAGTTTTTCAATAAACTAAGACTGCTCACACACAGTTTTCTCAACAGTCCAGCTGTGTTTCTAAAGCTACATATTCAAGTGAGCATATCCATTCAATTTACACTGAAATTCTTGATGCGCACAGCTGAGAGCCTGCTACTGCACTTGCAACACTCCTCCATGGCTTCGCTACCTCTCTCACTCGTGCCTCCCACTTTCCCAGCACTTTCCTCACCCCTCTTCCTCATCTCAACAAGAAATGTGAGGTTCGACAAGCGCAGCAACCAGAAGGTGCTGGCAAAGAGCACTCGTATAGGACCATCGAGATGGGCTGGCTGGTGCTTGACAGTACCAAGACACTTAGCACTCATCGCACCATCCAGGCGGCCAAATAGGGCCAAACTGGCAGCCATAGATGTTACTACTGTAAATCGGGCAGTCACAGTAGGAAGTGTCTGTCTGTGTGTGTGTGCAGAAAATGGTTTTCAAATGTGGGCATGCAGACATGTGAGTCTGCAATGGATTACAGTGTTATGACAAACTTAATACTGTATTTACTTTGATTACAGCTCTGACGAATGTGGTATTCCGCAGCTGCTATGTGTAAATGATATTTGTCTCTGTACACTTTAATTGGGTGTGCATATTGTATACATGGGGAGCTTAGGCTGGTATTGGCATATCTTCCCGCCCCCACTCGCATTTTCACTCCCTCTTTGGCAAGGTTTAGGGCCTCTAGGGCTGGAAGGAAGAGGGTGGGAGCGAGGCTCGCTGGCTGGCATCCTTCCCCAGGTAAGCAGGGAGATGAGGGTAGACAGAGGGAGACATCTGCCTGCAGCAGCAGAAAAGCTCCAGGAGGGGATTCCACCCACCATTTCTAGCCTGCTACGGAGCAGCTAACAGCAGGGAGCCACCGGCACACTGCCTAGCTGCCTGCAATGTGCACCGATGGGTGGGAGATGCAACGCCAACGCACCGCACTGGCAGATGTACACACATGTGCACACACATGCACGTAAACATGTAATCATTCAATCACAAAGACACACACAAACAAACACAAGCAGTAAAGCATGTCCTCACTGCAGGACGGTGGGTGGATAGCTAGTAAATGCCTTCATTTTTGTTGTGTGGTTGGTGTTATAGTATTTCCTGAATAGTAAATGTCACCTAGTCAATTTAAATCCTTAATCATCGTATCGTATGTATTCACAATCATATTGTGCAGGTAATGCTGTAAAGAGTTCTCTGTTTGAAACCTACACTGGGCAGGCATAACGTGTAGTGTGGTTGACTTCAGCCTGTCACAGCACCTCCCGTGTCCATCTGAATACTCCCCAGCATGATCAGCCCTGCATGAGGCTTGGATTTGGATCACAACATCACAGTTCCGGCTCAACACACCGCGGCACAACACAGTTCTGTCGCAGTGCATGGTCAGCTCAGACTTTTTTTCTAGTCACATATTTAAGCTCTGTTAAAGATCAAGTCCAAAGAACAATTTTCCTGCACATGTCAAAGTCAGTGCTGATGTTAAAAGTAAAACAGCCACAAGATATGTTTATAGAAAGTTGAAAAATAAATTTCTTTAAAAGGAGGAATTGCCCGAGGAAAGTCTAAAAACCACCAATAGATTCAAGTCATTTCCATAGGGCGTCTACTGGTTTAACATAATTACTGAAAAATATTTTAAGCACTGCATCTGAGGCAATATAGAGAAGCCATTAAAGAGGCGTGATAAATAGCATCTAATGGGGTTGTAGCTAACAGAAAAATCTGCCTCGTGCAGATCAATTAGCTTACATTAACTTATATATTTTAATTGTCAATTAAAACCAAGAACCCATATGACGCACTGCTCTTCCTAATGGCCTTTTAACGAGGTAAGATATTCATTTGCCTTTGATTTGTCAGCTGCATACAGCGCCACTCGTGCAAATTCTGCAGCAGTTGTAATAACTTAAGGAGCAATGAAAAGGGGCAAAAATTATGTACAGTAATAATGGCTGGGGAGACCTGATGGATGAGCAGTTAAGGTGGATACTACATATGTGCAGTAGTGGTTGAGGTCCACAAATGAAACATGGAAATGACTAAGAATCCACGGTGTTAACAATATTATATATTGCATAGTCTTAGGTGCCAATACGACACTGCATGGCTTTATTGCACAGTGCCACATTTCACTAACAGACCAATTTGGACCCACCTCCACTCTTTTGGCAGACATTTTGTACAATCTGACATAAATTGTATAGGGAGGTGGGCATGTTTAAAATCACTGCTATTTCCAGTGAGTTTGGTGTGTTGGCGAGGAGTTATGACTAAGCCATTATTTGTTTCCTGAGGACCAGCAGGTTGCCCAATGTGTGAGATGAGAAAATGAGTATACTTGGAGCGGATGTCCTGCCTGCTGGCACCACTATGTAATTTCACCTCTCCTTTCCCTTTATGTGTGCACACACCACCAGAGGTTAGAAGTCTAAGTCCAAACTAACACACTGTTTATGCCAATAACAGGCATAAACAAAGTAAAAAAAAAAAATGCAAGGCTACACTGAATTTACAGGTATATAATCAAGTTAAACATACAAGTATGGTGCACAATCATGTGCTGCAGAGTACACATTGTAAGAGGCTCCAGTGCATACTGCCTGACATTATCTTTGTGCTTTTTGTTGTGTTATGTGACTAAGAGCCCTGCACTGCAGACATGAAAGCATCTTCATCTCCTGCTATCATCATGCAAGGCTCACACAGCAGAGTATAGACTCTTTGATCTAAAGTGGTGGCTACTAAATGAATCACATAGCTGCAAGAACCTTTTTTTACTGTGTACCTTGCAGCAATCTATTCCTAATAATTTTCTTTGAAATTGTGTCAGTTAAAAAAAATAGTTTATTTGAATTGCTGACACTACGTTGTCAAAACAGATATTATAGTGTTGTGTTTCGAGCGGAGGCCATTTGTAGTGTAAACTTGTTTGAATGCTATTTAAATTAGTCAGTGTTTCCTCTTCTGTAACTGTGTAGTGTATTATATTCATGAAAATAAGAACGTCGTCCACTACCTGCTGCCCAAAATGGGAAAAATCTCGGCATGAATTCGAGCTTAATAAAATAAGGCTCGGAAGTGTCTGATGAAAATATGATATGTGCGAAGGGACCTTTAAAAGCTATCTATAAAACATTTCCAGTTGTTCCCACAGTCCCACATGCTGTCAGCAGCAGCAGAGTCTATCTGTCATTCAGAAGTCATGGGAGGACAGAGGCATCAAAAAGGGTGAGGGGGAGCTGTATTGTGCAGGGATCATCAGAGCTATGGGCTGGTGATGTTAACACACCTTGAAAGGATGAGCTCCCTCGGCCCAAAAATGGGAAGATCTGTTTGGTCAGTCTTAAATTTAGCAACATTTTAAGATGAGGCAGAAGGGAGAGAGAGAGAGAAAAAAAAAAAACATTTCAATTTGTCAAAACAAATGTGTCACATTCACTGCTTCCATCCTGTCCCGTCCCTGACATCCTGCCCCTTGCTGCTGCAGCAACTTCAGGTAGTTCTATTTTTGATGGGCAACTCTCCCCAACATTTAAAAAGGTGCCCTGTCACCAGCTTTATGTCAAAATCCACTTCACTTACCTTCAAGACTCTCAGCTCCAAAGACAATGGGGAGCGGGAGTAGGCAAAACAATAAACACAAAAAGAACAAAAGACTGCAGCATCTTAAATACTAGCAGTACAGTAAGTGCTTAGCATGTGGTATGTATTGAGCCTGTTTAAATAACTAAATTCATAAACAGCCACGTCCCCCGCACACACGCATCTACTGTAGATACCTCTCCCACTCACTCATTCAACACATCTTTCCCTCCTGGGTTGCCAAGGTAGCAGCCACTGTTGCAGTCAGGAGGCTCCCACTCTCAGCTCCCAAGGCCCTGCTTCCACCAACACACACACACACACACACACACACACACACACACACACACACACACACACACACACAGACAGACACACACACTTGCCCACATAGAAACTCAGGGACAAACACACACACATGTAAACCACCCCCTCATGGTGGCTCCCCGAGCCTTGGGGCCAGTGGACTGCAGCCTGCAGTGTGTGGGATGGTTGGCTAACTATGCAGCTGAGAAATAGAAGGGAAGCTGACAGACAGAGAAGCCCCCTTTAAATCTTGGATAACCCTGTTACGTTAGGACTGTAGAGCCTAACCAGCTGCACCTGCTTGGACTCCTTCTGAGAACACATGAGCTTCCCCCCACCCGCCAGCCCTGTGGCGCACATGCTGAGGACAAAAAGGCTCCTTCCTGTACGGGTGGAGAGTTAGAGGGCGAGTAGACCAGCCCTGGGGCACTTTCTGCCTCTGGATCTGAGGACGGCACAAGGGACAGTCACAACCTCTGCATTCAATGTAAAGGGCACTCGGAGTAAAATGAGAGAGGACAGAGGCTGTCTGACGTGAGGGTCACAAGAGGGCCAGTGCAGCCGGGCAGGACATTCAATTCTGGGTCCTAAGCAAGGGAGGGGAGGGGAGGAGACAGAAGGCGGGATGGTGTTAAGAGGAGAGAGACAGGACATTCTTGGGACCTGGGACTCTGAAACTTTAATGTGCGTCTGCCTGCTTGTGTATGCACTTCTGAGCCGGGCTGCTCTCTTAATACCTGGCTTTGGAGATGTCAAATCCTTTTTTCATCTCTTTCCCTGTCAGCTTTGTTCACGCTATCTTCAGCCTTCAGCCCATTCCAGGTTCAGATAAATGCAGCCTGTATGTGGGTTACAAACACTACACCAGATCTCCCACAACATGATTTCAGTAGGGATTTAAAGCCTATATAATGGTTTTTATCACAGCACAGAGCATTGCGTGTGTGCAGCATAGGTGTAAATGAATCCCATCGTAAGACTAACAGAGGAATAACAGTGAGTTTTGTTCCTATCGCTCCAGTAATGATGTGAGAGATAGCTCGACTTGCAATACGAAGTACGAAAAGAATCAGCTTTGTTCCTGAGCGTGTTGTCAATGTATATTTCAGTAGCAACAAACAGACGTGGGTATACTGAGGTTCATACGGTGAATATTTGATTTGCCTGTAAAACTGATAGACCTTGAGCAGGAACTGAGCTTCATCCATCTGTCCCTGCAGACTAGGGATGGCTGATTTATGTTTGCAATACTTGTGGGTGCATTTGATGTTCCATGACATAAATTTATTGGCGATGCTTCAACTGTAGGCTTCTGCTTGTAAAGGGAGCTAAATTCAGTGGTGTTTTTGCGACCCCACTGTACAAATAAGGAGTATCTGTCCTTATGTAAGGATTGGGTTCGCAACTGGCTTTTCACATATTATGCTCTCTGTCAGAGGTGCTCCAGCTGGAACTACTCCACATCTGACATCACAGAGTCCATCTATTTTTTATAGCCAACATCTGCTTGGCTTGCTACATTGTCACTATGATTTGCATCAGCTCCCTAGATTCCATGTAAAAAAACCAACACACGGAAGGTGACTGGAAAAGTGTGCAAAAAAGGCTTCAGTCGGTGCGCTTTGGGGTGTCTTTACAGGGTTTGATGCAGAGATAAGAAGCATTTCATATGCATGAACAGAAAAAAATGTAGTTAGCATTATTAAAAAGGTGAGCAGACTTTGCTGTCGAAGCCTGTCAAATGCTGTGAACTACCTGTGGAGAAGGGTAACACAGGTGGGGAGAACAGGAACCGTTTTCTCTACAGGCAAGCGACAGATAGACCCTATCTGTCTGCACAGAGTAAGGCTACTAAGTCTGGCGCCTGTAATAACCAACACAATATTAGAATGCAAAAAATGGTTGCCTATAAAAGTATAACCCGCTCCCTCACTCCCCGCACTAATGCAATCAATTCTTGTTCCAGCATAAAAAGCTATTTTCTTCTCCTCCATGTCATTATAAAAACAAATGCATTCTTTTCTACAGCAGAAATACAGCTGATGCAGAAAAATGATCTCGAACAATGACTTACTGACAAGGATAAGTCAATTCCATTTTGTGTGTGTGTGTGTGTGTGTGTGTGTGCATGGATATGTGTGGATATTCAAGGGTGTTGTTCAGTATATTGTGAGGTCTACATAAAGGCTTGTGTGTTTTTTACTTAAGTCTCAGTACAGAGTCATTGGAATTCACACAAGAAGCTGTAAAGGAAAAACATGAATGTTTTAAATGGAAACATCTATATAGCCAGAGTGTCACCGTGGCTGTGACGTAAGCATTTCTATACGTAGAGTGCTGTCTGTCTAGCAGGACAAGTATAAAAGCTACTACTGTACACGGCAGAATAACACTAAAGATATCGTCTCTTTAAGTGTACTCTGTCAGACAGTAAATTCACAGGTGAAGGCCTGGGGCTTATGTGCAAGTGTGTGTGGGTGGCAGCTAGGTGCGTGTAAGCTAGCCTTAAATAAAAGATTAACCTGCATGTCCCTGGCGTGTTATGAGAGCACCAGGCAGAGGGAGTTGTGCAAGCAGGCAGGAAGGTAGGCAAGCAGGCAGGTGTGTGGGGAGCAAGAAAGACACCCAGAGGTGGCTTTTCCACCAGCTGAAGTCAGCCAGGGTGACAGACGGAGCTGAAGTGTCCACGCCTGCCCGCGCCCGCCTGAGCCTCACACCATCCTGGTGTCACTGGAGCTGACAGGAGCAAGTCCACAGGAAGTCGAGAGGACGCTCAGGACCTGTCTGTCTCGCATACCACTGAGAGGTTCAAGTGCTCACACCTTGTCAGCGAGGTTAGTCAAGAAGCAAACACCGGAGGGAAACAGAGACGCAAAGAAAACGAATGCTGACAAATGCTTACAGTGTATTTGTCTGCATTTGAAATAAGCAAAGCAAAAAAATGGAACAACTCCTGTGGTATGTAAACCAAACAAGCGGAATTTATCGAAGAATATTTCAGCCTTGTGAAGATTCAATATTAAAACTATTATCCAAGTGCATGTTTGAATAATTACAGGAATTGATTTAAATTCCTGAACTGTATTCTGCGCGCTTCTTGCTTTTCATATCTTCATAGTGAATAAAAATATGAATGCAGCAGGGCCTTATTCCCACCAGTATGAATAATATGTAACTACAGAACTCTCCTCGAGACATATTCTCAAGTTTCATTTTGAAATTTCAACATTGTAAAAGAGACTTTTTCCTCCTTCAGTCTTGACTTAATAAATGATAAAAAATATGTCACAGGCTGATTTTTTTTTTTTTTTCATACCCACATATTTATGACAACGTACGAAAAAGTTACAGGTGTACATATATCGGTATAAAGAGTGGTCTTTCTCCTCCTGCGCCATCCCTTTCCCAAACCTGGCCTAGTCTGTTAATGATTTGGATGACAGTTAGAGAGCATGCAGCCTCTTGGCTTTCCCTGCTAGAAACGATCTGTGCTTTGTTAGCTGAAAAGTTTGCACGAGAAAATTGCACCCATGGGAGAGTAAAACAGGAATACACCACAGGGGGAGATGGAGGGAGGGCAGGATTTATTTATAATTTTTTGCGTTGATGCTAAGTCAACAGACATACCTTGTAGTGGAGAGCAGAGAAGCACACTAAATGGTTTAGAAGTGAGTGAACAAACATTTCTGCCTCTCTTAGAGTCCCCGTTTAGGACCTGCACAGGTTTACAGCAAGCCTGGTAGTTTTTAAGGCCTCTCCAAATATCTGTTGTTAGCTTCGCTGTTGCTTGGCAAATCACACTTAAGGGGAAAATCAGGTGGAGAGAGAACATGGTGATAGTGATGATGACAGCGTGTGGTATCCCAGTGTTATTTTTGTACACACCATCTTCCATTATCCTAGTGTATCTGACTCTCAGGCTCCATTTTGTGGCCCATTACGGCGGAAGAGGAAGATGGTCCTAAAGAGGAGTCATGGAGCAGCAGAAGTACACTTCAAAGAACAAGAGAACCGAAGGAGGCGGCAATGGCTGGGACTGTAAACCAGAGATGGTTTACTGTCAAAATTGTCATTGCTGTTGGCCTTTTGGTTGAGCTTAATCTATTACAGGAATTCCAATTCTGTGATTATGTTTGAATGAAATGTGTGTGTTTACTCTTTTCCCCTTGCCTGCACGCTTGCTATCCGAGAATGGCTTGGTGATCTCGACTGCCTGCCTGCCTGCCTGCCTGGTGCTCTTTAATGAGATTATCAGGAGAAGAGTGTCAGTAAGTAGGATCTAAAATGAAAGCCATTATGGAGCATTATCACAGAGCTGCACCACCCCAACCCCCCCCGATCCATCTGCTGTATGGCCACCCACACAGCCACTACGCCCAGATTACAGCCATGATTAGCACCGCAAAGTGCTGCTTAATTTAAACACCTCTGGAGAACATGTGGCACTTTGCTGCATTGCTGAGTCGCCACGCTTGAGCTCACGCAGAGGGCAAAGATGAATTTGTCCTTGTAGACAGTGGATGCAGTGATTCCTCTGAAACATCTGACTAGTTTGGAATAATGACGGACTTAAGGCTTGCATACACGTCTGAACTGCCTGTGTCTCACTTCTCACTTGTGCATTTATATTCATACACAGACTATGACCAACCTACTCCTTTACCTACCTTTCATCTCGCAGTGTGTGAACGGTGATATAAGCTGCCTGGTACAAGGTTATCAAGGGACCAAGAAATAACGTGTACATATACAAACGCAAAAACTCAAGTCTTTAAAAACTCAATTATAGTCAATATAAGTGCGCTCCTTAAATTGCATCATATCTTGAGTTCCTCCTTACATCTTTCTTCTAAACTATATTATAGAGAATTTATCATGTCATTTGTAATTCAATGAAATGTGAACGGGTTGAAACAATCAAACTGGAGTTCATATTTTGGGAAGCACAACCAGCAACACCCCAAACATTCTCCATTTTGTACCTGTGATCTTATCGCGAACCAGCTTGCAGGACTCAATCTCGCCGATGCTACCGAACAGGCTGCGGAACTCCTCCTGGGTCATGTTCTGGGGCAGGTAGTTGACAATGAGGTTTGTCTTGCTGTCATCGTTTGTTGGACCAGTCTGCATGGGCGAGGGGCAGCCGCGGCTGTTGGTTGTCGGCCCGTTGGCTGTGGTGCCTCCCCCGCTGGGGCCGTTTGTCACTGGGGCTTCCATGTTACTGATGATCTGAAGAAAGGCAAAGAGGAAGAGAAGCCAGAGAGAAAGGACAGGGAATAAGAAAGTGAGATGTGGCTTTCATTGTTAGCAGAGGCTTCTTTGCAGCGCTAAGCAATTTGGAACACTGAATATTTAGCAAGGGACTGAAGACTGACAAAAATGTTTTTAAAACAGATTTTCTAAAATGTCCTTTTTTGATATATTAGGGCAAGCAAACATTGATTGGCTACAGTTAATTGAGACATACTTGAAGGAAACTTCACAGAAAATATTCACAGATTGGAAAAATAAGTAGGCCTTAGAAGCATTGTCCCCTTTAGCAGGATTGACGTCTTGTAATATTTTGCATAACTGCCCTGTCTTTGACATTGGCTAGCCAAAACGTTTGACCACTCTTCCATACACAATTCTTTCAGCTGCAAGATGTTCCTGGTTTGTCTTGCATGTACTGACCAATTCAAATTCCAATGTGTTGACAATGACTAGGCAATTCCATAACTTTCTGTTTCTTGTTTTTGAGCCACTCCTTGGTGGAAGTGTGCTTAGGACAGTTATCCTGGTAGAATGTCCACTTCTGGTTCAGATTCAACTTTGTGCCAGATGGTCTCATTTTACCTTTTATTTTTTATCAGTGGTATAATATAGAATTCACAGTTCAACAGCTTCACAGTTAGCAAGAGGTTCTTCTCCTGAAAAGCTTTCTTTGGTCTGCGCCAAACATGCCTACTCTTACTGTAGTCGAACAACTCTATGTTCGATTTGTTTATCTCCAGAGTACATTATTCTAGAAGACCATGTCGTTGTATATATGTTCATTGTTTTGTTCCAATGCTGTTTATGGACATTTTCTCAAATGCAGGTCAGATTTTTTCAGATCTCTCTGACATAGTTACGCACCCTGTGATAAAACTGTGTGGTTCTTTGAGATTTTTTGAATCAAACAGTTTGCGCTTGGGGTGAAGTTTTCTGAAGCTCTCTCTCAGCTGTTTGATATCCACTTTTAGATCATTTTTTTGGGAATTTCAACTTCATTTGAAATAATTTGCACATACATTTAAATGCCTTGCCAGACTCCACATCATTTTCTCTGAAGTTGTTTGAATATAGTATATCACATTTATTGATAGGTACTGGAAAACAAAGCACTCCCAAGTAATCCATCATCAACATTTAATTCAAATATTAGTAAAGCCTGGTACGGCGTCAATTGAAACATATAGTGAACACACTGTACACACTACATTCAACATCTGTAAACACAGAGGAATACAACAAATGCTAGACACAGAGAGGATAAACAGCCGAATATTCATGACGACGGTTAGGCCTCTCTAAATAGTTCTCTGATAGCTGCTGAAGTTTGTGGGAGGTGGCGGCAACAGGGGCAGCCCTGCAGCTAGCTATCTGACTGCTGATGCTGCTGCTGTGACAGAGAGAAGTTTGCATTTTCATATCTGGCTTTGCAGAGCATCTCAGGATCAAAGTGTTCAAAGAGAAACTGTGAGCTTGGTGTAAGTGTGAGAAAACAGGAGAAAAAGGTGAGAAGGAGTGAGAGTCGGAGGAGGAGGAGGAGGAGGAGGAGGAGGTAGGCTGCACTTTGCTTTTCTATCAGAGCTCTCTGTTACTTGTTTAACACAAATGCTTCCTCTGAGTGAACAATATCTCCCAACAAGAGCAATATGTAAAGCGCAATAATACATTTACATAAAAAACAAACAAACAAACATTTGTTTTTGTGATCAAAAATGGCTTTTGTCGAGCGTGTGTGTGCGTGGTTGTGGGGTGGGGTTGGGGGTATCATTGGTTTGCGAACACAAGAAGCAGAAACAATAAATCTGCAACAGTAAATGGTGGAAAGATAAAACATACAACAAAGATGGAGGTACTGCTGACCAGACCAATATTAAATCCTGTGATCTCTTCATTACATATAATATGTATTCCTGCTTTTGTTAGCAACAGTGATGCTGATTGTGCACAAAGAGCCACCAAAAACAAACAGTATGTGCCTATTCCAGCAGTTCCTATCATTATTTGGGGGGAAATAATAATGACCCAACATGCTGAAACCCAAATTAGGATGCAAATATTCTTTAATCTGACTCAATCTAATTTTTTTAAGGCCTCTCTCAGATCTCTCCGTTCCCCCGTTCAACCGTTCAGCTTTCGGTCTATTTTTAACTGAAGTACATGCAGACAGGCTGCACTTGGAAGCGGGGCTGGTTTTAGCAAAGGAGAAGCGAAACAAGTCATATCTCACTCTATTTCTGGAGTATCAAAAGACAAGACCTGTGTTCTAATAATATAGCTCAAAGCTGAATTTAAAAATTTCCCTGTTTGTCCAGAAATAGTTGTTTTAAAACAATTTTAGACATTTGTAATGGGTGTGCTTCTTGGCTTTAATCAGACTATCTATCTATCTATCTATCTATCTATCTATCTATCTATCTCTGCTGATATCAATATAGCAAAATTCTATAAAATTATGTGTATACAGTAGCAGCATGATGATGTACTGTATTAAAAATATAAAATACATAAATGTGTGAGAATTTGGAGAAAATTCCTGAGTTGGTAGATAAAGTGTATTCCAGTTTTCTTGTTTGCCTTCCACATGGTGACCTAGAAAAGTCAACAGTACGTTTTAAAAATGAGAATGTGGTTTTTATCCACGTATGTAAACCTGCGACTATCTCTGCCTCCTAATAACTATTTCAAAAGTGTTTTGGCATAGCACACATGGGCTCAAAGCATCCATCTTTTTTTTGACTGACTTTGTAAATGAAGCTATAATTCTTATTATTGAGCACTCTTCTTTTCCTCCATCTAAGTGTTTAGGAGCAACACCAAAAAAAGAAAAAATGTCCGTCTTGAATCTGCGTCCATCTTCTGATTTTAAACACACGCGTCCGGGCACACGCTTCTGTGCGTTCACTGTCGGTGGCATCTGCAGCGAGGGGAAGAGCGCATACTCAAAGGAGCACACAATCACGCATACAGAGAGAGAACAATGGCTGAAGCCCACAGCAGAAAACAAACAGACAGGGAGATGTCTAAAAGCTCTCAAGATGAGAGCTGCATGCAAATTGTTCTTTTGACAGTATCCTTCCCTACTCACTCACCAGTCTACCACAACAGAGATACCGAGACAGGCTGAGAAAGAGGGGCGGGGAGAGAGAGAGAGTGAGCGAAGAGGAAGGATAGAATAGTATCTAGCCATAACAGAGTTGATTGGAGTGGGCCTTATTAAATCTGTTTACATTCCCTGCTGGGCTCCATTCTGTCAGAGAGACTTTCAACTCCATGGGACATTTTCAGAGGAGTTTTTACACCAAAATGGCTGCCTCTAATTAACAGGGACCTGCCGAGTACCAGTGGCCAATTATATTCCTCTCCTTGTTCCTGCCCACCAGCATTTGTGCTGCTCAGCAGTCCACTTCATGTTGGTTGCAAACACTCTAGCTGTCCCTGCTCTCCCACTGTGGAGCCTAGCGCTGAGGATAGAACTCGCTGCATGTCCTGCTGACGGGATACAACACACAGCCCTTATAGGCTCTCAGCCTCAAGATTCAGCTTCTTTTGCTCACAAGTTATAGTGCTAGTTATGTAGGAGGCTGAGCCAGACCACAGCGTTGGGCAAAAGTAATATATATATACATGAACAGTTTGAAATAATAAGTTGCTGTTTTCAGTCAAAAAAGACTAATAAGTGGTTTGGTTCAAACAACAAGGATGGAGTTATAGTTCAGTTAAGCAGTAAATAAAGTGGAACAGAGCAAGCGGTTACTTTAAAGTGTGCTGAGTGCTCGATACAGAGGGAACGAGAAATTAAAAGCAGTGTAATTGGTTGGAAACTTAAGTAAATCTCAATGTGAGTTCAGGTAAGAGGATGTCCATTAAGGCCACTTCATGGTTCCCGGGTCCGTGAACACAAACCGATGAGGACGTTGAATGCGAACGTGATTCCTTTCATACTACAATGGTACACGCTGGTCTGCTACATAGCTAGGTTATTTATTGTATCTCTGTGGACATCACTGGTCTGCATATTGCATGCAGAAAAACACTTATGGATGTTTTTGAAAGGCTGGCTCAACGACGAGGTGGGCCAAGGTCTATGGAACAGCCTTTAGCTGGAGTTTGCTGCCTTCCCATTTAACCCTATTTGTGTGTCCTTGCATTTTTTTTGTGATGAATTAGAAAGATGCAGCTACATAACAAATCTTCTCACACCTCCTGTCAAAACAAGCTGGTTTCATGATGCATGGGGAGTCCATGTGCTTGTGGTTTGTGCGGTCCGTGCTTGGGCAGATGGCCAGTTTTACTTAAAGCGAACTCTTGCAGACACACAAACGGAGAAAGCTCAAACTGGCCTTTTAGAACTTCCCTGAGGTACAGCTTTGCCTGTGTTAATAATGTTTTTATACAACTGATATGTGATGTGTGAGTAAAACATTAATATGTACAGCTAAATGTTTAAAATACTAGACATATGCGTGCAACATCATTTATTGGCTTTCTCATACAAAGGATAAACATGCAGCAGCTGAAATGCTTTTCACTCATCTCTGTGCACCTTCCTCTATCCTTGCACCCCTGCTGCCCTCTGTATATTCCCAACCCATCAATCTCTACTCCAGTTCCAACTGTCTCAGTCAGCAGCATCACCAACAAGTGCGTATTTATGTAAACACAGTGCAATATCAGATCATATTACTTCATGGGTGTGTAAAATGGCTGGGCCATCCATTTGGCAGCAGTAGTCTCCTTACCATCTTTGGCTGTGTCAGCAATCCCTTCTCTGCCCAGCCCTGGAGCTGTGGGAGCTCTGCCTGACGCCACTGTGTCTCTGTCGACCCCTATGGAGCGGAGCACAGGGAGGAAGGGACGCACAGCCCACCGTCAACAACATACACTCACTTTACAAGGTTAGGGTTGGAGTGGGATTTGGGGAGTGGAAAGGGTTGAGGCTGTTGGGATAATGGCAGCTCACTAGAAAAACACAGTTACACCTTTACAGTCAACACCAGTCAAACTAAAACAAAGACAGGTGGCTCAGGAGTTTTACAATTTTTGATTTGTATGATTGGTAGATAAGTAGTTTGTCACTTGATAGTATAATAATATTTTTTAAAAATTAAGATTTGTAAATTTGTAAATATATTATTTCATCAGTTTTTTTAATAACCTAAGGGGATTCGTAGTCAACAGGACATAACTGCATATGTGCCGAAGCCGGCAGATTGGTGTGGTGACTGCAATGACCTTGGCAGAGTTTATAATGAGGGTTTCCCTCTTGCTCTCTGTGGGTAAACAAGCCTGTGGTTGAAGAGACGGAAATATCACAAATGAGCAGGAAGTCTGTTCACTGGCTCTCCAGAGCAGGGGGCTTAAATGCCTGTAGCTATCTATGGATGCTACAACAGCCAATTTAGCAGGAGAGGAGGAAGAGAGGAGGTATGACCTCTGCCTTCATTTACTCCTTCAGAGGGATGAAGAGCGAAAGTGAGGGATCAGATGGGAGGAGGAAGATAAAGCAAGAGCTGAGGAACGGGGAAGACACTTCCAATACTTCAAAGAGAGGGAGAAACGGAGGTGGGGGGTGAGGGAGAGACTCTGTACATGTTCTGTTGTCAATGTGTCTTGTAAACTTAGGCAGGAATGCATAATGGAGGTCTAAATGAGAGTGAACTGTCATCTTGAGAGGGAAAAACAATACAGAGGGGTAGAGAGGTCAGGGTAGAAAGGAGGACAGGGAATATAGTTTCTCCTATCTGACAGGTAGTGGTAAATATTGAGATATTTTAGGATGTTAAAAACATTTTTTGAGCCACCTTTGTTTTAGTGTGGTGAGGAGCAAAGGGTTCTGTTGAATGGTGGTTATGTAAAAGATAATCACGGTACAAATTGAACATTTTCCGCAAATTTAGTTTTCTGCATAGAAATATTTTCAAGCTTTGGGATGTGTTAAGGTCAACATCATGCATGTGTGCCAAAGGTGTATTTATAGCAATTTGAGAGTGGGCAGTGCTCGGGATAACTACACCCCCAGGGTCTAATGTGCCCGCAATAGTTACAGTTTATAGCCACCACATGCCATATAGTGGACCGACATTCATCACAGTGGGAGATAAAGGGTAAAATAATGTATACCCTGCATATGAAAAAAAACAACTGTCCATTAAATGTAAAGTTGAAAAGCTATCCTGAAAAAAGGAAATGTTAGGCAGAGGTGAAACATCAAAATCATTTTTTCACCCATTCTGCAAAGCCGTCACTTTACATACTACATCAGTGCAGAAGTGGATGGTGTGCCGCAGCAAGCAGACAGCGCAGTGTTATTGTAGCATGTGCAGATGTGGTGATAAAGATGTAAGAAGCAACAAGCAGATGCATATGAGTCTCAATTTCAGCAGCTAACGTATAGTGCAAGGGCGCATAATGTCAGCGAAAGGAATATTAAATTTCTCAGAAGAGCGTTTTAGTCTCTGCATCCTTTTTTGAAACACTACTCAGTGCTCAATATTCAGTGCTCAACCATTCGATAAAACAAACACAGTCTCAGACGCTACACACACGCACAGCTTCATCTTTCTTCATATCCTCACTCTCTCTGCGTTCACCACATGGACACACACATGTGCGTCTTCTGATAAAATCTCAAATAACACTGGAATAAGGCTGCAATGCAATTACATTCACCAACCATTGAGATGAAAAAAGAAAAAAAAAAAAAAAACGCTCATGGATACATTTTCAATTATTCAGGGAATACATTTCAGTCTGTGCTCTGATGCTGGGAAAAGTTATTATATAATCAATACACTCTATAACTCCATTAATATTTGATGCCACAAAAGTGCTTCCTGTCTCCTTGGGCTCCTGGCCAGTGGTATCTGGTACTGCAGTCAAACAGGACGAGACTTATCCGCCTACAGCGGGGAAGACGAGTATACATTTGCTTTCCTCTAACACTAGAAATACAATAGGCACAGACATAGCTTTATTTAAGACTGCTTATGCCACCATACGGTCTTTCATACTATGCACAATTATTACCTTAGTTATCCTCTCTCAACAGCCTCTTGACGATTCTGGCAAAATTTTACATAAAATTTCAAAGACCAAGGATGTTTTCCTGTCTTTGTCACTCCTCCTTAGCGTTCATCCAATAAAATACTACTTAATATTGCTGGTCTGGTGCAAGCTTCCCTCCCCCTTTCCCTTACAGAGCTTAGACAATCAATTTACCCTGACTTGGCCAGGATAGATGGAGGCTGTAGAGACTGCAGAGTAGACAGCATACTGCAGGATCTCTTCACTGATAGACACGCTGCCTGGCAGCTACAAAATGGAGCCAGCACACAACCATCTGACTTGTTAGAATTTGCCTCCGCATCTTGCTTTAGATATTGCTTGTGGTTTCTTTACGCCTCTTATTTATTGGTATTTTTCATTATCGGACCTTTTTTTAAAATGAAGAATTGTCAAATGATATAAAGTTAACCACAGAAAACGTGACCTAAATGTATTGTCAGCTGTGCAGACGCTGATAATCATGTGTACCCATCTCGCTACGACAAGGCAGACTCAAACCTTTGTCCGTCACCAAAAGTGAAACTGAATTGGAGTTCCTATCAAACTGACTGAGACACAAAGAGATTAATACGACTTTACTATCTCAGCTCCTCGGCCAGTCAAGTTCCGTGTAATGCTCTCTGCGCTATTGATTTTTATTTTTCTCTCTCCGCTCCCTTTCTTCCTGGCCGCCTCTCTCTCACCATCTCTCCACCTCCACCAGCCTCTTCCGAGCTCTGAAATGTCCTGCAGGTCAGACGGATGCTGGGCCGGATCAATCAGGGAAAGTAATCTGGGACGCCTCATGCACGCAAGCACACACACCGACACATCACACATACTCACCGACACACACACACATACTCACCGACACACACACACACACACACACACACACACCCCTCCTCTGTTGCACTCTGGCCTGCCTGCCTCCAGTCTCATCGATCTGCATCTACTTTACCAAATGGATTCTTCTCTTCTTCTATCCTCCTCCACCTCTTTTCTCTCTGTGTGACTCAGAATAATAAATGTTCCAGACCGCGCGAGACGTGTACGTAAGCAATTTTTCATTTAACTTTGGCTTGCCTTCTCCTCCCCACCTCTCTCTTTTGTGAGGTTTCAGTCTTTCAGTGAGATCGATGCAGCTTTCCCACACGCTCCCTCCCCTGGGTAATCGGCGCATACTTGTGCAAGGTCAGAGGTCAGGAGATGACAGGACCAGGCCAATTGCTGAGGGGCATGTCAAATGCAGTCTGTGAAAGATTTATATTTCACAGACAATTAGAGGATGACCCTTGCAAATATTCTTATTTTCAGATGTTGAATGTCTGATACATTGTTCAATTACATGTATTTTGAAGTGTGTGGTCCAACAACCACATTTTGCATTTTTTTATATACAGAACTGAAGTAACTTAGCTTCTTCTTCTCTATTCATATTCACTTGACCCAATTATTTTTCATCAGAAAACTTTTCTCAGAAACTCTTTCATGTAGCTTTGCAGACAGTCAAAAGACAGAGCACCCTTCAAGCACAATGACTCTGAAGACCTGCAGTGCTCCATACATACAGCACAGAGTCATACTCTCTCTGTCACACACACACCACAGTCTCCTATGCTCATCCAAACTGTAGGCGGAACTGGAGCCATTTGTCCACTGGCTGATTCCCAGCTCTGCACCAACGCATGCAGAAAATTGGTGAGCATCTTGACTCTAGAGATGACACTTCAATTTGTGCAGCTCCAGTGACTGGTGTTCTGCAGTTCCTCCCTTGTGGGGGTGTGAGATCAGCTGGACACCTGCCTAGCTCTGAAGCCTGGAGCACGGGGGACTGGGCCTTGGAATTGAAGGCCTGGCCTCGCCTGTCAGCCCCAGTCCCTGTCCCTCAGCCCCAGCCCTGGCCTGGCCTCTCAGGTCCTCATCACAGTTCCTCTAGTTTCACTCCTGTGCCAGCAGCAGTCCCTTTGCTTGATGCCCCTGACCCCTATTTCTCTATTCAACCCGCAGCTGCAAGTCAGCGCCATCATGCCAACAGCAGTCTTCCCCTGAACAGCATCAAATCCCCATCAACAGCTTGCCAGCCTTTGTTCCACTTCTAGCTGCTGCAGCCAGCACCTCGGCTTCCAGCTCAGTCAAATCAGCAAGATGTCTCTGCTGTGTGTCGTTGTCTGTCCTGCTGTAATCCCTGGGTGTGACGGATGGGAACGATCATTGTCGCGGCCCTTAGCTAGAACATTCTGGTGGATTAAAGAGGCTAAATCATTGTCTCATCCTCTAAATGTTCACCCTTAATTAAATGTAAATGTGGGTAAAGGTTTTAGTGGAGCTGCTATCTATCTAAAATGCGGAGTTTATTCAGCAAGTAATAGGTTTCTGTGAATGGCGAGCACAAAAGATATATCTGAATAGGTTAAAAAAAAAAAAGGTAGGCGAGAACCATGTCAGCTTATAGCATGTCTTTCATTTAATATGACAAAGCTTTATCTCTTTTAATTTCAGAACACGACAAATCAACATTATGATCTGGCTCTTCTCTAAATTGATAAAAATGCCACTGCAACTAGGAGACTAGGTTGCATTTCAGGGAATAGTTGCTCTGTGCATTGCTCATTTCCCGTGTTTCTTTTAGCTGCGCTGGGACAGAAGACGCAAAAAAGGGACAGTGAGGCAGTCAAAGCAGGCAGGCTGATCCAACCGAGTCAGCACCATGTGTCACGAGCGAGGACACCACCTCCACAAGTAGCTGGCAGGTGAATGTGGCCACGCACCTGTGCAGGCAACCAGCCATTTTAGTGATGCTGCTTCCTATCTTTAGAATACAATACACTAAGACACACTAATGCACACACAAACAGACATATGCAAACATGCACAAATGCTCAACTCAACTGCCCAACTGTATACCTGTTACTGTTCCCACCTGCATGTGTCAGGTCAAAAAGAAGCAATTCAGCAGTGTTATGATTCTGCAACCAGCTAAAAACAACTATATTCTCCTCTTGCTCAAGCCTACAGTCATGCTTGTTGTCTAACCGGCTAAAGAGATCTTCTCAAAAGAGGAGAGCAGCGGAATAAGAAACTTGTAAACTCCTCTGACTGAATTCAATTTTCAGTATAATTCACAGTAGGAGTTCTAATTAAAACTGGTTTGGGGCTGGAAGTGGTAATGTTGGCTCTGTTGAACAGGTATTTAAAAAGCTATAAACAGCCTGGAGGTATACGATAAGAACAAAACCTACAGCACAACACTTGCACAGAGACGGGAACACCAGCCTGGCTGTTAAGCAGAGGCAGAGCTCTACCTAATCTAATCACTGTTTCCCCCATCAGCTGCATCTCAGACACAGCCTGCGTGTGTGTGTGTGTGTATGCTCGTGCATGTGTCTGTCTTGCAGCAAAGGCATAGAGCTAAATCACACAGACACCAACTGACCGCTGAGAATTCATTCCACGGCCTTAGGTACTGTGTGAGTGTATGTTAGTGTCTGCATGCGTGTGCCAAGCTAATCTGGTTATTGATTCGGCTCTGAACCGGAGCTCATATAATCAAATAGCTGCAAGGATAAAGGACAGCCGTCCGTCATCTGTCTTATTGAGTAAACAGTTTGATGGAGGCAATGAATAACTCAAAACTACATGCAGATGCAGACGAGGTTATTACATCGCTGATAGAGTGTCAAGTGGAAACTTTATACCCATCGTCTTCTTTGAATCAGAAGAAGCAATCTTCTTCCTATGCTGAAAAATGTCATATTATTTCACCCTTATTCTCATATAACATGTTTCGTACTCTGGTTCGTGTCACTTGAATATGCAGTCACTTTAATTCCCATTCATTTAGATTTGACCTTGATAATATTGGAATATAGTGATTCTATAGGCCGATACATAATACCGCTCTCCTTTTACACCAAGTGTTTACACTTAGCGTAATTTAACTAATGTCGATGCTACAGTGACACTTCACATACAATCCTCCAGCCAGATAAATAGTGCATCTTCCCATAGTTTGAACGCTGACTGGCAAAGATGTGGGCTTTAACCGGAAACTGCACGACAACAGCGGCGCAGACGACGAAGTTATTTGTTCAGTCTTTTCTGTGTCAGGGGTAAACTAAAGGAACACAGTGGGTAGAGTGGATTGTCCAAAAAGCTGGAGGGTTAGCGGTTCGATCCCCGGAACATGCCACGTACCGAAGTGTCCTCTAGCAAGACACTTAACCCACAGTTGCTCCCAGGGCACGGCACTGGCGCTCGGTGTGTGAATATGTGTGCGCTTGTGTGAACACACGAGTAGATGTGTCACTGTTACCGTCAAAGCGCTTTGAGCAACAATAGGTCGCGCTCTATATAAACAAGACCACTTATCATTTACATGGAGCCTGTATGTCTTGGTGTTTTGCATATTTTTGAGACTGCCATCAAGTGGCAGCGGACGGCTACAACAGGAGGACGTGCATCTGCAAGGCCTCTCTCTTTTGGTCACTTTCCAAAATTGCCGTGTACTCGTCATTACACAACAATTTAGTGGTTTGACTTGAGAATTTTTAGTGAGCCCATCTACTGTGAAAATCTAATCTCAGTGTAACTTGACGCGAGAATGGTGCAATCACAAATGGCTCGTACTGCAGCAGGAAGAGAGGAGAGTGAGACACAATGCCTACATGTACACCAGCGAAGCCAACAGACGAGGCCCGCGGCACACCAGCTAAACCATTAAATGTGGCGTGCATTCAAACGAGCAGATTAATCCCCCCCCTACTGATGTATAGTGCGGAGTAATTGAAAATGCCCACAGGAGGCCATCTCTCTTCATATACACTGTGGCGTTTATACCGAGGAGACAACGCATAGAAGGCGGTGGCTGATAGAAAAATGCGTTTTAGTCTGAAAGCAACGCGCCGTAGAGCTGCGCATCTGTAAGACAGCACCCATCTATCTCTCTGCTGTTTCCATTTACTCCCTCCCTTTTCGTTTCTCTCTCTGCTCCTAATATCAACTTGACAGGTGCTGATCAAGCTTGCTGCTGACGTTTATGAGTCTTGATAAGCATCGGATATTACATTCTTTCTATTTCCTTCCTGTAATGATGTGTAGGAAAGGCAACATTCCTCTCGATTGGAAGGGGATATGTACTGACTCCAATAACGCATGTTCCTTTTAGGACAAACACCTAAAATTATAAGAATTACCATGCTATAACTCTGCGGCCTAATGGCTACTACTGGGTCTTATTCTGGTCTCTTGCATACAAAACCAACACAAAGGCTCTATTTGACAAAAAAAAGTAGTAAGTGTTACCTACGTCCTGTCATGTCTTTGTGCATGAGGAGATAGCTTCTGAATTAAGTGTGTCAGTTCAAGTATTAAGATGTTTATATACTGGGGCTCTTATCTTTACGATGCAATGGCCACAACTGACAAGCAGATGGACCTTCCCTATCCCTTCCATTGATGGAGTCTCTGGTGTCAGATGAGAAGATCAGTCTTTTTTTTGTCCCTGTGATGGCATTGCTCTTCATGAAATAAAGCAGACTGAATAGTCATCGTGTGAGATGATGTGTTTGTACGCCCTTTTACCAGCGACAATGGTGCCATTTTGTAGCATGTTCAGTTGCATGTCCAATCTATAATTCATCTGGCTACAGAAATATATAAATGTTTAATATGTCAGAGGCGGCGAGGCCTGTCGAAAGCATGACCTTGAAACGTCCTTTAAACATCACACAGCAACAGCGCTGGGGCCAGTTAAGCTGCCAAAGCCAAACAACAGGCAACGTGTACACACACACACACACACACACACACACACACACTCTCACTCTCACTCTTTTACAAACAGCCTGTCTGCCGGCTCATGCCTTCCGTTGCTTTCTGTTCTCTCTTTTTTTTCCTGGGATGCAAAATGCAGATGAGACGAGTCAGCCGCTTGTGCACAGTCTCAGGAGAAACTGCCAGTCAAATCCAAACATCTGTATGAATACCAAAACACACAGGGTACAGTGGAGGATGAGAGAAAGAGAGGAAGGAAGGAGGGGTGAGAGACGGCGAGAAGATGAGGGAGCGCACGGATCGAGAAGAATGAGCAGTAAAGTAGCTAGGAAAGCCAGTGTTCCTCTCTCCTTCTGTATTTTTGACTGAACAAAGCTCTATATACACATGAATACCTCTTTCCTCCCACTGTATTTTCCATCGGGATATTTATTCTGAAAAGCTGCGATGCACAACAAGGGCTCGGTCCTGTGTTTGCTAGTGGGCTGAGGCGCTAACACTCCCCAGCTGATTATGTGTCTGTCTGTAGCAGTTTGAGCTGCTGCCAAAGGAATTAGGTCTAGTATTTGTGAATGCTGCTCCCCTCACAGCAGAATGCCTTGCCATGCCTCTCAGATTTCTAGCTTTTTAAAAAGAGAGAGGGGAAAAAAAAAAAAAAACATTTTAAATAAATGAAGGAAATCACTGTGGAAGCCTATTAAATTTTCAACGTGACCGTTTTGTGAGTCTTCATGTGTGTTTAGGCTTCACACAAAAGGAATATTTAAAAACCAAAGCGTGCTAATTGGGACAGAGATTGTTACAGCAGCTTCTTATTCAAACAGGCTTTTGGCTCATTAAATGCTTCCATCCAGCTTTTGTTTAAGGGAAAGTGGAAAAGACATTTAAAGACAACAACATATTTTGCAATATTTACACAAACACTGTACCACCAAAATGCTGATGGACTCTTATAATGACGTTAAATCTGCCAAAGCGGTGGCAAGACCTTTTTCTTTTAGTGCAAGTGCAAAAAAAAAAAATCATAGTATCTTAGTCTTTACTTTGCACTCAAAGCTATATCTTTAAACACCAGTCAACTACATATTTCTAATTATACATGGATTGTGTCAAATTAGTATCATGGAACACGTGTTGTATAGTTGTGTTATTTTAGTTTTAGTAATTTCACAATTTCAGGTGTAAATCTTTTCTTTATCAGTACCTGTTTTTCTGTTGGAAGTATCATACAGCTGTGAGTTTAAACTCCACCAAATACAGGGAAAAGACTTTGTACGCTCTTGCAGGAGTTCCCATCCCTACTACACACAGTATGCCGCCCAACTAGATGGTCTTAGACTCCCATATCTGTTTCACATATCGCTATCAAATGTGTCTAAAAAGTCTCCCTCTAATCCTCTTTACAGGGTGTGGTCAAAGTAATAAAGTCACAAGTGGACCACTGACAGTTCATTAGGTACGCTAGTGAATCCCTGAAGGTTAGGTGTTGCCCGTTTGTTTAAAATAACTGAGAGAGCTGTTGATTAATTTTTTCATTTTGGAGGCTGTGGTTTGTACACACGTTTCTATTATTTTGACATCCCCATTTTGTCAAACGGCTAGGCTAAAAAACAGAAAATTATATAGTTGAATTACTTTCTTATGCTCTATCAACATGAACAACTGAACATTATAACTGTCATGAAGCTAGGATTTAGTGCAGTGCTGTTATATTGCAATGCATTTGTTTCCACTACTGTACCTAATAACTGGCAATGAGTGTATATGACCAATAGAACACACAGTGCGACCATTTGTGAGCTAATGTAAATAATGTAAAGAAATGCAACAATAACAGCAGCAGCCTTAACACTAAGCAGAAGATTGCTAAGGGTCTTGTACATGGCTGGCGTTTCGTCACGAAAAATGTACTTTCTGGAAGTCAGATATTCCAGCCACAGCCAACATGCACTGTTCACTTCCAACTAAATGTATGTTTTTTTTTTGTTTTTTTAATTCTTTTATTGCTCAGTGCAATCACAAACCATCAAATTAGCCATGCAGCATTTTGACAATTGCTTCTAAAAGCACATAAGCAGACTGAGCCCAGGAGAACCGTTTAAAGGAGGTAAGAAGAGATTTTGTTACTCTGTGATGAATATCTGAGCAGAGCACCAGTCTGGGTGGGTTGTCTCAATTTGTTAGTGAGTTAGTTTTGTCTCTGGGAGAGGTCTCTAATAGTGAAGAGGTAATGGAGTTTTACAGCAATTTGTTCCACAGCAATGAAATGTGATATGGAAGAAAAAGATGTTTTATCAAGTTAAATTCTAATTACACTGAATTTGTGTACCTCTTGCTGTTATTAATTTTTATTGTTATAATTATTTATGAAGACAGGGCTATCCCCTAATAATCTGACTTCCAAAAGCACAATAAAAAAAAACAAAAAAAAACAGGAGATCTGCTTTTCTACACAGTAAATTTGCGCATAGCCACAAAGGAGAGAAGATTAAGAGGCAACTGTTCCTCTGCACCATCACCTCACCTCTCTCTCAGTCTGTCACTCTATGCTTGGTGTTTAATCAGGCTCTAGTTAACCGTGTCACTCTGCATCTGGTCACACGTCAGTCTGCCCTCTGATATAAACGCACGCGCTCAGATACAAGCAGAACAAACAACGCGGACACATAAAACACGCCACGGGCCATCGTGTGATTTTACAGACGAAGCAGTGCTGCTTTATTGTCACTTTTACTTTTGTTTTTACGCATCAGCTCATTATCTGTCATTTCTTAGGTTCTTTCCATGTGTGTGTTAATCGCCTTCATTGTTTCTCAAACCTGTAATTACCTTTGAAGTATCTGTCCTAATCCTATGTTTCACTGATCTTCAGCCATGTTTAAATCACTAAGCAAACGGCCGGTGCTCTGTAGCTAATAAATTCCTCACACACCCCACCCTATTAGCATTGATGTGTAACCTTGGAGCTCATGGTGTTCAGCCTGAGGGTAATAGAGCCACTGCATGTTTGTGTGTATCAATGTGTGTGTGTGTGCAAAAAAAAAAAAATGATGGCCTGCCTCTAGATCAGGTCTCCCACTGGTTCACACCAGGAGGCTTTACGGTTGCACACTCATCTAATACCTTCAATACTGATGAACATTCGACTTTTTCACACCCTTCTCACTGTTCCTTTCCATTCGTCTCGTACGTCCATTTCTTTTTCTGTAAATAGATTCTCACACAATACAAGCTCGCTGGTCACGCCTGCCTTCCTACGTTGCCAGTCGTACACCTATCTACGCAAGGCCGCCAGCCCTAAACGTCCAGGGTGAGACAGAACACGATCCAGCACCACTGGCCACGTCACCGTCAATTAGCATTTTGATCGCATCCGTAGGAAAGTAGCCAGTACACAAAATCAAAAACATTTACTTGCTGACAAATGAATGATGCTTCCACTGTTCTTCATGCAAATGCAAAAGTGAGTCAGTCCACTTTGTGTATGGTAGGAGAATCCTTTTAAAAACAGATGGATGCACTGAGAATGCAAAATGATAGCGCTGACCCTCCAGCCAGAATAATGGCGTATTAACAAATGAAATACAACTCTGTCTATGACGGGTGAAAACGAGAGAAAATAAAATGGCTGCTAGTTTTTATAGTTAACCTCTCTGTCACTTGGACTAATGGGTGCAATGTTAGTGTGAGTCTCGGGAAGCTGAGCAAAGCAGAATACTTAGCTTACAATCATCACTCTAACGCTGACACACTCGCACAGTGATCACACACATATACACACACACACACACACTTATCAGTAAGGGACATAAAACTTGAGAATAGCTTTATAATCTATTGTAATCCAGGCATGCGTGTCACTCTAGCACACCTACTCCATCTTTCATCAGCTCTGACAAAACGCATGGACAACACACCCTCGCACTGTGCACACAGGAAGTGTCATACTCAACATGTGCCCTCGTATAACTTACATAAAGTACTTTGCATACATGAATATCAAATTATCGAAAGTCTAAATTCCCCCACCACGTCACACTACGCTCAGCCTCAACAATGTCCAATCCACCTCTGCTGCAGTACTATAGACAGGTAAATATTTCAGAGTGGTGCAAAGGCAGGAAAAAGGGGGGGACACCTACAGCCCTGGCTTCATCATAAAATGGGTGCTGTTCCCCAATTTAACCCTTCCCTCCCTCTCTTCCACTCCCCCATCTTTCCTTACCTCCACTCCTGCCTCTACACACACACGTTAACGTGACGTCTTGCTCTGTCCTTCAATCTGTCTTTTTTTCTTTCTGCCCACAAACCTTGACAGTCTAACCCCGTGCTGTATCCTCATTCCCTGTAAGAGGGAACTTAACATTCTGCACAACAAATAGTTGAACAGCATCACTGCATTGCCTGTGCAAGAGGAGTATACCAACTAAACTGGCTGTGGGTGACAGTATATTTACAACTACAACCTGCTCGAGCCACCGTAGGCTGCTCAAAATGAATCAGTGTTTAATAATGTGCAGTGGAGTATCGTGCCAGGCTGCCTGTAGCCTTCCTTACCATCTTAAACCCATTCCACTCCATTTGGGAGATGCCGGCCGTTGTCTCACGTTCACTCTCTCCTCACACAACAGCTACAGCACAACGCTTCAGAAAAAAAAAAAAAAGAAAATCCCCTACTCTCTCTGACTCTCTTCCTCTGACTTATGATTCTGTCTCTGCTTCTCACTCTGCCTGAGTCTTAGCTGCGAGCAGTCAGCGGCGTACTAGAGGTGCACGGAGCAAACATCGCCTTCTTCCACAGATGCTGAGAGGAGAATGGTGAGGCTGGATGAGAGTGCTGGGCTGCAGCAAGGCTCTCTCCCTCCCACCGCCCTCCCTCCTTGGGCACCCCCCCTCCTCCCCTCCTTCCCACAACCACCCGCCCAGTCCCCTGCTCAGCTGGAAGGTCAGAGCCCGCCCACACACCACTCCCCGACTCTCTTAGAGACTGTGATTGGCTCCTCGGCGTGCCCGTCAGCCCTTAGCCTCACCTCCCCTCCCTCGGTGTTAACACCTTCGCTCTCTGGCTGGCTCGGAGCCTTGTCGGCACACGCCAACCTCAGTCTGGCTTGGCAGGGAAAAGGCTCTCTGAATCCCAGCAAAGCAATCAATCGCCGCTGAGGTCTGTGCTTGAGTGAGCCGGGCAGAGCAGCGCGGAGCAGAGCTCTAGGAGAGTGATTGCAGCCTCGGGCTCTATGGTAATAGGATGCCTGCGCAGCACCGTGTATATAAATTAGCTATTACTGGGTGCATGTTAAAATCCCCTACATATTTACTCGACTGTGTGTACACACTAGCTCTCACTCTCTCCCTTACACGCACAGACACTTTTACACACACAAAAGAGACAATAGTTTTTGTCTAACAAAATAATGATTGAAGTCATTTCATTTTTTTTTTTTTTTTTGAGAAAATACACGATGTTTCCAAAATTTGACTTGTAAAACATATTGACTGTTATGTCATAACAATTTTAGCCGTAAAAATAAATAAATAAATAAATAAAATAAATAAAAATACGCATACAAAGTCGTGGGCAATTGGCACACACCTGTCCAAGGAGGTGTAGCATATAGCCCAGTGGACTATTTTCTTTAAGTAAGTAAACGAAGTGTGCTAGAAAGCGTGTCCATATTTTTGCTGTAGGCAAAACAAATCGGCATACGGCGCTACCTGTCTGCCTGCTGCGGTCTATATGCTTTCAATACAATAAAGCTCAGCTGGAGGCACAACAAATGGAGAAGCGGCTACAATGGAAAACAGAAATCTGCACCCTACGACATCTACTCACCATGACCATTCTTGTCTCAGTTTGTAGGTGTTACGGAAGGAAACGGATGTTCTCCGGCGCACAAACTACCTAAACCCGGCGAAGTCAGCGAGGAGGAGTAGACGTGCAGCCGCGCGCCGTGGAGGATGAATGAACCGCGGTGGTGTAGTGTAGTCTCAGGAAGCCAAAAACTAAACAGCGAGACCAGCAGCCCTGTCCCGTTCAAGAGACAAAAAAAAAAAAAAAAATACACTAGACACGCCTTCGGTGGGGAAATCTACAACAAACACCGCGGAAAAGGGGAAGGGATCCACTCAGAGGGGAGAAAAAAAAAAAGATTCAGAGTAAACACCCCTCTACCTTTACACCCCCAAAGCCATTTATGGAATGTCCAGTCACCTCGCGCGCGATCTCTCATTGGCTGTGAAGGTGCGGACGGGGCGGCGCGCTCGCGGATGAGAGTGGAGGAGGAAGTCTCGTGTGGTCCACGACGTGGGGTGTTCGTGGGGAGGTAGTGGATGCCAGAAAGCCTGTTTATATGTCACTGGTAATAATTACGCATAGGAGAGATACGCATTGGAGAAATCCGCATAGGGTTTAACTCACGGTATAAGCTTTTAGTTTACAGGCTGTACCTCCCTTTATGTTGCCGTTAAACTGGACATATCTACATTATTGTTGCAGTGTATGAGGGTGTGCCCCCCGCTGTAAAGCCATGTGTGGGTCTCTCCTCCCCCGCGGCTGAAAAACGCAGTTCTTCGTTTTACTCATTCACCCTAAACGCATCACACTCCAAATGACTCTTTTTAAAAGAGCATCTTAGAATAAGCACCATGAACAGGGGTGAGCCTCTTTAATAAAATACCGTTATTGGATTAGTATTTATTTATGCTGACAATTACCGTGACAAATTACAATAATATTATAATATTCACTACAGTTTATTAAGTTATAATGAATATTTATAAAAGTAAATCTTCTATGCCCAGCAGCAGCCCTGCCTCGGGTTGATTTTATCCACCTGGCACCAGTCTCAGGCAGACAAGAAGAGGGAGCTCTTGCTTCCTTTAACAGGGTTACCTGGCAGGCAGCGGTGCTGAATGAACCCCTCACACATCTATTGTACTTACATTTACATTTGTGCGCTCCGAATGCACACAGCGAAATTCACGTCGCTTCTCGCCATACTCGGTAACACATTCGTATTCAAAGAGAAACAGTCTCACACTCTGACAGCCACTTGATGCTGCAGATATGAGCACATTTGCTATCACACTGGCTGGATCCTTATGTTGCAGAGAGATCAAAAACATCATTAGTTTCCCAACACTGTTATCCCTTGTGTTCAACACAGCCATAAGAGGCTGTCAGAATGGCAACCCTTGTTCTCATGCTGTTTTTGTTTCAGGCTTGGCCGAGCTAATGTAACTAATGGACACCCATTAGGCTGAGAGAGATTTCTTCCAGCTCAAGCTACATCCTGATATATTATATCTATTATGCAAAGAGCCAACAGCATGGTTAAGGTTACATTTATGGATTGGAAATTTTATTAAAAGTGAAATCATGGTTAGTTATATGAAGTTTAGTTAAACCGAATGAGAGGCGAAAATTTCTAAAAAACGACTAAAAGCAGCCAATGAACCAAGAGTCAAGATTTGCTGCTTTCCTCTTAAATTTGAACTGTTGGCCAGATGGAAATAACTGATAGCTGCAGGTGTGCTTGAATGCAGTTGAACATAACAATGAACTGATATGCGGGTCTCAAACCAAAGCAGCTACTGCAAATCAGCAAATCAAGCACAGTAGTTGTTAGAGCTAAATGATGCCCTCTGTAACTCACCAAAGGCCCATATATCATCTGCTGTAATCCCACATTGCATATAGCACATTCAGATGGACTCTACACTTAAAAATACGACATGTATATACAATTGTGAATTTTAATATAAAAAAAACTCAAATAGGGGAACAAATTAGCTCCCAGATGAACACACACGCATATGCAGACACACATGTTAAAGGCTAAAAGCAGAGAGAAGCAAAAAAGTGAAGCACTGAACTGTAGCTGCCCAGTCTCTCTGCTTCTTCTCTGACCTCTCCACCTGCCTGGTTAGCTACAGCTAGCTAGCTATCCCGGCGGAACCATGTGCCTGACATACTAATGAGAATCCTCACTATGCCCTCAATTAGGCCCGTGCAGTACACATGCACACACACACACACACGCACGCACTGCACAAGGGAAGATGGACAGAACAGGCTCGCCATTGTTTCAGATAGAATAAAATGTGCTGGCACTTGCAGTCTGGAGATTTGTTCTGATCATACTGTATATAACAAAACAGAGGGAGAGTAATGTAGAAGGAAACACAATGGGAATGGACTAAAATAAAAGTGCATCTTTGTCTTTCCTCCTTTGTTATGTGCTTCTGTTATCTTCTTCTTGCATAGGGGAGAGCGAGGCAACATTTGCAGCTGAATAGTACTGTTCTGTCCATCTTTTATCCTCCCGGTCTGACCTTTGAGTTTAATAAAAGCTTTGGTTGGCCCTGGAAAAAAGACATTCTCCACCCCACTGTCTCAAACATTACCAGCTAAATTGTGTTCTTATTGTGGCTCTTTAATTCCCCACGATAAAGAACGGAAAGTCAAACGAGAGCCTAGCAAATCACACCTCTCTGTTTTTTTTTTTGCCTTTGTGTTCAGTCAACTTCTAGCTGTTGACGTTTCGGAGGCAGTAAAATAAGTGGGCGATCGTTTTCTTATTTCATAAGGGACAGTGTTTTGTGGTTGTTTTCTCTCCTGGTAATATGATCCAAATAACCTTTTCTCTAAATGAGAATATGATTTGAAAGTGAAAATAGTCTCTCACAGTTGTCGTCTTGCTCGGCGTGTCATTACAGTAGATTGCTCTACAGGACCGTGATTTTACAAGGCAATGAAAGTGAATACCAGTAAACAGTGAATTAGCTATAAACACAGTCTGTTCTTTCCGGTGTTATGGAGTGCGTGTACATATGATATACAGGCACATGCTAAAGATAGAACCCTGTCGCTGCCATGTACTAGTTAAGAAAACACAGTGTGCATTATAATATTGTGTTTGGACAGATGGAGGGAATGTTTGAGATATTTTATCAAGGGCGTCCATGTTGAGATACTTTAGAGATACTGCAGCTTATTATCTTGTAGATTTGGCATCTTTCTGGGGATGCTATCTGCACAAAGCGCAATACAGCACCAAATAAATGTAAAAGTAATTAATGTGAATGATTAAAAGGGTCTCTCTTATTTAACGGCGTTTCCATTTTGTCCGACGTTGCACAAAAAAAAGTGCATAGCGTTGATTGGATTTGGCCTTTTAGATGATGACTGATGCTAAATAGTTTTTGAGGAGGTAAATGATATTTCTTTCCTCTTACAAAGTTTTGAAAGTTAAAAAGCTTTTGTGGCTATAACCCAGGCAGGCCAGCCATACTGTCAGCAATATGAAACCCAATCTCACTTATTGGCTCTGGCTCGTATCCATAAACACACACACACACCCATACACAAGCACAGGCATTTTCAAACATACACAAACATTCATATGAAAGGATATATACATGCTCGCCACCGTCGAAAACGCGGAATATTTTATTTCGTGGGATGCAATGCGTGCGGCAGAGCTGGAGCTTTAAGGCCTGGACTCGGGAAGAGTGTTCTGTCTACATTTCCAGCATGCTAATTCTGAAAACAGAGAGCTGGCTAATTGTCATGAACTCCTCCTGCCCTCCATTCTGCCCAACTTCTCCTGCCTAAATCCCTCCTAGTCACAGCCCTTAATGGATTAACTGCAGGCTGTGTTGTTCATTCTGTTTCTAAGTCGAGATGTGACACCACGCCCTGAAAAAATATTTGTTTACATTGAATCGCGGGAATTTTCACTGTCAAATACGCGTTCAGTACACGTTAAGGTACGAAAGAGCATGCAGGCAAAGACGAGCGTCCGCGGTGTAGCAGGTTTGTTTTGAATATGCACAGACTACAGATAGCGATAATTGTGGGTGTTCTCGGTTTGAGTCTTGTTAACTGTCAGACGCAGTGTTTCAACACCTGTCTTATGTTTCACTCTGCATAATAAGACTTCTATTTAAAGGAGGCAAAGTGAAGATGCCAGCTGAGGTGTTACCTCAAAGTGCTGGAAGAAAATACCTTGATTATTAACAAGGGAGAGAAAACTTGTGTTGAGAAGGAAAACTCGTTGTCGCAATTTCTAGTCGGGCTCACGGCAATTTAATGCAACCAAGGGCATAAGACATAAAACACAATCTGAAAACCACAACTCGGTATGGAAACAACACTGTAATTGCAGGCAAAGTTGTATTTTAGCAGAGCTAGGGAGAACACTGCAACATTTATTGGGCCTGGTTAATTTCTTTTAGAAAATATCTCATAATTCGACGCAGTAAAACAGCCTAATAGATTTAAGAGCTCAGTACACCCTTCTGAGAATGCTGTGGTTTACTTAGGCCCGTGTTGATTTGCCCTTGAAGGATAGATTTAGTTGCGCCATTGAAGTTCTGGCAGTGGTAGCATCTTGCTGCGCTACTCAGACTGATGACTGCCTCTTTCCTGGCAGGTGTCCACCCTCTGCCGGTAACAATCAACAAATGAGAATCGCAGCCTTTAACTTGCCCGTCTCCCCGAACAGGAACAAACTCAGCATCTCTAAATCCCTGACACCAGACAGCTAATAACACGATAACATGCGGCTGTTTCTGGGCAACAACGGCGCGGTTTGGACCTGATTTACTGTCGTTGTTCGCTTCCAGTGTGAAGACCGGAGGCTTTATTTTCGGTGTGGATGATTTCTGGTCATTTCATGGTCGCGGACGGCACGATACACCTGCATTGCTGCTGCACATTCAGTCAAATCGCCCCTTTCTTTCTCTTCAATAGCGGGGCTCTCGCTGTGCCACGGCGCTCTGGCAATTTAGTAATGGAGGGGGACAGTTGGGTGCCACAAAAGCTGCTCCGAAAAAGAAGACTGGAAAAATGTCCTCAAGCAGGACAAGAATCAGAATCAACACATAATCGGCACATAATTTAAACCACTGAGAGCAGAAATTATTTTGGGGAAGATAGTCAAGCTCACAGCCAGTGAGGCCGAGGGGGTGCACGATGAGAAAAAAGGTCTGTGTGAGGGGAAAAAAATAGAGCCCTGGAATGCATTTAAAGAGTAATAACTGCAGAAATGATAAAATTGTCCAAGTTGCTGAAAAAAGGCGACAAGCACATCTCTCAAATTTTAGCTCAAGCCATTTCCTTAACGTGAAAATATGACCCAACTAAATCAAGGCCATGGACGTCCATATCCATATCTAGTTCATAAAGTAACATCCTTCTTCCACATGAACTAAAAGGACTTAAAACATGTTATGATTACTGACAGTGCGGGGTTAATTGCGGAGTTACAGCTCAGTGCTTTGAATCCATTGTTGCTGCTGTTGATCATGAGAAAATAACAAACTGACATTTCACTTTGGATAATCTTTTCATATCCAACACTGGCTTGCTATTTTGCAAATGTGTGCTTTCATGGTACTCAGAGACAGAGACAGAGGACCCAATGAACAGCGCATGTTGCTTAAACACACACTACATTACAGACATACATGTTTTTAGTAAAACTGAACTAATCCTGTTGGAGTTTTCCTCCTACATCCTCTACCCTCCGTGTCAGCAGGCATGATCCACAGCCGGCTTAACCCCTGCCTGTGTCACTCTCCCTGATCGAAATTCCTGAGATCAGAAATGAATTCTTCATGCTGATCCCGGAACAAGGCTGCGCTGCATTTGTCACAGCCACTTTCTTCAAATTTAACTCAAAAGCTGTACGGCTGGAGACTTTGCAGACTGCAGGGACGTGACGGGGCAGGGTGTGGGGGCTATCTGTTTGATGGCTGAACGCTCTGTCTCTATGTGCGGAGTAGAATGCGAGCGCTTGCTCCGCTGCCGTGTAAACTCTGTGGAAACGCACTCCTCTTTTGTAGATTTGACTCGAAATTTTTGCTGTAGATAACTGATTTTGGTTTTTGTCTCAAATTAGGAAAACAACAGGAAACGTGAACAATACACCTTCATGTTAAAATGAATTGTATGGTATTAAGAAAAGCCCACTGGCTCAAGCGCACGCGTGTTTTTTTTATGGTTGCGATAATGACAATAATGTTTTTTTGAGGTCTTTGAGGCTATAGCCTTACACAAATGAGAGAAGGTTTGTGTAGGTGCCCAGAACGGCTTAGCTATGCATTCGCTGTTGAGGCTGGCATGTATTCTGGCACTGAGAGCGTATTCTCAACAGGACTCTGGTGGATTAGTGTCCATTTGGACAACAGAGTGGTCCTCAGCTTGGGGTGACATTCAACTACAGCAGGCCAGCAGCTCTCATACTGTTAATAAAGTTTAGCGATGCCGTTAACTGCCATTGATGTACAGTAGATCTAAAGGTTTATTTTAGTTATATTCTGAGTCGAAGACGGGTGATAGAAAACTGTCTTTTATTTTCTTTCCGTGTCACGTCTTCTAGTCACGCCGGATGTGTGAAATGAAGCGGTGACCATGCTGCAGTGTGGTGGGTTACTGGATCGCGGGGGTTTAGCGGTGGGCTTTGGGGCCGAGAGAACGGCAGCCCGTTTTGCGTTTGATCCCGGTCGGGGTACATCCATGCTCACAGGGCGACTGCTGTGGTCCATCTGGTGGAGGCTTTAATCACTGCTCCCCCCACTTCAACACACACACACAGACACACACCACAGTAACACAAAGCACGCAGAGTTTCCCACTCGAGATTCTACTCTACTGTGCTGCTCATAATCCAACCTTTTTATTTACATTATTTATTATGTTTGTCATTTCTGCAGTTGTGTATCCTTCCACAGAAATTAGTCCTTTTTTTTTTATTTTTTTAAAACAGAATGTGCTGCTCAGACCTCAGGTGGAAAAAACGAAAGGCCCGCTATCTGTTGTGACGTTTCAAACTCCAGCACACTATCAGATCTGCATAAATGACTGCACTGTGGCTTTTGATAAGGAATAACCTTTCAGAAATTAGACACGTCTAGAGTCCTTCATAGGGCTGGCCATCGGCACTGCGGACCAAAGCATGCCCACGCTGCACAAAATCCTGCTCTCCAAATGTCACTTCATGCTTAACCGCCCTTTCTCATGCTTGAAGAAAAGCAAGTGGATAATGCAGAAGGAAAAGCCCACCGGGTTTCAGTTTAAATGCCTACATGCTCTGAGACATGTTTCAGTTATTGTGTGCTGCTGAAACATTTAGCCGATTGAAAGAGGAGAGAAACGTCTTTGGTGGAGAACAAACGGACGACGTGCAGGAAAGGCATCAGTCGTCTTCTGAGTAAACGTGCTCTTTAAGACGGAGAAATGAAACTAGATGTAAATAACTATAGAAAACATATACGCGTGTGTATTCCTGTAAATCAGTTCACTTTACTGTCTTGTCCCTAATGTAGTGGTTGAAGACCGTAAAAATCCAAATGGTGCAATTAGAATATCTATCTATAATTAATGGAGGTTAGCAGTTAATGATGATGCTGTAGTTGCATCTCTGGGTTCTTTAGAGGAATCACTTCGTGTTGGCCTCTTCTTGGAGGAAAATCCGTCTAATATTTGTATTACTTTACAACATATCTCGTTTTAGTTTGCCGTAAATTATACATTTAAAACGACTTCATTCTCCATACATGCAGTATACACAGCATCCAACACCTTCAGTTGCACCCAGCGGCGAGCTACTGTAACGTCAATGGTCACTCTTCCTCCGCACTAATGCACAAGTCAGCCGTACATCATTTATTTATGGTGACAGCAGATACTTTGCCTCATCCCCGGCAATTAGCGAATCAATAAAAACGCGCTGGCTTTGAAACTATCAATTCTGAGAGGAGAAGAAATAGCGTTGTTCATCAACATGCCGGGATCCCAGACGCGGACAATCACTCACACATCGGCGGCGTTTGTCAGCTCAGCATCAACAGGCGCTGAGCTGTCAACGGTTAGGTTTCCTCACCCCGCCGCTCTTAAAATGACTGCCGAGTATCGTGTGGTCAGGCGCGTTATCGCCTGCAAAATGGGCGTCTGTTATTGAGAAGAAAATGAGGGGACACTGTAACGTTCTTTTCTTGTCAGAGGATTTTGCTTGCATTATGAAACTGTGACTACTGTCAATGAGGGGACTGAGCTGAAGCCATCAGATTATCGCAGGCAGAGACAGGTCAGTGAAGGGCTTGCACTGGCTAATACCTCTTTTGTCAGGGTTTATAAGGCTGACACATCCGCAGTACAATTTGGTATCGCTGTCAATTTTTATAATTAATTCAGTAAACCTGAGTAATCCAATACGTACACCAAAGAGCAGCTGAGAAATGTTCCTACTCTTCCGTGTTGTTTGCAATAACGAGACAGGAAGAGCTCCCAAATTCCTCTCCAGTCTTGTCTGTTCCATTATTCTCTCTGTACTTATCCTCCTAACCCAAATGAAATAACTGCAACTGGATGTGAAAACACTGTCCAAGAGAGACAACAAATCTGTCTCTGAAATTAAATCTTTTTATTTTACCATCCCAAAGAGCTGGGCTGGGATATATTTTTTTTTTGTTTGCTTGTTTGCTTGAATTAAAATAGAAAAACGAACAGCAGGAAGTGAGATTATTTAATTCAACCTGTCGGAACTGCACAAGCCGACCAGAATTCATGGGTCGGCTTCAGACATATAATCCACGTTAAAAGTGGTAAACGATTTGCCAATCTTTGTATTAAAATTCTGTTTATATTTGGATTACAGGTTGTGCTCTTAGCCCACCCCGGTGATAATTACTCTATGTTGGTTTATTGCCACAATCGGTGCGTTAATTCTGTTTTGTCACAGGTGACATTCAGAGACTCTAGAAAGCCTGAGCTGAAATCACAGGTGACCTTTGGCTGGGCGTGGACACTTGCGCCGGTGCAGCAGGCTACGCCGGAGCTAGTCTGTTGTTTATGGGCCACACATTCGTTTTTATGTCTCGCCTACGGAGTTGAAGAGTGTGAAAAATGAGCGATAATCAGTCAGGTAATAATGATAATGTGTGATTCAACACACACTCAAAGGCTCCCTGCGGATGGGCTAAATTGCGTTGTTGTAAATAATAATAATAAAAAAAAAAGACAGAGACAGAAAAGACGGTGTGGAAGAAAAAAAGAAGCGAGGGAGTACATTTAGCTTTACAGTGTTTTTTTTTGGATGTGCCCGTGTGAGGGAGGGTGTACATACGTTTGTGTGTGTTTGTCTGTGCATGAGCCTGCAGACACCTGCTCCATTCTGCAGTGATGGCTCCCAGCGGGACACAGGCTCAGCTGCTGATCACTAGGCCCTCCCTGCAGCACTGGTGGCCAGCACACACACACACACGCACACACAAACACTCGCCGCTCTTCCAACAAATCTGAACCCTCGTCCCCCCTCCTCGCAGTGCCCCCTCTCTGTGTTCCCAGTAACTGACACACCACATGTGCTCATATCAAGTGCAAACATGACACGATGCACACACACGTACACACACACGCAAGCTTTACACAAATTCTACGACACGCCGCGGCCACGTCCCGTTCCAGTTTGCCATACGACGATATAGCCGAGTAATCTTTTCTTTCTTTCTTTTTGCTCTGTAGTTAAAAACCTTCGTCAAACAGCACTGCGTCAACACACATTATGTTGTACAGTGGCTGCAGTTGAAGAGGTAAAAGATATATTGTTAAACAGAGTATTATTTTGCTCTTCTCTTGTTCGGGCTGTATTCCTCACACTTTTTGTATCCTTAATTATTTTTAGCTTTTTGTCAGATCACGGTTCGTGCTAGTAAAATATTACACGACAGCTACGCTTGTTCTCGTCACTCCAGTGTTAATCAGATGCCATTGTACTTGTGGCATTATTGTTGATCCCGCGCATAACTCCAGCTCTCTGTTTCTCCTTCCACGAGCGTCTTATTTTATTTTTTTTCCTTTTTTCTTCTTCTTCTTCGCCCCCACTGTGGCGTCGTTCACTCCGCTGCACCTGTTTGTTCCTCAGTAGCAGCAGGGTTGTGGAGCATAAATGAACTAATTTCCTGGATATAGAGAACACTGCAATCAAGGGAAAGGGGAAATGCAGTGAGCGGCAGATGGAAGGAGCTAATCATTGTTATGAAATAGAGATGACCTCTAACTATCTGCCGCGGCTACACACGTTCAACCCGCTACCACGCCTCCCCTTCCCTTTTCCTCTTCTTCCCTCCTCGCTTTCTGTTGTTGTGGTGATCGTGAACGACTTGAGGCAGGTTTGAACTGCAACCCGCTTTCTTTTTTTTTTTTTTTTTATGTATGAAACAGAAAAGACTGGAGTTGTCAAACAAAGCCTAGTGTCACATAGAGAACGGCAGCTGCCTGCAGTGGGTAATCAGTGGAGCTTTTGACAAATTAACAGCATTCAGCTCTGAAGCACGGTGCACTGCAGGTTTTCAGATGTGGGCTTTAGAAAATTAGTTCTCAGAGTCTGAAAAGCGGAATAATTTGCATTTCAGATTTTGTTCACATGTTGTCCACAATTTGGCCCGAGGTGGTCACCTTAAAGCTGTAAACTGATAGCATGGACATTGATCCTGAATGCAGGCGTTTTGCTTTGAAATTTGTTTGTATGCTTCTCCGGTGCCTGGGTTTAAATCAGTTCAGAATTCAGTTGTTTGAATGCTCTTTTAAACATCCTGCAGATTTGAAGACAGGACACACACAGACACAATATGCAACACCACGCCACAAATAGTGGCAAACTTTGCTGCAGTCGCATGACATTGTTGCAGGATCGTGTTAACCGGAAACGTAATGTCTTCGTTTTAATACAACTCTGCCGATGGATGAAATAGCCGTTGTGTGAATTCATTTTCTCCTCTTTTGACACACGCAGCAACGTTTCGCTGCCGCTGTAGAGCTGCATTTCCTTTTTCATAGCACCAATGAACGAAACGCCACACTGCTTTTGAAGGTTTTACACAGCAAAGCCACCAGAATCTTCCAGCACATTTATCTAATGTATGCAAATGATCTTGCTGTGCTTAATGAAGGCACCATTAATCACTATAACGATGGTCTTTTTTAACCGGGGTAATCACGTACACACTTTTTCAAACACACACACACACACACACACGAATACATTACGCACAAGCTCACACACTGACACACACAGGAAAATGCCTCATCACCAGCAACACACCGATGGTGCGAAATCCCTAAAATAAACCGTTGCCAGATCATTTAGTCAGAAATGAAGCTACGTGGGATGAGGTCCTCATAGGCACACAATTATTATGTTTAGAATTAATTCTGCCCCTACTTTTTTTTCTCTCTCATCTGTACCTCATTTATACTCATTTAACTGTTGTTTCATTTAATATAAGGCGCAACCAGTCATCTGAGGAGCTCCACCCTAAAATTGACTGGCTAAGTAGTCAGCTCAGAATTCAATCGGCCGAAATGCTGATAAGATTCATCGACATATGTTAACACGTCAATCATATTTCCAGAATGAATTCAGCTAATTAGCTCTTCTGGTTTCTGCAAATAATTTATGGTCCAGCAGCTCTATGCAAACAGCTGATAACACTGTGGTGAGTCTAAATGGGCAGTGGGAAACACACACTGCTGTGTGTTCTGCATAATGACAACAAAACACTGGACAGATGTCTTTAAAAATCGCGCAGGAATTCAAAGCCAAAACTGCTAAAAAAGATTTCTGAAGCCCAACTCCTCACGGACGTATTCCACTGCATATCCTCGCCGCGCATTTACATACACTTGACGGAAAACCCCTGGGTACAGTCAGCAGCATGACAGTGGGTTATGAAGGCTTCCGGGAGGCTCTGGGGTGTGGATCTGAGCCAGTTTGAAGGGGAGCCGAACCAATGAAGAGCCCACAGCAGATTAGACACCCACAGCTTCATGTTGCTTTAATGCGGCGAGTCAGGGATTTTCTTACAACGCTTTTTTCCTAAACGCTCAGGGTTTTCTCATGCCCCCTTTTTCTCTCTCATTCCCTTTCCCCTTGAAGTAATCTTTTCTATGTAAATTGCAGAGTAATGTTGACTCCAGTGCAAAACGCCCCATCTATCTCCAGTGTTCCTGCTTCCCCCGACTTTCTTTAACTTAAAAGCATTTGATAGTTAAAAGCGAATGCATTTTAATTACCTAAAAAGTTGTGTCCAACAATATATACTAAATACTGCAGAGCCCAACAGACTTGACGAATTTCAACAAAAAAAATTCGAACCCACACAAACACGCTCTCACACACGCAAGCACACACAAACACCTCAAATTCCCTTGATAACAGCCTGACTGGCAGAGGCTAAAGACAGAGTAGGCGTCCGTAATTGAACAAACATAACAATGTAAATATTTACTAATACTATCCATTGGGGATACAGGCGGAATCCCACAATTGATTTGCTCTCTTTCTGCCCTTTCACTCCTTTCCTCAGCACACACGCACAGTTTCGATACACACCAACTACCCCCCCCCCCCCTCCCCATTTCATTTCCTGCTATTATGCGTGCCTGTGTTCATTATGGAGAAGGAGGTATATCGGTCTGTCTGTCCTCTTACCAGGGGTGACCTGTAGCCCATCTGGGCTGGCGATGACAGGAGATCCCTGGGAAATAGCGGCGAGTGCGTCTCGGGGACGGAGCCCACGCCACTGGCTGCTAGTCCCGAGAGCTGCCCGTACCTCGCCATCATCTTGAGATGCTGCTCACAGAACACACACGCTCATGCACAGACACGGGAGGAGAAGGGAGGAGAGAGACGGAGCAGGGGGGGAAAAAAGAGAGACGAGAGGAAGAGAGGGAGAGAGAGAGGGAGGGAGAGAGAGAGAGAGAGAGGGGGGTGAGAAAAGGGAAGGGGAGCAGATAACAGCAGGTAGGAAGGACGGTGAGAATGGTAAAGGACAGAAGTGGGAGTGGGGGGGGAGAAACGTGAAGAAAGAGGGAGGCAGAGGGGGATTACAGAACACTTTGCTCTCACACGAATGCATGTGCGAGCGTGCACACATGCAGGCGTCCACACTCCTCGCACTTACTGTACATCACATTTAACGCACACATACAATTTTAGCCCCAGGTGGGCCATTTCGCAAGCACGCCCATGTTTGACGGGTTTAATGGCTACCTTGGTTTTGTTACAATAGCGGGATATAAAGTCTAGGCACTGGCTCTCCAGTTATTATTAGAGTAAGAAGCGAAGCAGTCACCAGCCATCGTGCTGGGGAAATATAATAAACAGCTGTCGGTATCAATCATCCCCTCTATCTTCTGGCTATGAGCAGACACGAGTGTAAAGAAACGCGCACACACACACACACAACGCACGGACACAAAATAACGCATATGACAGAATGGTTGGCAGCAGACAAACACAGGTGAGGTGTGGAGTTAAGAAAAGCAAATCCAAATCTCTTTACCTCATTGCTCAACAAGGCGGCGTTGAGTGTTCGGCTTATTTCGAACATGTTCAGATGCAGTGATTGCTTCGTCCTGTCCGTTTTGTCTTCAGGTTCTCTTCAGTTCTTTTTTCTTTCTCTCTTTCTTTCTACGCTTGGGGAGTCAGTCCCGGGAAACGCCAAAAAAAAAAAAAGAAAGAAAGAAAAAAATCAAATCAATTGGAGAAAAAAAAAAATAGGGGGATAAAAAAATCCTCTTTAATTTTCTGATTTTGGAGATGTGATTTTTCAGTCCTCTATTTCTCTTTTCTCTCGCTCTCTCGCTCGCTCTCTCTCTCTCTCTCTCTCTCCCCCCTATCTGCTGATGCACTTCTGCTGGCCGTGGATGTAGTGGTGGCGTTTGTGCCCAGGGTCTCGGCACACGTCTGAGGAGTCAATGTGCTGTCTTTTAAAATCTCCCCAGAGTCAGCACATTAAAACAAGCAGTCAGGCGGTCGGTGGGTCGGGCTGGCGGGCTGGCTGGCTCCCTTATCTGTCCCCCGCACACTGGCTCGCACAATACGCTCCGATCCTCACACTGCTCGCTAGCAGATTAGCCTGTCCCAAAACATAGCACTTAGTTTAAACTCCCCTCCCTTTTGCTCTCTCTCCTCCTCACTCTCTCTCTCTGTATCGCTCCCTCTGGCTCTCTCCTGTGCTCTCCCTCCCTCTCTCACTTGCTCTCTCTCCTCCCTACTCTCTCTCTCTCACTCCATCCCTCTCTGCATCCCTCTCTCTTCCCCCATTGCTCAAGCATTGAGGCAGCTACAGTTCACCGTGCCACCACAAGGTGGGAAGACTGTTCTAGCAGCAGCGACACCATCGCTGCCACGTCCCTTCCTCTCCGTGCCACTCCTATCTTTCAGATTTTCTACTCCTCTCGTCTTTTTGGGTAACACACAGCAATACACAGTGAGGGAACATTTTTAGTGGCACTCGCTCCCAGAGCAAGTCGAACATACAGCCAGGATAAATTTAAAGGTTAGGAGGTGTGACGACTTATGTTGTTTGGTTCTAATTAAAAAACGGATGTGGATTTAAATTTGGAAAAAGGGACTGTCAAAGGCTTTTCACGGGGGGGAAACATTTAACACTTTGGTGAAGGTGTTTTTACGAGAGTAAGCTAAAGTAATGGAATGTAATAAAACCTGTACACTCTCAAGGGACCTCAACAGAGTGAAAATTAAGGGTACCTTCTCGGCGATATCTAACGGCGGGGGGAAAAAGCGAGGGCTGGGCTGATGTGAGCCTCAAGGTCAGGTGGTTGTCCTTTTTCCTCAGCAGGGTGTGGCACAGAGATGACGAAGCAGCTAGTCACAGGCATGGCAGGAGATCCCAACTGCGGAACAACAAAGCAAAAACAAAACAAAGCAAAAAAAATATATAAAAAATGAGCCAAGGATGTGATTCACTGTATTCTTGAATTCCCACCTAAACACCTGAGACACTTCCTGGTTATGACTCACTGACTCACCCATCTGCATCTGTTGTGATGTGAAAAACAAAGTCCTGGCTTTAGGAAAAAAATATTTTCGGAGGGAGATGCTGCGTTAAAGGCACTGGGATCATCGTCATCTTCACTAATCAAAATCTTACTGGTGTCTTACTCATGGCTCCACCAGCGTGGAAAAAGGATTTATTCCCCGTGCTTTAAATGTGCTTTTTGCTGTCTTGGATCAGAGTGGGGAGAGCGGCCAGTTAATAGCAGCCTATTGACACCGGACCATCTGTTTGGGTGGACGCTATCCAGAACTGTGCACAGAGAGAGGAAGAGAGGGGTGGAGGGGCAGAGAAACAACAGATATGAGAATGGATGAGAATAGAAGTAAGGTACAGAGATGAGTATTAGCAAACTGCTAATTTTAACCGATGTTTATGTCAACACAGAAGGAAAAAATATGTAGAGTCTCACACTTATTAAGGATGTGGCATGCAATATTGTTTACATGTTTTTAATTATCACATTTTCCCTTTTTTTTTTTTACATTTTCATCAGTAGCGTGATATGTGAGGGTGTCATTAACAACATTGCTGTGTTATGGCACCGGTTTTGGCTTCAATTCCGTTTATTTTTTTTTTCTCCTAGGAAAGAGCTGCTAGCCACATCCCTGTTCTGTAAAGCCCGAGGTCTCTGGGGACGGCTGGTCCGGCACAGCCCTGGGGGGGGAGCTGTCAGTTGAATCATCCAGAGTGAGGGCTGATTCCTCAGTCAGCTGCCTCTCCAGCCTTCCTCTCTGACCCAGCTTCACTCCCATGAGCCCCCCTGATTGCTGTCACCATAGTGATTCTCTGTGTACCGCCGCCTGGTCTCTGTACCCACACTAAGCCCCCCACCCCACCCCACCCCACCCGCCTCCGTTCCTCTCAGAGCCACCCGTTTCCAGCTCTGTGCCACTTGTGGCCCCGTATTTTGATTTTTTTTTGCATGACTTGCTCCGTCACCGATGATGGACTTTATGTGTGGAAGCCCTCCGCTGGCCAGAGTAAAAAGGATTTCCCTGTACTTGCTGGAATACAAATATAAAAACAGAAATTTGCTCCCCCTGAACACACACTCACATCAAGTTTCAGTCTGGAAACATAAACAAGAAATTCTGTGTGTCAGTTTTTTTTTTTTTTTCCCCTTTCAGTTGGAATACTGAGCTACAAGCACTGACTTATTTGATCATTTTACAACTCTGAAAGAATGAAAAGCAAGGCTTGAAAATACCTTTGCAGTGCCAAAGCTTCCCTGAGGGCTCTCTGATGTGTTCTGCACAGGATTGTGATGATGTGTGGTGTGTCCTCCAGTCACTAGCATCCCACGCTTAAAATAGCCACAATTTATTAATGTTATTCTGCATTTAGTCATGACAGGGATATCTGCATGTGAGGCACATTCACATGTTAAGAAATCATTAGAGGTCAAATATATTTTTATGGGCATGTGAAAATGCGTTCTCTTGAGGGATAATTAAAATCGGAGAGACAGTGGTGTGGAATGTACTTCTCTTTCATGTTATTCCGTTTCCCAGTGATTGATGTGTTTATGAAATCTTGCTCTTTGCAGACACTAAGAAATGAACAGACTAAATGCATGCAAAGTGTAACTTGGGCAGAGAGAAGCGAGGTTATTGTTGCTATTTTTTCCTCAAACAGGGTAGAATATGAAGCTTCATAAGAAAAAGAGGGCGATAAGATAATTTCATGCAACGCAACTCCCGTAACACCATCAAGGTACCTTCGGCATTTAAATATTGTTTTGCATCTAGTCCCAACTTCCAGTACTAGACACCATGTGCTGTTCTACCACAACCATACATATTTATACACCGTTCAGCAACATTAAAACCAGTGACAGGTGAAGTAAGTAACAATGATCATCTTGTTATAATGCAATGTTCTGCTTGGAAACCTTTGGTCCCAGCATTCATGTGCGGGGGGGAAGGCTGTGGCTCAGTCGGTAGAGTGGGTTGTCCACAAAGGATTAGCGGTTCGATCCCCGAACGTGCCACATGCCGAAGTGCCCTTGAGCAAGACACTGAACCAAGTGCGTGGTACTGAAGTGTGAATGTAAACCGCTTTGAGTACCAATAGGTAGACAGGCGCTATATAAAAACAAGGCCATTTATCATTTACCATTCATGTGTTCATGTTACTTTGACACATATATCGGTAAACATTGCTGCTGACCAGGCACCCCCACCCCATAGCAGGACAATGCAAAAGCCGCTTAGGAGCAGCTCATAAAACATAAAAAATATGTTGCTCTGGCCTCCAAACTAACCAGATCTAGAACTTATTGAGTATTTGGAGGACCCTCCCTTCAACCCATAGCACCCAAATGCACTAAAGAGAAGGCCTGTGTCCATGTTCTAATGTTGTGGCTGGTCGGTGTATATAGTAACTGTATACAGTTACAGTAACTGCATTTGGGCAAGTTTTTTTTTTACTACCAAATGAGAGTTTCAGCCACGGCATCCAGTTACATCGTGCATCTCAAGTGCTAAAAAAGGACAAAGCCGGAGACTCTGTGCAGTCTCTCGATTTGATAAGAGCTTGGAAACAAGAGAACGTGTAGCGTATCTAATTCATTCTTCTCATGCTCCATAATTCAATTTCAATCTCTCTCATGAAAATGAATGATTGTACCACCATAGAGCTCTTTAATTGGCATAGTGTTAAAGGAATGACATAGCATGGAGGACAGCTATTCAATTTTCAATTTTTACAAAATATCACACAGCCGCTCTCATTCTCTTCCTGTCATCTGAGAAATAATCAGTCCGACCTATCTACTCAGCGGAGTGTTGATGCTCGCCATCAAATACAGATCACACACGCACGCAGAAAAAAGAAAAAAAAAATCATTGCCCTCTCCCTGGTCTTATTCATTTGGTCCTGTTACACACAGCTTATAACCTGAAAATTAGCAGCAGCCAGCGCGCCTTTTGCTGCAGGAGTTGTGGCGGCTGCTCATTTGATGTACTTAATCAGGTGCAGCCTTTGTAATGGGAAAGGAATAAGGCCAGGCTTGATTGGCCTTGATGACATCTCTGCTCCAATTGTCTAGAAAATCTCCAGCTTTAATCAATCTGCAGGATAATTCGGAATCTCTGGCTGATGCTTGCGATGATTGGCTTTTTCTCTGTCATCAAAACAGGGTTTAGTTCAGGTATGACTGCACTATAATGTGCAAATGTGTGTAAACGGATTACAGTTTAAAGGCAGTTTTTTTTTTTTTTACCTTTTCAAGCAGATTGCAAATATTGCTTGTATACTATGCAGCACTATAGCATATAAAGTTAATCCATACTTCAGACCGACAATATATAGAGATGAATTTTGGGGGAAAGTTTGTCAAATCCTGAAGTTTTTCTTGGCCACGTTGAAAGCTGGAAACTTCGAAGAGGCAGTTGACGTGGATGAACATTTCCGGGTTGAACTTATTTTAACTTACTCTATATTTGCAGTATTACACTATCTGTGCAGTTTGATATTAGCACACAAGACAAATAACATTTAAAAACCGAACGTGACTTAGCTTACCGACAGTAAATAGCACTGCAAACCGCGTCTCCGGGGATGTAGCTCACTGGCGTGGCTGCCTGGCAGCTCCTCTCCCTCTTCCTCCTGCTCCGTTGCCGAGGCAACACACAGAGAGCGTCGGCTGCTTTGTGACAGATGGAGAGGAAGATGGAGGAGAACACTGTTAGAGACGTCGAGACTGGTGTGTAAATATCAGCCTTACCCGAATTCCCCCCCTTAAATCCTATACAAGCACCGAGGAGCGCATGCTGCCCTGCTATATGACAAATAGTATGTGTTTGTGTCTAGCTTGCCGCGTGCCTTTTTGTTGACGCTAACGTAAGGTGTGCTAACCTATTAGCTAGCAGGTGCAAGGATGTAAACACGACTCTTATCCCTAGCTGCTATGAGCTAGCTTTGTTACTACCGAGTTTAGTCTGCCACACAACAAACTGTAGCAATGTAGCCACCACACGGAAAAGGCTTTAGCGTGTTAACGTTAACCACTTCGATGTGTGAACGAGGAGTAGTGCAGGTGTATTAGCTGTGAGCTGGTGCTAGCTAGCCGTGTCATCAAGATTCCCCCAGTGAACTGTTGTGTAGCTAATTAGCTAGCTGACGGTACCTGAAGTTGTTCTTACTCAACAAAACTCCGTTGTTCTTCAAATTTAAAGATTTTAAATACCTGACAAAAGTCTTTAGTGTGAATATACTCACAGGGAGCCCACAAGTGACAGAAGAGCAATGCATTTTTCTTACTTACTAATGCAACAGAAATATATTAATTGTGTATAGTGGATCCTAAAAGAGAAACGCATTTTTCATGTTACAAATTGAATCGTAGTTTTTAAATTAAAATACATATTAGGCTGTCTTAAAAAGAAAAAAAGCAACCGATGGCTCAGATACATTTAAATATCTCATTAAAACAAAGCAAATGACAGAATAGTGAGAATGACAGGGACAAGGCAACACAAGTGTTCATTAAGAGGAGTTGTTTGAAACCCTGTTTAAATATATTGTCGTGATCGCAAATAAGATTTCCATGACTTCCATTACAGAAAGAAAGAACTGCAGTTTTTGCTTTGTTGATATGCAGTGTCAGCAACACATTAAAACAGAAGTGTGTAAATTAGTTGTCTGTATGCATTAGTACAAATGTATGTTCTGCAAACATATGTTTTGTTATTTTTTTGTGTTATTTCATTTGGCACTGCAGATTAACTTATTTTTTGAAAGAAATGTCATCATTAGTAAACTATAGTAGATACAAAGTGTGTAAGGACTGATATGTAAATACTTTTTTTTGATGTTTAAAGATGTTTTTACTCAACAATTGTAAATCTGTATGTTATCTGTGTTCTTTAGGCAGTGAAACAGGAGGAGAGGATGCCTTGGTGGGCAATGTTAACAAACTGATGGTGAGCCCTCCAGGATACTCAGGAGCTCCACGAAAAGGACATCTGGTTTTTGATGCTTGCTTTGAGAGTGGTGAGTAGTGAAACTGGGAAAAAAAAAAAAAAAAAACAGCACAATTTTGTTTAAAGCAATTGGAGGTGGTAGCAACCTAAACAAAATACAACCTAAACAACATACAGTTCAATGGCAATTTCCATGAAACTGTATTTTGTTTAGGTTGTTCTTTTAATTTTGGTGGCCTCCTTTTTTAGTGATAAGAGGACAAGTGTTTGAAAACCTGGAAAATTATACAAGCCATATTAACCAACACGTTGGTGCCAAAATATATTCTGGTTTTGCAACAGCATTGTTTTCAGTTTGATATACAGTATACAAGTAGCCTGGCATTTTGAGTCTGGGACGCACCATTCTGGATTTCATATAAAAAAACAACAACAACAACAACAACAACAACGCAATTAGATAGTCCTACAACCAATCAGAAAAAGAAAACCATTGCTGATTACATTCAGAGCACCTGTAAACTGGGCTGGGGATCTCTGGGTTGGCTCCTAGGCTAGTATATACATTGTATTAATAGAAAGCAGAAATTATCGGTGAACATTTGAAGAAGGGTTACAGAATTTCCAGAAAAGCCTGTTTAGATTATTAGTCTCCTTGTCCCAGATGTAGGTTTAAAAACAGAAAGCAGCTGCAATAGGAAACACTTGTGAGTCATGATCTGAGAGCTCTATCAGGGCAATATGACATATCTTGACAGTCTCATATGAAGATTTATAGAAAAATGCGTTCATCTTAAAATACTTTTCTGCTGGGAAGCTTTTGGACCTTTTTTGGATGTCACTTAAGACATGTACCACCCACTTAGGCCAGACCAGGCACCCTCACCCCATAGCACGACACTCCTTGATGACTGCAGCCATCCCCAGCAAGATGCAGCCTGACACAGTCACACACACACAAACTGTTTAGGAACAACTCAAAAAACATGAAAACAGCACAAGGTGTTGACTTGGACTCCAAATTCACTAGATCCCAAACTGATCAGGTATCTGTGGGATGATCCACAGATGCCCCTCCCCTCAAACCATAGGAAACAAAGGCCCCCACTAACAACATTCTGTCGCCCGACACCACAGGACACCCTCAGAAGACCCATGTCCATTCTCTAATTAATCAGAACTGTTTTGGAGGCACAAGGGAGACCTACACAATATTAGGAAGGTGGTCATAATGTTATTCCTCATATAGATATACTCTATATCTGCAGTGACTTTTTGTCATTATAAAACTAAATCAGTTTACTTCTTTCATGTCATATGATGTACGATCACAACTGACCAAGTAAATCTGCAACTTTGCTACGGTACCAGTTTAACTAACATAGAGAAATATTAAGTGTGTTTAAATGGCTAATTGACCTGTTACTTTGTCTTTTGTTGAGGCTGGGCATACAATAAGATGAAGTTAATATGCCCCTTTGTCTTTCTTGTCTGCCAGATGAACAATGTGACAATGATAATTAAGCATGTTTTCACCATTGACAAGGTTGGTTGGTTAGACCCACAAAGAGGCAAGCGCTGAAGCATACAAGTAGGCAGAGTAAATCAGGGAATCATCAGGTCTCTCTGGGGCTGAATCTCTGTGTGGATTAGGTTCAGATGGCACTCAGATTTCATATTTCCACAGATAAACCCATTTTGGTTTCTGCAGACTGAGATGAGCTTTAACTTCACCCTCTTTATTTTCTGTTGTCTAGCTTTGGTGCCGTTGTTAGTGTTGCTCTCCAAAGTTTATTCTCTGATACATTTGATTTTCAGTGAACTCAAGGTCACTTGATCATACATTTGTAAGGAAGGCTTTCTTACGGATGTCACACGTCCCAGGCTTATTACTAATTCATTCACAAGGGGAAAACCAATCTTGTGGCATATCGAGGAGTAAATAAAGAAACAAGGAACTTAATTCACAGTTTTCTACACAGACAAGAAAACAAGTGAAGGTCAGTGCATGTATATAGTACCAATGTGTAAAGATCTAAATATGTTACATTAGAGGATTGTGCTGACATATCAGTGTTGTGATTGCCCTTTATATAAATATGCTTTTTTTCCCCAGATGACATGGCCAGAGGAGCTCAGACATTGATTAATGGGTGCTGAGCTCCCACACTGAGATCAGCTAACATATAAGCGTCTCTGGCTCCGGATGTATCTCCTGAATGATTTATGGAATTGATATTAATCTCTTTCCAGTAAATGCATTACTAAAGTTAGAATGAGGAATGAATTGATGTTTGCCAGCTAATGTCAAATTAAAGCCCCGTTGCAGTTCCATTTAAACATCACTGTTTTTATCCGCATTACTTTTAAGTCTAGATTATTTTTTATTATGTAGTTTCCATAAGTTATTAAAGTTTAAGTTACCCTTTCTTCAAGTGATACCCCATCTAAAACCTCTGACTCCAGTTGGATGTTCATTCTGCCTTGCCATAACATGATTGAACACTGCTTACACTGTAAGGTAACCGCCCTGTGAAATATATTGCTCGGCACATTAAAACACGTAATATGGTTAATTTATGTTTAATAGAAATGCAAGTTGAATTTCTTATGAAATAAATACTAGCCGTTTTACTTATGTTGAGTTTTCTTTAAAAGAACACACTGTCACATTTTTTTTAACCACAGATAAAAATATATGTGTAAATCCAATAAATAACAATAGCAATGATACAAACAGGAATCTATGTGGAAAATACAATGTCCTGTAAGTACAGTTTCCTGTAAAAAGTTACTTTCTTCAACAAAATGACACTTTTTCTTTGTTGTTAGATAAGTATTCTGCTCTAGAAGACTCAACATTAGTAAAACTGTTGTCTTTGTATCCCTTCTTGTTTTTCATGGCCCATGGTTTTCATGGGTTTCATGGACAAAAATGTCCACATCCATAAAACTGCTATAAAAACTTAACTGATTAATATTTAATATTTTTTTTTCTGCTTTTTTCTGCATAAATCTCTTAAAGCACTTCACAAAACTACAAAAAAGAAAAGTTGAGGATTTAAACCCTTTAAATGCCAGTTTGATTACTTTGAAGTTGTTGTTTCTTTTTACGAAAAAAAATTGTTATTTCCATAAAACTAATGTTGGGAGGCTGGGGCATTTTTTTTTTTCAAATCAGTCTTGGATATGACCAAGATTATCTAAAATATTGACTTGATTGCATTATTAGTTTATGTGTAGCATCAGATTTAAAATTTTTGAACTTAGCGGACAAAAATGTCCCCTTAGCTGCCATTATAACCAAGGAGAAAGATGAAGATGTTCTGCTCTGTGGAAAAGGGTCAGAATGAAAACACGTGACCTGTAACTCCCAGAGAGATGCAGGAAAGTGAGACATCCTCAGAAGGAGAGTCTGATGTGGACTTTGTGGTAGAGTCAGATCATTCTGCTTCCATTTCTTTGTCTCCTGACCGTCCCAGTGGAGAGGACACAACGGATCCTGCAACAAAATGGACTTGGTCATACCCAAGGCTGATTCGAAAAAAATGCCCCAATATTAGTTTATGGAAAATAACTAATTTTTTTGTTGTTTTTTTTTTGTAAAAAAAAACAAAAGCGACTTTAAGTAATCAAACTTGCATTTAAAGTGTTAAAATCCTCAAAATGATTGAATTTTTGGTAGTTTTGTAAAGTGCTGAAGTAGTTTAAGAAATGTACGCAGACTAAAGCAGAAAAAAAACATATTAAAAAAAATTGTCCTGTTGACCTATTAGATTATTTTTTTTTATTTCAAACTTTGTGTAGAGAGAGACTTTGTTCCAAAAAATTGCACCTCATGCACTAACACAGCCAAGATGTTGGCCACGTGAAGAGGAAAAATTTGCCCAAATGGACAAAAATGTCCCTAATGATGCGTACGATTTCTTACACAGAACCATCGGACAAGCTGTCCTTGGAAACAGTTTGGAAAAGGAAAGCTTGACAGGTGATTGGATAATCCATCTGTCTATCGTGGGCTAACTTTAACCAATCAGTTTGCATCTTGTTGTTGTCGTCATTATAAACTGTTGTTACATTTAAAACATGTCCGTGGCTGCCAGCACTTCCTCAGCAGACTAGTTTGAGCCATAAACACATGCTTGAAGACTGGCAAGAGATTGTCCGCTGATCTTGTGATCTTGCAGATCTTGCAAGAACTCAAGCTGCCAGCAAAGTCATACATGGAGATCTGCTTATTCATATAATTTCTGTACATTTTATAAACTCAAATGCTAGAGAAAACGGTTAAACATAAATTCTAAAAGAAAAAGTACAACAAGGTCTATTGACTCATTGTTAAGTTGTGTTATAGGCGTTGAGTAATACCAGATGTGGTTAGGGCTCACCTAAGCAGGAGCATACCAAATTGTGTTTACAGTAGATTTAGATGTATCTCCAAAGTATGATCTAGGCTTGTGAAATGAGCTGCTGTTTTTCACATATTCAGTCTAAGTGTTACACCAGTGACAGGAAAGGAAATTGGAGACAAGTGTGTAGGTTCCTGCCATACATGTCCATTTCTCAAAGCTATTGAATCGGTCTGTCATGACAGCGTATGTCTATTTTACTCCTCTCAAACCAGATTGAATAGTTTAAATATGCTATTTCCAGCGGACGTTTTCATTGGAAATTTATGCAGAGATGTAACTTCATTTGGTTGCCATTCTGCCTGGCTCTTGATGCTATCTGCATCCCATGTACATTTTCACTGCTTTTATTTTGTTGTGTTAGTATAGCACAGAGAATAAAATTTAATTGGTTTATTAAAATAGACACCGGTTATGTAAGCTGTTTGCCAAAGGTATAAAACCTCATTTACATTTAGATGAGGCTTAATTCACTTTGTTGTCAGCCCTATGCTGATCAAGTTGGTGATGGCCTACAGATTTACATACAGTAGATGTCTCAGCCAACAGGTCCTCTTATACAGAGCCATTCTGAGCCATTAAAACCGTTTCCATCTCTTCGCTTAAAAGATTATACACACTTTGATGATGACCTCAAATATATTGTGTTTGGTAGAGTAGAACTTCAGTATTATGGCTATTCTTGCTAATTGCTCTACTAGACTGTGTAACGGCTACTGTGCCCATTTTTGTTAACACCCATATGAGGAAAAAAAAGAGTTTTACTCATGGAGATCATCTTTCTATGTTATGTAAAACAGTAGAAAATAGAAGGTTTGCTAATCTGTAAACATTAAGTTCCGGCCTATTGTGTTGAGAGAGAGATTCATGAGGGTGATAAAAGAAGCCTAATTGTTTTTTAGAGCGAAATCCAAATGACATTCTTATCGTGTCTTTTCACATTTGTTTTGTCACACACTCCAACTGTTGACATTTCCAGCTAAGTCCCAAATTCTTTTGTGAAGGCATCCTCACAATGTTGCTGACTAAAGTGCCATCTGTCTCCACAAAGGATGACACTGACAGTGCAGGGATATTGTTTTACTGCACCTCTGGACCGTGCACCAGATGTAATTAAGTACTCATTGATTACTCAGACCGCTCTCTGCTGACAATGACTTGCATGGTCAAAGAAATTCCCTAGGGGTGACAAGTGTTTAATGGGGCCCATTGATAAGCACAACTCATAGACTCTACAGTCAATTCACTCAATATTATTCAGCTTATAATGCTGACTGGGGCTCTGGTACATACCTATCCTAGTGCTGTTTCTAACAGGATAAAATAGTTAAGGCTCTGTTTTTGTTTCTTTAGGGAAATTAACCAATTTGTGCGTTACAGCCATAGTAGGGAACATTTGTGTCCCCCGTTCTTGTCCATTTTCTTAAAAACATGAGCAGTGCTAGCTGAAATGGATGTCACTTTACTGCTCTATGATAGATTGGTATTCGAAAAATATTTGGAGTATGCCATGTAGTTATTCCATTTATTCCAGCTAAATAATAGATTAGCATCATGGAACTGCAGAAACGTCTCAGTTTGTGTGACTAGCGCTGGACCTTCCAGAACTAGTATTATGTAGTGTTTGTCCTTGCCGTGGATCCCCTGCCTTTTTTAGAGTGTGATCCTTCCTCTTTGCTTTTCACCTGGCTTTTCTTCACCAGAGGTCTGCCACAGTCTTTGTTGCTGTAGCATATTTCGTGACAAACGTGTTGCTGCCGCACACAAAACTCTGGTATACTGCGATATACAGAGAGACTTATCTAGCGCTGATAGGCTTAATCAGCATTGTGTGAGCTTGATGGGCATGGGCTTGATTATGGTTGTTAATACGTAAATGTCCCGTCACCATAGCTTTAAACTGAATGACAAATGGTGAATGAGAGATTTGCTCATTTTGCACGATTAGTATTTACTAATTGAAAGCAAAGCTACTTAGAGAACATTTTGACAAGTACTTCTGTTACTTCATTAGATGTTTTAAGTAACTATTCTTTGTTTTTATTCGTCTTTCTCAGATATTCTTCTGTTTTAACATTATACTGTTTGCATTTGTTCGTCATTAGTCATTAAGAGTAAATGGTATCCACTGGCAGATGACTGTCACATTATAAATTAGAAGCAGGGTGATTAACACCTTTCTAAATGATGTTTCAATATTAGACTCTATTCAGTCTCATCCCAAAGTAATGATAATTGATAAAGAATTGCAGTATTATTCTCTGTTTTTGAGATCAAGAGAAATAAAGCATCAATAAGACTGCCAGGAGATCACTAATTAGAATAAGGAAGAAATAAAGAAAATATTTCAACTATTCACTGCTAAAGAAGTTTTTTGTTTTTTGTTTTTCTGTTAAATTTATTTTTCCTGTCTTCCAGCAATGAACAGTGTATTTAATCTGTCTGGCCGTATTGTCTCTCAGAAACTAGCTAAAGCAAAATCCACAGAGCATAGACAGAGACAGAAAGAGACAGCAAGAAAGAGATGGTTGGGAAAAGAACTAAGGTAGTACAGAAGAAAAGAAGAATAGGAGCACTAGGGGGGTGGGTGGTTTGGAGCTGGCGTAGGGAGAACGCAGTCATGCTTGTCAGAAGATATTTATATACTCCAGAGTGCCCCATGAATCAGGATAGTTGAGTTTCCATTGATTAAAGAAGAGGGAAACATTTTTACAATCAAGCCAGATGCTCAGAACGAGTGGCTTGGAGAGGCCTGAGCTTGCCTCACCTCGCCTTCCTCTCTGATGAAACAACCCAGGGGAGGCAGACCAGTGATGAAAACACATATTTTTGTTAATGGCTTATTCATTTAATCAACAGGAGCGTTAAATATTATCACACTTGTCCCCGCGCCCGTGAACATGCTTCTTGTGTACTGTGCATGTATGGTTTTATGTTTGACTTTTTGCACAGCTCACCGACCTTAGAATGCTATCTCATGTGGGCTTTCCAAAAGAAGATCCATTTGTCTGAGTGGGAGGGAGCACTCCTGACATCTGATGTATTGAGAGGCACTCCCAGTCTCTCTGTCTTTCTTACATGTCCTTGGCAGCGGAGAAGCTTCACTGCTCAAATCACTAAATGGCCTCTCCAGTTTTCCCTTTTAGCAGTTTTCTCTCCTCTGTCTTTCTTTTAAGTCAAGAGCAGAGTATGGAGATAAATTTGAGTTGTCGTGTGACTGTTCGCAAGACCATTGCTTTTGATTTATGCTATTTATTGACCATTTGTATCCATAAGATATTACTCTTTATTATTATTGTGTTTTTATCATCCTCATATCCTATCTGTGACTTTCCTCAGGCATATATTGTCAATTTTATTTCTCTGTTCATGCCATTTCATGTGATGTGTGTTGGGGGTAGTCTTATTGGCTTGAGGGAATCTTCCATCGAGGCCATTGCCTGACTCAAATGCTTCAATGCAGTGTCTTTAAAGCACCTGTAATAAATAGTTTTATATTAACACATCGATCAAATGACTCCTTAAAATTGAAAGTGGTCCCTTGTACAGACAAACCCACTTTGTGACCCAACTGTTGTTTTTTTCAGCTATAAAGAGTTTTTTTTTTTTAGCTCACTTGCATCCTCCACCACTAATAAGCCTAATTTTTAGACACAGTGGGTTGTTCAACAATTAAGTGTGGAAAAAAAACACAGTGCAGACAACGTTAGCGACTAACTGCAAAAGAATAAACATTAAGGTACAGACGAACACTGACACTAATGTCTTCTCACATCGCCTATGTCTAGGCCAAAATGTTGCACTTGAACACGCCGCAAAGACTACAGCCTGTAGCCAGCTGGTACATGCTTTCAGCATCTGTCTGAAAGGAAATAACGCTTCTGGGAACCAGGAACTGTGAGGCTCGGGAGCTAGGAAGAGATACAGACCACTGTACAGAGTCAGCACCTCCTGAGTCATGCCCATTGGTGTACAGTTTATTCATTGTAGATGAATATGTTGAGATAATAATTGTGTATTTGAATGCTCAGATTAGATGTAAAACATTGAACACTGAACTTGTTCCGCTGACACAAGATGCTGAGGCAGATTCATATCTGATGAATGTAGGCTATCAATGAAGATGAACTGCAAAATACAGTTTGCGAACACATTTGTTTGTGATTTCTGTTGCACTGTTAAAATGTGAAAATACGGTATACATTACCATTTCAACTTGCACGGTTGACGCCACTCTCACAAGAAAGCACTGAACATTACACAGTGATGCTTCAGTTGACCTTAGTTAAAGTCAAGTGAAAGATGTTAGCTGTGTGGGAACCCCCAAATATTGTGTGCTAAATAGAGTACAATATAGTATCTTGAAACTGGTCTACCATTGTGGCAAAACTCCACAAAGTCACTTGAATGCTGTAAGTAGATTGGCAAAAAAACAAGACAAAATAAAGCTAAGCTAATGTTTGTTGTCTAGTCACCATGATAAAGCTGCTTATCCGCCATTTAAATCCTAACAACAGACATGTGTTGTAGCACTACACCGTCCCCGCCCAGAATGAATGAGTCCCGTCTCTGAGTCATTTTCATCACCACCACCACTAGAGCCCTAATGTTGAAAGCCCATCGTATTAATTTAAAAGACAATAACATGCACCAGCGTATTTTACACCTTGTTTTTGCTGCTGTCCAGTCAGAAAACCAGTTGCAGGTGTAATTAGTTATTCAGTAACATGTTTCTTATTTCTGCTTTTGTTTTAATATTGGCAGACAACAGCTATCTGCATTTATCACATGGCTTCGTGCAGGCTTGACAGTGTTTTGTCATAGGAGGTGAGAAGTGATATCAGTAGCATTCCATGAAATACAGAGTGATAATCCTGTCTGACATTCAGGCCTGTTGCATATGGTCAGGTCTAATCGCTGAGTGAACACATTGGCTCAGTTGTGCCGGATAGAGATGCCAGGAAGTAGTACAAATAACCTCAGTGTTTTGTAAGTTAATTGTTGATGGCTCTGATATGAGCCATACATAGGGTACCTCATCTTCTCAAAATGTCACCAAATGCTAGCAGCAACAAGCTGTTTTGGAAATTTTGAGTAATGAAAGGATTTGATTATCAACTGTATGCACGGTGTGTCTGTGAGATTTTGAAAGGTTGAGGCGAGGAATATTCAGATACGGGATACTATAAGAAATAGTCTGCTTTGCATTGTTATTACTTAATCTCTATCAAAGGACCTGGCGTGAAACGAACTGATTTAACTTTGTTGTTGTCTTTAAATTCCAGCTCTAGGGTATTTTGTGTTCTAAATGTACTTTGGAACATCTCTATTCTTTGGCTCTGGGCCTGCCTCTAGCATCGTGATACATGTGTGTCATAAGTGAACATTACTGCGACCAGATTTCTGCATTGCACAAGTGGTGCTCGCGCACAAGGCTCCAGTGATTCATCCAGTAATTCATTTCCAAGCAATTCCTGACGCCATAAACACAGTTTCAGAGCAGACGTCTCATTTTTCATCCGAGGCAAGGCTGTAGAGTTTGGGAAAATGGCAAGGATTTGTAATGCTTTACCAGTTCATGTTATTCAAGCTGCCTGTGTTTATTCTGCTGATTTATTTAGAAAACCTGGCTCTGAGATGAGCTTCATTGATGTGCCAGGGTTTGTGTGATAACACAAATTCATGTACAGAATATACTTTATACAGTGAAGGGTGAAATACTGACAGGAGTAGAATAGACAAAGAATACATTCTGGTCTGGATCCAGGCAGCTATCTTGTAGGTCTACTGCTCAAAGTAAACAGCATTGAAATTCACTCCTTGGGGCTAAATGCATTTTTTTCATGGACATTGCAAACAGCTCTTTATTAGTGAACATTAGTGTACATAGTCGAACAAGGTCTGTTTTTTACTGATTAAAATATTATCGGTTCTAGCTTCTCAAGGCACTCAAACTCTCATTCTAAAGTATGTACCTTTCCCCAGTCACTTGACATTCATTGGCATCAAAGCGAGAGCCGTCTGGACCTGTACTCACATTGTGACAGTTAAAAATCCTTGGTTTAGGCTTTATGTGAATCAAAAGTACAACAAGGCAACGACTGCATTTTAAAAGCTAGCTTTCTCGTTGGACCGTGCAATAATTTGTTACACATTATTGACATGTCATCACATTTTTAAAATTGATGAGGAAAATGTATTGGAAATCATGTTATTTACAAATCCAGCAGACATGAAACAACATTGCCATTAATTCAGAGTTGTGTTTCTGGGCACCTGATGAATGCAAATCCGATATTCAGTGTCCTCTTAGCTCTGCTTTGCTTCTCGCCAACTCCTAAGGGAAATACTGGGTTTTTTGGCTGCTAAATGCTCCCAGTTCACCAGCTGATCGTTCATTTTGTCTGTCTGTTATATGGTCACAGGCAGGCTTATCAGAACTTTGCTTGAAAACGTGTGTTTGGAATTGAATGTGGGGACCAGGTTAATGAAGTTGCAGGCTATAAAACCTAAACAATGAGCTGTAAGACTGTACAGCTAGGGCGAACCATTAGTGATATGTATTCAGGTTTAGGTGTTGATTAAGCACAAGGTAATTCTGCAACTTTTGTAGAGTGTTTTAGACGATTATAAGAGAAGTAATCTGCAAGCAGATTCTGTCCCATTTTGCAGCTTCATGCTAAGGTGCAAAGATATCTGAAATCCTTTCTTTCTAAATGAAGTCACTCCAGATATCATCTCTGTATCATGAACTTGGCATCGTCTGGAGGCTCCTGCTGTGATGGAGAAACTCTATCCCAAAATGCTCCCTGCGCTTTTCTCCTCTGATGAATTATCTCCAAATTGATTTACCAAATTATGCCTTGTAATCTCCCATATCCGATACTATGAAAAGGGATTAAGCTGTCATAGGATGGATTTGCTTTCATGGTATATAGTAGAAATATATATATATATTTTTTTACTTTGTGGCATTGTCATATATATATGTAACTACCTACATATGTGAATTTATCTTCATTACATGATGGTTTGGGTGCAGTGCCTGACAAAATGCTTGCTGAGAAAAAAAAAAAAAAACTCCTCTATTTCCTGCCAAGCCTTTTGTACGCTGTTCAGCACTGCATTGTCCTGCATTTTTCTTGTTTTACTTTCTGTTCTTTCTTACAGTAGCAGCACTAAGTGTGATTTCCGAGGCAGAAATGCTTTACCACGATGAGAAAGATCGCTTAAAAATGGGATTTGGAGACATCCTCCTTCCTGATTGGCTCAACTCCTGGATTGACTCTTGCCACTTTACCTTTCATCCTGTTAAATATGGACCAATCTGATTAGCACACACAGCGCTGGTCGGGTCAGGCAAATAAATACAGAAAAAAAACACTGGCAAAGTAAATTACCTTAAAGTACTTACCAGGATTCTGGACATTACAGATGGAAATCAAGTGTTTTAAGTCGGAGCAGTGGTCCCTCCACAGAACAAGTACAGGCAACTTCAGGTCAAGATCCATTTAATGCTCTTCTGGATTAACTGGGTTGTACTTCATTTGAGACACTGCAAATCACAACAATTTGTTTCATTTTCAGTGGCAAGGCATAAGCCCTGGAAAGAAAAATCAGGTTTGGTATACAGACGCACTTTCCTTTTGTCAGATTTTCCTGCATCTTCAATGAACAGGCTTCTCTGTTTTTTTGATTTTTGTTCTTGCTGACCTATTGGTTATTGGCAAGTGATTTCTTGCCTCCCTTGTTTCCCTTCTTTTCTTGCATCGGCTCCCTGTGTTCCTGAACTCATTACAGAGCAATCAGCCCCAGGCGTTGAAGTGTGCACCCAGAGGGAGCAATAACTGTAAATAAACACTACTGCAGGCTCTCCGATAACATGTTACCAAGATGATAACAGCCCTTCTTAGCAGGCCTGTTGACCTTCTCCTTGCCTTAGGCTTGCGAAGAACTCCTCAGCTCTCTGCTCTTTTATCTCAAAAACTCCTCCACCACTAGAGCCGCTACTGAGGAATAGAGGAAAGGAAGCTGGGAGTTACACCAAGAGAAGAGAGGAAATGGAGAGGGCTTGGAGAAGAATGCACAAAACAAAACGGAACAACAAAGAGCTGACCTGGGCAGTTGTCCTTCTGCCATTGCCGCCACCTCCTCTGTCTGTCCTCAGTCTTTGTAGGGCTCAACATAATTAGCTTGTTAAAAGATAGCATGAAATTGGAACACACATGCATTTACTCAGTGGACATCAACATGCAGTACACACCAAAAGAAAAAGATAAAGAGAGAGAAGGGGGGGAGTTACAGACAGATGGGCAGACAGAAAGAAAGTGACACAGAGGATGAGTCTCAGAAATGGCAGAGCTCACGTTCTGATAAAAACATCATTCAACTAGCTAACCCACCGTTTTAGGCTTGAGAAACAGATGAAAGTGAAGATTGCAATTGCTCATGGTTCACTTCCCAATACTAATGCAGAGTGTCTGACAGTAGCATGTCCAGAGCTGTGGGGCTGAAGCACTGTCTGGATGAGATTGATAATACAATTAAGCCAGTCCCACTATGAATGCATCACTATGACCCATTACTACACCAACCGCTTCAGATGGAGCATACGAGTCTGGCTGCAGGGCCTTTTGGAAAGGGAAAAAATACAATTATAAAAGGCTAGCTGGAAAATGTGTTCTCTTTAGAATGTGCAGGCAGGCCTGTACATCATCAGATATGTGTGGGCTGCCTGCATATCTCACTGCTGTCCTCGGGCCCAGCTTTCTTCATCTATATTGAAACGAGGAGCTCACTGGAGCATAGATGGACTCATAACAATATGATTTTTTTCCAGTTATTGTCCCTTCTTATTGTCTGCTCTTATCCCGGTTTTGTTGTATATTCAGATTATTTTCACAACAATTTCCACATAATGTTTACAAGCACACATAAGCACACGTGTGTGAGTGTGTGGCTGGCTTTAGAAGACGTCCATCAAGATTCATATATTAAATTTAAATGAAAATAGTTTTTATACTCGGTTCAGTATTGACTGCAGCATTGTGGACAACAGAATATCTAGTCAGTGCTGTCATTATTTGCCGAGGGATGCATCTAAAGCACAGTATTTGCCTTATTACATAGTGAAAATGTAATTTTGTGGTACTTCTTGTCTTTGAATGAAATTAATATTTGTTTATCTAGGAGTATAAAGTATATAACCTAGGTGCATTGTGTCAGCTTTACAGTGGTCATAGCCCGTTTTCAGCCTTGGTAACTTTGTGGTAATACACCATAAAAACTTAAATATTAACTCATAATTTTAGAAAATAAACAACAATAACTAGGACTCACAGAGATGAGACAAACATCTGCCAACACAATAGTCAAGCTATATGAAAAGCCACTGACTTTATATATTTCTGAACAGTATCAACCATGTGTGTAAGCGTACATAGGGATTGGAGCATATGAATAGAGTTCAGTATAAGTTAATACTTAATTATAGTTCACCTCCAGGAAAAGAATTGTAAACGAACTTTTCACGACTATCATTAACTGCAGCTATGCTAGTAAACTAGTTCATTCGGTGGGTTGCCAGGTTCTGGTGGCACACAGTCAAAACTGTGTGCAGTGTGTGGATTGTGTGTGCTTCACAGACGATCTGGCAACTTGGGTAACTTACAGATCTTTGGGTAAAGATTATACATAATGAAGTTTGAAGGCCGTGCCAACACAACAGGAGGGTGCTGGGAGATGGCCTTTGAATATGGGAGTAACACTGGAGAAACCTGGAAGAAAATGGAAGGGTTGATAGGTGCGACTTTTGGTAAACTATATTTACCTGAGTGATACATTATTATGACATAAAGAGTGAATTTGTATTGAAGGTATTTTTGGATTAATACTAGTAATGAATGAGTACTCTGTTTTTAACATCTGTGCGTCGCCACAACAATAATTCTGTGTTCACAGAAATCTTGTTACCTTTTTTATCCTCAACAGCTCTTAACATTGCCTTGTCGAAGGACTTTTGATCTGTTGCTTCCTGTGCAAGCAAGAAAAGCTTCCTTGATATTCACAGTACAGACATGAGATTTGTTCAAATCACACTCTCAGCAAGAAGCACACGTTCAGGAAGTATTCTCCAAAGGTTTTCACTGGGTCTTTAATGTTTTAAAAGGAAATGTAGACTGCAGTTTATTATACCTGTTTGGTAGTTAGATTGTGGAAACTTTGAGGTGACCTCTTTAATCTTGCCTGCAGATGAAGTGATAAGGCATCAGGGGAGAAGACATGCTTTGAGAAGTCATGAGGCGGGAGATTGATGTTGCCTCGGTGACAACTTGCCTTTTGAGAGAGAGAGAGAGAGAGAGCGAGAGAGAGAGAGAGAGAGAGAGAGAGTAAAACCAGACGTTTAGCTGCAGGTCTAAACTGAACCCCCTTGACTGTGGCTGTCGCTGCTGCTGGCTGGAATCAATTCTATCTTTATCAGTCCCCCTCTTCTGTGTCCAGGAATCCTCCTCACACCGCAGAGCAGCCGGGGGGAAAACTGATGTGTTTTCCAATAATGAAATAGAACACAGAAAAAAATAAGTTTAAGAAGGTGCCTGGCTGGTGTCCCTCAGCAGTACAGACCTCTTTTAATCTATAGTCTGGTTTTTAAACACAGTTGTGGCTTTGTCTGTGGGAGTGAGACGATATCGAATGAATTGAGTATTATTGGAGTATTTAGGTTTGTAAATTTGACCTTGTTAATTTTGGTGTAGCTAAACTAATGCTGCATGCTGTAGTCATAAATATACCAAATGTGTTTATATTGTGGAGAATTCGTGTGATTAAACGTTAGGACAAGACAGCCTACACGTCTGTTAAGTAGGAAGCACCGTAACCACGCAGTCTATTTCATTTTGAAACAACTGCCTATTACTATTCTAATGGATGGCTGCGAGTGAGTTCCACCGTGGGCCTGAGGCGGGCAGGCCTGCTGCTGCTGTACGGTGATCCATCTGCATGGCAGAAACCATCCATCCAGTGGATAGCTACAGGCTGCAGACCGGCCCATTGTGTGGGCTGAGCACTGTGACTGCTCCCTCTTGTACCTCCGTAATGGGATTACATTAGCCAGGTTCTTCTGCTCCCTCTCCAGTGCTCTCTTTTGCTCTCATACAGTCACACTGCAGCGTACACACACATACTCTGGGAGCCCATGTGTGAATGACTGACTGTCCACTCGGCCAACTCATGTTTGCACCCTGTTTACTTGCCTATGGCCCTGTGTAATGATGCAGGTTTCATACCCATTTTACTTTTGTTTTCAGCAGCAACATAGAGTTAGGTCATTTCCATCACCTATCAGAATATATTTCATATTTTGCTCTTTTTCTCATTTGTTTTCCTGGGCGTGTGAGGGAGACAGAAGGGGAAGGGAATCCGAGAACGCCAGGAAAATATAGAGAAAGACAGAGGCTTTTGTTCAGGGTTTTCCTCAAGGAGAGGCTGTCATGTGTAAAATCTTCTGCAGAACCACCAATTGTGTTTTGTTGGGCTGCACCAGCAGGACTAAGCTGTTTGTTGAAAACCAATTTGTTAATGTTTAAACGCTGCACTAGTTTTCCCTCAAGGACAAAGATTGATATTCAACATAACCTGCCAAGACAGCACTGAAGAAGAATATGGAGTGAGATGATACTCAAGAGGAATTATGCAAGAGATCTGGAGGACTAGAAATGGTGTCTTTTGCCCTCTTTCTCATCTTCTCTCAGTTTGTAGTTCATTAGCTTCTCTTGCGCCATGCAGTCTGTCTGCTCCATAAAGAACCTAACTATAATTCTTGACAAATCTGCCGTACTGTGAATTTCTTTTGAACATCAAACAGACTCAACATAACTTATCTCAGTTTTATGTAGTGTATCTTTTAATGCTTTCTGTGGGCATTTTAGAAAAATCTGCTTGCTGTTAATGTTAGTTAAATACTAAATGATGTGGGATTGATTAAAAGGGTCAGACTAACAGCTCACCAAAGCGTTTGAATCTGGAGGTAGCCACCATAAAATTAAAACCGGGATCAATGGCGTGTCATATCCCTGCTGCTCTGTGGGCTGAACATGTAATTCTAACCTTGAGGCTGCAGCCATCTCTCACGTCAGGCCTTGCAGCATCAGGCTCAATAACCCAGCCGCCCATGGCTACTGTCTATTGCTAACCACGGCATTCACAAGCAAGAGCAGGCTGGTATTAGCTTGGGCTCTATCCTTTATCTCTTCAGCAAAAAGTTTGGCCAGATGTGCGAATACATGTTTGCTTTCTGATGGGCTCAGAGGCACATCTCATGTTACGTCTTCATCTCATCTGAACATCACTTTCTAGGTCTTTTTACTCAGGTGCAACATGTATGTGCCAGCTGGCTGTTGGGCGTAGTCTTTGTAGTTTCAAGTGCACCATTTTGGCCGGGACACACGCGACAAGAGGTGATGTCACAGTTTTCCTCTGCTGCCGCCACTTTCTTGCTGTCAGTTCAGTGTGTCCCTACATTAAGGCGAAAGACAAACATAATAAGTTCTTAGACAATCAATTCATTGTTTTCACATAGCCTGCAGCGTATTTGTTTCCTTGTTGGAATTATTGTGATGTCCCTTGCAAGAAATTATACAAGGACCCATGATTTTTGATGGAATGCAGTAAAAATAAACCAAGTTATATTCAAGGTTTCATGCACTTAGAAAGTAGTAGATTACTGTAGATTTATTTGTTCCTGTGTATTGTTTCTTTGTATTTTTATCTGCCCGCAAGTAAAAATGATTAGTTTCATTTTCAGTTGACTATTTCCATTGATTTCTGATAATGGTTTAAAACCATTTACTGTCTTCAGGCCTTAAAAATAATTGCCCCCAAATAAATAATTAAAGTGCCCTAAGAGAATGGTTATGCTTTCATAACTGAATAACATTATTAAGACTCTGATAGCAGGAACGACCTTTGGTGGCTATTATCCAGTCGCTCTAATAGGCGATGTCGGCTCTGTGAATAGCTGTGATGTTGGTACGGGAGATGATCGATTCAGTGTCACATCTGTGGGGAACAGGTGCTGCTCTAGCGTCTATCTCTTGTCTTTGTCAGCGCTTGCTAGTTGCAGCTGCGTCTGGTTCAATCCTCTGCCTGCTCTTGGCTTTATCTGCTTTCAATGGCTTGAGATTGCCTCGCCTAAACACTAGCCCATGCACGCCTCAATGCTCAGCAGCAAGCTGACCGCTGTACAAAAAAACTATGGCTGGGCAGGAATGCAATGATCATTTTTATTAGAACTTTTTCTTTGTAATAATATCAAATAAAAAATAGTTTGAAGATATTGCAGTTCAGTGTTGCCATGGCTGAATGGACGATGAGGTCAAATTATATTGAAAAAAAAAAGTTTGTCTTTGGGTCAAGCATGGGTTTAACATACTTTTGAATCACCTTGATATAAAAATAATAAATAATAAAAAGATAATGTGATAGTGAGAGTTATCAGACATATTCATTTTGTCAAACTTAGTGCTTAAACACGAGGTAAGCAGTCAATTACAGGAATTAGATTTCAAGATCAAGAGATTTTTGTAATCTCTCGATTGTCTTGCTGGCTAAAAAGGCAGTTAATGTAATCTTTGTCAGCGCATGTAAGCTGGACATATGCATATACGCATCTTTAATGCAGCAAAAGTCCAGATGAATAAGTAGACGAAGCACTGTATTTCAGCTTTGCACAGTCACTTCCTAATCAGTTAGAGTACTAGTCTGCAAAGGGGGTATTTTTTTCCTGGCACTGGTGTGCTGGAATGAAATGCCACTCACCATTAGTGGAAGCTGTTGGTGGAAAGGCTTTAAATGTAAATACAGATCATTGTCACACAATAACACCTTGCAATTAGTTTCTTACTGCGTGCGTGTCTGTTGTATATTGTGTTGTAGATTAAAGTGTAACTATAACATTTCAATCTATATTACTGCTGTAACTGTCGGAGCACCTGGTAGTTTTCTGCATTCCTGCATATAGTGATAGAACTTCTGTGGATAGTTTCGGTGGACTAGAGCAAAGGGGGTGTGTGTCTGTGTGTGTGTGTTGCAAGCTGACTTGTGGATTAGCTGTCCGATGGCAGAAGGAGAGGGATATGCTTTGACAGTGTGGTAGTTAGCCCATCTGTCTATAATCAGCTGCAAGTCTGTGTGTATGCATGCTGCCGCTATGGTACTTCCTGCCACCAGGTGGTCAACGGTACCCTGATGTCTCCTGGTGTAGTGTGGCGAATGAGGTTCATCCTTGTGGTCTGCCTAGTTTGCCAGCAAACTTGACTCTTTAAACAGCTGCTGGTCTTTTACAGCGTTTCGGTTCACCATTTAAAGTGGCTCAGTTGACTTGTCTCATGTACTGGGTTAAGCCCAGGAATCAGTTCATATAAGCTGTCATGTAGTTCCTTTTCCCTTGCAGCTTCAATGAGGGCGCTAACAAGAGTTTTCTCTACGTGTGTGTCCATGTATGAATTAGAAGACAGAGGCAAGGAGTATATTTAGAAGGCTTGTCATGTAATCATCTACCTCCAAGCCGTCTCATAGACAGCTATGAGAATTGGAAGCTGGGAAAACGTTCCCAATGGATTAATTATACCTCCACTGATCATTGGGATTTTTTTGTGCCAATAGTATACAGTATGTCATATATGGATGGATGGAAACGCCTGTCTGCTGGTCTTTCTGCTTCCCTTACTACTCTCTTTGGGCATTGTATTGGTTCAAAAGATTTACTAATGTAGACAGCTGTGCAGATGCAGTACATGTAGTAATAAACCACACAGGGAAGCACTGTAACAGTGATGCACTGTAAACGCTTGACTCTAACATATTGATTTAACACGTCTTTGAAAGCAGGTCCTCAGTTCAAAGTAGGCCACATTACAGTATTATTTTGTCTTGTGATTGCCATAGCAGTCTGTAACATTTCCAATCCATTGACTCAGACGTTTTATGAATACAGAGGAAATGAACCACCTTGATCCTGTGTCATGGAAGTTCTACAACACGCTAATCTAAGCTGCTTCACCTTCTCTACAGGGAACCTGGGCCGTGTTGACTACATCAGTGAGTTTGAGTTTGACCTCTTCATCCGGCCTGACACCTGCAACCCCCGCTTCAGAGTCTGGTTCAACTTCACCGTGGAGAATGTCCGGGAGACACAGGTCAGCACGCTGTGGTCATATATAGTGTTACTAGTCGTCATATGTTAACATAACACAACATGACAAACAATTCACTATACAATATTCAGAAATTTACCTTGTAAAAAACAGTACATTTGAGATTTTACACCTTCAGTCATTTTGCGTCATCACTGGCAGGTTTACAGTCACATGACTTAAATTTTATAGTAAAGTGTACGTCATTATAAATACCAGTTCTTACTCTAATATTACAGATATTTTATCAAAAATATGCATATGAGCTCCCATGACAAGCTCGGTCCTCAAATTCATGGTTACCAAGGTAACAACAATTAACAACTCACAGCCCTGCTGCTACTTCAGCTAAAAACGCAACATATTTTGGTTCTGTGAAACACAGTAAGACTGTCCTCCCAGCCCTTGACAGATAATAAGGGTTTTTTTTTTTTGTTTAGTTTAGTTTTTTTATTATATTTTCCTTGCCTCTTCCTCTTGGGCTGTTTGTAGCCCATTTCTCCTTTTTGGAGTTCAGCATGTTAGCTTTAGCCAGATTTCTCTCTATCTTCTTCAAATGAATATTCTTCTTGCCCCTTTATACAGCATTCCTTGCCATCCTTTGCCTTGACCTTGCCATTCACACAAGCATGAACATCTCCTGTTGCTTGTTGTTTGGGATATTGTTGTGTAGATTTATTTGTTTTTTTCATCTACAGAGTCGAGGCCAATTTTTTTTTTTTCCTCAGTATAGTTGCAGTCTGTGCACATAACACAACCAAAGTTGCCTCTCTCCAAATCTGATTCTACCACTGGCACGTTCAGAGCCTGTTGACTGACAGAGGTTGTCACATGCCACAGAGATAGACTGCGTGTGGGCACAGTGAATGGTGGCTTGAACTATCTTTTAAATATAACACTGGAGAATATTGAGAAAAAGGTAAAACTGATAATATTGCCATTTACTAAAAGTTGGACTGTTGCTGTGTTATTTGTGCAGGCTTATAAAAATTAAGAGTTAAAGTAAAGAAAGATAGATGAAAGAGATTAGCAAGATGAGGGTGAGAAAAAAAAGCAAATAGAATGAGACAGAGAAAAAAGAAAAAGGAAAAACTAAAAGAAAAAAAAACCCCAGTGAGGATGAATCCACAGCGCGCTGTTGCTGCTGTCTTCCTGTAGAGTGTCCAGCCCAGCCTATCTGAGGCTATCAGGCCTATCAGCCCATCTCCCTGCAGTGCTGTAGTCAGCACTAATCACATTTTATGGCACTGAGATGAATGGGAGGCCTCGGCTTGGAGCCGGATCGATCCCAGGGCCAGATAGACCAGCACCAGCAGCCTGCAGTCTGGGCCAACAGGATATTTGCTGTTGTGGCAAAATGGCAGAAAGAGTGTGAGGGAGACAGAAAGAAGGTGAGGAGGGAGGAGAATCCAGCACAATAATGACAAAAGATATATAAGTGTCATATATGTGAAGATACTGTGTATACAGTGGTATTTACAAGAGCAAGCCCACACCAGGTAAATCACTATTGCCTTTGCAGTTCCATGCTCTCTCTGTATAGGCCCTCTAACAAGCTTTTTTTTCAAAGAAAACTGTTTCTTATCTGTCCAATTTCCTTCTTCAAAAGACTCTTGTGTGAATTTAATCTACTTCAGTAGAAGCTGTTGTGGTTAAGTGCTGCCTCTGCATTTTGCCAAGGTGTGTGTGTGTGTATACAGGCACCGATTAGATTGTGACTATGTGCCTACAGTGATCAGAATTCACATAAATCTTTAGTTTACATCTTAATAGTTGTAATATTCATGTGATATGAAACAAAAATAAAGCAGAGAAATTAAATAGACAGAGAATAATAGCATGAGTAAATAAACTAAATGTAACCACAGTATGGGGGGTGGGGGCTGTGCTATAGAGATATCAGTGGGTTCCAGGAAAGAACTGGGCTGTTGGAGTGTTTCATCCAGCTAAGCCTTGCTAACTCTCAGCCAGAGCCAAGGGAATGGGGAACAGTAAAAGCCCGTGATATTGGAAGTGAGATGGGCATTTTGAAGGAATGTAAGCTGGTGAAACAGATTTGGTCTGCCTCAATCAGCTTAGCAGCTTTGTGGAAATTGGCTTCACCGTAGCACCGGTTATGATGGATGGCTAGATGGATGAAGGTCCTTTCTTCCTGTTCTTTGTTTATCAAACCACTCACTTACCTTAAAAAATTCTGGTTATGTTGGTTGCAATGACTGGGGCCATGTGGCCAGCATTTTTTCTGTAGCAGAAAAATAATTGTGGTGAGTATTAATGGTGAATTTTGACTTGAGCGCAGGGAGACAAACATCTGCTGGCACAGCGCAATTTTATGTTCCTTTTTATGCAGCCATCCACAGCGTCTGTATTTCTGGCACAAAAGTTTGATAACTTACTTCAGGCATTACACATGATGCTGCAAAAGTTCTGCACTTCAGAACTTTATGAAATGTTTTGACTTCACCAATTATATGACTTTTAATTACTACTTTTAATTTGAAAGGAGGGACATAGGAAACCGAAATACGTGGTTAGACCTAGTTGAGGTGAGAATGAGAGTCGAATACTACAAAAATACAGGAAATGTTCTTTTAACTATTTAAGTTAATTAGACTTTACAGTTTAAATATTCCCGATGTTCTCCTTCTATTAATGTTCATGGCCAACTAATTACTTCACATCTCTCTGTGTACAGCAAACTTGTCCCTGTTGAAAAAAATGACCACAACCTTTAATTAAATTCACATTATTTGAAGACAAACGTAGTTGAAACAGACCAGTTCTGTCATATGTGTTTTACATGGAAGCATTTTAAGCCACAAGCATGAGGAGATGGGAATGGTGATTTAGTGCAAATGTTCATGTTCCCCTCAGGATGACCAAATATGTGGAAAACAGCATTCCCATCCTAGTGTTAGTGCTCCATGCTAAACTAAACACTGCTAATCATCTGCAAGAGCAAAAACATATTTGAACGCCGTCTTGAGCTGATGGTTACAGTGGTCTGATATACAGTATAGAGTGATATGTCCTGTCTCATTTACACTGGGCAAAATTCTGTAACAAGGGAGCTTTGGAAAAAAAGATTTGCTTTCTGTGTCCAAACTGAGTGGATTTCAGCTTGACATGTAAGTCCCTGCTACTACTATTCCATTCCAGCCTCTGCCTAGGTTATGATCAGAAACCAGTGGGTGAGTTGATATGACACCCTGTTGAGTAAGTTGATATGCCTTTCCATTCTGCTGTAGGGGTGTGCTTGATGTCAGGTTCCGTGAAGGGCACGGCTGTGAGCTATTATCATAGGAGCCTTCAGGGAGCCATTCATAGAAGACAGGCAGTAAAACCTTGCACCAAGCGCCTTCAACTGCTCCAACTGCTGCAGGGGTGATTTGTAAGCCTCACTTGTCCAGGGAAAGCACAGTGTAGGGCAGTTACTCTCCATAATCAGGAAAGAGGACGAATAGAAGAAGAATAGGCCATGTGTTACAAAGAATCCCTAAAGAGCTGTCATCGTTTTAGTTTTTCAGCCGATACTCATCTATTTGAATTAGTGATGTTATGCAATTTGTCATGGGGGGTATAAACATTAAATAGGATGTTAAAACTATCAAAGAACAAATATGCATCCTATCTTGGTGACCCTAATCACCCAGTCTTACTTTTCACCGAAAGTGCAGTAATATAGATACCACTTGTCGTAATCCATAACTGGATTTAAAAGGTCTTCAAACATCCTCAACAATGTGTCATTTTCTAAATGTGTAATTTACTTATCAGTTTGAAGTTACATAAAAATAATTAAAAGTAGAGGAGAATGAATGAGAGATAGAGAAGGACAGAGAGAGAGGGAGGCAGTAGTGCAAGAGCATTGTAGTGAATGTGACGTACATTGATTGTTTTGCCCATGCAGAGAAGACAGAAGCAGGAAGAGAAGTAAGACTGGTGTTTCTACCAGAAATAACTTGTTCATGTAAGCAATACAATTCCCCCTGTTCTAAATAGAGCATGCTGGTTTCGGTTCTGGGAAGCCAGCTGCTGGTTGTGGTGTGTAACATCAATGTCAGCCTCTATAATAAAGGTTCTTCCTGCACCGTCAGCTCTGGACAGTGTTCTGGTTTAGAAGGCCTGTCTGCCATTTCTGTGCAGATCAACACATCGCACTTCACCCTAACTCCTCCCTGTCTTCTTAGGTTGGCAGAGGTGTTTAGGGACACTCAAACCACCCCTTTCTGTTATACATCTGTCTCATCCATCCTCCCCTCTATGCCGCTTGCATCTTCCGACCGTCTGAGCCACCCGACATTTGAGTTGTGATGTCCTAACACAGTGACAGACGAACAAGAGGACAGACAGGTCTCCTGTGAGCACCATTGGATGAACATGTGCTAATCATTGCTGGCGTACCGTGGCCAGGAGCATGCACTGCAGACAGCTGCTTGGCAGCAGCTACTTGTGGCAGAACCACATTGGGCTTGTTGGATACACCGCTCTAGGACTAGAATTGTTGACACAGACACTTACTGTACATTGTTGTCAATTGGTCTGCTTGTCTTCTATTTCGCATTGCGCTTTCTTTCCTCTGTGCCTCTGCAACATATGGCACACGGTATATGCGCATGTATCTTCTGCTTGTGGACTTCTTCTTCTTTGGAAATTAATTTTTAAGCTTCTCCTTCATGCAGTCTCCAACGGAGAGACATTGGTTTTCTATGTGACTCTGCCAAAGGGATTATTTCACTTCAAACACAGCACATAGGCACAGAAAGTTTAGGATCCTAGTTTCAGACCCCAGGAGGAAGTTGTGAAAAGACTTGTGTGGGTTTGAAAGACATGTAAGACATCAAACAACTGTGTCAGGGTGTAGGCTAAGTGACCTTGTTCTGTTAAGGCATGCTACCTTATTGTCAAAGCTGATGCTCCCCAGATCACCTCATAATGACACGGACAAAAGGATCTGACAACAGCACAAAATGAATTTTCAAACTGTCTCCCTGATAGCAAAATGAGTTTTCCCTGGGTTATCTTCGCTAACGCAAGGTTCCTTATCAAAATTCAACCTTATTTTTAGCTTGATTCTCTTTAAAAGGGAGGTACAAAGCTTAAGGGCATGTTTTGAAATAAAGCAGAGACACTTTTTATTAGGCGTTCAGATTCCCTTTATTCAAACAGCGGAGACACATGCATAGCTCTTAGCTCAGTTTCCAAAGACTTAAAAAGGGCTTAAAAACAATGCATTACTGACTACATATGTCTAAATCTCCAGTTTTATCTGTCACAATGTTATCATACAGCACTCTTTGAAAAAACACAATGTGATATGTAGAAACATATCTTCCTAAAGCTCACCTTTTGTTTGAGTGTGCCTTTTAGTTTGTGACATTTTAGCTTGCATAGGATCATCCGTAAGTGGATTTGTGTGTACCAATCAGGACAGTCATCAGCAGCCATCATCAAATGCATCCATTCGGAGCCCAGCAGTATGGCGTAGTGAGACGCTGCCAAAGAAGACTCAGTTTTGGGAATCCAGTCATAAACTGCAAAGAGCAGTGAAGTGCTCTAAAAATGTCTTGGGGTACAAACGGAAGCAGGTCAGGATTAGAAAAAAATCAGATGGGAAAGTGTGGTCTAGTGCAGATTGCATTGTTAACTTTTTTTGATTAGTAAAGTTGAATCAGATTGTGTGGAAATGTAATCAATCTTAAAACCGCAGTCCTGTGTAAAATTGCAATCCGTCACCAGACAGGCAGCGACACTGCGGTGTGACTCACCAAAATACTGAACAAATGCAAGACACGGATAAAAAAAACCTGCACAATTTCCTTATGGCATTTACCTGAATTAACACACAATCACGATGCTGTAAATTAGATCAGAAAAAGTACCTGGTTCCTTTAGGAATACAGATTCACAAATACAAATCTGCAAATCCGACAAGCCACCAATCCATGCACGCTAAAATAGAGGCTGATACCTTTCACTTTAGAATGCTTTGTGCCTTTTGATAGGTTTGACTGGTGGCAGGGGGTCAGCAGGCCTTTGCAGTGCATGAATAGAGAGAACACGGCTGCACGGCACAGCGTGGACCAAAAAGAAATCAGGGGAGTGAGGTGCTGAAAACTGCTCTTTTGGAAGAGCTGTGGCTCTTTAGAAAGATAACGCCGTTAGTGTGTGGACAGTTTATTCAGCTTTTTTAAAACTTGTACTGTTGTTACTGTTTTCCATTTTCTTTCTTTCTTTCTTTTTTAATTTGCCACTCAATTTAATGTTAATGACGTTTTATGCTCGTCATTAAAAATAATTTAAAACATGTTGCAGTGTACTACAAATAGTTTTTATTTGAATATCAACCCATCGTCTCTTTATATAATCAAAGATTAAGGATAAACAGCTAACGTTGAGAAAAGTGCAAGTAAGCTAGGAGTTAGAAAGAAAGTGGTGAGGAGGGGAGACGGGAGAGGAATACTGCTGTGGTTTCAGCAGGAGGCATTTTATGGTGGCTCGGTAAGGGCCTTGTGGAGGTGCTGTGCATCTGCATGAAATGATGAGCCTGGTGTCAGGACATGGATCATCCTTTTACACCGAGTAATGAATACAGATTGCACACCGGATAGTGAGGCTCTGCAATCTGCTGCACCACAAATGAAACAACTGCCGTTCTAATCAAATAGTCTTTTCATGCCAGCGCAGCCCTCAACTTGGGCTAAATTCAATTCTAGATTCACAGATTTGTGGGTTGGGGGTTGGGGAGGCACGCGGAGGCAAGGGGGAGTTATAAATGTTGTAATTAGTGTATTGTTTAATGCGTATGTGTGTAGACGGGTGTGATGCGTGCGTATGCTGAGACGGTGGTGGGGGGTTGGGGGGTCCCTGGCATCATGTTGTCGTTAACCACTTGGTTATTTTAGATAGCAGTCGGAGGAATGGGTCCAATCACAGCAAACGTGCACACACAAACACACGCTTGTGCACGAATGCACACATTTAGCTAATTATGCCAACCAGCGGCTTGGGAGAACACGTTCTCTGTATTCTGTATTTAGGGAACAGCGAGGAGCTTTGAAGGAGAGCTGCAGTGCCTCTTTGATGCTGCATTTGTTTTTTGTTTGTGTGGTTTAATAATTTAATCAAGCCAAACGTCCTCCTTCTCTCTGTAACTGTCTGTTGGTGGAGGCTAATTACTCTGCAGATTGTTCTCCTGGTGCTAGAGAGGAGAGTTTAGATCCAGAGGGGGGAGGGGGTGCTGATGGCTGTAATTTAACAGTGTGCTGATGGGCTAAGCTGTCTGTTGACTGCTGTTTTATTATTTAGGGAGGCTGCTGACGAGATACTATCCTAATATTCACCATCTGATAACAATGCCTATCTATCTATCTATCAAAGGTCATGTTTATTTATCTATAACATTATGTTCTAGTTAAGTTCATGGGGAAAAAACTAATACTTAGTGAGATTGGATATGAATAACAGCTGTGTCCATACAAATATACCATTGTCTGGGGAAAGCTAAAATGTTTCCAAACTCTTTACAGAAGATTTGTTTCTTTTAAGTTGTCTTTTTGCAAAAGATCCACACACTTAAATAGATTAATTTGCCAGTCCATGAGGTACACTGGTGAAAATTAATGCATTCTCATTAAACAGTCATGCACGAAATCTTAGCCTCTTGATGGTTATGGTATTTAGCGTTTATTTGAAATAACTGAGGACTGCAAACTGTGTTTTGTCGTACTATTCAGTTGTGTTGTGTTGTACCGACGTGTTTCTAATATTTTGGGAACATGTTTTTTAGTCAGCGTCTTAGGCTAAATAACATCGATATCAGTCCAGTTTAAAAGCACCACAAACTACACCCTCCAAAAATGATCATACAGTTGAAATACAACAGTTGTGAAGGGGGACGTATAGCAAGATTGTCATATTAGAATTCAGTGTTTTTACTAGTGTACCTAATGAACTGGCAAGTGAGTGTACGTAGACAACATAATCTACCTGTGTTGGCAGAGTGGCGCAAATTGTTCTGGCATCACATCTGTACCATTTAGGCTAGAGGCTTCAGCATCCGTTCCCGTTTGCCATACAGTGGCCGACACATCACATCAGAGGAAAGACCAGAGCTTCAGCTTTCATTTATTCTTCTCAGCACACTGCTACAACATTTCTTTCTGTCTCTACTAAAATTTTAATAAGACAAAATGTACACTAGGGATTGTGGGGCTTAGACCCAAAAACCACATATCTAACCACATATCTAACTATATCTACTATCTTTGTACATCTGCAGGCTGGCCCATCTCTTTCTATGTCTTTGATGTGAGATATAAGTCAAAGACGTTTAGGACAATTATTATATATATATATTTTTTTTTATTTAGTTTCTTTCTGAGCTTCTTTCTGCATGTAACAGTTGTGTAACATACACTATATTACCAAAAGTATTCGCTCACCTGCCTTTACTCATTCTATGAACTGAAGTGCCATCCCATTCCTAACTCATAGAATTCAATATGATGTCGGTCCACCTTTTGCAGCTATTACAGCTTCAACTCTTCTGGGAAGACTGTCCACAAGGTTGAGGAGAGTGTTTATAGGAATTTTTGACCATTCTTCCAAAAGCGCATTGGTGAGGTCACACACTGATGTTGGTCGAGAAGGCCTGGCTCTCAGTCTCCGCTCTAATTCATCCCAAAGGTGTTCTATCGGGTTCAGGTCAGGACTCTGTGCAGGCCAGTCAAGTTCATCCACACCAGACTCTGTCATCCACGTCTTTATGGACCTTGCTTTGTGCACTGGTGCACAGTCATGTTGGAAGAGGAAGGGGCCCGCTCCAAACTGTTCCCACAAGGTTGGGAGCATGGAATTGTCCAAAATGTTTTGGTATCCTGAAGCATTCAATGTTCCTTTCACTGGAACTAAGGGGCCAAGCCCAGCTCCTGAAAAACAACCCCATACCATAATTCCTCCTCCACCAAATTTCACAGTTGGCACAATGCAATCTGAAATGTACCGTTCTCCTGGCAACCTCCAAACCCAGACTCGTCCATCAGATTGCCAGATGGAAAAGCGTGATTCATCACTCCAGAGAACGCGTCTCCACTGCTCTAGAGGCCAGTGGCGGCGTGCTTTACACCATTGCATCCGACGCCTTGCATTGCACTTGGTGATGTGTGGCTTGGCTGCAGCTGCTCGGCCATGGAAACCCATTCCATGAAGCTCTCTGCGTACTGTACTTGGGCTAATCTGAAGGTCACATGAAGTTTGTAGCTCTGTAGCAATTGACTGTGCAGAAAGTCGGCGACCTCTTTGCACTATGCGCTTCAGCATCCGCTGACCCCTCTCCGTCACTTTACGTGGCCTACCACTTCGTGGCTGAGTTGCTGTTTTTCCCAAACGCTTCCATTGTGTTATAATAGAGCTGACAGTTGACTGTGGAATATTTAGGAGCGAGGAAATTTCACGACTGGATTTGTTGCACAAGTGGCATCCTATGACAGTTCCACGCTGGAATTCACTGAGCTCCTGAGAGCGGCCCATTCTTTCACAAATGTCTTGTTTCACAGTCTGCATGCCTGAGTGCTTGAATTTATACACCTGGGGCCAGGCCAAGTGATTAGAACACCTGATTCTGATCATTTGAATGGGTGAGCGAATACTTTTGGTAATATAGTGTATGTCTCCAGTCAGCAATAACAACAACTGACCGTTCTGTGGTCGTCCCTCATCTAAAGCTAGGCCAAATCTCATAACAGATTTGATTTCATTGTTGCTGGCTCAAATTAGTGTTCATGTAATCAAATCAGCAGGGAGACTGAATTAGTACATGCAACTCTTCTGTATAATGTTATACTATAGTGCGCAAATCCATCCTTGTAACACATTAAGTGCATTTAGAATTTATAGTGGGAGTATTGACGTTGGAGTGAAAAGCTGAATGTCTGAAAAATGTATAACATTTCAGAGTATCTTTATATGAGTGTCTTTATATTATATGTGTATCTTTATCTGCCACACTTGCTGTAATGTCACTGGCGCTCATTCTGCATGGACTCCTCAAGTTTGTCCAAAATCTAATAAACGTGTTATCCCACCCTGATGTGACAATGCTCCAAAGAGCTTCTTCTGATGTCGGGAATTCTTGTCTTTCTCCATCTTCAAGTGCCTGCATACATGTTCAAAGAGGTCAGGTGACGGTAAAGGGACGTCCATGACACTCAGCGCTTCTTTGTCTTCTTTGGTCCTCAAGTACTTCTTCAAAGCTTTTAGATGTGTTAGGGCTCATTATCCCGCAGCAGTATGAATCCTTCTCCAGAGGGTGTAGCGTGTCTCTGAAGAAAGGATTACTTCCTCTCTTTGGTCAGGGTGGAGTCGAATTGGTGCAGATGTCCAGTTCCAGAGAAGGAAAAACACTTACTGAGTTGACTATTCCTACCACAGTGTTCCACTGTTACACTGTTTCATCAGTCTCTCTCTTGCTCGTCTCCCCTTATACAGCCTTGACTGCCATGAATCTCAAACTTGGATTTATGAGTAAACAGGCATTTATCACATAGCAACACGCATATTGCTGTGATCAAGTTGATTTCTCATTATGCAAAGCTTGTGTTGATCTTCCGATGGTGTGGAGACTTTGGTGTGCCTGTCTTAACTGACTGCTTTGGATGCAACTGATCCATTTTGTGCGTAACCTTTTACAGTGTCACGCTCTGCCCCCTTAGAGACCTTCAGTCAAACCATAATTTGACCCTGAGGAAGCCATTCTGTGCCAAGAATCAAACAATGACTTCCAACATTCTCACTTAGTTCTGATGGCACTTTTCCCACTACTGCTATTCTACTTAGTAAGCAATGTTCTGCTGGAAACCTGAGGCATAGTCACATTTATAACAAGTGAGCAATGGCTGCAAGTTGATTTCCTTAAATAAACTGCTGTTAAGTAAGCCGCATCCACCAGTTTTCAGTTTACCTGTCAAACGTCCTTTTTATTTCCAGGTTTACATTAAAATATGACAGAATTTTGAGGTTCTCTCAGATGTTTGGACCCCACTTTAAGTGTTGCATTGTCTCCGCAGTATTTTTAGATACAACAATATGGAATATGCACATCAGATAGAAAATGCCATTTTAACCACATGATTTTATGTTTGGAAACATGTACTAATGAAGCATCTTTAACAGTAGGATTGGTCTGATCTAACTGTCACCTTGGCACAGTTTGCTAGCTAAGCCCCATATCCAAAAAGCTTGAGAAACCATGCTCTGTTAGAGATTTACCTTTAAGTTAATGTTGTAAACAATATTTAACAAATATAGTGTGCATTTGTTAATTCTTATGCCTTTTAATAGTTTATCTGTGTTTTATTTTTGAATGTATGAGGCTATCAGTCAAAAACAGGGACGGAGAGAAGCAGGTGATGTTGCAGCATTTCAGAGGGAGACACTCTCAGACTGCACTCGCACCTCATGTGGTTAGGTCAAGCTAGTCGGGCTAATTTACTCTATGTGCTGTCTGTGACACTGGGTGGGGGTCTAGCTGCTGGGGGTGCGCTTGCTCAGAGAGCATGCTGTGCGGAGGGACATTTATAGTCACACAAGTGAGAAGTGTGTACTTGCTCACTCGCTAATACACTCGTATAGTATGATATAATGCGTTGGCCTTGGAGCGGGAGTACAGTGGCGGTGTCTGCGTGTGCGCATGTGGGAAAAGCTGTGGTTCACGCAGAGCTCTATCTCTTCGCAGCACCTGGAGTTAGGTGGTGTCAACACTGTGCACCACCGTAAATCAAGACTGTGGTGTGTCCATCCTTGGTCCCTGCAGGTATATATTCAGAAGCCAAATGTCAATAAAACAAAACAGCGACTGGTTGGTCCAAGTCTGTGTGTATGTGGTGGGTGTCGGAGCCCCTGGGGTATACAACTTCCTGCGCTGAGATGCTTCGGTCACATCTGCAATGAATGTTTTATGCCCCACTGGTGGCAACCTGCTGTGGGTGGGTGCAAACACACACTCATACGCAAATGCATTTTATTAATTTAACTGCAATTAACTATCAAGGTTTGCTCCATCGTGAAAAGTGTGTTTTTTGCATTTAAATAATTTCCCACATATGGCAAAGAACAAACTTACTACGAGGTTTTAAAAATGTTACATATTTTGTCTGAAGTCCAACTTTTTCTAACAAACAATAAAATATTCTTTTGCTGGTGTAAGATGATCTCCAGTGGTATAAAAACCGGGCCCTCTATTAGAATAGTAAATCCACAGCTTGGCTCTGCTCTCACAGAGGACTCTCCCTGTCATTGATTTTCAGCAAAGTAAACTTTATAGGGATTCTCTCTAAAACACGACTCAGAGTGGGGATCACAGTGTGATAGAGCCACCTCTCCGCTTTGTTCATTTTACATGTGTGATATCCCCTCCACAGCAGCAGCAGCTCTGCTAGAGAGTGTTTGAGAGTAAACAGATGTTGTTTGTCTTTCTGATGCCACGATTTAGCATCTCCAGGGATGCAGTGGACCCGTGCTTTCCTGTAAAGTCACAAAGGAATCAAGAGATGGAAATAGCTCAAACAGATGAACACTGTTTCACAACAAAAGTGAGACTAGAATTTCTTTTACACCGCAGTTCATGGACAATATGGTCTTGTGGTTGTATTGCTTAAATACATCTGGTGTAAAAGATGGCCTTTCCTCTTTAGTGTATGCAGATTTGTTTTTAGCTTTGACACTTTGTGAAATCAAGCACCATATGTAGAACATAATTTGGCACAAGTTACTTCTAAAGATAAATCTTAATGATTGTTAAAATGGCTTTGCTATTAATGGGCATTAATAAAAAACAAGTATATTTGCACCACAGATTCAAGAATTTGATTGTTCTTTCTGATACAACAAGGCCGCCTGTATAGCTGATAGCTGGAGAGGTGCATAAATAGTAAGAAACGGAGTGTTCCTCTCTCCACTCTAATTGTCCTATCATCGTTAGCCAACACAGAACACTGACAGCCTATGCTTGCTGTCAAACCCTGACTCCCCAAGGAAAAGCTTGCCTCCGTGGCTACTGAATCTGGCAAGCATACATACGTCAGTACACTCAAATGAAAAGCCTGAAATGTCAGGGACCAAAGGAATGAGGAAAAAAATGAAATGGGGGAAGACGCAGATAAGGAGAGGAAGTTTGGTGTATAATGAGCGGTTGGAATGTGAGGATTGCTGAATTAATCAGACTGCAAGAGCTCATACAAAGTAGGCAGAATGCTTTTCATGTGACAAATGTGTAATTAAGAATGATTTTATAACACCACCCCCCCCACCACCACCACCAGTCACACACACGCACGCACACACACACACACACACACACACTCCTTGATGGACTAGAGGTGGGTGGGAGGAACAAAGTGTTTTTGTGGTTCCCCGCGTACGCGTGTGCTTGTGTGTGCATTTCGGAAGAGTGCATGTAAGTGTGTGAGAGTGAGATGAGATGGAAGCTTTAATTACAGTCATATTAGAATAACACCAGCCCCCATCGCTCACTGATGCTGAGGGATCGGATGGGATGTTTTCACTTTGGCGGCTTGCCTTTTTTTTTTTGTCTTTTAGATTTGACACCATATTTTTTTCAGCCAAAACACGTGGATTTTAAAGATATTTTTTTCTCCCCATCCCACACGCACAAGATGTTTATTTTGACTTGTCATTTCATCTGCGACAGCGGAGATGTTTGATCACCAGTTTTAAAAATACCTGACAACATCCAGTTTGGTTTGGCAAGTTCCAGTTGGCATTTGTTTAAATTTCAGGAACTGTAAATGGATGTGGACCCGAATTAATGACATTTCGACCATTGATAGTGACTTAAGAAGAACAGCAAGATCCGCCAACATATGTTCACATTCAAAAGACAAAGCTGGGTGGAAGCTGTAGAGAATATTAGGAGCCATGAAAAAAAGTACAGTGTATATATATATTTAAATATATATTTGTGTCCTTAAAACCATTTCCTTAATCACTAGTAGAGCAGCAAGACAGAACACAGAATTACACATTATGCGGTGATTGCTGTGACAATGCTTTAAAAAGCCTTAAACACATTAACCAGCTGTAGTACAACTTTCAGGCATAAATTAGAGCAAACCATATGTGCAAACCAAGGACTTCAACTCTATCAAATATTATCCAGTAATTTGTTATCCAATAAAATATATGCAATCCAATAAATTAATACATGCTACCCTGATTTCCTCTCCAGCTTAAATTACATTTTCATAGAATCAAAGTCAGCTTTATTTGTACAGCCCAATGTTACAGTTTCCTAATAGGCCTTTCAGCCTTTATACTGCTTGAAACCAAGAACAGTTCTCAATTAAAAAAAAAATTCCCACGCAGTTGATTGGTTGGGCATTAGATTTCTCCTCATATTATATTGGGTACGCTCAGTCGTTGATGTCCCTATAATGTTAGCTGTCTCTTTTGTTGCACTGTGTTTGTCCTGCAGCATTTTTTTATGAAGGTTATTGGGCTCTTTTAGCCATGATATAAAATGCTTTGTGGAGAAAAAACATGAAACCATACACAATGTGAATTAATTCAGAAGTTACAATTTATTGCATCACCATTTCATTCAGCGTGTTGACATTTGCCAATAGAAACACTGATTTGTAGAAGTTTTGGTCCTCTGACAAAGCTGGAAGATTATTTTTGGATTAAAAACTAGTTTTAATTATAAACCTACTTGTCCAAGAATAATCAACCTTATGTTGTGCAAAATAATGGGATCAGTTGCATCTGCTTCTCAACTTTTAAATTGCTGTTAAAAACTACAACTCTTAAATTAACAGTTACACTTTATAGCATAAGTTTATTTCACAGTCTGATGTACTTCCTTGTGGACGTCGAGGTGCAACTTCATGTCACAAATAACACCTTAAAGCACAAAAGTTCACAGAACAAAGAGAGTGAAAAACTGATCACCCTAATCCACAGCGGACGAGTTGGAGGAGGATTAAGGGAATAGACGTTTTTTTCATCTTGAGGATCAGGCCTCATACTGCATGCACAGTTTACAGCTTGCAGGGGACAGGGAAATAGTGTTTAGCCAGTAGAAACATTTTCAGTCTTTAGATATACTTTCCTTAAAGCTTATTCTGTGCTAACACTTTTTTATTGCATTTTATTTCTACTGCGGCTCTTAATCAGAGTTAAAAAAATTCCTTTTACTTTTTGCTCCATAAATGTGGAAACAAGGATTCCCTACATTATTTTTTATAATGCTTCACTTTTCTCTGTACTATATTTACAGGATATTATTCACAGGGGGCAACCCATGTGTATCAAATTACATTATTATTTAATGATTGTAATTTATGCGTTCAAATTATTGTCTGAATGTCTTCTTTTCCATATCTGATGTAGACACATAGCAATACTGTATGCATGTACGTGTGTGTGTGTGTGTGTGTGTGTGCAGCTGTTTGTGGGTGAGTTGATTGCGCAGCAGAACCCCGGCTGTCCGTCATCAACCCAAATGCATTAACCTCGGCCCCTGTGCCTGCAGGGCCCACCACTTCCATTTCACTGCAACAAATACAGGTCCTGGCCCAGGGCACCCTGGCAGCCAGCATAGTTAATGACTTATTTACTGTTTAATGGCTGTATACCGCACCACAACAACAATTAATGAGAAAAAGGCACATTCACAAGCAGTGGGGGTGCCAGGTGGTGGAGGTTATTTTCTCCTTCTAACTTTATCTAAGCTCTGCCTTCTGCTCTACCCTGATAAACTCCTGCACACCTTACCTGGAGACAGACAGGCTGACAGCTGCGAGGACGGCTACTTTTACAGACTGGGAGAAAAAAAAAAAAAAAACATACCTTGGATTGACCTTATTTTTAACAAAAAAAAAATTCTATTCTGTTCTGAGTTGAAATAAATTACCCAATCATTGTGTGTTGTTGTTCAAATAAAGTTACTGAACTGCAAAGAACCCTTTTTGTTTGTGCGACACTGCCAATGAATAACACGAAAGTCAGTTGAATATACCTCTTTTTTTAAATCTGCAAAAGGCAATCCTATACACCTGTTTTTTTTGTTTTTTTTTTACCCTGGTTTAATTTATTCCTCTCTCCATCCCCTGGCTTTTCTGTCGTCCTCTGTTGTTCTCCCCGGCTCTCCTTAGCGTTGTGAATACCATCGCTCAACCAGTGAGATGTTGCAAGCACTTTGTTGCTGACCACGGTGCTGAAAGCCTCCTGCCTTCCAATTGCCAGAGTGTTCATTTCATGGTTCATATACCCCGTTCTCCATTTGTCAGAGTGCCATTAGCCCCCGCGCTTATTTCTTTAACCCCTTCCCATACAAATAATAACAAAACAAATGCGCGTTTGTTTTACCTCACAGCCGCAGCTCTCCTGTCACTGTCGGGCTTTCAATTAAGCGCATGTGGCATGTGTTATGTGTTGTGTTGGGTGCGGAACGTGTTGCATGTCGTGTTTGCACAGTCTCTGTTCTTACATTGCGGGCTGCTGTGTTGTTTGAAGAAGGTTAATTATGTCATTTTTTAAATTTTATGCCTTTTTGTTTGTGAGTCATTAATAAAAGGCAGGGGGTACAAGGCAGTATGCTGTATTTAAGTCTTATTTTTGTGAACATGCTTGTTCAGTCATTTCCTATACTAAACCACCACAGTCATCACGACATATGCAAGCTTGTGTGTTTCCTCCATCTGGCAGCATTAGGTTTTCAATGTCCTCCACAGTTTAAAAAAAAAAAAAACCACTGATGTTAAGGAGTCATGACTATGCCATTAAGCATCTGATGTTCCTTACTCATGGCGCTGTGCTCTTTTAAATGTGAAAGTTGCACGACCCTCTTTGGCTTGTCCTGTGGTTGCAAAAGACTCGCAACTTGAGCATTTTCAAGTGAATGTCAAGCTCCACCTGTAGTCGGTCAGTTTGGTTTAAATATATTCATATTGAGGTGTATTTTTATACAGCTTATACATGAGGGGGGCAGAGCATCAGACGCACCTGTCAATATAACATAATGTTTTGTACCACTACTAAATATCAGCTTCAAAAATACGCCAAGTAAACAACAAATCTCTTCATACATGTAGATATATTACAGAACTCTTGTATGTGTACCTAAAACAACACTGAGCACCATATTTGCGATATACACTGCGTGCTATATTTTAAGAAGTAAATAATATGTCCAAATATGCTTTCACCTAAACTATACCTACCCTGCTAGATCATTCTCTTTTATTTTCTGTTTCATTCCCATGGATGTCCTTCATTTTGAAAGCCGACCTGTTTTGCTTCCAAATTGTCCTTCATGCCAAGCTGGATTTGTGAGCAGTGCTATGCCAGTCGCTAAGTAAATGTGTTTTTCAATCTATCTGCTCCCCAACCATCCCACTCTTGTCCTTCCCTCTTGGCCCCTGGACTCCCTCCAGTCCCCTGTGTTTTTAGGACAATCTCTGCGTTGTCTCATCTCTTGCCTGCCTTCATGCCTTTCCTACCTTGCTGCCCACCGCCCCTGCCATCATTCCTCCCAGGCCTCGATAAATAACCCCGCACCTCTCTGGCCCTCAGCTCTACTGGCTGTTGCAGGAACACATTTGTTAAAATATCACCTGCTGTAGAGGGGAAATTGATGCCGCTGCAGTGTGCTCCAGGCAATAGAGTTTTGTGTTCGGTTTAAAATGCCATGGTTGTAAGAAAGTTCAGAATTTCAACAAAAAAAGAAAAACTGGTTTTCTTTCTATTAAATGTTTTTTAAAGAATGGTTGTAAACGCACTCTTCATGGAATGATAAAGTACCAAAATGTTGGGTCATACAGTTTCACAACAGACAACGATAGAGATTAAGTACGACCTCTCTATTGTCTTAAATAAATGCAAAAGGGTCCATCAGTGGGACTATCTAGTTTGGCTCTGTAATAAGGAACACCATTAAAATGTTAAAAACGCTTTGGTCTCTTTGGTTCTACTCCATTTCTCCAAAAACAGACCAATGATCAGACGAGACATCCCCAGATGACCAGGTAAGAGGAAGAAGCAAAAGTTCCTCTCTGAAATCTGCTATTATCCAGATGGCACCATTAGCGATTAAGCCAGAACATTTCTCCCCTCTTATAATTGACTCCATAGGCTATTAGGCAGGTTGGCACTAGGCTAGGTCCACTGGTGCACACTCCAGATGTTCTCTTTGTGTGTGTGTGTTAGTGTGTGTGTGTGTGAGAGAGTAAGTGAGAGGAGGAAACAGAGTTTGGCTGTTATTGTGGGTGCTCTGTGTGGGTCCATGGCTGCCTACAGATGGACATAGGGGTGGGCGGGTGCTGGGAATAAGTCACATTCAATTATATCAATGTCTCTATCAGTCTGTCTGTTTTGCGGTCTCTCCATCTCTCTATCGGCCCGTCTGTCTCTCTTTTGTAGCCTTGGGGGAAGAAAGATTAAAGTGTTCTGTTTTCTGTGGAAGATCTTTGTCTCTGCTTTTTGGGTTTATTTGAAGATTAAATTATCTCTCATCCGTTGTCTGTTTTTTAGTGTGTGCAAGCAAAGTGATGTTTGGCAGACTGTATTAAGTGCTGTTTCCTTTATTAAATTGAAAATAGCAGAGAGAGATGTAATACCAATTTTATTTGTTTTCTTTAAGTTTCTTTGAACTGGCTCACCACTTATTCTACTAAGCATACTTATAGCATTAGTAGTAAAATGTCTAGTCGGATTTAAGCAGGCAATGAATGTGGAGTTCAGCTACATTTACAGTAGTACATGTAAAAATCTGTGATAGGATGCCACTAGTACAACAAGTCCAGTTGTGAAATTTCCTCGCTACTAAATATTCCACAGTCAACTGTCAGTGGTATTACAACAAAGTGGAAGTGATTGGGAACGACAGCAACTCAGCCCCGAATTGGCAGGCCACGCAAAATGACAGAGAGGGGTCAGCGGATGCTGAGGCGCATGGTCGCCAACTTTCTGCAGAGTCAATCGCTACAGACCTCCAAACTTCATGTGGCCTTCAGATTAGCTCAAGAACAAGTGCGTAGAGAGCTTTATGGAATGAGTTTCAATGGCCGAGCAGCTGTATCCAAGCTGTACATCACCAAGTGCAAAGCAAAGCGTCCGAAACGGTGGTGTAAAGCACGCCGCCACTGGACTGTAGAGCAGTGAAGATGTGTTCTCTGGAGTGACGAATCATGGTTCTTCATCTGGCAAGCTGATGGACGAATCTGGGTTTGGCGGTTGCCAGGAGGATGGTACTTGTCTGACTGCATTGTGTCAAGTTTAAAGTTTGGTGCAGGGGGGATTATGGTGTGTGGTTGTTTTTCAGGAGCTGGGCTTGGCCCCTTAGTTCCAGTGAAAGGAACTCTGAATGCTGCAGCATAACAAGAGATTTTGGACAATTCGATGCTCCCGCCTTTGTGGGAACAGTTTGAGGATGGCCCCTTTGTGTTCCAACATGACTACTCACCAGTGCACAAAGCAAGGTCCATAAAGACATGGATGAGCGAGTTTGGTGTTGAAGAACTTGACTGTCCTGACCTCAACCCGATAGAACACCTTTGGGATGAATTAGAGCAAAGACTGCGAGCCCATAAACACACTCCTAAACCTTGTGGAAAGTCTTCCCAGAAGAGTTGAAGCTGTTGCAGCTGCAAAGGATTGGCCGACGTCATATTAAACCCTATGGATTAAGAATGGGATGTCACTTAAGTTCATGCGTGTAAAGGCAGATACGCGAATACTTTTGGCAATACAGTGTACCACCACCATACTACCTCCTTATCATTACCAAACCCCAAAGAGTTGCAAAGTGTTCCACCACACAAAAGAAAAATCTTTTTTGAGTGTTTGAAAATGCTTTTTTAAGTGTTTGGATTGCATTACTGAATGGACTTTCAGTAATCCTTTTATAACTAAAAAAAGAGCTAAAACGCTATTAATTATTCATCTCTCCCTGGCTGGTGGTAAAGAGGAGAGGCGCTCTAGGGTTTCCATCAGCTATTAGTAAACAAATCAATGCTGCAGGCTGAGCTCCTTGTCAGTACAGAGCTATCTGCCCTTTACCATGACTTTCAGGTGAAGGCCAGAAAAGGACCTACATGACACGCTGCCTCTTGAGCACAAAGAGAAGCGTGTACAACGGAAAGTTTATTATGGAGGCTTTTCATTAAGTTTTCAAGTTTGAAAAACTAACGCAGGAATCTTCAAGGCACGATCGGATCCCTTTGTGAAAACAACATTTGATTTATTCATGACATCAATCTAATTTACTGTTGTAGTTGCGTTAATACTCCAACTCAGTTGGTTCAAAACATTATGCCTCTGTGAGAAGACACTCGTGAATTTGTCACAACCCACCCAACAATGGGTATTTGATGTAATCAAAGAGCGCTGTTTGAAGCCCCTAATCCAATTCCTTTGGCAAGATACATTGTAATTTGGTATCATCGTAATTATGAACTGAATTGTGAACTGTCTGTAAGGGAATTGAATTAGCCAGCAGAAGAGGAGTAATATGATTGGGAACTGGGAGAAATCAATACAGCACTGCTCGTCATCTCAACGTTGACCTGAATCCTGCCTGAATGCGAATCTTTGGGGGATTCAGCTAAATTCAATCTGGTGGAGCTAACACGCTCCCTGTCCCCTGCACATGGTTGACAACAGCTCTGTCTTGATTTAGACTGCTGGGTAGGAGCCCTGCTGGGGAAGCAGAGCTCTGAGGAGAGTAGCTGCAGCTAGATTTTATCCAACTGATTGTGGGAAACGCATGAAGACATGTAAGACCAAATGCATCGCTTCAAAGAAACTACACAACCTTATACATCGCAATTGTCTTGTAACATTCTATTGTACTATGTATAGTTCGTATAGTCAACTCTGCTGAGTACCGTGCACTGTGTTGCTGCATTTGACAAACAGTCCTTCCATACATCCTCAGTTGTGTTGCGGTAGTACCCTGAAGAGAGATGGCGAATGCGACAACTGCTTTGATAGACGGGGCCGGAAAAAAACAAAACATGAAGTGCAGTTGGTAGTTGCGATTGAAAAATAATATTTAACCAGCTAAATCCAGAATCATAAGCCAGACTTTTTCTCTATGTTTTTCCAGCTGCTTAGCATTCTGACATTAACCTCTTAGGGATAGTGATCTAATGATCAGCTGTCTTTGTTTAAGGGAAAATAGCTCGTGTATTGTGTTGTTCTATTGACCGCTTGACATTCCAGTGTGTTCTGCAGCTCCATTCGTGTCCCCTTGATAGCTAGCTAGAGATGCTCTCCTATTATGGAAGCAGATGGTTTGTCGCCATTATTTAATCTTAACAGATAAGGTTAAAAAGCCCAACTCACACTAACACATGGGTAATCAGAGCTGAGAGGAAAGAGCACCTCTAATGCCAAGGAGAGTCCAATGTCATGAAAATCAATATATCTACCCCTCTCCCCAAATCAAAGCCTTTTTTTCTCTTCGCGGAGATAAAAGCTTTGTGTGTTGTGTAAAATCAAAGCAAACAAAGCAGGTGTCAAGCAAGAGCAGAAAACACAGTTATTTAGTTTTATTATTTTTGTAATTCATGAAAACCAGCTTTTCAGTCTCGATCCCATGCCTCGAACACATCCGGCCTGTGTAACACCGGACCGTTCTTTCAACTGGGAAGTGTCTTTTATTCGAGCGAGTCCGGTTTGATTGAGCACATTGTGTTGCTTGTGAGCGAAGCTCGTAAAGGTTATGCAGTCCAGTGAAAGGCTGTCTCATTCACTGGCAACAGAGGAGCATGTCTTCGGAGTCAGGTATAGAATGGACTCAGAAACAAATAGCTCTTCCTGTCTTGTTATTGGGGATGCACTGATAAGGTGGGCAGGGGAACGCTGAGGATGATTACTAGGGTGTCTTTTAACAGACTTCCTCATGATGATCAGCCATTATAGTTATGCATACTCATTGTACTACACCGGCATTGTGACCAGCACCTCACCCTTTAGCTACATCACCTGCTGCGCCCTGATTCACTGAGCACTCTCTGTCTTGACACCTACTTAATTCCCATGGGTTATTGCAGTTCCTCCTCGACTTAAGTGTATGTATGTGTGTGTGCGTGTGTGGAAGGAAAGCAGAGTGAAATCATTGCTAGCCTGGGAGAAGGGAAAAAGCCATTCAACAGGGGCGCCCACGGTGGCAAAGCCATTTCCAATAATGTCCTCTTTCTCCAACAACAATTGTGTTTAACCCCAATGGCTTCAGCTGCCCACTATTTGTCATCCCACCTCCCCCACCCCTCACCTCCCTCCATGCCTTCACACACAGAGGCAATAGAAGTGAAAGTATAGTTCACAACTGCATGGCACATACATTGTCTTGACTCATGCTGCTGCTCCTGTTTGAGTAAACTACTGGAAACTCTTGTTTTTGGTACACAATGTCCATTCTGGTACTATTGCACAACAGTATGAAGTATCAGGATTAACTTTTGATCATATATAAAAATGTCAGACTCTTGTGAAAACTAACTTTATATCTGCAAACTGTAATGGTTTCCCTCTTATTAATGTAAATAAAAATAAAAGTCCTTTTTCTACTCCTATTGCGGCACCTCTCTTCCCTGCACCCCTCTCTAGTCTCTCTACCACCCCCATTCTCTGTGTCCCCTTGCTGGTGAGCTGAGTGTGGATGTGATTTATCTGTAGCACCCACTGAGATCCCGTTGCAGTCACACACACACACATACATACACACATAGTAACACGTGCAAAGTCATATGAATTAGGCACACGAACACACACAGGTAGGGCTGCAGCTGTGATATATTTTAATTACAGTTTTAGTCAGGAGTAATTAAGGTATTATATCCAGAGGGACAGCTCAATACGCATCCCCCAACATGCGCATGCATGTGCACAGCCGCCGACACAAACTGACGCACATACAGAAAACGCACCCTTTTCTTTCTGTAGTTTTGTTTGGCTTCATCGGGAAGAGCACCAAAGTAGTAGTAATAATCATCACAAAAGTTCATAATAAGACAAGATCATAACAAGAAATTTTATTAAAAGTGGCAAAAAAATGTTTCAGAGTGGCTTGATATCATCAATGCCATACTTGGTTTTCATTTCTTAGATTTCACACTTTGCTGAGTATAAACATGTTTTTCCTGCAGAAATGAGCAATGCTTGGATCACCTGACTATAATAATATAAATATAGCAGTTTAACAAGGATTAGTTGAAGATTAATTAAACTGCATTTAATTTACATTAGATTAAAGCACAAATAAACAAGAGCTAATGATATTATTTATCACAGATGTGTAGATTTTTATCCACACTCATCATTAAGGGTACATAGAGTTGAGAACGATTTAACTTCAGTGGCTCGTGCTCATTATAATCGGGGATACACCTGGATTGTTTATCTGCAAAGGCTGCATACAGCTGATGATGACAATGACTCCCATGCAGCTGATGCCTCGTTGTTTCGAGGTCACAAAACTGTCAGATATTCTCTACTGAAATGCTTGAGTATAGATATTTTGCTGTTGTGGCAGGTATTTTTTTTATTTTTTTTTTTTTTATTTTTTTTTTTAAACAAGGCCTTGGTTGTTTCTTTTTCAAAATATTGCCACACTCTTGACGATTGCTTTGGCCTTCTTGGGTACGAAGCTGGATCCACCGTAAATCAGGGTCAGCGTAAACGCAGACATAGACATTTCAACATATTCCATTCACTCCATGTGTTCACATAATCATTGTCATTGATAATGTTGACCTGTTGTTCCGCAAGGGTGGTGGCCCTCTGCTATGAGTGTACACACTTTCATCTTATGACTTATAGCCTCACCTCTTACTACAGCTCAGCTAGGCATCATAATTTGCTTTCAGGTATCATAAGTGAAAGTTTTTTCCCCTTTTTTCGGCACACGAAGGGGTTTTGAATAAGATATGTAGGACTGAAGGAACCATGGTGAGAAGGAAGAGACCGTGCAAAAGGATGAGAAGGTGATTTGTGCAGAAACAGATAGGCTTTGCACTGTAAGCTGAGTTGAAGAGCAGATTTGGAAGCTGTAAGACTGTTGTGTTGTCATCGAGTGCTGACACGGCGGCAAGCTGAAAGTGCGCATAGGAAGTGTGCGTGCGTACGTGTGCTTGTGCGCTTTATTGTGTGTGCGCACGCGCATTGCTTGAGTGTGTGTGCATGGCACAGATGGAAAGACTTCTTAGGGATTACTGTGTAACTGGAAGAGGAGAGAGGTGGTAATTGCATTTTAATTACAGTGTTGATGGTTTTGGGCTCTGCCAGATGGAAGGTTCTTTAGATATACGCGCGAAATAAATCAGCCCGGTGGAAAATAAATCAAATCTTAGGTGACTAGTTACCTGCTGAACAGAGTCTCTAACCTTGTCACGAGTCACAGGTGATGATAATTAGTTGAGGCTAGTTGGTATCCAACCAACAACCCTCACACTGCACTGTACCCTCTATCTGTACCCTTCTTTGTTTCCTGCGATGATGGATAGCTATGGTTGTATTACCAAGCTTTGTTCACATTCACACAAGGTATCTATTACATGGATAGACCCAAACTCCTCTCCAAAATATAAATTGCAATGTGTTCTTAAATATCTACTTTAACATTTCAGTGTTTACATATTTCTGTCTGAAGTCAGCAGTAGTAACTCGGTGGTTCTGATCTTGCTGACACAAAAAGACCGGTTTTGTGATTTTCTTGCAGATTTCTTGAGGCTCAGTGTTCTTCCTCGGTAATGGCAAGACATTTTGCTGTCACTGGCACACTAGCACCTTTGTGAGGGTGACCTTTGGCTGCTTGCTCATTGAGATCAGTGCGCTAGCCCTGAACTCAAGATCTCACCTTCTCAGTTTAACGAACCGAACGCTGCTGCAGCATAAGAGCCAGAGTCAGCGATTTTAGAAGTCATTCTAGCTGTCAGGGTCATTTGTTTTTATAATTTTGACTTTTCACCATAAAGTCATGCTGCATTTTTATTATTGGTTAATAATGTATTATGGTCTTCTACAAACCTCAGTTCAAATGCGCATGCTGTTTTTTTGTGTGCGAACACGTGTTGGGACGACCAGTGTGAAATGCATCAAACACAGGCGGAGGTAACTTTTTTCATAGATAGAGATAACAGAATTTTCGGAGTGTAACGCTCTAACCTGTATAGTATAGTTTGAGGTCAGTTGAAAGAGGAAGCAGAAAATTTAAGTCAACTTTGGTTCTCCTGATCAAGGTGAGTCTCCCAGCTGTGTGCTTTGTGGCAAGATGAACCTTGCAGGGTTGTAAATCCGACACGACCGGCAGTCCTGTAGCTTTTTGACCTGTGGCTGTTCGTTATCCCATTTCTCTCTCTTTCCCTCTCTCTTTTTCTTGTACCTCTCTCTTTCTCTGTCCCTCTCTCTCTCTCTCTTTCCTCTTTGCTCTTTTTCAAACTGTCTGAGGGAGGTAAGGCAGGCCTGATAAGCTAACATCCGTCAAAATGCTCCCTCATCTGTGCAGACCTGTACCTCAGAGGAGAAGATGTATTCATATATCATATGGTCACATGCCTGTTCCAGGTATGATAGCAACCCAAGGAGTTTATGATGCACAGAAATAAACTGCCTCCTGTGTTTTCGTTTTTGACGACTATTGGAAATTTTCACAATGGGTGGGGAGGCACTGAGGTGGTTTTATCAGCTTGTTCAGCGGCGACGCCCATTTCTTCTTTCCTCAATTGGCTCAAAAATGTCATTTCAATCTTAACACCAGGGTTTATCTGATTTTTTTCAACACATTAAACCCACAACTACTTTTAACCTTTCAATTATCATTGTGTAAAAGCAGCTTTGGTGGTTTACTCCACTGTGAGACCATGTGTATGTGTAAGCATGCATATGTGCTTCATGGTTTAGTACATGGGTCAGTTTAATAAACTTACCAATCATGGCAGGATTTATTTTGATCCAGGCCACAACCCAAATCATTGCTGTTGTGGTATTGTTGAAGACGTTGCAGTTTTGCGATCCCCATCCTGCAGAAACCATGTCAGGTAATGTTTAGAGAAATTACCTGTACTGTTTATGCACAATTTAAAAAAGACATTCCTAGATTAAACCCACTTCCTGTGCACGTTTTCAAGTTTCAGAAATAGCAGTAATACGCCAGCAAACAATTAATACTCCTAAATGTGTCATAGTTTATTCCTCAGTCTTTGAATTTATTAAAAAAAAAACCTGTTCACATACAATAAACAGATGAAGATACAGTATACAACCTTGCATATAAAAATACTTTTCATCTGAACACTTTCTGACTTTCACCTTTGAAATAATCACTGTGCTGCAGTGATACAGGATTGTAAAGTTGTAAAGCATAGAAGTTATACCCTTAGCTCTTCCTTCTATATACTGTATATGGCATATTTCAGGGAATGTGTGTATTTAGTGGGATTAAAGCTGCTGGTGTATTTGTGTGGTGTCTGCTGACACACGTAGCTCAGTCTAATCTTCTTACTATTGACTGGAAGTCCAATAATCCTGTTATGGTAGAGAGGAAACATACAAGGATTGCCGCTGCAGCGTGGGGTAAACCGACTAGCCGTCTGGATTTCCAGCGGTTAGCATTGCTAGCTGTCTGTAGAAACAGCGGGGTCAGATGTAATTAACTGTTAGAGAGGCAATTAGCGTCTAATGAGATTAAAATTAAGGATAAAACAGAGACAAGAAGCGTACTGTAAATTTTAGCTGCATTTTAGTAACGGATTCTTTCAACAGTTTTGGCTTTTGCACATAAAGTTTGATTACATTTATCATGAGGTAAGCAGGTTTACAAGGGACAGTCGATAACTGAGTTAGAAATGAAAAATGAAAGTAATGTTGACTGGCTCTGTTGTTTTCCTGTATCAAAAAACTTACTAACTTAACATTGTTCAAGGGGAACAGCATCAGTCTCACATAAGTCTGTCTGAAGACGTGATACTTCATATGTCAGATAAAGCTCAATAAAGACTTTAGTTTATAAGTTAAATATGAATTAATTGTGGCATTGATTTAAATTGATATTAGCCAGTTCTGCTCAAAGCGACGTTAGCTTATACTACACACACACGCACACACCCTGCTGCTTTATTTTTGTTTTCTTTTTACAATTTCAAATTAAGCTCAGTTAAGTTGAGAAGTTGTGAGTCTGACAACCATTAACAAAGAAACAAATAATAAGCTCTATTTAATCAGTTCAGTCATAAATATTTATTAGTACTATGCCACATCAAGCTAGTGTCATACTCAAAGCACCCCCAAAGTAAGTAGGTGGGACGGCCTACTAGTTAAATCACGAAGGGAAAGAAAGAGCAATGTATTTAAAAAGCTGAATTTATTTTATTCCGATATATTGGGTATGATGGTCCTCAGTGGGATACAACTGTTTCATCGACTTGTTGTGGACAGTTCAGCGTGAGTGATCTGCAGTTGGTTTCTTGAGTTAAGGAGACAACTAAAGATCCAGTTCTCAGCTTTTGCCCAGTACAGTGGAGTAGCTACATATAAAGCGACAGTGTAGTAGCTCGAGTAGAAGCTTTGAGACAGAGCAGCATTCATAATGAGTAAAATGCCTCCGTGCAGACATGTTATACAAAATGATGGCCTCTTGTGTGTTTGCGGATTCTTCCTCTCTTCCTTTCTTGGTTTCTTTTTGTCACTCCCTTTGTCATCCTCATCGACGCACACTATACGCACACACTGTTCTGCGTGTGCACATACATAAAATGCACTTGCATCCCTTGTCTCTGATGTGCCAGTGGTTGTTGATAATGAGATTCCTACAGGATAGGAAACTCCAGGGAGACCGACTGACGGCCCACTTTAAACACTGCAATCTCCCTCTCCCTTTTCTGTCCTCTGAGACACGCACCATAGAGGATGAAAGGAGAATGGGAAGGAGAGTAAAAACAGACTGTATCGCGCACGGATAGACACTCACACGTTAAATAAAAAAAAATAGTATAAACTATGTGAGGCCTTGTGGTTTTGCTGAAAAAACATTAGGGTGAGAAAGTGTTGCATGCTTTAGAAATAAAAAATATCTTTTGAAGAAATGTTGAATAAGGGATGTCTCCTCAAGGTTACAACATTTAGAACTGTAAGGTTACTGAACAGGATGTCGGTGTTAAAAGAACATGGATGTATGCATATATATATATATATTTAGGTATTCATATGCAGGCTCCTGATCGCATATGTATACATCTGTGTGGATGTGCCTGATCCATTGTGTCTCTGATGGGGCCCCAGTGAGGAAGAGGATAATTACACGCCTTTCGCTGTCATGTCAGGTTGTCGCCTCGTAGTTATGCACATGTTTCCCGAGTGCTCAGAGGCCCTGTAACATATACAATATATCGCTCACATACACGGCTTTGATGAAGTACCTGGTGCCACAGAGGACAAACAGAACTCATTTCCTGTCACTGCCTTTGGACCTCATCTCTATTCTCATTTCCTCTCTTTGCCCAAAATACAATAAAGCCACTTTATGGTGCATCCAGAGAGGCATGTTGTTGCTTAATGTATTTTGCTCACAGGTTCTTTTCAGAGAATGGCACTCATCCAACGTTAAAGCGAGGAACACAAATCTATGGCAGTAGAATTTAGAGATTGTTTGGGGCTGTCACGAATCTGTGTGATGTGTACTGTAAGTTGTGGCAGCATATGGAAGCTCGAAAGTGCATGTAATTGTTTGAAAAAGTTTGGACATCTCTGGGATTAGTACGCATTTTACAAATTTGAATTCCCTAAAAACAGAAATCTGTTTTGTCTTAGTACACCTCCTTTGGCAGATGGATGTATGCGTATTTATTTTTGTATGTAAATGCTATATATTCCTATCATTCAACAAATTCTCAGCAATACAAACTACAAGTTGTTTAACTTTCATGTTGCTGGCAGATGCCGACGCTTCCCGTCAATTCAGACCTCAAATAGAAGGGAGTGGAGGCAGCGCAAGATGATTGGCTGATGGGTGTTTTCTTTAGTTTTAAGTCATATTCCCAGTGCGAGGTGTGCAGTCTGAAGTAATAATCCTGTCTAAATGGAAAACATGGCTTGGTCATAATCCAGATGCCGCTCTGTTCCCTTAGTGTCTTCGTTAAACAATCTACCATGGTAATGAAGCGCTAATCTGCTCAGCTCTTTACACAAAGCATCTGCATGTCTCCTAGAGGCAGAGCAGGTACACAACGGAGCACTCTTTTCTTTGTTTGCTTGTTGCGTTTCAAGAGGAAAGGCACTCAAATGCACAGTGCATGCATAAAAGTAGCTGTAATCACAAACCGAGGAGAACCTTAACGGCCATAGAGTCTGAACAGGAAAGTAACTGCTTTCTGACATTTGTACATGCTGTAGTGTAGGAGCTCATTTAAAGAAAGACCTGCCGTCTTGCCCGTGTCTTGTGCAGTCACATTGTAGGCCGGTGTCAGGTTGTAAATCCTGATAGCATTGGCTGGTTTTTAATAGAACATTCTCTCTATCAACAGCTTTTCCAATCAAGTTCCTGGAGCAACACATACATTTCATATTAGGCTGCTGTGCACTGTAATCTGTGGCATTAGCCGTCTAACTATATTAATCCATTTGCACTTTCCCCTGTTGATTAGAGCGCATGTGAAATGTGACGGTGGTTGGCTGGTATAGGGCAGCAGTTGCCTGAGGTGGCAGCAAGAGCGTGAGGTTTCATACCCAGCCATGTCCACATTCAGATCATGATTTATTACCCCCCGTACAACACACACACGCACACACACACACTGGTGCAAACCCTACCTTTAGCTACACAGATATTGACAGAAGTGAAAACACACGCACAATGTCTGGCATTTCGGAGTACACACAAAAAACTGGAATAGAAGCTGACACCAGTTTGTGTGCGGCGCATGAATCCACACAATATGCTCAAATGTGAGCATTTGTGTGTGCACTATAATTAATTACAATCTGGATGCGTGAATTCATGCACAAAAGAATGTCACTTTACAATGCAAAGTGGGATTTTAATATTTTCATAGCTGCTTGTGTTACATTTTAATAGGTATCTATATCCAAATTGTGTTTTCTAGTGTGTCTGTTGGCATCTGTGTGAGTTTCTATGTGTACGTACGCGCATGTGCATCTGTGTAACTAGTCAGTTCATGAGTGTGCCACTGTCACTGTGCACACTTTAATATCCCAGCAGAAAAATAGAACGTGGCTGATAAGAGAGCAGCGAGAACGGCGGCGAGAGATCAGAAATCCCATACAGTTGAGAGCACTAGTCCATTGCAAGTGTGGCAGAGGTCACAGTCAATTTCAAAAGGAGCAGGTCTTGTATATTAGAGTCTAGAGAGATGGGAGACCCTCCTGCTCTCTATCATAAAGGGCCTGTGCCAGAGCAGGGCCAGATGTGATCAACATGGACCTTGTGGAAATCCCTACTGAACTGAACTGTCTTATTGAGGCGCTGCAAGAACAATAGCAGCAGAACATGCAGACCAAGGTCTGGCTTATCTAATCATTATCTTCAAACCCACAGGAATCCCTTTCATAAGCGTACAATAGAAAAAAACTGCTTTATCCAAAGCTCAAAACAGAAAATCGACTTCTTCGCTCTGTCTACACGACAGGTGGATTTATTAACTGCATGGTTTCGGTCACCTTCATTGTTCACTTCTTGACAAAGGTCAAGTATTTCCTGATGGATGCTGATTGAAACCAAGCCATTATACAGTTTGCAGATGTTGATTCTTTGTTTATGAATTAGTATGTTTTTCCTATACATGTGCTGATTAGGTTTGTAAAGAATACTCCTTGTAATAATAGCTACAGTAATAAGCAACAACAGTTATATGTAGTAAACATAATACTACATTTCCTTCTATGGAAACTAGTAAAGCAGTATAAACACAAAACTGCGTCTTTGAGGATGTACAGAGATGTCTGCCCAAGAGCTACCCAACAGAGATTATTGTAGTTGCAGAGTTGTTTAAAAACTACACTGGCCGTGTTCGGTATAATGAAGTAATATTTTCCCAGATGCATTGATATAATTTTATTAAATGTGTTTTTAATAGTTTTTGGAGTCCCTTGGCTAAAGGAGCCTAAGCTGTATTAATGTATGGATAGACAGATAATATAAAGCTAGAAAGATAATAATATAATAATAATCTTTATTTGTATAGCACTTTTCAAATCAACATTACAAAGTGCTTCACAAAAAACATTTAAAAAACAAATTCACACTTTGAAAAAAGGCACATAAAATAAAGTTAGAACATTTAAAGAAAACTACAACACCATAAAGTTAAGAACAGTTCAGAACATAATTAAAACTCACTTAAAACTCAAGTCAAACCAAGAAAGGCTCTCTGATAAAAGTTTTAAGGAGCGATTTAAAAGAGTTCACAGATTCAGCTGACCTGATTTCCTCAGGCAGATGATTCCACAGCTGCAGAGCCCTGACTGCAAACGCCCCGGCACCTTTTGTTTTCAAGCCGGGCCCCTGGAACAGAAAGCAGACCTCTGCCTGAGGATCTCAAGGTACGTGCTGGCCTGTATGGTACTAAAGGGTCAGCGATGTAGCCCAGGGCACAGCCATGAGGGGCTTTAAAAGTCATCAATAAGACCCTAAAATCGATTCTAAAACGTACTGGGAGCCAGTGGAGATCTGCTAAAACTGGAGATATGTGATCCCTTTTCATGGTTCTGGTTAAAAGCATGGCTGCTGAGTTTTGGACTGTCTGGAGTCATGAAATTGCTTTAGTGCCCAGACAGGTAAAAAGGCTGTTGCGGTAATCCAGACGTGATGAAATAAAAGCATGTAAAATAGTATCTGTGTCTTTAAAAAGATAAAATGGGAAAGATCTTGGAAATGTTCCTCAGATGGTAAAAACAAGTCTGAACTGTCTTGGTAATATGAGATTCAAAACTTAGCTTGGAAATGAGTCTGTAGTTTTGAGGTAGTGAGGGATCCAGTCCTGTTTGTTTTTTTTAACAGTGGGTTCACATATGCAGTTTTAAAGTAATCAGAGACACAGCCAGTAGATGGAGAACTGTTAAAAAATGACACCAAGGAGTTCCTAACAGAATTTATGACCTTTTTATAAAAACGTTGGAGGTATCACATCTAGAGGGTTGGACGTCCCTCTTCTAAAAGTTCAGTATTAGTAATGGGGTAAAACCAATTAAAAGTGTGAGGCTAGGGATGTGTGATCTCTGGGTATGTAGGGTTTGGAACGATAGAGCTTCATATAGCATTCACTTCATCGATAAAATAACATTTCACAGTCTGCGTCACTTTTAGCTGGGGCACCTGGAGGGGTAGGGTTTACCAGCAGATCAACTGTTTTATATAAAACCTGTGGGTTGTGATGGTGGACCGAGATTGAAAGAGGCTGATGCTGCTTCCTTCACCATTTTATTGAATTTCAAGCATGCGTCCTTCGTGAGATTAAAATTAACAACCAGACCAGATTTCTTCCACCCGTGCTTTGCTTTTCTGCATTCCTTTTTGTGCGGATTTGTTCAGTTATCCAGGGATGTCTTTTGACTGATGACATGGGTCTAACCTTCAGTGGTGCAACAGAGTTTAGAGCAGACAGACAGACAGAGTTGAACTGATTAGTCATTTGTGTTGGAGTGATCGGAAGAACTGTAAAGGTTGTCAAAGAGAGTGCTGAATTGTGGAATGCTTTGGTCATTGAGGAATCGAGAACTAAAACTGCAGTGTGAGACGGAGCTGATTGCTGGTAGATCGCAGTTAAAAACTATACATCTGTGGTCAGATATAGTTAAGTCAGTCAGGTCAGTGACAGTTGTTTTCACACTCAAAGAAAACACTAGGTCCAGGGTGTGTCCATGCTTGTGTGTCTGACCACGCACATGCTGATCTACATTAAAGGAAGATGTGATGGTTAGGGAGTCAGTAGCATACGAAATAGTAGAGTCATCAACATGGATATTAAAATCACTACAAAAACTCCGAAAATTCAGTCAGAATTGTTTTTGGAGGGTGGTAGATAATAGCAAATAAAATTGGATAAGGAGTTTAAAAGTGAGTCATTCAAAAGAGGAAAACTCATCACTGGGAATTTGACAACATTTAAAACTACTCTTAAAAACACTCACTAGGCCACCTCCATGCCCAGTGACCCTAGGATGATTAAAACTCCCATGGTTGGGGGGACACAGCTCAACAAGCTTACTATATATACTATTAACTTGCAGCCAAGACTCTTTTAAAAACAAAAAAAAATCCAGATTATCTGAAGAGATAAAATCATTTAAAATAAAGCTCTTGCTGGACGGAGATCTCACATTAAAAAGTGCCATTTTAAGAGTGCTTTAGCTTGGAGCACGGGGTCGCTCATTTGTCCTAATTTTTTATAGATTATTAACATTTCTTAGAGAGTTCTTTTTGTTATCCAATCCAATCCAATTTTATTTATATAGCACAATTTAAACAAACACAAAGTTTCCAAAGTGCTTCACAGTAAAATACAATAAAGGTAAAGTATGGTAAAACAAAAATAAAGCCAATGAGATAAAAGAGATAACAGATAACACACAGTAAAATCCTTAAAATAAAATAAATGAAGTCAACTTCCTACTAGGTGTTAAAAGCCAAGGAGAAGAGGTGGGTCTTTAGGTGGGATTTAAAAACAGACAGAGAGGAGGCCTGTCTGATGTGCTGAGGCAGATTGTTCCAAAGTTTTGGAGCTGCCACAGCGAAGGCACGATCCCTCTTGACTGGTCTATGGTTGATAATTAATGGGTTTTCAGCTCCAGGGATATAGGGCCTTATGTGGTCTTAACGCTGCTAAGCTTTACGTACCGATACAATGCAGATATAATGACTGATCATATCCTTCATCCAGGTCTCCGATGGCATTAAATCAAATGTTACCAGCGGGTAGGTCCTTGTGTTGTGTGTAGATTAGCATAAAAGTCCTTACAATTTGTGGCAAATAGTATGAACTAAATGGAGAGCTGGTATGGACAGTTTCATGTCCTTTAATCATTACCATTATAAAATGCTTGATACTATAGATTTATTCATTTTATGTAACCGCATATCCTCTGGAGGGTCGTGGGGGGCTGGGGCCTATCCCAGCTGACATCGGGCGAGTGGGGACCTGGACAGGTCGCCAGTCTATCACAGGGCTAACACAGAGAGACAGACAACCATTCACACTCACTCACACCTACGGCCAATTTAGAATCACCAATTAACCTAACGAGCATGTCTTTGGACGGTGGGAGGAAGCCGGAGAAGACACGGGGAGAACATGCAAACTCCACACAGAAAGGCCCCAGTCGGCCGATGGATTCGTGCCCAGAACCGTCTTGGTGTGAGGCGTCAGTGCTAATCACCACTGTGCCGCCCTGATATTATACAAATAATATGTATTCAAGACAGTCTCCTAATAATGACAATAATGACAGTGTGCCAGCAAGCCAAGGTTGGATAATGTTAATGATATTCGACAGCCCCTAATTTAGAAGGTTGTCATCTGTCCACTCTAGCCGGTTGAACTGATTTTAATGTCACTGACAAGACAAGCTACTTCACAGTCATAAATCAGAGGATAGACTGCACCAGGTGACTGACATAGAAAAGATACGATTGATAAGAAGTGGAGTCAAAAATAGTTAAACACCAAGATTTTGTTGAACACAGAACCTTAGTCAGATAAATATTGAGTTGTGTGGGATTACTTTTCAGCAACTGCACTGTTTGATATTGTTTGGTGCAGATTGTTTTATTGCTGCTAGCCAGTTTTCTTACTGTAACCACAGCATCTAATAATTATTCTCAGAAACAAAGTCCTGTTGAATTCAACACTTGTGTCCTCTGTGGCCGTATTGAATTCATCAGTAAAAGCAAAACTCATTTGTATTTAGTGATACCTTGATGTAACCCCAGTTCTATGAGTGTGTGTGCTCTGTCTTCTGACAGACTTCACAATCTTCCCTTTGCTCTCTGAAACAAATCAGTGACTTGGAGCTTCACTCAATACTTTGCACCTCTTTCTACCATGGGCCTGACAACAGTTGGATACAGTTTGTCCCAAGGAAGGAACTTCTTTTTGGCGGGGTTATTATGAGCTGATTGATCTTCTTGTGGGTGATGAATTAGTCATGGTGACTCATAGTTTAGCTGCCGAGACTCACTCTTGCTCCAGCGGAATTTTTATTACAAGTGACTTGAACCATCACTGACACTCTTAGATTAGTGATTCAAATGCCTTGGTTGCCAATCTATCAGAGCAATAACCGACACTAGGCTGTGGGTTACAAAGCTAAGCATGTGAGTTTACGTAACTGAGAATATACAATACCCCCGGCCTCTAATTTCTCGCTATTGGCATTATCAGTTATAAAGAAAGCTTAAGGCTTTAAAACAGAGAACGATTTTAACTTCACAATTAACCAAAACAGTGTCCTTCCCTGCTTCTCTCTTCTCTCCTCATATCTGTTTCTTGGTTAAACCACCGCTTGTTTAAGTTCATCCTCCCGTTGTAACCTCATAGTCCTTTTTCCTCGTATGCCGTGCCCGCAGTTAACAGGGTCTGAAGAATCTCCTCTGAAGCTGAGTGCCTGCTTGACACTTGTGGGAGCAGGTGTTTGACATTGTGACGACCGCAAACCTAAACCCAAAGTCACCATGGCTCACAGTAGTGAGAGTGCTATCTAGCTGTCAGTCAGTGCTGCGGTGCAGGCAGGCTAGCAGTCAGTGGTAATTGATGTGAGTAGAGTTGACGTCCTGGGCAGAGCGCTTCAGGTTGGTCTCTGACTGGGACCGAGCAGCCCATCATTGCCAGTTATTAAGCAGCTTGCGCTCTGCTGCACTCACTCAGAGGGGAACAGCCTGTCTCTGGGTGTTTACATGTGAATGTGTGTATGTGAGGGGCGTGTGGGACGGTGGGCTGGCATGTACTCGGTGTGTGCGTGCGTGTGTGTGTTAGCAGGAGAGCAGGGGGCCAAAACACGAGGTCTGAATAGTTTCTTGAATCAACTGAGTTCATGCAAGAACATGGGACACTCAGCCTTAGGCAAACTCAGAGTCAAAGCCAGTTTTTTCCCTAGTGGAATCAATAAGTTTTAACTGCTGCATTTTGCTTTTTTTTATCTTGATACTCGACTAGTGGTTGGCCCGGGATAAGTTGTAAGGTCAGGCAGAAGGAAGGGCTCCAGACTTCAGGCTTGATTGGCTCCCTCTGCAGTTTGTGTCTCTGCTTCTCCGGCTGGCTTGTTGGCCAGTTGGCCCACTTGTTAGCAGACTTGATGTTGTTGGCTTGTGCGCTATATGCTGCTCTGTTGCTGTCTCTATTGTCCTGATAAAGCTATCTGTGTTGTGCAATGCTGGGACTTCTGCTGCTCCCTTCTGCTGAGCGTGTGTTTCTGCTGCTGTAGCCGCCGCTGCACTTTGACTACTTTTAGTAAAACTGCTTCTTTCAGTCAAAGGAAAGCTGTTTGTCTCTCGAAGTCCGCATATGTGCTTGTGACCTGCTGTGATCATTGTAATTGCATTAGTATCAAACCTTATTTAGTTCTACATTTTCAACCTTTTACTTTATCATTTTTTAACTAATTTATTTCAGTGTAAACTTAGATTCTTTGGGCTGGGGATGTTGCAATCTGTGTTTTATTTTAGCAGCCTGCTGTGTCAAATTAGTTTTAGCTCAGTTTAGAACTTAAACATAAAATAATGACAAAACCTTCTAATTTAGTACCGTATCAACCTTTGAATTTCTCCTCAAAGCGTTTTTTTTCAACATATTTTTTCCCATCTCACGGCACACAAACAGAATGATGAATTTGAATCAGAATGATCAAAATGTTCCCGCATCCTGTCTACATGCTTGGGGTTGCTTGTTTTCACTGAATTACGCCGAGTTCAAATGTGTTTCTCCAAAGCAACACATCACTGTGTGAACACGGCCATAAATAGCTAGAGTTATCACAAGTTCTCTTTATTTTTTTTTTTTAATAGTTTACCTGAGCATGCACTGTAGATTCACTTCAAAACCACCAAAGTAGGTATCAGTTATTAGGTGTTAAGATAGTTGTGGTGTCATCTTTGCAGAGAAGATTATTCTTTTGCGCTAACTTTAATTCTTAAAGATGTACCTTGACAAGCTGTTGCAATTTGGTAAATAGTTCCTGTGTTACCTTTCTAAATGAGCTGTGGTACATTATGCAACTTTAAATCATCTTACGCCTGTGCTCACACACGCTCATACAGAACTCTCCATGGTCCTGAAAATTCAGCATCTCCCCTTTTTGTTGAAGCTTAGTCTGAGCTGCTCCCCACCAGCAGGACGGCGCACAATCCTAACCTTATAAATATTAACACAGGCTTTGCCATACAGTAGGGAAGCCCAGGAATCCTTCATGAATATTGATGAAGGGTCCCTTATGAGACTCTGAAATCTCCACATTGGTTTGGTGCCCTATATTCAAAACTCCCTCCAGTGACAGGGAGCTAGATAAACCTTGCATAACAAGGGTCTATTCATAAGGTTTATGACAGCAAATATGAAAAGCCACATAACACATGCTTATTCTGTACAGTAGTTCAGGTGGTTTGAATATTCAAGTTTGATCTCGTCCAGAATTTGCCCCTGTGAATTGTCCGAGGTGCCAAAACGTGGACTATAGCTTGTCCACAAGGGGAACGGTGTGCACCCCCTGATGAATACTGTGATGGTCTTTCCCATTGTAAATCACAGCACACTCCGTGAATATTAATGGCACCTCGATTAGCTTGAGGAAATATTCATGGTCGTTCCAGTGCTCCGAGGCACCCCAAAGAGTCAGTGAGTAATATGATCTGCTGCTAACACCTGTCCACATGGTTCCTCTATTTATGTGGTGAGATTAGAGTATAATCATGTTCCATGTAGCCTAAATCTGCATCAGCCACGCCTGGGGAATGTGTCACCAGCTACAGCGATGGAAGTAGCATAGATAAGGTCGAAAATTCACTTTTAACGGGCGTGCACACCCACATCCACCAGAATGCACTTTCAGACAAACTGCGCATCTGGTGCTGACAGAACCCGTGGCTCATCTGGGCCTGGTGGAGTGTGAAGAGCCACCTCTCTCCCTCTCTCAGAGGCGCAGGCTGCTGTGGTCTGGGTCTTGGCTGCGGATCTCAGACGCTGCTCCAAATCCTGTCAGTCAGCCTCCGCTGTCCTCCATGGTTGAGAGAGGCAGGACAGCAGAGCAGATTTCTCTGTGTTTTTCTACACCGGTGAAGGCAGCGCCTGCCAACACACATCAGCGCGGCAGCACCTGAAGGCAGTTGACTCCCTTTTCATTACCGCGAGCCGAACAGCTTGTTTTGGGAAGGATGTGTTTCGTGTGAGCCGGTGTTCGCATGATTTGATAACAGGCTGTTATCAAAGGAGACAAATTCAGATAGATGATCTATGATTTTGCAAAATATTTTATAAAGCAAAAAAACTGTTGCTGCTGTTGCTAATATTCTCACAATATGCAGTGAGTAAGTACATACAGATATTGAATAGCAAAGACAAAAGCCTAAACAATATATATTTAATCACACGCTTTTCAGGTGAACTAACATAAATCAAAAATATAAATTGCACAGACACACTAGCTGTATGTAATTACACTGAAATGTGATAGCATTATTGCATGGTTATCCTCATTTGAATTCCTGTTGTCATTATAATGTTCTCATAAAATGATAAGCATTCAAACATGAAGATTGATGAATGGAGACTGTTCCATTATTAGCTTGGATCTCAGTAACAGGCCTATTGCCGAATTTCTTTGTACTCAAACAATCTGGATTTCTCCTCATGCCTAATTATTATCCTTCTCCACAGGAGGTCTGGAGAAAGAACTCAGGACTCTCTGTGATGCGTTCCTCTCTATTTCTGGCTGTCGATACAATTTGTTTTGCTTGCTGTCATTTTCTCTGGCTCTCTCACACACACTTCCTGCTTTGCTACTGCGAGTAGCCCCACACTCCAAGGAAATCAACTTTTCTGTCAGAGTTTAGATAAATATAAAGCTACACAGGGAGCCGACAAAAGGAGAGACTCCCTTTAATGGTACCTCCGCGGTCTTTATTCTCTCCCTCTCGCTCTCCCCATCGCTTTTCTCCTCAACGTCCTTTTCGATCCATAATTGGAAATTTCCCCTGCTTGGCCCTGTCGGAGTGAGGGACAATGTGGCATCCATGTTCTGTGGAGCATGGTCGAAAGAAATAGAGCATTGTCTCATGTAGACGAGGCAAGCATGGTCTGGGGACTTATCTAAATTGAATATCTGTCTTGTTTTTTAGGCTTATAATGAGAGTGACACACTGAGCAAGGGGGTCTTTCGCACCACTGACAGCCGTGCTCTCTTTGAAAAGTTGACAGATAACATGGAATAGGATACATGAAAGCACACGCTCTGTGGGAATATTCCCGCCCAGCAGCGTATTATTACAGGAAACAATGTTTGCACCAAATTACAGGAGGCGAATTTCCGTTTCTTTATAACAGGGTTGGGCAATCCAGGTAGGTGGAAGCGGCTTCAGAATACTACATCCATCTCAGGCTGGTGGCTTTTTTTTTTTTTTGTAAATGCTGAAAATCTCAAGTCAAGACAATCTTCTTCTACTATTTTACTCTCACCTATAGCAAGCTTTGTTTTTTCTCCCTTCCCAAAATATATTTTCCCCAATTATGACAGTTTCACCAGTAATGCTGTTTTCTATTGGCCATGCATCTTTCTTAAGCTCCCATACCTCACCAAAGACACAGTGACACTGCAGTCCTAACAGCACTTTTTCTTGATCTTGTTTTGGCTGGCTGCTTCCTCCGTTCGGTAAGATAGCACAGCTAAGATCGTTATTAAATTGGCTCGTTCCTTTAACCTTGGCTTCTGATAATGTTGTCTTTTAGAGGAAATTAAAGTTGGTTGTGAAAGCAATTGAGATATGAGAAGAATGGCCCCGAGTACCAGGTAGACGTGTTACTGTATCAGCGCTGTTGTTGCGTTTTTTTTTTGTCACAGTGATAAAACACATTGTGGTCATTTGTTTTCTTTGTCCGTATCATATCACAGCATCACCCAGGATAAAGAAAGTTTCTTATGAAATATTATTCCACCTCAAAGTGTGCCTCGTGGGCAGGCTTACCGCCCTCTCAGTCTTCGGGCGGGGGGGGGGGGGGGGGGGGGGGGGGAAAGGGGACGTTTTAGCGGCAATGAAAATGTCGATGTAAAGAAAACATGTCAGTCCAGAACAAGAGCTTGTGTATAATGAGTAGGCAGATGGTCTTAAGGAGAATACTAAGCAATGGTGATGACAGACAGGCTGACAGGCTGGCACAGACCCTGCCACTCAAGAGGCTGGGGGAGAGGCCAGGGCAGCTTCTATCACTGTCAGTGGCCCTTACTCTCTCTCTCTCTCTGTTCATCTCTCTCATCTCCCTCTCGCACTAACATCAACTCTTGTTGTTGTTTTGTCTCAGGAATTTAAAGGAGTGTTTGAGATACCTTTTACAGGTGTCGTCCAAAGTTCATCGAATGTTTATGTCGTACAGGAAGCCAAATGGAATCCGCGAGCACGGTCTAAGTTAATTACTTTTCTTTCTCTGTTAGTTTAAAACATTTAGGGAATTGTTTCCATTTATTCTCCTCCTAACCACCACTCTGTTAATCTTCCCCCCTCAACAAAATGAGAACTAGTGGAAGATGAATGCTCCGAGTGCGTTCACATGACTCCTTGCTAATGAGGTTGCTAATTAACACTAACTGGAGCAGAGAAGGTGAGAAGCTCTGGCTAGGAATAGATGTGCGAGATCTTGCAAGTTTCTCCGTTTCTTTTGCAGTGCTACAGTACACTCTTGTGTGCAACCCTGCTGTGGATGTTATCTGTTTTAACTTGACCAGATGGTGCAAACTGATTGATTGACTTCGGGAGTATTTTTACTCGTGATACGGATACACACGTAGTCGGGACTGAGCCAAAATAATGGCAACACAACCCCACCCCTCTGCTGCTATTTGTTGCTGATCAAGGTCGTCTATCTGCGTGTCAGCTGGGTGGCAGCCTCCATATCTGTGATGGTAGACGAATATGATGGAGCAGAGCCGTGCAGAGGGAGGCAAAGCTATATTTAGGACAGTTTGGTTCCGGTGACCATGGCTCTTAGATCCACTACAGCCCCTCAGAGCATTCACTTTTTTCCAGCCTCCGGAGGTACAAGAGCTCACTGTTGCGCTTCAGGGAGGAATTAAACTGATGGATAGTGCACTTCAATGAGAAACAGACCCACGTTTATTTAATGAAACATACAATGAGCGGATTCTGTATACTCCTGTATACCATCCTGTTTTTGGTGGCCTGGCTTTGCTGTCATTAATTCTATATTTTCTGTTTCATGCCACGGCCGCTGTTGAATAATTCTGATTGTTTGACCTTTTTTATTCATTCCCTCCCCTTCCACAGAATTTTCTCTGTGTGTTCGGAGGCTTTTCCTGGATGAATGCATGCAGGTGTGTTTTCTGGAATGCCTTTAATGCGTGTGTTCTCCTATAGGTTTGTCCTTCCCTTTACCTCCTCTTGAGTTCTACTGTCTGCCAACCTCTGTCCTCTGCGAAGGTCATCAGTGGAATTGGAAAATGCACTTTGCAGAGTCAAACAGATGCAGGGGACAGATAGCGCATTGTTTATCTAATCTTGTATCAGCGCTGTAACGAAGTACAAACAAAGTCCTCACACAATCAGATGAGAGCTCAGAAGCTTTTTACACTGTCAAGGACTTGACATATGTGCCCTGGAAGTTGTTTACGGGGTTGCATTTTGGCCATTGCAATGGTCGGGTTAGGATCTTAAAGTACACGGACACGTTAACTTTATACAGATGTTCTCTTTTAAATATAGAGCCTCTCCTCTCCTCTCCTCTCCTCTCCTCTCCTCTCCTCTATCAGATTTCCCCCTTGTTAAGCAAATGAGTGCTCCAGAAATTGACTGCGATTTCCCCTGCTCGCCGAGGCCCCTGAGTGATTGTGTTCTAGTCCAGAGCTGGAGCTGAGGCCCAGGCGCTCTGTGGGCTGAATAATGATGGCAGCACATTGACTGAGGTCTTAAATTAAGGGTACTTATCTTAATTGAACATCTGAAATAATGTTTTATTTACAACAAAGGGAAGGTGCTGGAGAAATGAAATGGTCTTCTCTGCACGATTGCCGTCTGCCTCTCTTGCTCTCTCCTCCGCCGTGGTTGGTTAAGCTCCAGTTGCCGCAGTATACATTTCTGATGAGCTACTCATGGCTTTGATCCGGCACTCGGGAATGTGAAGGTCATTATATCATTATGACTGCGGTTCAAAGGTCTCGCCTTTTCATTGCCTGTCAAAGCTGTACCTGTCATCTTTCTACTGCAGAAATCTTATTGTTAATATTTCATTTAGTTTTGTTGTAATTTCTTTTGGTTTTAGGATATAACTCACTCTAATTAATCTCAAAAACAGACAAACAGACACAATCCAGTTTCCTTGCTGCAACTGAGAGTAAATGTACAAATGGCTTTTAGTTAAATATTCCATTATCGATACATAAATCTGTTCAGGTTGGCTTTTAAATGACACACATTAATAAAGCAGGCTGTATTTGGTAGGCCTAAGTAATATGGCAATGCAACACATGATTAGCTCCATGCTAGGAGTACAGAGGGAGAATGGTGTGTGTGTGTGTGGTGTGTGCAGTAAAACAGAAAGTACAGTAGCTCTCGGAAACTTGATTATAACGATGAGGTTTTTCCCACAGCATTAATCAGTGGTATTGTTGCAGCAATTGCCATGATTGGCTCCCCATCAGAGTGATTATGCTAATTCCAGCCAACCAAATGTCACGTCCAGCCTCCAGACACACCTTTCCTGCTCTCCTGAAGGCAACGAGGCCCGCCGTGATTGAGATAGCTGATATTTGACTGAGCACTGGCATACCTTCTCCTGATCACTTCAGTGATTACATGAAATTACTAGTTCTGGGGAAGAATGGCCGAAGATAGCATTTAGCCGGTACGAGCGAAAGAGAGAGCAGGGAGGGAGAATTGATTGAGATTTTCAGCAATTACGCTTCATTCTTTGTGCAAAACTTAGACCATATTGGATTTTTCTATCGTGTCTCACTCTAGGTGTGGTGGTGCATTAGAACAAGACTATTGATAACTTATGCAATAGCAATTTTATGCTGGCATTAATAGTTTGTATGAAATGATATTGGAGCCTATTTAAACTTTAACTTTGAAACCTTATGAGATCCTTTGTGAAATCCAGAAGTATAAGAAACATTACAATAATAATAAAAAAAAGATCCTTGGAGGTACTGAGGTAGCATGTGGTGTGGATGCTGTTGGGAGTGGGGGGGGGAGTGACCTCTACTACCTATGTCTACCCAGTAAACAGTACCTACCCAACAAAAAGTTAACGTTTTGTAGTTTGTGGGTTCAGTATATTAAACAAGGATTCTGTGTGTTTGCATGCAATTGTATCGTATACAATATATGCTTGAATTACATTTACTGTATTTACTGTAAATAGCTAGTTTCTGTGTGTAATTTGTGTGTATGTGTGTGTGTGCACGCTCGTAGATGTGCGAAGGTACGCGTCGCTCCTCTCCAGTCATGTGTGCCATCTGCTGCCTCTGCAGGTGGCGCCACCCAGGGCTGATGTTGTTGATGCATCATCACACCCTGCTCCATCACCTGTCCCACGCTATTACCACACAACACACTGACTAATGAACCTAGTGGAGACACCTTCTCCTGCGAGTGCCTCTGTGTATTTGGTTGACGGTGCTCATGTGTGTCCAGGTATATATATATGAGCGTGTGCAGCGCGCACTACGTTTGAAAGGTTCATTTGTCTTTATTTGCTGTTCATGCCTACACAGGTCACGGCATCTAAATGTCATAAGTCTTTCTTCATTGGCGGCGTTTCTCTCCATTGTCTGTTTTCGTCTGCATCGGGCAGAACAATTAGAAGTGCTTCTAGCCAATGTTCCCTTTTATCTTCAGAAGTATATGAAGACTAATTCTCCACAGGGAGCGATCATATATAATGGATGGTTTCCCTGTCACTACCATTTAGCCTTGAGAGCCCAAATCCCACTTCTGACTTGAAGATCAATGGTGGACTGTGTCTGTGTGCTGTCAGTCAAAACGGTGGCCTTCTTGCTCTAGCAATGCCCTATGGAGCGGCGAGCTGCTTATTTGACTAGCTGGTCATTAGGGAGTTGTTAAGAGAGGATTTAAACCACCCAGGGACGTCTGAGAGCGCCTTCTTGTTGTAAAATGTCATATTACTCCTTTTTGTGTCTGCCTTTGTAATCTTAATTTCGCTTTCCCAAACTATCTTCTTCAGTCGACCTTTCCTTTCCTTTTCTTTCCTTTCCTTTCCTTTCCTTTCCTTTCCCTCTGTTTTCCTTTCCTTTCTTTCCCTTTCCTTTCCTACACTCACTGAGATAATCCCAACTCTGACAGAACTTTGCTCAAGGGCACCTTGACAGCAGTTGTCAGAGGATAGTACAGCGTTCTTAATTCCGTCTCTCAGCAAGCTTTTCCAATCCAGTCGCAGTGTTTGAACTACTGACCTGCTTGTATCACAATGTTAACCGTGTGTGCGCATGCCATTAAAAGAAACTCAGAAAAAAACTCTAAGGGACAGTTCTGGCTTCAGTAAGATTTAAATTCCAGCCCCAGGGCCATTCAGCAGACACTGATTGCTCTAGAGTGCTTAACACCAGGAAGTTAGTTCCAAACCACTTCTCCTAATTAACCTCAAATAAGTCCGGTGTTAATGTTGCAGAGATGCTTGCTTTTTATTTTTTTGGTTGTGTGGGCAAAGGAGTTGGTTTTTTGTGTGTTGCTCGGGCCAGTGGAGGAAAAAAAAAAGTGTCTCCTCTCAGGCGTAAATGCAGTTAATGCGTTCTCTCTCTCCTTGTTCTGCTCTTTTCCTTTTCTGTATATATCCTTTTCTTTTTCCCTAAGCCTCCTTCCATGCTAATCCCCCATCCTGCCATTTATCTTTCATTGACAATGGTATCTTTGGCCATTTCTCAGGCCAGGTAAATGTTTCTTCACATCTGTATAGCCTGTAAAGCAACCTTTTCAAGCAGAGGTTGTGCTGGACACGGTAGTCGTTGTTGCTTTCAAACTGTGATGTCAACACATGACTATGGTGTTTTGTAGACAGATAGACAGATAGATGGATAGATAGATGGATAGATGGATAGATAGATAGATAGATAGTACTACAGAGATGGACTATGTAGAACAAATGTATGTCCCACGTTACAAAATTTTGCTACCAGCCAAAATGAGGCCAAAACTAGATGAACTATGATATAGATACAGTACATATTGTTGCATTCACACACTTAGTGGAATCGCACATAAAGATAGCCAAAGTAATCCACCACTTCCGGGCCTTCTCCTTTTTGTTTTGGTCTAGAGAGAAGTCCTGCAATAGGTCCACTTACTATAAGTATAACTTGCTGTATAGTTGAGTTTCACTGCCTTTTACTCTTGATCCTACTCTTGTTTCTGTAGAACCTGTTACGACACCCACCAGTGCAGTACACCCATCCATCAGTGCAACAAGGTGACAAGTTGCTCGCTGGAATTGTTGAGTTGCTATTTAATTTAAATGCAGTGCCAGTATTGTTGCTTCATTTTGGTTCTGTCGTCCACCTGTCACTACTCGCTGCAGGAATTTGAGAAGGAAAGTATGTGCAAGTAGACGAACAAATAAAAAACAAAATGTAATATACATCCAATTAACGGTTACTTGTTTAGTTGTAATGGAATTTGTTGAGTAGTTTAATTACAGTTGTTGGGACGTCAAAGCTAAACTGCTATTGGCAATGGTTTAATTGCTACGTCCCAATTTAACACACAATATTTTGTGGCTAGTAGCATTGGATTTCAAGCAAGACTGAAAGCACTGCATCACTGGTGAAGGCGCTAGTGTATCATCAATACCATTTGTGTTCATGTCTCTGGCCTGAGGAAACCTGATCTCGGCTTGCAATACAACACTACACAATACTTTTAACATCCTCAAAACTATATTTATTTGTTACCGTCCAAGGCACAAATGTGTTGATTGAGTGAACCCACAACCCCAGGCCAGTCATGAACAACTACAGTAGCAACAGAAACATCAACAACAGGTAGAGGGTACAAAGGTACAGATAAAGGACAAACAATGTTGTTTTACGTCGTGTTGATTTATTTGTTTTCCATTTCATCCATCTACCTGCTGCGCTTCCAGCTGCTTTACATAATGTTGATTTCTACGGTCCAAATAGACTGCTATGATGAATGTCTCAAGGTTTTTATTTGCCTCTGATAAATACCACACAGTGGAGAAAGAAACATTTTATTGTTTTGTTTTCCTTTCTGTTTTCTTAGTTTTTCTTCCTTTTCTACCAACTGTGGCGTGGTTTTAATCCAGCGGGCTGCTGCTCAGTAAACCATAGTCATACACTACCTGTGTGTGCTGCCTTCAGCACTTTCGAGGCTGGGACATTTCTGGCAGCCTTAGTGCTGGACCACTGCCTCACATCATCAGGACTTCCTACCCCCCATAATGTTAATTATCTTATCGAGCAGCAAAATCTCCTGATGATTAATGTAAGATATGTGCTTTACTAAGGGTGCAGGGTGAGGAGCAGAGGGAGGGATGGCGAAGTGGGAGGAAGGATATAATTATTACTGATAAGTATCGATCCCCCATCTCTGCCCCTCTGTTTGCCCTCCTCGCCCTCCCCGCCCTTCCCTGCCTATTGAGTTACGGGTCTGCAGTGCCTAAGTAATTTGTAATGGGCATTCACTGTGGCAGTGCAGAAATCCTATTTTGTGATGGCTAGCTAATGTGATCAGGACCATTTTAAGCTGTTTTTTTTGGTGCTCTGAAATTACATCTGGTCCTCAGAGGTCTCTCCCTCTCCCTCTCTCTCTCTCTCTCTCTCTTTCTCTCCCCCCCCCCCTCTCCGTCTCTTCTTCTCTGACTGATGTGATTAGATGGGCAAACTGCATTGGCTGTTTGGACTTCCTTCCTGTATGACACCCACACACACACACACACACACACACACACACACGCGCACACACACAACCTTGATACTGCCGCCTTGTCCCGAATGTTCCACGACCCATCTGCCATCTCCACCCCTCCATCCCTCTCTCTTTCTCTCCATCTCTCGGCCCGACACAGTATCAGTGAGTCACCGTGGTCGGAGGAATTAGCAGACTCAGTCAAACTGCTCTTCTCCACTATCCCGCAGCAACAAGAAGAGACTTGCATCCTTTGCAGTGGCACTCGGGGACGCAGTTAACGCGAATGGTCATGTGTTAGCGTGTCAAACTAGGGGGACCTTATAATGATTATTGACTGTGATCTTTGGACATAGTAATTAAATATACCTGCCTGTGATTTACCAGCTTGTTAATTACAAGACTAAAATGGAAGGGAGGATTCTCTGTTAGCTGGCCCTAAAGACAACATTATCACACTGTGATTTCAACAAATGTAATACTAAGTTATGCAAGCAGCACTAAATTGTTGCTATTGCTATTCACAGTAAATATACCATACATTTCAGTTAATGTATTTGAAATGATATGTATATATTTGTGTTTCTGGGGTATGCTGTGGACTAATGATTAGAGAAGAAGCTTCGGGGCTGCGAGTTCACTGGTACAGTTTCCTTGTATGTGCTTGGCTGCGGCACCTTAAACCCACCACACTGCTCCCTGGACTGCACCTTGCATGGCTGCCCACTGCTCCAACTGTGCCCTCTTGGATGGGTCAAATGCAGAGAATGCTAATTCCTTGTATTTTTATTAGTATTATTCTTATTATACAACTAAATACAATAATTAGGATTGATAAAATGTTTTCCTAGCCTTGTGGTTTTTGAGTATGATCAATTCTCTGTATGTGTAAAGATCTAAATCCTAATGTATGCACCGGTTTCATAGTTGTCTGTACTGCCCGGAGATGTGTGTAATGGTAATGAATCATCAGTGGTTCCATAGCCAGAGGACTCTCCTCCGGAAGTGAAAAAAAAAATAAGTTATAAAATAAGGCCTCCCTGATGCGCAGACATTCAAGTCCCAGCCTGGATAGTTAGTGAGCATCCTCGGAAGAAGATTGTTAGAACCAACATCCACTTACAGCTCACGCATTCCTCTGCCTGCGTCTGAGCACAGCAGCCCAGCCCAGTGCCAGGGTGCTGTCAGAAAACTGTGCTGTCGTCAGGAAACATATTTATTTCCTTTTCTGCCCGCCCGCCTGCCAATCCCCACGGAGCTGTTTAGTGTGAAGGCAGAGATTTGACAGAGTGGAGGCAGGGAGAGTGGGACTGAGGGCTTTTGCACATTTATGTGTTAGAATCAAAGTGCTTTGTGTGAAATGGGGAGTTGGTGTGTTTTTGTGTGGGTTAAAGATGTTGTGTTCATGTGCCCGTGTGTGCGTGTGATGGCGTGGCAGTGATAGTTGGCAGCAGGTCTGTGTCTTGCTGTGTGGTGGCTCTGGGGTGCGGCTCACAACGAGGGGTTGAGGGAGGGATGGGAGGAGGGAGAAGGAGGAGGAGGAGGAGGAGGAGGAGGAGGAGGAGGTGGGGGAGGGTGACAGCCGAACGCTCGCCCTTGGGCTCCCCAGACACCTCACCGCTGAGAAGGAGGGTTCAATATGTGTGTGTGGGCGGGTGTGTGCCAGAGAGAGCCAGAGAGTGGGTGCACACACACATACACATATGTGTGTCTCTAAACGCTCAGATTCTGCTGATCCAGCAGCCTCCACTCAGCTCCCCTTCTCTCCCTCCCCTCCGCTCCCCTGCTCTTTATGGCAGAGCACGCAGGTCACCTTCTCAGTTGCTGAATTTAATACTCAGCTGGAGAGAGGCAGGAAAAAAGAGAGTAGAGGACCGGCGGAAAAGTGAGCAGTGGAATTTTTGCTCCTTGTAGAGTGCATTTTTAAGATCGTTTCAGAGACAGATTGTAAGGACCTGCACACGGCGGAACATACGAGCATCTGCCGGAGCGGATAACTGTCCTGCAGTACAAATATACACGAAGGGACACAGACACATGGTGCACTGAGGCTCTGGTGGTTGATTAGCAGTCGGGTCACCTTTCTCCAGCTGTGAGTGTGGTTCATTTAGATGAGAGTGATAAAACAGGGAACACACTGTAGCTGCAGGCATACAGCAGATAGCAGCGGTGGCCACCACACAAGGAACACACACTTTCTTGGCGACCAGCAGCCTCTCGTTGTCCTCTGTTGTATGAAATTTGCGGTAAAAAACTGATTCACTATCAGCATCTTTTATCATTTGAGATGATAAACTCTAGTTTTTTGGGATGTGAAATATTTTCATCCCGCTTTACAAGAGAGACAAGGCCAGCATACTCTAGCCGCAGCACATCAGGTTTCTGTTTTAGCAACAAATAACGATGCGCTCAGTCAAAAGCATCAGGGGAAAGTTTTTATTCTTGGAACCTCGAAAAGATAAGTCGCACATTTTTTTTTTTTTTTAAAGGAGATCTTATCTTTACACAGAGAAGGTGCGGTGTTCATTCAATTACTTTGCTTACGTAAGCCTCTTCCTGGCTGCCGCTGGGTATGTGAGGAGCTCGTTTATGGTGTGTAATGCTGTGACTGATGTTGTAGGCCGCTGATTGGTGGAGGATGGTGTCGGTGGACCCGCCTGAAGCGCAGGCTAGAAGGCACGTGCACATTAACCTACAGTTTCCGGGTGATGTGAAATCGTCGAAAAAAACTTGAATCTCATGAAACATCGTTTACAGTAATGTAAAATCTATTAAAGCATGGTTGATGGTTTGCATTTTTTTTTCCAGTAATGCTGAACAACGATGAAAGCTCCTGAATGCGTCACGAGCAGACTCGCCTAAAGATTTTGAAAACGTTCGAGTCTCCATTGATTTTGTCTATTTTGATTTGATACCCACAGTCATTTGTTAGTGATGTTTGACATACTGTTGTTGCAGTATTTAAGTGTGTTTCACTCATCTTTACTTAGAGGTAAAAGAGGTCTTTATGGGAGACATTTTCATCTTATTTTTTTGTTGAAATTTCTCCATGTAAAATGGATAAACGAGAAGGACAGATAAAGAGAGGAAGTACATTACTTGTAGTCAGTCAGTATGCTGATGGATGTTTTACCTTTCTTTTCCACTTAGCTGCAAGTGGTTCTATTTCTGGTGTATGTTTGTCTGCCCTGCTGAAGATTAAAGTGGATCATACGACAGGCTTATTTTCCAGCTCCTCAGGACTCCTGCCACATGGGGGCATGCCTCATCTAAAGTGTGGCCTGGCTAGTGGCTACTGTATGTGTGAAGATTGTAAAGGATTGTGAGTGTATGTGTGTGCATGCGTGTGTGTGTGTGTGTGTATGTGTGTGTGTTTTCGTTGGGGATGAAGCCTTTGTCTTCACCTGGCTGGCAGAATGCCTCCTGTTCAATCTCAGCTCTGTCAAACTCACTTACCTTCCACCACTAACAGCAGATGTCTGGCTAGCACAACCTGCACCTTAGGTTGTTGTTTGTGCCCTTAGGTATGCACACGCACACATGCACGGAGCTGGTTGTGTTAGCCGTCTGTCAGTCAACATCAGCAGCTAGCGCCATTATTACAGCCGGCAATAAGTCAGTATAAGGGTGTGAACGGAGGAGGATTTTGATGGAGTCGGAGGACAAAATCCTCGCAGGAAAACAGAGGTGCAAAGAGCTGACGTTCAGCCTTATGTGTTTCAAAATAATGTATGAATGGCACTGAATCCTTCTATAAGTGGCTCATATTAATAAATATATATTAAAAATAAATGTTAGACATTAGAAACATTAGACATTATTACACAAATTACGCATTAATATGACTGAAAAAAGCTCTTTGGAGTCCAGATGACTACACTATCCTTAATTATCAACTGAGTTACAAATCCCAATACAATATTTCTGAGTAACTGTTCTAGTAGAGGAGGTTAGTTCAATTCAATTCAGTTTTATTTATATAGTGTCAGTAACAATCCAGAGTTACAGAACCCAGAGTCTGAAACCCCCAGAACAAGCACCAAGGTGACGGTAACAAGGAAAACTCCCTGAGCAGAACCCACCTCATGTGGGGGCAACCCGTCTGCTTGAGTCTGGCCGTGGGGGGAGAGAGAGAGAAAAAGAGAGAAGGGATTGGAGGAGAAGAGAGCAGCAGGAGGAAACAGATACAGAGATCATACAAGCATCTGGGTAAAGCTTACATTCAGCGTATAAACGTGATACAAACAAGAGTACGTGGTGCTAGGTGATACATGGATTGATAATAGATGAAAACAATGGATAGAGCAAGCGTACAAAATATTCACTGTAGAATGGCACAACAGCTGTCTTACAAGTGCTGTTCTCGTTAAATCTTTATATTCTCCATACATGTTACATTTGTTGTCCGTGTGTTGTCTGTCAGACTTGTGTTGCTTTTATGTGGTAATATTTTTTAACCAGTATTTGTGGACTCTTGGAACAAGGTGCTGTCTACCTCCTCCAGATCTTTCCTTTAATATGAATGGACAGAGTAGCTTGCTCCAGTTAAACAGTAAAAAGAGTGCATATTGCTGCTTTTGCCAAATAACCTCTGGCTAACATCTTTGGCTGAGAACCAAAGCACATACGTATACGCACACACACAGGCATAAACACACATGCACGTGGCCAATCACTGTCTCTCTCTCTCTCTCTTTATCAAACACACACACACACATCATTACACTTGTGTAGCGTGAGTACAAAAACATCAATAGCTCCCCCTGTGGCAACTTGTAACCTGCTGCAGTTTGACTCTGTCCTCTAAGCTTGGAGCTACCGTACAGTACAGAGGGAGCTGCCGTGTCTCTTAACTAATGGAATTATAACAAGCCTAACAATCATGTTAGTTGTTCTGTTAATCCGTCACTATCTGGACTCTGATGGGAAGGACACTGCATTGATTCGTCCAAGCTCTGTGCTGATTTCTGTTCGATGCTGATGCTTCTTTTTTCCAGAGAGTACACAGTAACCATACTGTAAGACATTACCTTTGTGCTTTCCCCCCCTGACTGTTTGATTTATGAGCCCGGTTGGATGACTGTCGTGAGGTTCTTTTCCCACCACTCCACTAATTAATTCTGCATTATTTTCAGACAGACAGCTATGCCCTCCAATGGATAAAAATCGCTCTGTGTTTTACGGGTAACTTCACCAGAGGCAGAATTTATTGGGCTGTCTGCTGCTTCGCTCCTCATGTTCTCCTCTATCCGTCCCTCGTCACCCCTCCTGCCTCTGTGGCCTCCGTGACTATAACTGATTCTTTTTCTTTCACACGGTCTTCTCCGAACTGTGGTGTGGTGGGTTGGGGAGCCCTGAAGGAGGTTACACTGCCTGGCCAAAATAAAAGTCGCCACCAAAAAAAAAAAAAAAAAAAAAAAGGTCACACCCTCTGATACTTGGTTGGACTGTCTTTAGCTCTTGTATTGATGATGACAGAGTCTGACCACTGAGCAAAGCCTTCTCCAGCACATCCCAAAGATTCTCAATGGGGTTAAGGTCTGGACTCTGTGGTGGCCAATCCATGTGTGAAAATGATGTCTCATGCTCCCTGAACCACTCTTTCACAATTTGAGCCCCATGAATCCTGGCATTGTCATCTTGGAATATGCCTGTACCATTGATGGAATAACCTGGTCATTCAGTATATTCAGGTAGTCAGCTGACCTCATTCTTTGGGCACATAATGTTGCTGAACCTAGACCTGAGCAACTGCAGCAACCCCAGATCATAGCACTGCCCCCACAGGCTTGTACAGTAGACACTAGGCATGATGGGTGCATCACTTCATCTTCCTCTCTTCTTACCCCGATGCCCCCATCACTCTGGAACAGGGTAAATCTGGACTCATCAGACCACATGACCTTCTTCCATTGCTCCAGAGTCCAATCTTTATGCTCCCTAGCAAAGTGAAACCTTTTTTCCGGTTAGCCTCACTGATTAGTGGTTTTCTTAAGGCTACACAGCTGTTCAGTCCCAATCCCTTGAGTTCCCTTCACATTGTACGAGTGGAAATGCTCTTACTTTCACTATTAAACATAGCCCTGAGTTCTACTGTTGTTTTCTTCAATTTGATTTCACCGAAACGTTTACGTGATCACCCTTCACGATCAATCAGGATTTTTTTCTGACCACGTTTCTTCCTCGAAGACGATGGTTCCCCACTATCCTTCCAGTTTTTAATAATGCGTTGGACAGTTCTTAACCCAATTTTAGTAGTTTCTTCAATCTCCTTAGATGTTTTCTCTGCATGATGCATGCCAATGATTTGACCCTTCTCAAACAGACTAACATCTTTTCCACGACCACGGGATGTGTCTTTAGACATGGTTGTTTAAGACATGAGAAGCTACTCATCGCATCAGTTGGGGTTAAATAACTCGTTGCCAGCTGAAAAATTATCGCCCATGCGGTAATTATCCAATAGGAGGCTGGTACGTATTTGCTTAGTTAAATCCAGGTGGCGACTTTTTTTATGGCCAAGCAGTGTATATGAATTATGTGAAATTAAATGCATAAATGATTACAGTTTTTGGCAATGAATTGCAAACATTTTCTGTGACACATCTTTCATGGACAGGAAGTAACACAGTGTGTGAGTGAAGTAGGTAAAGATGAGCCACGTGGGCATCTGTGCGTGTCTTTTAATTTGCTATTGGATTCTGGGACAGTCCTACAGAGATCAAATACATACTGCGGTCATTTCCGCTTAAACAAATCATTCCTGTGTGTTAACATACTCATTAACCCCGGCCAGATAAATCGTTAATTTTTTTTCAGTGAACACATTAGTCATCAAGTCGATTCTTGCCGCCGTCTCTTGGTGCTGCAGCTTCCTAGATACAGACTCTGAGACAGAGACGAGACCCTCCGTTGCTGGACTGAAACAGTGATGCTGCAGCAGACGCGGTCCAAACAAAACAACACACGTGAGCCCATATAAATACACACACACGCGCGCACACACACACACACAAAAGCATGCAGGCACGGCTACACATGCAAGTGCACGTTAATCTGTGCGCGCACACACACTAACGCGCAAGGCTTGTTCTGTCGCCAGGCTTATCAAGACTTTTATTATGCCTCACAATACTGGGTAATTAGGTGTCCTCTGCTCTGCCTGCCTCTTTCACTAACGGTAGAGAAATAGACCTGTCACTATTTGGGCACTCGAAGATTCAACAAATGCTAAGCAGTAATGGCTTGCTTTGTATCCCGTAATGCATTGCATTGACAGCGGGGACACTTAAAAAAGACACAGAGACACTGTCTTTTTCTCCTCCTCTTTCTCTCTTTCATTTGACTTCTGCCTCCAGCAGCTAGGTGAAACTTAGGAATTGCAGATTCAGGTTAGCGAATGTTACTCGTCGACAAGCTCTTGCCTTAATGGAGATTTTATTTTCTTGGCGAAAGACCCTTTGATACTGAGACTACCAACATTGTGTAAAAGTAGAATCCATATTAGAATGTAAGATTTACTGAACATCACACTTTTTTCATTTTTTATCCCAACACATAATAGCTCGTCCTAGTCGGCGTCTACTGTAGGTCACTTTGAGAGGTAAGGATAAGAAGAGATGGGGGTCATGGAGGACAGAGTGACGAGCAATAAAGTGGAGAAAAGATGAGAGGAGACACGAGAGGAGAAATGAGGGAAAAGAAGGACATAAAGTGGGAGAAATATATGAGAATAGAGGAGAACAAAGGAGAAGGGAGACAGAGGGGAGGAGAGAGAGTTTGTGGCCTGTGGTTAATCCCTGTTTTAGTGATCTGGCAGTTACATGGCAGCTGAGACCAGCGTACTGCCAGGACCAAGCCTCCAATCTCCTCCCCTTACCCTCAGTTTTCATCTAAAACAATTATTCATTCCATTCATTGGTTGTCTTGACCTGCTTATTCCAGTTCAGGGACACTGGACTAACTGGAGCCTATCCCAACATAAATTGAGCAGAAGGCAGACCAGTCCTTCACATGGCCAACAAACAGCTTCTGCAGCACACTGTTCTTGTCCTGTGATTAAGCTGCCGAAATAAGTCTTCATGTAATATGGTCTCATTAACATTAACAGCAGTCAAGGACGGTGCACAGGCGTCAGGGGTAAAACGTATGTGAATCTATCTGGAGAGAGAACAGAGGATTTACAGTTAAGTAGCTGCGCCGTGAATGGACTGGCTATGACTTGCATCAGGGAGCTCATTCCACAGACAGCATACTGCATGATAGCGTGGGGTCATACTGAGCTGTCATGGACCAATGATCTATTTCTCTACCTGTCAACCCCTCAGAGAGACTGAGACAAGAGAGAGTAGCCTTTCCCTCACCTCTCCCTCTCTCTGCCCCCCCCCCCCCCCCTCCCCATCTCTTTCTGCCTCGCTCCTTTCTGGCATCTGCAGGCTCTTCAGTGGCGAATGTTATGACAGGAGGCAAACTGCTGTCTTTAGCAAAGATATGCCTGCAAAACCAGCTAACTTTAAATGCTGCGAGACATGGGGGTGCGTCAGCTTTGTTGGATAAGACAGATGTAATATACAGTATGTGATAAATAGCATGCAATGACTTTAGTAAACATGCTGTAATGTGTCAGCGGGTCATTTGTAACTGCTGTCAAGAATGACGAACATTATTTGTTCTGACCGCCAGCTGGTTGACATCGTTTAAAGTATATCATTAGAAAATGTTTATGGAAATGGGAGAATTTGAAAAGAACTTCTTCAGTGGCACAAAAAAGACCCACTTTTTTTTTTGCATAGGTTTGAATGTTGCAGACATGGCACCTTGTCGTTGCTGTGTACTTTAGAATCATTGTATTTCTTTGTCTTCGTCTCTGGACAGGTTGAAGTTTTTTGCTTTCTATTCCCGACCATGACTTCTTTTACCGTATTTATTAGCCAAGTGTAACATAGCCAATGCTGCCTTGTTCTGAAGAAACAATTCAACCTAGCTGCAAATCACTTGATGAAAACTCTTTCAAATCACATTTTCTTAGTTTTTCTTTTTTTTTTTTTTTTTTTTAAATCAATACATTTCAAGTTCACTTCAAATACTCTTGCCGCTGAAACATGGCTAGTGTCTTAACGCAGTTGTGAAATGGATATTTGTAAAGATCATGGTTTCTCAAGACTAGTTAAGGCTGGATTACCACCCAGGATCCCTGAGCAGACAAGGATCATCTGCTCAGGGATCCCAGGCACTACAACGCAAACAAACTGTATGTCTGTTTCTATCCTTCGAATCTATCTTCAAATCACAGCTAGATTATCAAACATATCTGATATTTTACCCTTGATACAGATTTTCCTGCAGGGGCTATGTTATTGTTAGGACTGCTCATATGTGTTGTAACCCCTACACTGCTGTTATCTGAGGGAGGGACTGTGCACAACAGTCTATCGCAGGGCTAACACAGAGAGAAAGACAACCATGCACACTTAAGGCCAATTTAGAATCACCAATTAACCTAACGAGCATGTCTTTGGAGTACCCGGAGAGAAACCACGCAGACACTGGGAGAACACGCAAACTCCACACAGAAAGGTGGTTGTTTGTGGTTTGTTGGTCATTTTCCAGGTTTTAATATCTACGATTGAGGGTTAAACAGCAACTTTTTCTTTGTTGTTGTTTTACCTTTTGTCTAGATGAAACACTTAATTCACGTGGCTAATTTTGGTTCAAATCCCGTGAATGGTTGTTCAAAGGCTTCCATCACTTGGGTTTGGTTCCATCGGAGAGAGAAAGGGCAGTTCAGATGCTCCAAGGCCTCTGCCTGCTGGATAAATAGGGCTGTTCTGTAGTAGATAATGGCTGAGTCACATATTATATTTATCCAACTCAATAAAGCAGGAGCAGGCAGGCAGATTACTCTGCCCTGAGTCGAGGAGATAATGATATCTGGCTGCTAGCTGGCCCAGAACAGGCTCCAGACAGACCAACGTGCAGGAAGACAAACAGAAAGTGCTGCTAAAGGAGTTGTACATGGATGCTGTTAGCATGAGCCTCCTGTGGCCTTCCTAATCCTAGGACTGCTTGTGTCAGCCCTACGCTGTTGCGTGAATGTCACTTTTCCTTCTTACCTTGGCTCCTCTACTTTCTAGGTTCAGGCTGAGCTGATTTTGCATGTGAAGCTATGTATCTGCTTATCCATATTGATGCATTAGCCATAGCGTACACAGGCTAAGTGGTGAACGTAACCTCGGTAGATGCTGTTGATTAAAATACAAGAATTTCTCCATTACACGTACATGACATTCACAACAAAATAGAAAAAAATGTCTGGAACTCCCCATATATAGACAGTCCAGTAGACGTTTTACATTTACGTTGTGTAGTTTTTGTGTTCATATTTTGAACTTTACACTAAGACAGGTGTGCTTTTTACTATCAGTTTGTGTGCTAAGCTTTGCTAATCATCCTCTGGTCCTAGCGCTGATCTTGACACAGGGACAAGAGGTTGTCTCAGAAGACAGCCTACAGTACCCGTTAATTTGACCTGTCTGATGACAATATTGGAAAACATAAAAACATGTTTGGCAATAATGGAGGAGTCTGAGATGAGGTCAGGATTTCTGCACTGTAATTAAATGGGGTCGGCGCGATCCCTGGCACAGGGGCCGATGTGGATTTTTTATAATCTTGCTAAAGTGGTGATAATGAAAACTCTGGCACAGACAAAACAGCTGCTTCATCCTCCTGTGTACCGCAGACCTCAGATAGATGAATACACTAAACTCCAAACAAAACCTTGTTATTCGTCCCTTATTTTTCAAAATGGAATAATCGGCATTGCTCTTGTGATTACTTTGATATTTTTCTGTGAATAAAAGCTCAAAAGAGGAAGCCTAATTTGCAACAAAGCAGTACAAATACCCTCAGAGGTACAAGCTCTGTGAACAGCTCACTCAGCCAGGGAGAGAGACACTTGAAGCTCACTTTATTTCACTTTGTCTCATCCACGTCTCTCCTTGGTCATAAAGCTCTCCATTTACCCAACTCTATCCGAGAGTCCATTCCCATTTCTACCTCTTTGAACGTGACAAGTGATAAGGATGGATTATCGTGAGAGCCAAGAATTCCTCAGGATAATCCTTCACAGACAAAATACTGTGTCATCTCAGCTTGTTTTTTTTTCTTTTTCCTTTTTAAAGACACTCAGAGGGCTATATGGTTTATTGTAGCACGGCTGTTTGACTTTCTAAATTTGTGTTAATCAAGGCTTTATTTGAGTTTGTTGGGTTCAGAGGCAGCGGTTTCTCTGCTCTCTGTCTGAAGTCCCAGCCCACTCCTTTGCTCTGTGTGATTGCCATAAAAATGCCCGTGTGATTACAGAAGCTCTGATTGGGATGCCGCAGCTCCGTAAATGTGTCTTCGCAGAGCAATGCGGCCGCACAATTTACTTGGCTTTTAACAAGTCTTATCACTGACCATTCCAGTTACTTGTACAAACTCCACGACCAGGCAATCAAGTTAATACTGTGTGTATGTGACGGAGAACAGGGGAGTGAGCAAAACACAATGAAGTCATGTTGCAGTTCCGTGCTTTACACTGAATTAAAACTAATACAACTTGAGTATTAGATTATTACAAAAACATTTTTATCCACTGTTGCAGAATTAGTTTGTCCAAACGGTGAATTATGTTATTTTCTTGCATTAAACTGCCAGTAGAGATCAGTCCATATTGCATGCAGAATTACAGCTTTAGTATATTTTGCCAAGGTAAACAGAGGAACCAGGGAGTATCAGCACAAGAATATCTGTTTTGTGAACTTCTTTTCTCACGTGTACAAAGAGGTAGAAGCTTTTGAAGATAGAGGTTTTCGACCTTTCCAGAGAATTCCCTTCCTATGTCTATTTACTATCTACTAACCTGCCAGGAAAAGGAATCCTTTATTTTAAAGTACAAGTTGAAAATGAATTATGGATAAACTTATTTTAAGGACATATGAAAATTTCAGTTTAAAACACTTAAAGCTCTGCCGTAAATCTCTAGATAAATCCTTTAAGTTTACGTTATAAAAGAATGAACTTCACTTGTAGGCCGTTTTCATAGTTGAGTTGTATTGGGGGATTTCTTCTCCCCTCAGTGGCTGTTTTTTAAGACTGTTTGGTATGTTTGCTGATAGTAAGCAAGCTGCTGTCAGTTTCTGAATAGATCAAGGTGATATGTTTCATCTACCAAAATGTTCATCTTAAATCAATATAAAAATAAGATTACAACAACCTAATTCACCGCGTTATTAATTTTTATTAGAAATTTGCCTTAATCGACGTTAATCACACATCTTTACTTAGACACAGATATCGGAGGATGTCAAGAAGCTTTAGGACAAGCAGTATAACCAAAGGCACATACAAACACACACTAGATAGAAACTAGCTTACCATTTGTATGTGAAAGGAAAAACAAACGTTGACAAAGAGAGACAGGACATCATGCACACAAGGGAAAGCAGGAGACAAGAGGAGAGGCTCAGTCTCCTGCAATGGGAAGATCCAGATCCAAGAAATCTGGAGTGAGGCGCTGACAGCCAGGGGAGAAAGAGGTCCCTGGACGGGCAATAGCTCAGCACAAAATAAAAAGAAAGGACAAGGAGGATTGAGGGACAACAAATAACGGGGTTAGACAGATGCAGCAGTTTTCAGAAGGTTTACAATACTCTAGTAGTCAGCAGGACAATGTGGGCTATAATGGAAGCATTGTGCATAATAGATTTATCAATTCAATTTAATCTATATAGTGTCAAAAACAATACAGTTTGTTTTGAGACGCTCTATAAAACCTTGCCTGAAACACCCAGAGCGAGCACGAAGGGGGACCCGTCTGCTTGAGGCCAGCTGGGTATCGACAGAAAAATAAAGAGGAGAGAGGAAAGGAGGAAAAGAGAGCAAAAGAGAACAAGATATACATACGACTGACCAAAGCATACATATATAGACACTAATCGTGAAACAAGTGCAAGATGTTGCCAATGAATGTTAGTTTGAGAATGAATATAAACAAGTGCATAAGGGGCATAAACAAGTCAGAAACCCACGGCATAGGCAATGTTTTAAAACTTTATGATCACAAAATATGTAGAATTTGGATTCCATCTGGTTCTGCAACTATATCATAAACTGTGTAAAGATGGACGGTGGAACAGCTCCTCAAAAGTGAAGCCAACACAAGTAGAGCTCCTCCTGGTGACTGGCTGCAGTATAGGTCATAAGCTCCACCCCGTCTAGTGGATGGAACGGAAAGTTTACGTCAAATAATATCAAGGACGATTGTAGTCATTTAAGGTAGTTAATATAATACTGATGCATATTCAAGTCTCCATTTTTCTCAGAGGTTTCGTTTTAGTTAGTTGTTTGATGCTATAGAAACAGGATGTGACATCATGATCACTACAAGTTGCCGTGAAGCTCCATGAAGCGGCCCCATAGGACCATGGGAGTTGGAAAAAAATAAATATAATCCAACATTTCTTTGTAACTGGTGGAGGTAGAGAGGGCAGTGTTAATTAAATGAAAACACAAGCGAGTCTGGCCAAAGTGTGGGCAGGCCATCAGTATCACTCCTCAGTTGCAAGATGACGGCGCTCGTATTCCCGGGAAAATATCGTCAGTTCGCCCAATTCAAGGAAGTGGGGATGTCTTGTCCATATTTATACAGTCTATGAGCTATAACTGTAATTTCTTATATTTGGTTCAAAAATACTCAAAAACTATGGATAAACGGAGCCATAAAGGTCAAGAAGTACAAGCAAGATGTACTAGTGTCTTAAGACATACTAAGCATGCCAAACTGTACCCAAATGTTTTATTACTATTTGAACTAATGTAAATGTCTTCAGTGTTTGCAAAAATTGAGTATTTAATGGATTTGTTGTATCTGTTTATAATGTTTGGATGCATGTTGTGTTATTTAGAGGAAAAGTAGAAATTTCAAGTCCAGAAGACTCTAAAGTCTTCTGTAAAGGCCAAGTCATTTGTAGTTCTTCAGTCCTCCTTGTAGCCTACATATCATTTCACTAGCCTGTATTATAGTTTAAGTAGCCATTACAGTCAAAAGCTGACTGGCTCCTGCCTCTCCATCTAGCACAGCAAAAGCTCTTTGAGTTTGCTTCCTCCTCATTTCTCTTTAAGGATTTCACAGTAGCTCTCAATGGTCCCTTTTCTTTAATTCAATTTCCGATTTGTTCCTTCCCCTGAGAAGTCCTCTGAACCTCCCCTCAATGTATTTTAAGGGAGCAGAGAAAGTGATGTAAGGAAAGAAAGTTGCCTTAGAGACCGCCCACCACACTTTTCATGTCTGCTGTTGCTGTTCGTCGTTGGCCTGCCAGCTAAGAGACCCAGTGGACAGCCTCACTGTCTCGCTTAGAACTGGATCATCCACTCGTTGTGTGTCCGTCTTTTTAACGCTTTCTCTTCTGTCCTTAGTTCAGAGCAGATGGTTATTAGGTCTGAGCCTACTTCTACTCTTCTCTCAAACCCATTTCCCCCTCCTTCAGTGTTTGTGCTAAGTGGAGACCTTGCACCCTCCTACCAGTTCATCTGCTTCACTGCGGCCCCTCCAGACTCCTTTTAAAGGTGCTTTCATTTAATCATTTCTTTAAAAAAAGATTTTTTTCTAGGGCAGTACGAGGTCACAGATCACATCAGAGCTGCTTTCCGACTCAGTGACCATTTAATCAAGCCGAGGTCCATTTCGCAGACGCTCTTTTCAGACCACCCTTTCTTCCTCGGGCTCAGGGGTGAAGTCGGTGGCCTTGGTCCTCTGAATCCCATTCCTGCCAATGCTTTGGAGGGTACTGGGTGACTTACACCAATTCCCAGGGATTTAGAGCTTGACTGATTGTCCCGTATAGCCTCGTAGACCCACCTGAAATACTTCTGCTTGTCTATGACCCAGGCAGACACCGTCCTATGACCCGTACTGTATATGTTGTACAGTGCAGGTAAAAAGGTTTAGGCACTGAATTTGAAGTGAGGACGTTTTCATGATAATAGTTTTTATTTATTGTTTAAATTCATAGAAAGCACTGCTGCGACTGCTGTTTGCATTTCAAACAGCATCAGTCAGTGTAGGTACATGCATTACACAGTCTTTCTAATGGCATAGCTAGACTTGTTGTTCTCCTTGTCACTGATGCTATACATTAAGACTGTGTATTGATACTGCAATCAGCAGAGCCGTCCTAAATTCTGCTGCCCAGACACTGTATTCAGCTCTGATGACCTCTCAAACCTGTGTGGCGGCTATTAAGTTCACCCAGCAGAATTTAGTTTTGTTACGATTCATGTAAGTTAAAGACCAGAAGTTTGTAGAAATCACAATTGCACCATTAAAGAGAATCGGTAAGGCCTCGTCCGTCCACAGTCATTCTGCACAAGAGAGTTTTTAATAGAATAATCCTGGCTGACAGGTTTTCATAGATACATACAGTAAGAGGCCCTTGTTAGCAGCTTATTCCACAATCAAAACCCTTTTTTTTTTGGCATGGCATAGCAAGAAAAGCAGCACAGGTATAATTGACTGATAAAAAACACTCACTCATATAATTCAAGGATCGTGGTCTTGTGCCGTCTGATTCATTGTCATGACTTTTTAGGACATCTCATGGAACTGAGCACTGTCAACAAAATTTGTTTCACCGGTGCTTACTCTGATCAGACAAGACAGAGCACCTGCTGTGAAAAAGGTCTGTTGTTGTTGGTTTATACAGTTCACTGACCTTACACACAGTAATTCCCTGCGCAGCTCTGTTCAAATCAACCTGAGCAGAGGTCTAATGAGCTGTGATCAGTGAAATCACATGTTGAAGCACTGCCTTTAAATATCCAAAAATATGAAGTGTCCTCCGTTGTTGTACAGTTTTGTTTTACTTTTAGTTTATATGTCATTTGGAAATGTATTCAGATTGGCAGCAATGAATGGTGGCTTTATTCTGCGGTTCCAAATTATTTATTTGGTCCGCAAACTGAGCTCATGGGCCGAGTTGTCACATCAAGATCTTGGGAAACAGCAGCCAGACAAGCGACTCAGATGAGCTGCTGGAAGTCGCACGATCCAACAGACTATTTGGATGATGACTTGACAGTCCTGGTTTTCCAACCGAATGGCCTATTTCTTGTCCTGGATTGTTCTGAACCCAACTGTGAGGGATAATGTAGAAGAAGTCTGACGTTTCCAGAACAACTGACATGTTTTTTCAAATTAGAAATCAGAAAGCCAGTGACAGCTCACTGAGCACACATTTTTTTTTTGTAAAGCTGTGTTGGTTGTGATATGTTTGAGATGTATTTTTAATCTTAGCTCCAAGTCTACGGTGTTTTATTGCCTTAATAATATGGAAATTGTGTTTATTCTAATATAACGAGCAGTAGACATTTTGACATAAAAGCAAAGCAAGCAAAACACTGGTGTCAATAAAAGTGTAATTTAAATGAGAATGGGCTACATTGGTCAGGGGAGTGTATATTATTTCGATTTAAAACATTTCTAAAGCATCGCTTCTGCAGAATATAAGCAGGCTCTACATCAGAGAGATTAAAATCACGTTCCTCTGTAGAACATTTGTGAATTCAGAAGTTCAATATTTGTTCATCCAGATTCCAAATATGGACACAAGACTATTGAGCTGTGTGCCTAAAGCAGAGTGAAGTTATGTTTTTGCTAATAGTATTCTTACTATGCAATGAATTAAGCATAAATGTACACTTAATTGAATTAGCTTTGTTTGCTTCCCTAGTTTCACAATCCCCTGCAAGACAAATTTATGTGCTACACTCACTGGCTGTTTCAAAAGGTAAATTCTGAGTCTTTTGCCACAGTGATACTCCCTCATATCAGAGAAACACTGTGTCATGGTTCTTCACAGGCATAGGACATACAAATTATTAAATTTTTCTCTTTTTAGGAGGTTAGGGTTAACTATAAGTGGTGGGTCTTTTGGGCCTGCGATAGACTGACGACCCGTCCAGGGTGTACCCCGCCTCTCGCCCGATGACAGGTGGGATAGGCTCCAGCTACCCCCACGACCCTTCTTGTGGTTGAATGATGGGTCTTTTGTAATTGAAAACTTATGCTTGAAAATGTATGTGTTTATTTGTAGTATTTATCTTTGGGGGTTGTGAATCACATAAACAGGTATGATCAGGAAATCTAAACATATTTTCAATGTGTATGAATAGCATCAGGTTCACTGTGACGATTTTTGTTTCTACATTACAGACTATTCAAAAATGATCATGTCATGGTTTTTAGCTAGTTAATGGCTGTTGTCTTAACTCTACTTTCTAAGTAAAGCTTAAACAGAAGATGTGAAGCAGTCAGTCACTCAGTCAGTCTTTGTCTTTGAGGTTGGTTTGGCCTGTCAGGGCCCCAAGCCTCTGGTTTCTTGTTCCTTGACAGATCAGCTGTCATACTTGTCACTTCCTGTTACTTCCTTTAATTCCGGTCACCTGGTGTGAACTGAATTCATCTAAACTAAACTGAAGTGAACTGACGTAAAGTACATTGACCTTAACTGCTGCTGAGTTTCTTGGACACGGCAGCAGCACTCTTTTAGAGGGCCAGTTTGATCCATCAAACATTGTTAGACGGTTATTCATCCTTTAAGCCTTCATTTGAACCACTGATTTGGGTCAGCTTTTGCTTGAAAATGTTTAAAAATGTTTAAACTTACGGAGGCAAATTCTTCACATTCCTTTAATAATCTGTTATACATGCTAATAAAACCCTCTGTAGATGCATAGTCAGCAGCATAGCCCTTTACGAATCATTTTTTATTTATTTATTTATGGGTGGCACAGTGGTGTGGTGGTTAGCACTGATGTCTCACAGCAAGAAGGTTCTGGGTTTGAATCCGTCCAAAGACATGCTTGATAGGTTAATTGGTGATTCTAAGTTGGCCGTGTGCGTGTGTCAGTGGTTGACTGTCAATGGTTGACCTGTCCAGGGTGTACCCCGCCTCTTGCCCAATGGCTCCAGCCCCCCCCCCCACGACGAGAGAACAAGCGGTTACAGAAAATGAATGAATGAATGAATGAATGTTATTTTTTAGTATGTTAGTTTGAAAGAACACGATGTGCTTTATTATTTCTGATCTGTGTTAGTCCACCATGTGTGCTTTGGCGCTTTATTGATCTGTTTTGCTGCCAATCGATGATGGGTGTGGTGTTTCCATCCTTATCAGACGGTATTCAGTCAGCTGGAGGAAAACTATCACTTTTAGTTACGCGTGATGTTCCAAAAGTTATTCCCAGCATTAATTCCATCATCCATTCAATACACACTGGACACATTTTTTGTCTTTCTCTTTCTCCCCCCCCGTATCCATGGCCTGGAGTGATGATGCATTTCCTGGTAGAAGGAGCTACAGCGCTGTTCCTTGAACCATTAGGAGGCTCAAGCCATTGTTCATCCTCTGACTCTGTGCCATCATCCCCTTACTTCTCCTTTTCTTATCTTTTCTTTGTGCTCTTCTTCGGTGTAGCGAAGCAGCAAATGCAGCACTGTTGTCCCTTTTGATGCCTTTTCATCATTTGCAGACAAAGAAGCAGGAGCTGTTTACAGACGGAATGAAAGCACGGCAGCTGCTAAAATAAAATGCCAGGTCACGTTTTAACAGCCTTTCTTGGAGACAGGCGTGTTGTTTATGTATGTAAATCTGAACATGCTGATGATCTTGAGGTAGAGAAGATTATGTCAACTCAAAAGGACGCACGGAAAAACATTGTAGACCATTTCTAGACTTACAGTCACTGAGACTCCCATGCAGGGAGTGGCTAAAAAAATCTCATAATACTTAAAGTAACAGTGACACAAGGTCTGAAGCTACAAGTATAATCCAGTTGTTCAGTCTGTTCAGTCTAACCACTGACCATTAGGCTACAAAAGTCACAGTATCTTCACCTTAAATCTGCAGATAGGTCCTTATTGTTGTTGCCACCCATTCTGGACGAGAGTTACAGATATTTTTCACTACTGTTCTGTCTATTGTCAATCACAGACTCAAAAAATGTTGGTTTTCTGCAGCATGCCACTGTCAAGCATCCATAGCTTCACTTTCCTCTTTTCCCCCGGGGTCTTGTCTGCCCTCTGACCGACTCAGATTAAGAAAGGCATGTCCTCTTGAAGCTTTTCGCTGTCTTCTAAGTATTTTTTATTGTCGGTCGTGTGAAGAGCGGCGATACAGAATTGTGGAGTGGACATGCTGCTTTACTACGAGTGTACAACATCAAAAGAAAAATAATACAAGGGAGGGGAAATAGATTAAACAAGACAAAAAACAAGCCAACAAACGCCAAGAGAGAAAAGAAAAAAAAAAAAGCAGAAAGGTTTACATTCAACCTGAAATAACAGCCTCGGACAATGAGACTTCTATTGAACAACTTAACAAAACCACCTGGTAGTGTTAGTGTCAAAACTGTCTTTTTCTGAAGATGATAAAATAATGCAGTGCCATTCTGCCAGCCTTACTATGACTGATTCTCCTTTGTGTAGCCGGCTCAACAAGAATGTGCTTGTTTAAGAGTGAATTGTCTACTTCCATTAGGTGCATCACGTCTTAGACTGACTGGATGTAACATGTGTGCATTGTCCTCATGGTTGTGCAGAAAGAGGTTTATATTCTACTCGGGCATGTGCTATTCACGTTTATACTGACTTTAAGCACTCTGTGCTTATCCAGCAAGGCTGTAAGGTTAGTGCCCTCGCAGACCCACCTCCATATTCTCAACACTGACCCGTGACATCACTTCCTGCTGATACAGCACGGCTGTCAGAGATGAGCCTCTGCGTCCTTCAACCTCCATCCCCTCCGAGTCATGTAGCTGCTGTGAAAACAGACACAAACACACACATACACAGCCTTTGACCTCTGCTCTGTTCTCTGTTTTCAGCAAGCCTTCAAATTAGTCTGAATGTGTTATATCAGAGAGTGTCAAAGTGAAGGCCCGTGGCAGCAGAGCGGAGAGAAAAGACTGAGAATTTGGGCTGCCAGTGGTGCTGGACTCTCATTAACCTCCCTACCTCCTCTCTCTTCTCCAAGCCTTCTTCATCAGCTCATTCAGGCCTGAAGTGACACATGGGCCTCTGGAGTGTCAGTAGCGATAAAGATGCCGCCACTTCAGTGTTTTAATTGGAACTTCTGCTGTTGATGTGTGAACAGCTGTAGGACGGAGAAGGGCAGATCTATCATCCCTGCCCTCCACAGACCGCCTGAGGTCAAATGGCAGCAGTTACCGTGGCAGGAAACCCCCCAAAGCTCCTGTTTATTTATGATTTTATTGCTCCACTCCTCCTTCTGCACTATCCTGTTCTCACATCTGCATATTCACGGCTGGTTGCAAAAGGAGAGAGGGGGCATGTGGTGGAGTATGTGGCAGGAGTGGCCGAGTGAAATGACCAGCAAGGATGTATTTATAGACTCAGTGTGGGGTTCGCACGCTCACAATAGTTGACACACACATGCTGTCACACACTCACAATTCACTTCTGTGAATCCGCTGCTCTCCCTGCAGACACAAATCCATTATTCATTTCAAAATGACTCATTTTTCGCCCCATGGCTCCTGGCAGTAGTGTGGCGCATGACCAAGGGGAGGGAGGGGGGCTACTTTTTCTAATTAATGCAGATTGTGCAAGAAAACAAAAATAACATTTACTCTGATGTCTGATATTACAGGAGTGCAGGCGTGAAACAGCGCTGGTGGCAAAATCCAGCTTTTGACCTACGGTAACCTGGCACACTCACGACTGTTGCTTGTTTTCAGGAAACAGGTCAGCGGAGCTATCCTCGCAGACTTCTAATGTAGATTAACGTCTGTTTGTGTGTGGTGTTTTTCAAGTTCTGTCAAATTTTTTACTTACGAAGTTAACGACCAAATACGCCAGTGTACAGACCTGCAGCTACGTACTCTGCATCATTCAGCATGAGTAAATACTGTAAAGGTGCTACAGTAAAAAAGAAAAGGGCAGATATAAGCAAAAGCTAAGGATGTATGTTGTCAAAGCCGAAGAAAGATGAACCCACCTCAGCCTGTCCTCTTGAGCCTTTTTTAATGAGCCTTCCGAATGTCAATGAAAGCGTTGCATGTACGTTTGCTTTTTACACTATCTAGCTATGTAGTGCGTTGACAGATTGGACTGGGGTCCTTCATGGAGTAGAGATCACATACATAGATGCATGTACACTCACAGGCATGCAAACACACAGAAACACACACGCACATGCTCACAGGTATCATTACTCCATGCAGCCCGAGATCGAGGTGGGGCCACATCTTCTAATTCAAATATTTGATAAGGTGAGGCGCAGTGCTGCTTTGCATGCTATTAGACGGCAATCTAAATAACATTTACATGTCATTTACGTTTATTACCTTTTTTTGAAGAGTGGTGTCAGCACTGCGCGCATATTAAAGCGCATATTTATTCCACTAGCCAGCATGGTTCCTTTGCGGAGTTTGCAAATGAATGCAAATGCAGGTTTCCTCCCCAGACAGCTTTTGAAAGGTAGTGGTTATAGGAAATGGTTTTGAAATTTGCAGACAGTGATAATTTGTGGGAATGATGTCTTAGTTGATTTGAGTCTTCGGTCAAGGAAATATCACTGAAGCACATTCATTTTGTTCTCAGACCCTGGCTTCGTCTCATGCCATGATATTATACAGATCAATCGATGAAAATTTCTAATTTTATTGCGATTGCACCACAAATTGTTTGCAGCAAGTTGGTTTTGTTTCTTATGGGACAAAATAATTTCCCTAACGCAACACGTCATCTAATCAACTGACAGAACAGTTTAACATACTCTCTTTCTTTGTCTCTGATTTGATTCTTTTTATTTTTTCCTGCCTTCTCATTGCCGCGTTTTTCTATGAAACTTTATTTAGGGCCCCAGAAAAATACTGTCAATTAGTGCGAGCTCGAAAAAATAATGAAACCGTTTAATTGCATTAACATAATGTCTTTGAACGATCATTACCAAAAATGGACGCGATAATAAAGCAATTACTATTTTCAGACAGCAATTAGCCTGGCACCTTTCTCCGATGCTATAATTACTAACAGCAAGAGAAATGTGGATGGATGGATGCGTTGCAAATCTGTGAAGGAGCTGGAAGCAGAGGAGAAGATGAAGATGAAGATGGGCGAGATAGGCTGTCAAAGACCAGGCGTATCACCCTAAACACGCTATTCCCCCCTGACACATCCACAATAACCCTCGAGAGGAGCAATCGCTTCCCTCCGTCCGCACACAATTTCAATGTTGTTTTGCACACATCTCTCCATTATGAAAGATTTTTTTGGTAACGGAGGAGATGTTGAAATAGAGGGAGCGAGATGGAAGGAGCGAGGCAGGCATGGACGGAGGAAGGGAGGGAAGAATGAGAAAGAGAGATTGGTTTTCATGCCTGGTAGTCAGCGAGCCTGTAAATCTCCCAGGAGCGTAGTGGAAGACAGCAGAAGGTTGATAGTCATCCATCACTCCTGACAACCCCACTGCTCTGGAAGGGCCTGACAGCACAGCCCTGCCTGAGAGAGGGGGAGCGAGAGCGGGGGGAGAAAAAAACACAAGCAGCAAGATAAATAGAATGAGATGCTGCCTGCAGAATGAGCAAATTAACTCTTCCATGTTTAAAGCAGAAGGCGAAGGGGGGCAAAAAAAAAAGAAGGTGAGAAGATAAATGCGCGGACGCATGGGAAGGAGGGAAGAGGAGAAGTACAGCAGTTGGCTTTTACAGGCACTCTGTTCATCCCTCACTGAGTGCCTGTGGCAGCGGCGGTGATGCTGCTGAGGGAGTGGAGGTGGACAGGCTGGGACTAGCTGTCCTCGTTGGGGTGGTAGAACACGTGGCTCATATCTAAAAAAAAAAAAAAAAAAGTGGAAACTTCTTTGCTTTAGTTCCTCTTTCTTCCATCATGTCTACCTTTTATTGCCTTTTGGTGCTTCTTAGGTGTACACACCTATTCACACGGGTGAATTCCTGAGAGAAAGGTTTGAACCTTTATTTACCTGTTGCAAGTTAATCTGGGTCTGCGTCATGTGAATATTAAAGCTTTCATGTGGTTCTTCGTATAAATGAGGGTTTGTTCATTTAAGCCCTTACCAGTGGAATAAAAAAGATGCTTTACAGAACTCTACAGAATCTGAAATCCCAGAGCAAACTCTAGGGCGACAAGGAAAAACTCCCTTTTAACTGGAAGAAACCTCGAGCAGAACCCAGCTCACGTGGGAGGGGGGACCCATCTGCTTGAGGGCTGCCAAGTAGAGACAGAAAAAAAGAGAGAAGAGGAAGAGAGGCGAGCAGAAGGAGGAATGAGATGATACGTACATCAGATTAAAGCGTACATGCAGCATCTAAACATAATAGAAAAGAGTACAGTATATAGCTTTTGAAGTAGTAGTCCATTTAATTACATTGCACCATTATCCTTTTGTTAGACTTAAAATCGATCAAATGTTTTCATGGTTGTGTTTAGTCACATATATTTCTTCAACATTTGAAAAAGTTAACAAAGTTCCTGCATAACTCACGAACCAGGATTCATTCAACTCAATCCATCACAGCTGAAAACACACTCCAGTCCTGCGCTGTCTGGGTCACATGATAAGAGAGAGAACAAGGGAGTAAACTGAACTAGAAGCGCTGCACCGAACGGACATATAGAACAAGTGTCATAGTTCATATTTACGGCTGGCAGAGGGGTGATAATAGGGGAACTGCATGTTCAGAGAACACAGAGCCTGATTATGAGGGAGCTGACCAAACAGCCTGTCAATTAAACGGACTTAAAGGCGCCGCAAAAATGACAATCTGTGGCTTGGTGATCATGGTGCGCTCTCTATATATACTCGACACGACTCTGAAGCCAACACACGGACTGAGACGCTCATTATAAAATCACAACGTGGTTATGTGATCCCATTACAGTGCCACGGTCTTTCTATAGGCATGTGCAGTATGTGGCTTGGTAATTAAATGAGAGCAATAAATTACTCCTTTAGACGTGAACTAATGTTTATCTTTGGGCTTTCACGGTTGTTCCGTCGCGTGGGCTGTAAAATATCCATTTAAAATACAAAAAAGGTTAATGTTTTCCAATCCTGGCGTTTGTTTATGTGTGTGTACGCGTCTGTGCATGCTATGTGGCGGTTGTGTGTGTGACCTCCATCAGTGTCTGGAGGGTATTGGCCGTTGCTGTCAGTCAGTGCGAGAGAAGCCCTAATTAAAGAAGTTCCAGTTGTACATCGCCTCACAATGGAAGGAAGAGATTGCCTTTCAACTCTGCGCTCAATGCAGAAACTTCCTCCTCCTCTGGTTGAATAAAGGAGCCTGATACAAAAAGCCGTGAATGCCTAAACCAAACAAAAGCTCTTTAAAAGACTGTCACCATGCTATCTGATATCTCCTGGAACTGCATTGCTTTGAATAAATCTTTCTCAGTGAAGGAGGGAGAAGGAAATTAAAAGCTGACATTTAAAAGCCTGCTGCTGGGACTCGTGGCCCCCAGGATCAATAGCTAGGTATCCCCCCCCACCACGCACACACATATTAGCTCACTTTTCCACGGGGCATCTCAGACTAAGTACAAACAAACCGTAACTACTTTAAGAATATTACTGTGCTGTTTTGCTGGCATGTCTCTTTGTTTGTGTGTGAAGGAGTAGGCTGAGCAGCAGACAGGGGCAGGGTATCGTCTAGTGTTTGTGTACCTGTAATGTGTTTAAAGGGTTCCATCCTCCTCTTACTCGTGTCAGCACCTTGAGCTGACATTGGTCACTGGGGATGTGAACTGTCAGCAACAACATCACAATGAAGGAAAAACTAGAAGGTAAAAGAGAGCAGAGATAGTAAGGTGTGTGCGTGTCTGTGAGGGTACTTGTGTAGGTGACATTACTGACATTTAGTTGTGCAGGGTGACATTGTCAGCATGTGACTTTGTGAACACTCTGTCAAGTTATGTATAGAAGACTTGCTCAAGGTCACGCGCGTGTTCCCGAAGGAGTCGTGCCTGTCCCCCTTCTCCCTGACATGCAACTCCCACGCACACATTTTGTGTTTGTCCCACCGTGCATGTGCGAGACGGTGACCTCCATCCTTTCCCTCGGTGTTCCCCTGTCACACTGTTATCCCCACCTATAGCGGCCTGGTAACCTTCCTCACTTATCACCAGGCTTTCGCGACGCTAAACCACAGCCGTGCCGCCCTGCTTCAGCAGGCCTTCGCCGTAGTGCCACCCCGGGGGACTCACCCAAATCCCAGCGAAAACTTTGTGATAAAATGAACGTGTATTACATGAGTTTAGCTGAAACCTCACCTCTGTTATCATGCTAGCCTGTAAGAGAAAATGACACCTTATTCCAGCATTGGGATAGGGCCGGGCAATACATAACCAAAAAAAACAAATCTACTTTATTGTGATACATAGGCAGCCCTTGGGCATGTCAATGGGATTTATTGATAAAAAATGTAATTAAATAAAGAGTCACTCCTAGGTTTGACTCTTTGAGTGGAGGAACAACAGGTTGAATTTCAAATTTTCATTCTTTAAATGGTTTACTGTTTGCTCTCTTTCACCACAGTGTGAGATTATTGCAGTGCGCCGCTTTAAGTGAACATTTTTCACATTTAATAAAGTGACGCAGCTCAGAAGAAGAATAACAGCATAAGAATAGCATCGCTTTAAGTCGAAAAATAAACAGCAGTCTGACGGTCTGTTTCCAACCAACCGTGCAAACAGAACCGTTTCAACACCGAAGCTGTGTTACTATCTTTATTTCGTATTACTCGATCGTCTTCGCTGCTGCAGCCATTTCTCAAGCTTGCTGTGGCCGGACTAAACTTCAGAGAAGTGGCCTTTAGGTGACAACAGAGGGAGCACTAACCTCCATCTGTCATCAAAGTATGTGCAATTGGGCCCAACAAACATGGACAGACAGACAGTTCTTCAGGATGACCCTATTACTGCATTATCTACACTTGTTTAGTTGCAGTTAAACCAGAATTGATCAGTTAAATAAATAAATATTGCTTTGAATTAGACAGCTATGTGCACCAGTCAAAGTTAAATCACAAAGCCTGTCTGTAATCTTTAAACTCTTCTTGATGACGTTAATTAGTTTACAAACTGTCTGCTAGCATGATCATGTGTATGTTTCTCTGTTGGACCTATCCTTTAAAGGATTTTAGTGACTACATTTCATTAGGTTGCACGATCATAACAAGCCTGGTTAGCTTCAGAATATGAGTCTGGCTACCACGTAGTTGGGATTTGATTATGGAGCATGTTTCAACTGATACAGAGATAAGCATCTAAAAAAAAACGCAATTATATTGTGCTACAACGAATCAAAGACATTTTGATATAAACAAAAACACTCAGTCGTGCGCAGATGAAGTGTAGGACCTCGTCTTTCACAATATAAAACCCTCCCACACTTGTTTTCATTGGTACGGCACATCTTTACCAGAGCATAATAACAGAGACCACATTTCTGTCGCAAAGATTTAGGGCAGGTATAATCGGGCTGGCTTGAGAGGACTTAAACCACATTCACGATATGTGCCCTCTTACATCTTCTGTTATGGTTCACCCTCACTCATTGAGAAACACTTTAATTCATCCAGTTGCTCAGTTAATTGTGAGTTATCAGCTACTTACTGATGGTTGTTATTAGACATACACTGCATATCTCTGCTCTGCTGTACACCGGTTCAACATGTGTTTGCCAACACCAGTGTTGCCTAGGTGAAGCTCATCTAAGGTATGAGCAGCAAATTACCAGTCTTTTCTCTCACAGTTTAAGTTATAATACATACATGAGGACATTCACATTGCAAACTATATTGGCAATGTATCGTCACTTCTTTGACAGTAGCTTTTGATTATTACCATTAATATGAAGTGCAGCAGTTATTCCTAAAACTGTGTAATCGGCTTTGTTTAACCATTCATTTACTCTCTATAATGTGCACTATAGAGTTATTGTGTTTTTCTGTACAAATATCTTTGGTTTGGACTTGTCTGCGTGTGTGTGTGTGTGTGTGTGTTGTGATCTTGGCGGTGTCAGGTAGTCCCGAGTGCTGTGGGTAGCTGGCATGCTGTGCGTCAGTGATCAGACTGATCAAAGACAACAAGAGGGGAACAGGCAGAGCTGCCATGAGCTATCAGCCTGACTATCTGTGATGGCTATGGACAGGGCTCAAAGATGCGCTTGGCTGTGTTATGCTGTGATGAAGTCGGGGTGTAGCCAGGGTGATTCAGTGAACCACTGTTCGGTGATGACTACAGGTAACCATGCCTGATACCTAATCTTGTCCTAAATAGATTGTTATGGGTTTATTTAGACCAGTGGGCAGCATTTCACATGCGGCGTTGCAGCAGTTTCTGTTTCTGTTCACAAAGCATCGGCACAATGAATGAAGAGGACAATCTTCTTTAAACTGTAAGATTAACCACATGCAGACTCTTTTACCAGCTGACAGCATTTTAGCAGAACTTGTTATATTAAAGGTATGCAAATAAACTACAGAAAGGATGCCTTCTTTATTGTGGAAGTACAAAAATCTTTATTTAAAATGTGAAATAATCTTCAGTTCTGCAATTTTTATTTAAAAATAAACCTACAAGTGTATATTTGGAGCGGATGGAGCAATTAATCACTTTAATAACATCTGGACATTCTGGACATTAATATTTTTCTCCCCAACCATCAACACCCCAAAAAGGACAAAGTACTCATTCTCTGCGTAGAGGTCTCGGCCTACACATTTAGAATGGCATCTTTAATAATTTATCCAGACTTCATCCCGGAAGCAACGCTATCTGGCCCCAAACGGGATCGATGGCGATCAAAAGACAGCGTTTTGGTCCTGAATACAATCCTACCCTGGGGCGACTCCAGCAAGGCTATTTTAGTGCCAAGCCCTGTGACTGGCTGGCTGGCTGGCTGGGCGGCAACTCTGTTTAAAGGTTAACAAAGACAATGGGATGGGAATTAGTGGTTTGGACTGTCACTTAAAACATTTTAAATGAGACGTCCGGTCCTCCTTTGACACTGATGTACATCCCGTGCTCACAGCGGACGTCCCCGTGACCCTGAGATGAGTAAATTATGTTTCAAAAGAAAAACAGCTACATTTAAGCTACGTTTTTTTTCTTTTTGGCTCTCTGCGAGGAAGTATTTCTTGAGTCATTGGTTTTGATCAACTACCTCATTAAATCCCTGCAGATATATTATAGTTATTTGCTGCTGAGAGAGGGTGAAAATCTTACTTATTGCACCATTAAGGTTCATTTTAGTTCTGCACGTTGTAGGATTCTCTTAGCCAAAGGAGGTTCAAGTGGTGTAATACAGACAAACTGCCTTCATGCCAGGCTTGTAAATATTTCTGCTCATAACAACATCTCATTTAGATTTGGCATTTTCAGAAATGTTTGTTTTATTCTTACATCGATTGCTTAAGGATGTGTGTGTATCTGTGTAGTGTGTGTGCGCGCACGTGCGTGTGTGAGAAAGAGAGAGAGAGAGAGAGAGACACCACAGAGACACCTGTTCCAGTGTGCCATTCATCAGTGATGGGGATGGTGCAGGGTTTTGACACGCTCCGTCGACATGACAGCTCAGACAGCATGGATGTTAATCTCTTCTAACTGCTCCCAGCCTAATTAAATCTTCCAGGGTAGCACACGTGTGCGGGCACACACACACACACACACACGCGCGCAACGCACAAACATACACGCGTACACACTTGGTGGCTTCTAAATTGGTCCTCGTTGTGCGTAAGTTTTAACGATCTGGAGAATTGGCCCTGCAGCAGTTTGTTTGATTCTAAGGGAATGCGATTCCATGTTTGGTGTGCGTGTCTGTATATATGTGTGTGTGTGTGACAAAAAGAGAGAGAGAATTTGATTGGTCAAGTAAGTCACCAAGAATTTGGCTCCTTTTGTCAGTAATTCCTAATGTGTGTATATGCAGCAATCATTGAGCAAACATTTAATCGTTTTATTTGATTTTTATTCATGCAAAACTTGTATATTGTTCTGGAGGTCTCCACATACTCAGTAGGTCGTTTCATGTTTCTGTTCAGCTGCTATCTTATATTATACTGTCCAAACAGCCGTGGGTGGATTTATTGTAGATGTCCATCTGATTGACTATATACTGTTTAATGATGGATGAACCCTCCGTGAGGTCAATGAGAGGGGCTCCGCCATCCTAATCTTGCCATTGCCTGACTCTTGGCTAATTCAAAAATGGGCAAAGAGGTGGAGCGTGAGTGGAGCCGAGGTGGGAGGACACCCACCTCTCACTTAAAGTGGCCACTCAGTCATGTGTAGCTTTAAGCCTTGATATAAAGAAATCTCCTCCTGTATAGGTATCATAATTAAGTTAAAATAACTCAAACAAAACTGATTTTTGTACCAGGTTGTCAACATGGTTATTTTTGTTGTGCTGTATTTGGGTATGTTAACATGGAGGTCTGTAAGGATTGACTCACCTTTGGAGCCAGCCTCCAAGTGGCCATTCAAGGAACTCTGTGTTTTTACACGTCTGCCTTCAGTGGTGTCCAATCTGAATACAACCACAGGTTTTTCATGTAGAAAGAATAAATGGCATTAAGCAAGAAACCCAATTAACACCATTCAACGAGTCTTCTTTCAATGCAGCGCCTCGTACATCATATCTAGCAGGAGCATCAATATTAAAATTCATTATACTCACTGTTCACTATTTGAGCACAACATCCATCCCCCTTTCTTTACTCAACATGAGTTCAAATTGTCTGTTGTACAGACTCAGTCTTTTCAATATTTCCCAGTTTTTCTCCGACAGTTTTCAACAGCACCGCTGCATGTAAGTGTCTGGCCGTGCTTTGGTGTCTCCCTGCTACCTCGGATTGACAATTTAAGTTGCAAACCTAGTGTGGCTCCAAAGACCAAGTCAATCAGTGGCAGGTAACAGGCATTTGCAGCAGTTCGGTTTTCAGTGCTCCTCGGTGGCTGTGAGCCAAGGATACCACTTGTAGTTACTGAAGTGAAAATGGTGGACAAAACCCACTGTGGCTCGGATAGGCTGGCTAGCTTCGGAGTTGGACTGCCTTTCCTTACGATGTTCAGCTTTTCTTGAAATGTCTGTCTTGAAAATGTTTTTTTCAGTGTATATCTGCGGCCACGTCAGTGCCTTCTGTTATTTCTGCAAGAATATTTTAACTTGTGTAGGTCACTACAAGTGCGGTTTGCTAGCTCTGACTAGTGCGTTCTCTGACCATCCAATCAAAACACATGAAAATGTACACCTGCTAGAAGGTTATTTATTTATTTTTCTGCAATTTCCCCATTGCGGGACGAATAAAGTTTTTTTTTATTCTTATTCTTATTTTTTAAGCTACAGGTGCCTGCTCTGTTAATTTTGAAGGTCTCAAGACAGATTTATTTTTCTTTTCTTTTTTTTTCTGCTGGAAGCAGTGCAGCCAAGAGAAAAGCTATGAAATGAAGAGGATAGACTATTGGGAATAATTAAAAACACATTAATGGGAAAAAAATATTGAAACTGTGATTCTGATTATGTTTAGGCCAACAGAGAAGGCCCTAACAGCCCACTACTAGAGGAACCTGGGACTGGCTGCCCTCAAGCAGATGAGTTCCTTCATATGAGCTAGGTTCTGCTCAAAGATTTTTTCTTGCCACCATTGCTTTAGTGCTTGCTCTGGGGGTCTCAGGTGTCTTACTTTTTCGGCCCCAAAGGCGTAACCGCTTGCTTCTTGCCTAGAACAGGCACCGAAATCACAATGAAAGTTCCATTTTGGTGTTTATTTAATCTGAAAAATTGTAAACCAAGGTGAAAGAGGAAAACGTCGACATATATGAAAGAGTTTTTGTTGATTTTGGAGCAGGTTCTCTCAACCGAAACCACAAAAAAAATTATCTTTGTGCCGCATGTGCGATAAGAAGATGGAAATGCAAACGCAATTTCATGCAGAGACGAATACCAAAATAGCATGGGCCAATTCACTCTGCTTAAACTTGACTTCATAACGCCACAGTAAAGTCAGGTAATGTTTAGAGCCCTGAAGGGAGAGAAACCCTTCTAGCTAGAGAAGCCTAAATACGTAACTGCTGTTTTTGTCTCATTTTCCACCACTACATTACCGTCTAAATGCTTCTGTAAATGATAGAATGGATTCTAGATCCAGGTGAATGAGATGGCATATACAGTATTATATACCAATTTTAACATTATACCAACAGAAAGGGATTAGCAGCTTCTGCACTAGATTTTATTGCGGATGCAGTTTCAGTGGAATATTACAAGAGTCTTGCATCTTGAAAGTAATGGTGGCTGTACTTCAAGTTTTTAGAATTACACTTCTTACTAAATGGTCCAGGTCTTCTCTTGGTTGTTTATAAGCCTCACAGCCTCATAGTTCTTCTTGTAGATTAAAGACTGAGTTTCTGATTTTTAATCCTTCCCCATCTTCCTACCAGTCCACCTGTTTGTGCCCTTTACATCTGTCCATGCAGCTAGTTTCTCCCACCCTTATTTATCTCCACTGTGGAATTATCTTCCTGTCTCATTGTCTCCCTGTGTGTTCCTGTGTCTCTACCTCGCTGCACCACCTTTTTTTCTCTGCTTGACTGTCTCTCAGCCTTATTTTGTGTATCTCCGTGCCTGTGATTCAGTTTTCTATTTCTTCCTTGTGCCCGTGTCTCTGTCATCTGTCCAGTCTTTGCTCCCTCTGAGTTAAACAGGCCGAACAAATAGATTACAAACAGTGGGTAGAGTGAATCTAAGGAGGAAGACAATCTGAATTTGTTGTGGATAAAGAATGAGGGAGGAGGCTGCGCAGTCAAAGAAAGCCAGTGGAGTCAGAGTAAGGCTGTATTTGCCTGAGGGGAAAAGGCTGAAAAGTAGCTCTTGCAACAGATGTGCGGGGCAGTAAAGTGTAATTGAAATGCCAGCAGCAATGGTCTTATCTCCCTGCTACAGGAGCCTGCTGCCAGTCTCAACATCAGTTAGATGTCATTTTACCTAAGTCTGAATCAGCCTGCCACAATCCGCAATCCCCATTCCTCTGATGCTAGGCAGGAGAAAAGGGAGAAATGGATGAGGGGGAGGGAGAGGAGAAAGAAAAGGAGGGAGAGGAGGGTGGGGAGTCTGTAATAGGATTTCAGTAGCACCCAGTTAACTTCCACCACCTGGACTTAGTTGGTAATTTGATATGCCCCATCAATAGGATTCATTTACCTCACCGCAGTATTACCATTGCCATTCATTTGACTTTTTAAAAAAATATATTGATTCATTTCACTCTCCACATTTTCCCACTCATCCTGATCCTAATCACACTGGAAGTGGGAGGAGGGGGAGGACGCGCCGTTCCACAATATTCTAGCTATAGAAAGTCCTGAGACCAGAGGAGGTGGAAAGCCAGTCATCGCGGCTGTCCTCTGCGCTCCAGGCGAAGCTTAATGTTTTAGGCCAGGCAGGATCCCTACGGGGAGAACTATAATGTCCTCCCAGATTAGAGACCGGCACTCCTCGGAGCTGCTGCCTTTTATCGGGAACTTTGTTACCACAACATGGGATCATCTGCGGGATATTAAAGCCTTATTTCCCGTCTATAATGTTAGTGTGTCACATTTCTGTGTTGTGTTATTCATGGCGGTAGTGACAGCCCCCGTTTAAGCGTCTTTCACAGCTTGAGGTTTAGAGTTTACGGCCACTTCCATGTAATGTAAGGCGCAAATGATTGTTTCTGAAGTGCACATTTTGCCGAAATCTAGAAAATGTGAGCAATTACGAAGCAACCCCTGTGACTTTTCATTGTAAACAAAGTTGCCAAAATGCATTCTGTCCTCAGGGCCTGACAAATATACTCAAATAAACTATTTTGAGAATATTTAAGCCTCACATTGTTTACATTCATGTTTGCTAGCTTTGCCAAACACCTTATTCTGATCTTGGTTGCTACCTTAACGTTTCTTTGCACTCAACAATTGCAAATTTCATCAATACTGTTTGCGGCAATTTGAATGCCGTCTTTTGCGTGACAAAACTGGAGCCCCACTCGTGGATTTCCACTGAGCTTGAAGACTTAAAGATTTTAATGTTTGTCTTGCAGAGGGTGATTTTCAACGTGGTCAACTTCTCCAAGACCAAGAGCCTGTACAGAGATGGCATGTCTCCTGTGGTCAAGTCTACCAGCAGACCAAAATGGTAAGTCTGCACCAATGTTAGCACCAATCCTACAAACAGTATTATTTAAATGTAAATACTTTGTGCTTTTCACCATAAGCTGTATAAGAATACCTTTGAATCTGTGAAATTTGAATCCACAATGTGGTCACCAGAATACTTTCTGAAGAATTTCTACAGCTTTGGGATGATTTTCTTCTCTGCCCAGTAGTCGACACCCACACTTTCTAACACACATACACACACCCAGAAGACGGATACTTTAGATTTCCAGAGTGGATGCGTCTGGGTGCATTAGCATGTGATCCATTGGTTGCCTGTATGATGGCTGTCTGATGTAATAACGTTTGACTGATGTATGCAGAGATGTGTGTGTGTGTGTGTGTCTGTGTCTGTGTGTGTGAATGAATAGGTGTGGCAGGAGGGATTGTGGATGGTGCAGTGGGGCTGGGCACGGCGTCTGCTGAGCAGGCTGGTGTATCCAGTGGGGCGAAGAACAGGGTAGCGTGATGAAGTGATGCCGTCCAAGAGGAGCCCTGACATCTGTCATCAGGTGATGGAGGGCATCCACAGAAACTCCAGGCATCTGCCATTCTGAGCTGAGAGCGTCTGGTAGCCTAACGCCTGCGCCGACCATACCGTAACATGCCGGTCGTAGGCTAATAGAAAGGGACAACGGGCACGACTCTGCAGACAGGAAAGATGAACTGCTGTCTTCGGTACAGCGCAGTGTAACATGATGCAGCTTACCTCAGCCCTCCTTGCTCGCTTTGTTTTGGTTCCATGTGGTGCAGTTGCAACATCTCTGTCGTGCTTGTGAAGGTATGGCTTTTTCACAGTGCCAGAGCCTCTATTATTGTCCCTGCCTGCCAAGTATTTCACTGTTGCTAGCTATTGTTTGCTTTGAAATTGGTGTTATTTCTCAAGTGAGTGTAGTTATACTGTCAGATAAGTTACTGTGCAGACAGCGCTACAGTAAAAAGCAAAGTTATGTCCCTGTCTCTAGATGTGACACAACTTTAAAGCAGTGGAAATTTAACTGACAGTTTTGCCAGGTAATTAATTTCCCAGGTTATGAAAAATGCCACTTCCCGAACGGTTCTCATTTGACATAATCTTGAATGTTTGTGGCATTAATCTGTGCAGCAGTCTTGTTGGGTCATTTAGCTTCCAAAGCTTTTCTTCATACATTAATCTTGCAACCTTGGCCATGTCTATGTTTCAATAAGCTCCCTTAAATAGGTGTTTAAGTGACAGACACGGAAGGAGGTAACGTTGCTGTGGCTAATTCTGTTTCAACCGCTCTTCTCAGCGCTGTGCCGTCTAAGGGACATCGTGTCTCATGCACTTGTAGAGCCATTTCCAACTACCTGGGGCTTCCAAGACAGCAGCTGACATTGTTTGTGTCCCCACAAAGTGGTGGGGACACAAGATGCTTTTAACACAACCTCCTCTATTTGACTTTCCATGAGCACAACAAAGCACAGACAGCTCCTAAAGTAGCAATCTTCTTTTTGACAGCTACAGATATGGAATAAATAAAAAGGCAGAGCGTGGAGAGCTTCGCCTGTCTGATCCAAACTCACGCAGGACAGGATGAAGAAGGTACGAGGAGAGAGAGAGAGATGGAAAGAGAGAGAGAGACCTGCAGGAACAGGCCGAGAGGATAGGGGAGGAAAAACACAAAGTACAAGAAAGAGATTACTGAGACAGGTAGACAGGGAGGAGAGAACGAGAGGGAGTGGGCAGGAAAAGATTGCTCCCCAACTCCCCACCGCCCACCACCACATGTCTGTATTTATCAAAAGAATCGTCAGCATTAGCTCAGGAGTTGAAGCCTTTATCTCCCCGTGCAGGTGCCTTATGTCCTAGGGCCCCAGCATCGTTTGGTGCTAGAGGCTGCAGGGCTCGGCTGGCCTCAGCTAAGCCGGGTGTCTCAGGGAGAGACAACTGGCAGATTACAGTCCAGCAGGACGTTCATTGCTGCAGGTGGAAGGATCTATCCTCTATATCTTACACCACCCCCTTTTCCTTCTGTCCCTCACTCCATGACTTCCCCAGCCAGGAGACACAAGAGCTAACAGAGGCCTGGGTTCACATATCGTATTAAGCACAGCTACAGGTTACATGTTTGATGAGCAAACTAATTAAAAACGATTATTACTTACAGTGGGCTGCTCCCAAGCAGTTCATCAAACCCAAGTGGACCACTAATTGTATTCTGTACTATATCGTGTGGAGCATGTGGTCCTTCATATCTTGTGTTTTTTGTGCTGTGGAATAGCAAAATACCACTCTCACAAAACTAAATTTGTTTAGTAGGGAAACTGCTGAATAAAAGCAAGGCAGTTTCTCTGTGCAAACACTAGCATCATATTCATTACTCAATGTGACTTCCAGACGTATTAGCTGGCTCTTGGAACTGGGAACTGACTTAAAGTTCAAAGTGAATAAGGACCGTGAATGCTTATGAGTCAGAGGAAAGCGAGTAAACCGTATTTTCTTGTACTAGTCTGCCGAACACAACAGCCCCCTTGATGACACTAGGTGCCAACCACACTCCCTGCGGTCTGCTAGTTGTTAGACTGCTAGAGCAAAGAATTGCTCAGCATCCTCATTTTCCGAGATAAGCTAATTAGAAAGTCAGAGAGCGTGGTGTAATGCAGCTGTTGGAGGCCAGAATGCCGTGGGGTCGGGTAATGGCCAGGACGGTTGCACGAGACTGACTGCACCAACCAACAGATGCCTCACGCAGAGTCCTGTGTGGATTGGAGAAAGAGGGGAGGGCACAGTGTGACGGCAGCAGATATTTTTTTTCTAACAGTTAATTTCATTAGCAATTAATATGCAGAGTGTTCTATAAACGGATTTGAATGGTTTTAAAATGCTCCGAGGGCAGTAAGAACATATCCTTCTTAAGTTTGAGAACACAACGTGACATTTACAGATGTCTTGTTTTGTTTTAGTCCGTTTACTATGGATACTCTCACATTTATGAGCACCAGACGGAAAAATATTTGATGTTTTTGCTCAAATAATTGATTGTCCACTTCATGTGATCAGGGATAAATTACTAAATACATCCAATAAAACTATGTGACAAAAACTGAGGACCATGAATGCTTTATGAATGTGACTTGACTGTAAATCCTGACTTTCTTGCTTTATAAATGTTTAAGCTTTTAACTACAAAGCTGAGACATCGCTGCCTCTTTAATTTCACATTCTGAAGTACATGTCTTGACTAGATTTCTAGCTTATTAAATCTGTGATGTATAAATGTTGGGATGCGCGGTGTCTCTTTTAATTAACTTTCCATTTTTTCGTCAGTCAGTGGGTGTGTGGATAAAAATAGCTGCACCTCTAACTGAGCTAACAGATGAACAGTCAGAGTTGCGGGAAATGGGTTGCCAAACATTGCTTCTAAAGTTAGAAGCAGCCAACCTTGATCAAGGGTAAACTCGTTTTCTTCCAACAAATAAAACAGAGGACTGCTTTTCAAACACTTGTGCTCAGCTCCTAGTCCGACAGACAGACAGACAGACGTACAGTCAGTCAGTCAGTCAGTCAGGGCAATTTTGCTTTTCTACCAAAATCCTTCCTGTAAGCGTGTGATGCAACAGCAAAGTGAAATTCTATTTGGAGATGTCTGCCTCTCCATCGGGGTCCGTGTTAGCAGTAATTGTTCTGTCAATCAGCAACGCTCAGTCCCGCTTGCTTCTCTTACCACCTGTTAAGTCCTGGCAGAGGGTGAGGGGTACGGAGAGGTGAGATGGGGTGAGGGAAATAGAAGGATACCTCCACCGCTCTGTGTCTCTCTCCTTGCTCGCCTTTGACTGTCTTTACAGTGTTATCTCCTGAAGTCTTACTTCCTGCCTGTTTGTCCTCTTCTGTTTCCTTTCTCACCTCTTTTTTTTTTTTTTTTAAACGTATTTCATCTGTTCCTTTTCATATCTTGTTTTGTTTTAGTTCTGCTTACTTCACTTGTTGTCTCTGTCTGCCCTGTTGTTCTGCTACCTCCCCTTTGCTCATACATTCGTTATGCCTCCATGGTTAAACCACTGACCTCACACAAAGATGAACAAACCCCCTGTGATGTCACCCGTAGGATTCCCGTAGAGCAGTTTTGAAGCCATCTTGGCAGCGCCTAAGTCTCTGCTATTTGAAAAATGGGCAAAGAGGTGAAGCGTGAGTGGAGCTCAGGTTTAAAGGGGTTATTTCAAAATGACATTTCAGGGGCCCCCTTGCTGCTTTACTTCGCGGAGATCAAAACAATTGTTTGCCTGTCCTGATGGCATATCCCTGTTTATGCCTAACTTTAAGCCTTGATATAATTTAAACAAGTAAATTATTCACCCTCTGTGCAAGACCAAACCTGGTTTTGTACCAAGCTGTAGACATGTTTATTTACATTATAAACAGGGACATTTTACCATTGGGGTCTACTATAATTGACTTGCTTTTGGAGCCACCCTCAAGTGGCCATTTGAGGAACTGTAATTTGTAGTACTTTGTGTTAGCTTCAGTTTTCAGTCCCCGACGTTGCTGTTTGGGTTATTTAGCCACTTGAATATCACAGAAACTAGGTTAACATGCTGCTGCATACATGTCAACATGTGACACGAGTTGACATGGTAAACCTGTTAGCCAACAGTTGTCTAAAACATTAACTTTAATCAGAAGCTTTGTCTCTACAAATATCCTCTTAGATCTATTTTCCTATTTTTGGCCCCACTGCTAAAAGCTCAACACTAGCTGGTCGCTAACTTTGGCTTTCTGCTTCATCTTAAAAGACATGTAAACCAAATGTACAGTGTTGCAGAGTGGAAGTGAGCTGAAAGCTACTAGAAAAAGAAGAGTCACGAAGGGGAACTGTAGGCTGATAATTCTCTGTGGGCTTGTCGCTGTTGTCTAAAAGCAAGCTACAACCACAGCAAAAGGGACTCTTCAATTTCCGTCTTGTTTTGTTTTATTATGAAGGGGATTTGAGTGTAAAAACAAAGTCCTCTACAACTCATTTTACTCACAGCCATCTTTGTATGTTTTTTTTTATATTGTAATGATTCTTGTTAGAAATGTAGAAAAAGGTGCAAATTAAATTACAGAAACATTTTATAGCCCTATCTTGTGTACTCATAGGGTCTGCAGTATGAAGAAAATTGCACTTGTCAACTTTATAAAGAAACCTCTTAAATAGTACCCCACACACACACACACACATACACACCTCCCATCCTCTGACTGCTGCAGTGCTGAGCTGGGCCATTTGGGTCTGGGCACGGGGAGTGTGTGACAGTATTGAGGGAGATGGTCCCTCTCTGGAGGACAGAGTGTCAGGCAGCAAATTGAAGACAGACAGACTGTAAAGGTTGTGTCACATCTATAGCAGACCTTGCTGACTCCTCCATACGTTTAGTGAGCCCGCACTCTCCTCTTCCCTCCTCTCCCCCGCCGCTGAGCCGCTTGCACAATTAAGCACGTGGCATGCCTTTTAATAATAGACCTTTTAATTGTCGACAAATGAAGAGTGATGTAAAATAGCTAATAGCTTGTGCTAATTAATAGGGGAATTGAACGCTTGTTAATTAAGGGCAACCAGGACGAGGACCGGCTCGGGTAATTTGAGCAATAGAACCGAGACTAACGATTGATTTCCAAATAGAGTCGCTTCATAAAAACATCAAGCGACCCCCAGTTCGCTGTTTGAAAGCACTTGTGGCCCTCGTCCGTGCCTCACGCCGCATCCTTCGATCAGAGTCACATAGACACACATGCATAAAGTAAGTATACACAGAGGAAATATAAACAGGAATGTCCTGGCTTCCTACATACGACTCCCCGTAGACAAAGTGCAACTAGACAAATCCCCAACCATATAGTGTCTTCCGAATGTAATACAAAGATTATCAGCACAACACATGTCTCCATGGTATGATACGATGTCTGATTTTCTCGTTTTGTATAAAAACCCAGCACATTAAAATGAATAAATTCCCTGTCTGGTTGATAAGTTATAGAGAAAGCAATTCATGTTGATGTTTAGTACTTGAGTGTTCTGCCTCACCTATTTCCCTCTTTGCTCGTCTCCCTATGGTCATACTTAGCAATGAGCCATGGCTTAACACATCCACTGTCTTCCTCAGGGGGCCAGAGGAGCTTTACTGTCTTTTCACAGCCATGTTTCTCATTTTCAAAGCTTTGCCTCAATGTTCTACTGTAATTTTTTTATTACACCTATACTGTGCCTGCGGCCTCTATCTCGACGTGTGTTTAATTTAAAACGGAGGCTATGTTCTGGGCTGTTTCCCATTTTGGAGAGGTAACGGTAGCAATCATTCGGCAGTTCATGGGTTTTCATATAAGATTCTTAGATTAAAGAAAACTTATATATGATGTTCCTTCCCTGTCAACACTGTCTGCGATAAGGGAGACGGACAGAACCTTTTAATAAAAACCGAGCACAGAAGTAAAAGACACACGCACATATCTAATTCTCCGTCACTGTCTTGGCTGCTAAGAGGGCATGCACTGATCTAAAAGTCAGACTGAATATTTGGAAGAAGAAGAACACAATGCCTGACGTCTAGTAGCAGTGAGAGCGGTTTGTTGAGCCTGAATCTGGGCTCAGTCCAGAGAAGTTTCAGGCCGATTAATGCCTGACTTTACCCTTCTCGACAGAGTAGAAGTCCAGTCAGGGCCTTTGTTTGGTACTGAGGTTCAGCCAGGATTATCTTGTAATGTGAGGGTTTACAGATCCACTTTGAAACCTCCAGAAGGCACTCGCAGAATCATCTGGGCCTTCTCAATTAAAATCAAACATGCTTGACGTTCCAAAAAAACTAAGCTAAGATACACGCAGGTTTAGGAACATATTGTGGTCGTGTTCACCCGAAACTCTCAAATATCATATCATGTAACACGCTATGTCTTGTGCTCTTGCTTGTTTCATGATTAGATTGTACGTGAATGCTCTTCTGTGTTTCTGTTACTACCTGGCCGGCCTCAAGCAGATGGGTCCTTCCATATGAGCTGGGTTCTGCTCAAGGTTTCTTCCTGTTAAAAGGGAGTTTTTCCTTGCCACTGTCACCTTAGTGCTTGCTCTGGGGGTTTCAGGCTCTGTGTTCTGTGAAGCATCTTGAGACAATTTATATTGTTATTGACACTATATAAATAAAATTGAACTAAAATATATTGAATTGAAAAGAAAATGACAACTTTACTCTCCACCAGTCATTTAGAACTGCAGAAGACAAGAAAAGTCCAGTAGCTTTAGTTTGAGCTTTGTGTTTAAATATTTTAATATATATGGTTTTATATTTTAACGCTAGCTTGCATACTTTCATATTAAAACTGACAAATCTTACCACCATCCCATCTCCCTCCACCTGTTTTAGTCTGTAGCTTTTGCCAGTTTGGGATTATTTGGGAAGAATATCTGTTAAGTTTATTCTTCTGTGTGTTATGCGACCGGATTTCCAAATTGTGTAGGATTTTAAAAGTCCTGTAGTCCAGCGTAACCAAAATCCTTAGTCTTTTTAATATTCTAGCTGCAATTGCTTCCCTTTCCACTATACTCCAGCGCAAGACTTCTGAAAGGAAAGTGATCATAAAGATCTGTTTTATTAGACGAAATAGCACCTCTCTCTCTCTATTTCCACTCCTCTATTCTCTCTGGGAGTCTTTATTCTTCTGAGTTGGACAAACTAGAGAGAGGGAGAGAGGACGATAGAGAGGGAGAAGCTCCAATCCGAACAATCAACAGCACATACAGCTTCCTTGTTCACAGAAACTCATTAGTATGCTGCCAGAGGTAGTGAAAGAGGATTATGTGGGAGAAATAATGGGACAAAATGTAGCAAATAGATTAATAATCTTTTGGATGAGGATAAGAATGTGTGTGAGATTTAGTGTGTCTGTGGGTGTGCACAGTGGCACAAGTGCACTGTTTCAGGAGGAGAACTGAGGGTATTACGCCAGAGAGGCAACTTGCTTCTGACTCTCCATTCAACCCACAAAATGACTTACCTGGACAGTTTTATGTTTGCCTGGAGGAGAATTAAAAAGGCACTTCGTTTCCCCTTTTACAGGCTGGGTACGCATGTCAGCGGCGCCCTCCCTGAAAGCGCTCTAATCTAAATGCTTTTGTCAGGGGAGATTTGGTAGATTGCAGTAGGCAGAGGTACAAATTGGTTGTGTCATCTTATAATGAACTAGGTGAGGCGTTGCAGTTTTTCTGCAGCCAACAGTCCCCTGATTACTCTACTGTAAGTTACTGCTGCTTGTGGTATTGCGGGCGGAAGACCTCACCTTCACCCCGCTTTGTTCGGGAAGCCTGTTCTCATGAACACTGCAAAATATTTTGTCATAGTAAGCCCTGTGTGACATAGGACAAATTCTACAACATCTTGTCCTATAGTGTAAGATTATACATGTGCAGTGGGCTTAGATTTACGTTGCATATATAGAGGCAAAGCACGCACACTGTGCAGAATACATGGAGATGCTTTGGGTGTTGATGCCTGGCTACAGGCTGCTTATTGAGTGTGCTCAGCACGACGGCACATTGACCGCCTGACTCCAACTAAAGGATTACAGGTATCTCAGCAATTCCACAAAGCCATGCTGTCGGGTATTTACGGGACATATTAGGACACTGTGTAGGACTTGTTGGTATCTGCATTCTGCCCAAGACAGGAAGCTCTCTCTAGGTGTGGAGAAAGTTTCATAAGCACAGCCAGTATCAGCCCACAAAAAATCTTGTCCCCTAATAGCATTTTCCTCTCCTCGATGACGTTCTCGTTCCTGCTCTTGGTGCACGTGTAGATACATGTCAATATGAGCAAACCAGACACATGTAGCCTCCATCAGCTCTCTAGCAATCCACGCCTTATCTAGCTGACATATGAGCATCTCCCTCCATTGTTCACGGATTTAAATCTGCACTTTCCCTGTGATTAGTTTTTGACGCCTCTCTGGATGTGTTGCTTGCATGGTTTTTACTGAAATGGGTCTCCTCTCTGTGCGGCTCCAATGTGTATATGTGTCGGAGAAGTAAGCGGTGAAATGGAGTGTGAAGTTGGAGCGATTGGACTGTCTCAAAGTGCACAACGGTGATTTAATTACTCCAGAAGAGTTAAAGTTATAAGTATAAGACATGTAGGGAGAAAAAGAAATGTTGAAAGATGACCAGTTCATAGAATAATGATTTATTTATTCTCCCTCTTTTAACAGCTTTGGCTAGTTAGTTGTCCATGTAATGCTGTATATATGAGCTGTATTTATCTCATAGGACAACCGACAAACAGGTATTGGCACTGATTGCACCTTTGCTGGTATTATTGTCATTTTATGTTTTAATATAGCTACAGTCTGATCCTTTTAGGCATAGGATGGTGAACAGAGAACGTGCTAGTAAGTGGAAAGCAAGTATCTGAGAAAAGATAAACCCAACAACTGTACCATTGTAGCCATGTTACAAATATCTAGACGTTTAGCATCAAACTAGCTGTAGGCTTTGTTTTGCTAGAGTGACTGGCTGTTTGTGATGATGCTTCAAGTTGTCTCTCAGTCCATTTGTAAAATGGCCTTCTAAAAACAGTCCCCCTTCATCTCTGTCCATTTCACAATGCAGGATAAAAGCTTAGGCTGACAGCACAAACTGCAGTACACCAGCAAAGCTATTGTTTTCCTATACAGAGAGCAATGCCACCCAGCCAAGTGGTGTGTGTGTGTGCGCGTGTGTGTTTTTGCCTGGGTGGCACTGGGTGTGCGCAGAACATGTGCACATGGCTTCCTCTGTGAATGTGTGCATCTGTTTGTACACGCTCGTGTTTGTGTTTGTCAGCAAGTTTGTTGACAACACTGTAGGACATCGGGGTGGGATTGCTCTGAATGTGAGGAAACAGCTCATCTGAATATAGATGGGTCCCATCTGGAGGCGGTTGGCTTTGGCCCTTCATAATTTTGTAAGCAGCTAAGCATCTGGGGCCCGCTAATGAAACTAAAGGCACAGCGAAAGGCCCTTGGCTGCCTGTGGCTGTCAGGAATGGAGGGAGGGGGACTGGAATGAGGAAAAGTGGAAGAATGAATGGAAGGAGACATGAGCCAGGAGGAAAGAGTGTGCTGAGAATATTGGAGGTCTTAAAGAGACCTAGATGGCTCCTTTGAGGCAACAGGCAAGAAAGCCAAGTAGGCCGTTAGAAAACTGAGCCATAAAATGGAGACAGTGGTGTCTTTATTGTGGCCCATTAACTCGGATGTTCATGTGGAGATAGCTGCACAACGTGCCACTGTAATGAGCAATATAACGATGCCCCAGCAAAGAATGATGTACTGTTAAAAAAACACTCTGGTTAAGTAGAATTATGTTAACAACTAGCATCAGCTTTTGAGTGCAGCTTTAGACCCTAATAGCGCACCTGAATGTTGTACCTGGCCTACAATTCCAGTGGGTTATCCTCTGGATGAAATTTGGGAAGGGCTTTTATCTTTAACTTCAGGGTTTTTCCCATACTGTGATTCTTGGCACCCTGCATTCCTTTATAGCCTGACATCTTCCATCCTTCCCTCCAATAATGTGGATGACCCTGAGCAACTGTACCGTCCACTGTGGCCACTGCTTGTGGTTTGCTTAGGGAACAGAAAGCTATAGGCCCTTTTTCTTAAACTTTATTATTATAGCTCCTTTATTCCTCTGTCAGCCTGATTTCCCAGTGGAAATGAAATGAAAAAGCAATTGGTTCTCCTTTTTATTACTGTCATCTTTGTTTTCTGGCCCAGAGAGTAAAATTGCCTGATCTCAGAGAGTTGCACTTTTCCCCCCCATCTGAAGTCACGGGGAAGAAAAACAATAACAGTGAAAATAACAATCAGCATCATGAAAAAATGACCTGTCAAAATGAGCGTGTCTGAAACTGGAGGGCCGCCAGCATGCCGACACCCACCAGTTGTTTATGACGGGATGAGTCAGTTAGAGTCTGGCGGTGGCCTTCACTATCTGCCAGCTCCCACAGTCCAGGAAAAGATGTTTTAGAGGAGATTAGATCACAGGCCGTGGGGGAAGAGGGATGTGGAGAGAGGAGGCAGAGTTGGAGGGGACGGCAGGATCGTGGAAGTGGAGAAAGAAGAAAGGAGGAGGAGGAATATCTGCAGGAAAAAATAAGTAAGGGTTAAAGGACAGAGGTGGAGATGGAGACTCCCTCGAGGTTCCTAGTAACCCCGTAGAGACATGCTGATGAGGGATCAGACTCTTCATACACAGCGCCTCAAATCATTTATTCATTGCCTTCATTAAGAGAGAATTACAAGGCTGCTTAAGGACCCCCCAGGTCAGTCACTGTTCTCAGTCGTCACCATTCTTAATGAAAGCCTCCAGTGTGTCCTAACTGTCAACTGTTTATGGGTGGTAACGCTGTGGATTTTGAGGAACAATTACTCTTACCCAAAGAACGACGATGCAGAATTTACAGGATTTTATTTCAGCTCAGTCTTCCGCTCAGTTATTTTCTCGTGTCGCTTCACAGTCTATATTAGTACTGCAGCAGATTTTATACAGTAGAACTGCTAATCAAACTGAACGACACAGAGTGCTTTATGCAAATCTTGCATTGCTCCCATAATGAATGCTTGTGAGTATGAAACGGCAGACAGTACCCTTCATTAACGGCGTGCCTCCACTGTAGCGCGTGCTTGTTTAACTTCAACTAACTTCCGATACAGTAGCAGACAGTACACTGCGACAGTGGACCTTTACACGTGTAATTATAATCGAGGAAGATAATTAAGGAGGTGGAGAGGGAGACAGATCTTGTCATTTACTGAACAATGGCGTCCAATCTACTCATACGTATACTACTTCCTGAATATGTTGCTGCAATCAACCAGAAAGCGCTCTGATCTGTTCGAAAACCATGAATGTCAACACACAAACCTCCAATTTAGATCAGATCCACATCTTGATGATATCTGAATATGCATGGAGCAAGTACTGGGATTTGTGTTGCTGTTTTCTCTCAGGAGAGTCACCTACAGGTCATTACAACAACACAAAGAGCAGTTTCAGTTATTTTCAGTGACAATATAATAATTTATTATATGTAACTTCAGTTAGTCTGTAACACATTGTTACAAACAAAATAAATAAAATTCAGATTTTATGACCTTGTCTTGAAGTTTCAGAAATCATCAAAGTGATCCAAACGCTGTGGAAAGCAAACAGAGTGTAAAGTGCGGTCGTTGTAAATAATCTTAACCTGCAGAGGGCAGTAATATGCTCCGTCGCGTCAAAACTGCCAAAAAATCCAAACGATGAAGAGGAAGAAAGCAAACAGAAACAAGCAAGCAGAAATGGATAAAGAAACGGGTGTTTTGAACAGCAAGTTCGGCTTCAAAGCTCTGCCAGATGGTTCTTTTGACAAGAACAAAGTTATTTGCATTTACTGTGGAATGTGAAGTGAGTTACCAGCAGATCGAGCACACAGATGAGAGCGGGGAGCGCCAGAGAATAATCTTGACGATACTAGTCATTGTTGTGGCTGCTGCAATAATAATAACATAATAACATGTATTAGCATAAAGCGAGCATATTTGTCCACTCCAGTGTTGATAAGAGTATTAGAAGCTGGAAGAAAAAACTGAAAACAGATAAAGTTGTGTGATTAATCCCATTAAATAAATAAATAAGTATTAACCTTCCTCACCTTCCTACTCCTAATATTTCCTAATTAGCACTTAAGACAAAGTAAGCTAAGGATGGGACAATGTCACTCTTTATGAGGTATATTTTTGGAACCCTGATGATGGTACCAAAAAACCATGGTATGGTAGTAAAGCTGGGTGATCACACTCATATTAAGATTCATGAGTATCTGTATAAAATTGCAGAGAATTCTAGTCTTGGGCGGAACAGTGGTGTAGTGGTTAGCATTGATGCCTCACAGCAAGAAGATTCCGGGTTCGAATCCAGGCCAACTGGGGCCTTTCTGTGTGGAGCTTGCATGTTCTCCCTGTGTTTGCGTGGGTTCTCTCCAGGTACTCCGGCTTCCTCCCACCATCCAAAGACATGCATGTTAGGTTGACTGGTGGTTCTAAATTGGCCGTAGGTGTGAGTGTGAGTGTGAATGGTTGTCTGTCTCTCTGTGTTAGCCCTGCGATAGACTGGAGACCTGTCCAGGGTGTACCCCACCTCTCGTTCGATGACAGCTGCGACCTGTGACCCCTCAGAGGACAAGCGGTTACAGAAGATGAATGAATGAATTCTAGTCTTGTCCAGCCGACCAACAAACAATGTTGCCTATGCACCATTAACACCATCAACTAAACTCTGCAGCGTAAGTTCTGAGGAGTTTCAGTTTGCAGTTTCGGTTTGTATTCTGCTAAGACCTTACCTTTTCCTGAGTGAAAATATTTTCTAAGTACGCCGCCTTCAAGGACTCTTAACAAGGGGTCTCCAAACTGTAGATGGTGGGTACGTGTGTGCGCGGACTCATAGACCTGTAAAGAAAAGATGGAGAAAGAAACACAGACTGAGAGTCTATAGAGTAAAGGCATAGGGAGCCAGTGATGCATTCTGTTCAGTCAACTGTAAAAATGAATGAATATATAAATGAAAATGTTTTTTGATGCATTCAGTGGGAAGGTCAGGGTTCAAATGGCTTTTTGATGCGAGCCTGAGACTTAAATATTGAAATACATTCATGCATCATGCCGCACACACTACTCCAGAGAGAATTAGCACTAAAGGGCACCTTTCTCCTTAAGGACCTGGTGTTGTATCCCCAGGTGTCCCTACTGGAGACCGCAGTTAAAATTGATCCAATTTTCTATGTATGAGCTCCATGAATATCTATATCTGAACTATGATGCCACAACACAATATAATACCTGAAAGCATGTGTGTGTTAACAAGTGAGGGAATATATACACACTATATTAGTGTGGTGAATGTGTGTTTGTAGCTATGGGCCAAACAACAAACAGTAATGTTAGCATGCCAGTATACATTCACATTTCACTCTATGTGTGTGCGCGTGTGTTTTTGTTTCTGTGAAGTGGGTCTTCACTCACTTTGGCACCTTCCCAGCTCCCCTGGCCAGCCCAGCAGCTGGCAGACAGAGATTGCCCACTCATCAAGCCACTTTATCACTGGGCCCACAGAGTTCAAGGGGGCTGTCAAAGACCAAGCTGAGGAGACTCCTCACTCCTTTAATACCAGCACACTCTAACACCACTGGTGTCGAGTGGCAAAACTTGGCCAGTGAGCCCTTGAAAAGAGTGGCTTGCGAGAGTGAAGTACCGCAGATAGTTTGACAAAGGCTTAAATAAAGAACGAGAGCTAATGTGTTTGGCAGTAAGGCACGCTGCCCCGTATTTTTCGGCGCATTTGGAATTCCTTGGCTGGGGCGAGTTGCTCCCTTCTACTTGAAAAATACAATGTTTGGAATTTTGCTTCTGACAGGCACAAACACAGCAAACCTGCACTTTCTTGCCAAGAGCAGCCTTCAATCTCCGCTGAATTATTAACCAACAGAAAATACTGGCTGTCGCCTTGTTTTACCGGTTTGTCTTTTGAGATGCATTCTTGAGAAGTTCTGTTTTCATTTCTTGCAACAAGATGTGGAAGTTAATGTCTTTGTCAATGACATTACAGGGCGTAGCGCAGAGACCCTACACCGTAAGGTTTTACAGTGAGCTGCTGAGAAATTGAAACTGTAGCCTTCAATTCTTTGAACCTCCACACAGCAAATAAGGAATAAAAAACTGCTCTCGCTCTTGGTCCTAGTAGTTTCCACTTCTGATCTCCTTTATGTGCCTCACCCTCCCTCCCTCCTTTGTCCTACTTAGCCAGCTACTGCAAAATCACTTATCTTCACCTTGCTTCCTCTGTCTCCTGCTAATACACATTAGCAGCCAGCAGCCATATGTAATAGGGCTGTGCTTGCCCCTGCTGGCATAATGGCTTCTCTGACACTTCTCCCATTAAATTTGGTCAGGCGGTGCTGCACAGGAACCCTCTGTACACTCTAAAATATTGTTATGTAACTACCATAAACAAGCTGGTCAGTATCAGTGACTTTGGAAATAGCTGGGGTGTTGCGCTTTTACTTTTTCCCCATGTTTGTTTCTTTAGACTCCTCTTCTCCCAGTCTTCCCTGCCTTGGGATATAGACCTTTTACCACCATTACAAGGTACGCATAGCTGCATTATGAAGCTCATCAGATTACAGCGTGACTAAGCGGACATGTCTGCTATGGCAAATGGGCTTGTTTGTATCTGCTTTATCGGTACAGTACCACATACAGTATCTAGATAGCATCTGCTCCTCCATCCTCTGTGTGTGGCGAAACCCAGGCCAAATCCCAGATAACGCGATAATCAGCGGCATCCTTAACTGTTACTGTGACAAACGAGAGCTCTGATCCCGCCTGATAAGCTACGTATTCATTTGTTTAATTAAAACAGCTTGTCTCATCGTGGTGAGGGGTCATTTTGGAGAATGTTAGAATTAAAGCAGGTAATTAAGTAAAGCTCCAGATAAGAAACCCCACAGAGGTGGCGGCTTCTGGCAGTAGGGAAGGCAAACTTAATCTATCCCCTCTGCAATCCCACAAGGTCGTTCACTTTATTAAAGTCTGATGCTACTACCATTGCCCACCAGCCCAACATGATGAAATATTTTATATACTTGTAGGGGAGGAGGGTAAAGGGAGGGGAGCACACCTTTACCCAACAGCCCAGACTGAAGTCTATAATACCACAACTACACAAAATTAAGGCAATTAAAGACTGCTTGTTATCTTGTCTACGAGAACAGGAGAGGAACTTGTACAGCAACGAGCACCTTGACAAAGATATTTGTTTGGCCAATGGAGTGTGGCGTTAATTATCACAGGCTGATTAAAGGCACTGAGCAGGAATGGATGTCGTTTGTCTTGCCAGCCTTAGACACTACGGCAGTCAGCCAGGGTCATTATTTTAGGGGCCTTTCTTGGTTATTTTTAGCAGAGGCGGTTCTAGCCGGTTTATCGTCCTGGGCAAACTTCAGTAATGCCTAATTTTGTTTTAAAACGAAATATAACTATAAATAAAATATACAAGTCTCAAATCATATACATTTATACATAAGGTGTTGGCATAAGGTGGACTTTGGAATAAAACAGTGTGAAAGAATATCCAGTTTTAGCTTCTAGTTGGACTGACAACAGAAACTGTCGCCCCATGTACGAGTATAGCGAGTGAGCAACATACATAGCAACATGCTAACACACTTCTACTACCATTCTGTTTCATTATTACATACATAAATAATCACCATTACACTAATAAATGACAACAATAGACCTGTATCTCTAGGAAGTTTTTCCTCTTCTTCTTTTCTCTTTTTTCTAAACTGGTCACCTGATGCTTTGACCCCTACTTCTACACTACATTACCCATCAGTCAAGAGTCAGAACTAAACCAATTCACCTTGATGGTGTTTACACTGCTTTCGTATTAACATCATTATTTAAAACAAACCAGAACACGCTGTCTGTGAAATGATAGGTCTATATAAACAGTAGAATGAATTCACTTTAATGAATTCAGTTTATTTGACAGCGTTTCGTTGCGTCATTTTAAATACATCATAGTCGCTATTTGATAGATCCCTGTTCTCCCCCTCTCCCCACCTGATATCAACCTGCTGTGTCTGACAACATGCCGCCCCGGGCCGCTACCCACGCCGCCCATACCTAAATCCACCTCTGATTTCCTAAATGTACAGTAAATCAGGAGTACAGTGGAGTATCATAGGATTATGACAAAATAAAAATCCAAAAGTGTAGGATTGCTCGTAAGAGTGTAACTATTTGTGATCAGTTTCTAACAGGTTGTTATTTCGAGTCTGTCCGCATAATGACACTGTTGTTTCACTGTTATAATGAAAACAATACGGGCGTAGCGATGAGGACATCTGTTATTTTTCTACTAACATTATTGCACAGTACCTGGCTACAGGTAGAGAGTTGATATCTGTTTGATATTGGAGGACTTTGATGGCAACAGCTCTGAAAAATGAAGCTGTACCTGAGGCTACTGGTGATGCGAAATTACTTTTTGTGTCATTCAGGAGTCAGATCATTTATAAGCAGAACCAGAGTATGATAAGCTATCACAGATGGTGTGCCCTCTGAAAGGCAGAGTGGTCGAGATACGTCCAAGTAGTGGTATAAAGAGAAGTTAGGACTGAAGAAGGAACCTCGTGTATAGTCTAGTAGTTGACCTTTTATTCAGCTCTTGGTCCCAGTTTCAAGTTTATATGTGTCAGTGTGCCAGTTCCATTCGCAGCCATATATTCTTATGTCTGTAATTCTCAGTTGTAAACTGATGTAATGACTGATAAACTGATAAAAATGTTTTAAAGTGAGTTTTAATCAGAAAAGCACATTGTAGCTACAGCTGTAAACTAAGTGCAATGAAGTAAATATTTTGAAATGTTATGCTATGTATGTAGGAGAATTAAGTTGCATAAATTAGGAATATGTAATCGATGTACAAGTACCTTTAGTAAATATAGATTATTATTTTCCAAGCCGTTGTTTGCGTTGGCTGTGTAGAGTAAAATTGTTATTGAGGCGCCGAAATGGAAAGTTCTTCTTTTCCAGGTAATGCGTCCCCCATCTCTGGTCTGTATTTGTCAGGTCTATCAGCCCGATCTGTCTCCTGTTCTGTATTTCTGTCAAACTTTCAGTCTTTCTGTCCCTCTCCTACTCACACAAAAATCCACACAACATGCACACACCCAGACACAAAAATACAGCCCACTGCACAAGGCTTCTCAAGGCCACGAAAACAAATATGCCCATTTTCCTATTTGATTGGGTGTCAGCGTGGGGAGGAAGGGGGACAGGTGTGATGCATAAAATGACCCTGCGACTCCATCACGCACACGACAGCTTTATGGTGAGGAGGTGTTTCAATCACGCTACTGCCCTGGAAGGCATCAATCAGTACACACATGCAGACACGCACACACACACACACACACGCATGCACGCTACAGACACACCAGTACACTCCCTTTATGGAGACAGAGAAAGGGCAGCAGAGTAGCTGGAGAGCACCACAAGCCATAAAACAACTAAACATTAACTCAGCCATAGAGTTCTATCTTTACTTTTTATTTGTTGAGGTCCTGGTGCTTCAAGTGTTCTTGAAACTACTTATAAATTAGCTTTACTAATAAAAATATACAAGTTAAAAATAAATTGGAGATTTTATAAATCACCTTTTTACCCTTCCCCTCCTTTGTAATTATTTCAACGCAAAGGTTGAACAATGTGAAGTGTAACTTCATCAAGGTACAACATCAAGGTACGAATTATTAAATAAATAGTCTATCATTAGTCTGTCTGTAACCCTGCAATTAGTGGTCTGATTTATTCCTTTGTCATTGAAAGGCTTTTGGGGGAAAATATTTCAGTAGTTTTTAGCATATCACTGAATAAATCTAACAATGGACACAACTGTTCTGACTGGATGGGATTTTCTCTGTAGGTCTTCTAAAAGGAGAAACTACACCCCAGCCTCGTATGCTTTATTTTCTTAATCTAGCTGTAAGTGAGGCTTGCGAACAAAGTAATTGTGACAATGCTTTCCTATTAAAGACACCTCACACCACTCTCAAGAAGTAAGTGCTGTAAAAATGGACAATTACACACCACACTACATTACGCCACAATTAAAGGTTGCTTTTAGCAAAAACCAACAGTACTGGTTGGCTACTTTGTTGATATTTCCTACACTAGCAAAGACAGCTTTGAATATCTCTTACAACTCTAGACTTTGTTCATCCTCCCCGGACCAATGTAGTGATGAACCGTTGGAAAACCGTATACCTCCAATCATGCTGCTTGCATATCCAAAATGTTTAGATCGCACTAATTTGTTGTTGAGTATATTCTCTGGGCATAGATTTTTTTTATTTTTTTCATTCTGGAGGAAGACCATATGTTACTAGACTAGTGTGTAGGACTTAGGCAGATGTATCAGCAGAAATGGGATGCAGTGTTCATTAGTTTATAATCACCTGCATCTGCTTTTGAGCAGATCGTCTTTCATGGGTCTGCAGTACATTGTGGGGATGTGTTTCTACAATAAAAGCAGAATGAATAAACATAACAGAGTCTAGAGATGAAATAGTGGCAACTTCACAGTCTCTTCATGGACTGTATATTGAGATGGTAGAACCTTCCATGGCATCACCCAAAAAATTCATGAAAAGAAGGAGCTTATCTTGACTACTGTCGTGGCCATGCTAGAGTCTGCGTAGCTCCCGGCGAACCCTAAGATTGTCACGGAGGTGGAGTTTACCTTTTTATTGAGTTATGTCATGAATGAGGAAATCAACTAGATAAATACAAAAACTGTTTTTACACCAGGCTGTAGACACGTTTATTTCTGCCTTTTAAATGGAAGCGTTGGAACAGGAAGATGTTCGGGTTTGAACGTAGCCTACATGTCTCAGTCCAAAAAGAGTAATGCTGGAGTATTAAATTCAAATTGGGTCTTTTGCAGCGAAATATTCCACTTTGCAGTCTTGATACAAATAAATAAATAAATACACAGCACTACAGCACACTACAGTGTTGTCCAGAGGGTAAGGAGACCTTCAGCTGTAAGGCTTAGGTCTTCTTTCCACTCTCAGTTGTTCACTTTGTTGTAGTGTCCTTGAGCCAGACACTGAATCCTACCAGTTTAGTGGTCACTCATCTGCAGGTGACCCTGCACTTTCTCTTAACAAGGGAAACCTTTCCTTCACCATGGGACATTTTTGAAAAATATAAAAATAAATAAAACACAAAAAAATGTTCTCTTATGACTATCATATACAGTATATTCTTTCAGTATTTGACCCCAACTCTGGATGTGATAATACTTTTGTGCTCCTGTACCTCAGAGCCATGTCTGATGAGGGAAAGAGCAGTGGATGTAAAAAGTCCTCTCACTGTGGCTGCAGCACGAGGGGCACACGCCCATACTACGACTCTATACTGTAGCGCGTCCCTTTAGCCATGACGACGAAACGCAGGAGTGCAGGCCGAGGCTGCCTGTGTATGTGTGTGTTTAAGAGAGAAATAGAGAGAAAGAAAGAGAGAGAGAGAAAGGAGGGGTCGGCATCATGCATGCATGTGAGTGTGTGTTTGCGTGTGTGTGTTTTGCGAAGGGTTAAATGAAAGTCAGTGTGCACACATGGGGCATCATAAGCAGACAATGAAAAATGAGAGTGGAGAAGCCTTACAGCGAGTTTCCCTGTGGGAACAGCTACAAGCAGGCATACGTACCTTTGGTGATAATCGCTTTGTGTGTGTGTGTGTGCGCGTGTGTGTTTCAGTTTCAGCATGTAAGTGTGTGAGTGAAATGAAAACCGGGGAACAAACATAAGAAACTCTAGTTTTAAATCAGTGTGTGAGAGTGTGCCTGGGCACACATTAACCCTACGTCAGAGCTGGACGTTTGATAAGAGCAGGAACTTTCTTCAGATGGTATCAATTCATCTTCTGGCTGCTGGTTTGTTTTGTTTATTTTTTTAAAATTAAGCTACCACCTTGTGACACCTCACAGCACCAAACCTCTGGGTTTGAACCCACTGGCCGGCTGAGGCCTTCCTGTGTGGAGTCCCTCACTCTTCTCCCTGTCCCTGAACGTGTTTTCTCTGGGTGCTTTGGCGTCATAGGTGTTCATGTGAGTGTGAATGGTTTATCTTTCTGTGATAGACCTGTGATAGACCTGTGATAGACCTTTGTGATCTGTCCAGGGTGTACCCCGCCTCTCGCCCAATAATCGCTGGGATAGGTTCCAGCCACCCAGCAACCCTCTGAATGCATAAATACCTATATGTCCTCAAAAAATACAGATAATGTGTATACCATCTTTATCTAAATTAGAGGAAGTAACACTTGCTCACTTAGAAGGGAAGGGCTCAAGTGTCTAAATATTACAATGTATTAGTTGCACATAGTACAGAATCAACATTAGATATTTTTAGTTAGTTTTAACCTTAGGCATATCATAATTGGTTATGACCTTTGGGTCATTTCAAAAGAAGACACAGTACTGTTTTGCTGTTTGAAAGACGTTTACTTTTTTGCCCTTGAGAGGAAATGGAAGGTTGGCGGTCAACAACTACTTTTGTTCCGTCCTCTCCTTTCTCCTTTGTTTCTTTACAGGGTACTGCACAACTATTTCTCAAGACCATCCATGTAATGAAAGCAGCACATAAACAGCGGAATGGCAGTTGTAGTGCTATGTCAGTGTCTACACTGTATCTGCCCTGCCACTGTACTACTCTGTGCACAGTTGGCTTATGCTTAGACCCCACAACCAGAATAGATTAAAATTAAAGTGAGTCTTGAAGTAGAAAAAGTGTTCATACACCAGGCACATCAGTTTTATAAAGCGTATTGGTTTTACATGCCTCTATCATGTGAACTCTTGCAGATCACATTAAAAGTGCTCTTGTAAGGCTCAGTGTCCTGCTGTTTTCAACACTAAACTAACAGTATTTGTGGGAGGGACGTGAGAAACGGGAATCAGAGGGAGATGTGAACTGGTTAAACGAGAGCCAGTGTTCCTCAAGCTGCCATAAACGTCCCATTCATTATGATCTATTTCAATGATGACAATACCCAGTTGCATTTTAATGTGGGCTAATATTACTCCACTAAAAAAATGCCTGAATCACTTGTTATATTTGGATATGAGTACACTAGTAGAAAACTGGTGGGTGATTTTCAACAATCAGCATTTATTCAAAAGCAAACACGATAAAGGATTTTAGGGGAGGTTAAATCAATGGCTTCTAAATCCACCCTAATGCAGGTAATGCTAACATTCACTGTGTTTGTGTATGCAGTAATGTTTTGGTGTAGTGTTAGCGCGTAACAATCATAATGGAACAGAGGTTTTATATGACATTGTTAGTAATAATGCTACTTATTAACAATAAGACATTTAACCATTGTAACTAATGTCGTAGTCTCATCACAGACTCAGAAATGCTCAGAAAATCGGCCGCATGCTGTCTCGGAGCTAGACTCCTTCCGGGCTTTCTGCAGTGATGGAGCTATGGTGGCACTAGAAGTACTGTCCACGCAAAGACAGAGGATTCGATTTCACTAAAACAAAGAACATTTTTATTGTCTGGGCATCATGAATGGCTGTACAAAATGTTATAGCTATACACCAAATAGATTTTGACATACCTCAACCTAGACCAAAGTGGTGGCCCAACGGACAACCCCATATTGTCATTTCTGGAGCATTTCTGCTTGCATGGCTGAAAACGAAAATGTTTTTTTACTGCAAATCAATCTCAACATCCATTATTTGTATGAAAAACACATAATGGTTGATCCCTACCATGTGGACTACTTGCATTTTGTTTGTGAATGTATGTATGTGGCTGCAACAGTACATTGGTTTAATGGGACATAGACGTGTTTAATAATTGTCTTAATGATTTAAGCACTTTGCTGCCATTGCCCTCCTGTGGTTTCAGTGTGGTTACACAGCTTCATTGTTTGTTGTAATTATCTCTCACCTGACGGCTTCTTCCAGTATGAAATTAGCAAATTCGCATTCACAAAATACTCTCAGAGAGGTGGAATCACTGAAGGCCACTATAACATATATAATTGCATCTTTTGGGCCCCATATTCTTTCTATGATCTGCATTACCAGAGGGCTGCAATTACCTTTCATCAATACGCAAGCGTTTTCACAGATGACTTTAGACTCACACACAACAATATTTGCAAGGTTGTTGTTGCTGTTAATAAGCTGCCAACTGTCAATCTTTCAAATAATTACACTGTGAAACAAACAAAAAACGACAACAAGCACTAGAATTAGCTGTTCCAACATTATGTGAACACAAAAAGAGCTCATAAAGCATTGAGTATTATAGCAGTGCTCTATAGTAGTACAAGCAGGATTATTACCCTGGGAATAGTTACTCTTTAAGTATATGGAGTTTTGTAAGAAAGTAGATGAGGGTTGAGAACAACAAAACCATAACGGTCCTTTCTTTGAAATGTTGTACAGAGCTACATACAGGTTATATTTGGAAAGTAATTTCTACCTGTATGTCGTCTGTAGTACTTCTTTTTATTCAGCCCTTGATGTGATTATTGCCACCGGTTCACGCAACACAGTACATCACAGTCCTATTCCCCAGTCCAGCAACAGTGAGGAATAACATATAACTGTCTAGTTGGTCGGTTCTTATCTCATGTCAGTCCAAACAGCACTCTCCTGACAAGTGGTGTTTGACTCAGTCAGAAACTGACACGCACAGAGAGAGTGGAAGAGACAGACAGACAGACAGACAGACAGACACAGAGGATGTAGAAACAGAGAGAAATAAGAGAGCCCGAGAGACAGAAAGAGAGGCACGTCATTCCAGAGCACTAGGATGTGAACCATTGCCAATCTTTTCATCGCACATGGACCTCTTTTTGTCTGATAGAATAATCAGCATGCACTCGACAGGAGAGTGAAAATTGCCATTCACACACAAAAACATGGCAAGCATAGTCAATTATCTGCGGGGTTTGTTTTTTTTTTTTCTCCCCTCTGTGTGTGCCATCCATTTGCATACCGTTCCTATGAGAAGGTACTTTTGATGTAGTTATACGATTCTGGCCCGTATGCTATTATGTGAATGTGTCTTATTAGCGCGCAGTGTGTGCAGACAGGGAAAAGGTCATAATGTTTCTTTGTTCCCATAGCTCTTTTTCCTCAATTAAAGCTAATCACCAGAGCCTGACATTGATCCAGCCTCTCAGCTTTTCTCATGCTTGGATTCTGATGATCAGTGCGTGCTTGTGTGTGTGTGTGTGTCAGTACTTCAGTTTATGTGTGGAACACAGAGAGAGAGAGAGAGAGCAAGTGCAGCAACACAGACAGAGACAGGGTGAATCATGTTCATACATGTGCCCGTGTGAACATGTGTGTGTGTGTGTGTGAATGTAAATGCCATTCTGTGATCTCCAGCACATCTAAGGATTTACCTCTCTGGTGTAATGGAGCAATATCTTTCTCTTTTTTTTCTTCTCTTACCCATCTCTCCTTTCCTCCCTTTTCTATCTGTTCTAAAATATCCTCCTGTTTAGCTCCGTGACAGGTCATCTGTCACTCAGAACAGTGAGAGAATTGGCTCGCCTGATTGACAGCGCCCTATACATGTGTGTGTGTATTTGTGAGGCTCAGCATACGGTGAATAATTAGACTACTGGTGTTCTGTTGTGATTACTTACTACTAACTTACTAACCCGTTCTCGTCTTTCACAAACTTGCAAAACCTCCAACAGTCTCCACCAAGACCAATATCTCAAGCAAGGCTTCACACACATCCTCTTCCTAAGAGCAGGAGGACTCTTTCTTACCCAGTTTTGTCTCTCAAGGGATCCTCATTTGTTAGCCGTATCAGATATTGAATTTTATGGTATGAACTTAAAATTTTTAATTGTTCCGACACACTGGAGCCGCGTGAGTTTGGCTGATATGGTCATCATTCAATGGTCACCATATCCTGTTCTCCTGTGATCAGCCGTTTGTGGCAGGACGTTACAGAGCATTTTTGTTTCCAACACACAAGGTAGTAGCTTACTTTGTGTGACCAGTAAGCTGCAGGACGTTACTCATTTCTGTGTGTTTTCAATTTAATGAACATAAGATTGAACATCAACATACAAAAACAACAGATGTAAAATTGTACAGTAAAGAGGTACATAATGTAATGTTGGTATTGCTACAATAATTTAGGCGTTGGGAAGCAACGTGACCCTCATTTGTTTCCATTTTGGAAAATTAAGTTTGGCAAATTTGCTGTTCTACAATTAATTGTGCTGACAATTATCCCTGAAGTATTAGACTTGGCATTAGAAATATTAAAAAGTACCTTTTAAGAGCTTGTTAATCCTCAAAGTAATGGTGAAACATGTCTCCTAGTACAATTATGAAGCTCACTGGTATGTTTTTGTTATGGTTTTGGGACCCTAATGAAGGTCTCTGCCACACAGCAATGAAAAATATCAGATTTACTCGTCATACAAAACAAATTATTCACATATTTATATATAAGGTATTTGATTTATCCTTTAAGGCTTTCATGTGCATATAGCCCATAGGATGGCAGAAAACAGTAATTTGTCCCATGTAAATTACAGTCTCCAACCCAACAGGTGATTGCCAGCCCTAGTTTTTTTTTTTTGTGTTTTTGTTTTTTTTTCTGCCAAAGGGTAGTACTTTGTTTTCAAATGAAACTGTAAAAAACGAGTACTATATTATAGAGTAGATCCATGCTCCTTTTATATATTTATATCTTTGACATTCGGCAGGCAGCTGTGTGCTGTGGCGGGAAAAATAGGCTGGCTCTTTGAGAGCCATAAGCGTTTAGGGGCAGTACAGCTCTGGCTGCTGCAGCCACAGGCTCTCTTCTGTAATAACCTGTAATTCTTTCTGTCTATTATAATCACCAACACAGCCTGACAGCGCGCACACATGTGGACAAATGTGCGTATTTGTCGGCTTGGCTCGCGCGGTGCAAAAGTTGTCGGTTGTTCGGATTCTTATCCATCACTCACGCCGTGTTTGATTGGTTGCGGCCTCATTCTGCAAGAGGACCACAACCCCAAACTCTCAGTCAGTCATAAAAAAGAATGAGTGGAAAGAGGAACAAGGATTACAACAGAGCCCTGATCTTAGCATCATGTAGTCTGTCTGGGATCACGCTAGAAGACAGATGAGACAGCTTGAATCCACAGAAGAAATGTGGAAAAGTTTTCCAAGATCCAAACAACCCACCTAACAAGTACCTTGAAAATCTGTTTGTGAATATATGTTTGTTCTTCTGACAACCTGTTGAGAATGCAGAAGGTGAGAAGAGAAGAGGAGATTTAGGCAAAGGTCAGGAGAGTTCAGTCTTCACAGTAGAACAGATGTAGCAATACAAGCAACCCTCATCTCATCTCCCACGCGAGCTACCCACAGTGGTGCTACTACCATCAGCCACTGGGAAAATATTTAAGTTTGGGCGGGAGGGGTTGGATGGTACAGGTGCCAGACTCTCTCCCTACAGCCCTGTGGCGGCCGGAGAAGTTAATTGGCAGCATCTGGCTGTCTGAGAGCCCATCCACACACACCCCCTCCTTCCACCTCACCCTGTTTCTTCTTCCCCTTCCTTCCCTCCAGCCCTTCCCTCCTGTGGGTGCTGCTACCCCTGGCACTCACATGGTGACTCCAGTCTGGCTGCAAGCTGTGAATGTGAAGTGTGTGTGTGTGTGTGTGTGTGTGTGTGTATGTGTGATATACCGCGGAGTATGGAGGCAGACAGGGCAGCCAGGCCCCCAGCTGCCACCGCCGTGCCAAGGGAAATGCGGGCAGACAGCCTGGCATCTCTGTGCCACGGCCAGCAGGGCCGTCAGGGAGGAAGGAGAGGGAGAGAGGGACACAAGGGAAGGATGGAAGGAGGGGGCAAATAAAGATTTTGGTTTTTTTGTACAGTTTTACCGTTGTTGTGACAGACACAACACGCATGCTGATCAGGCTGTGAGTAACAGTGTGGCCTCATGGGACATCTCCCCAAAAATCAGCTAGTCATGCTGTAGTCTTGTCATAGTGATTTTAATAATTATCATTTTAGCTCTGGTATATCATTGATCATTTGAACAGGAGTGATAATAAAACCAGCAATATTAACAGTAGTATACAGTAAAAAAGAAAGGCTTTTCACTGTTTGACACAAATTCAATTGATACCAGTTTGAATAAAATAGGTGTGATCCTTGTGACAAACACGTGCTTGATATATGTATTTAATATTTTTCTCCCCACAGTAATGACTGCCTGTTGGCTATATTTACTCTCTCAATATCTTTCTTTTATGCATTAGGAATTCCAAATCCTTCCATATCTGAGCGAAGCTAAATCAAAGTCAACTGGATTTCATTTTTTTGCTTTTTGCGCGTGTGAAATCTTCAAGCCTTGCTTTGAATATATTGTGACCTTCGCAGATTTGTTTTCTACTACTTTTTTTATGACGTTCCTCTCCAGTAAACTAGTCAAACGTCCTCTGTTGCGAAAAAGTATTTCATGAGCGCCTCCGTTTAGATATTTAAATATTATCAGCTGATGTTTAGCATTCCCAAATTACATTTAAATTGACCTAATTCAGGGCAAAAATACACAGCATTTGGATTACGAGGAAATTATTTTAAACTTACTGGGCAAGTAAACTGTAAAATCAGCAGCATCAATCATTCATATCCCTTTTTCTTCTTTTCTTTTTTTAATATGTTTCCCATCAGTGCATTCTTCAAGCTACTGGTTAGTTTTCCACAACTGCGAGTTATTGTCGTCAGCGTGATGGACTGCAAGGGGTGAGCTCATCTCGATGCAGAATTTAATAAAAAGTGATTTCAGAATGTGTCACTGAGTAAACTTCCAGAGAGGATGATCTCATCACTGTGTTAGTTGTTCTTCGACGAGCGCACACACACACACACGCGCAAACAAAAGCACACAGGAGAGGGGATGCTGATGCCACTTGTCCCACTGTTACCATCTTGACTCATTGTGAGATCAGGAGATATTGTCTCGTTTCCTATATGATGACGTTATTTGCTAAAATAATTCTTGTCCTTGTAGGATTAAACTGGTGTAACTAGAGTGCAGTAGTTATACGAAGTTGCCACCTGGATTTAACTAAGCAAATAGGTATGAGCCTCCTTTTGGCGAAATCTTTCAGCTGGCAACAAGTTATTTAACCACAACTGATGCAATGAGTAGCTTCTCATCTCTTAACCAACCATGTCTAAAGACACATCCTGTGGTCGTGGAAAAGATGTTAGTCTGTTTGAGAAGGGTCAAATCATTGGCATTCATCAAGCAGAGAAAACATCTAAGGAGATTGTAGAAACTACTAAAATTGGGTTAAGAACTGTCCAACGCATTATAAAAAAAAAAACTGGAAGGATAGTGGGGAACCATCGTCTTCGAGGAAGAAATGTGGTCAGAAAAAAAATCCTGATTGATCATGATTGGTGATCACTTAAACATTTGGTGAAATCAGATTGGAGAAAAACAACAGCTGAACTCAGGGCTATGTCTAATAGTGAAAGTAAGAGCATTTCCACACGTACAATGTGAAGGAAACTCAAGGGATTGGGACTAAACAGCTGTGTAGCCTTAAGAAAACCACTGATCAGTGAGGCTTCAATTTGCTAGGGAGCATAAAGATTGGACTCTGGAGCAATGGAAGAAGGTCATGTGGTCTGATGAGTCCAGATTTACCCTGTTCCAGAGTGATGGGGGCATCAGGGTAAGAAGAGAGGCAGCTGAAGAGATGCACCCATCATGCCTAGTGTCAACTGTACAAGCCTGTGGGGGCAGTGCTATGATCTGGGGTTGCTGCAGTTGCTCAGGTCTAGGTTGAGCAACGTTATGTGCCCAAAGAATGAGGTCAGCTGACTACCTGAATATACTGAATGACCAGGTTATTACATCAATGGATTTTTTTCTTCCCTGATGTTCACGGGCATATTCCAAGATGACAATGCCAGGATTCATGGGGCTCAGATTGTGAAAGAGTGGATCAGGGAGCATGAGACATCATTTTCACACATGGATTGGCCACCACAGAGTCCAGACCTTAACCCCAATGAGAATCTTTGGGATGTGCTGGAGAAGGCTTTGCTCAGTGGTCAGACTCTCCCATCATCAATACAAGATCTTGGTGAAACATTAATGCAACAGTGGATGGAAATAAATCTTGTGACATTGCAGAAGCTTAGCGAAACAATGCTACAGCGAATGAGTGCTGTAATCAAATCTAAACGAAATATTAGAGTGTGTGACCTTTTCTGTGGTGGCAACTTTTTTTTTATTTTTTGGCCAGGCAGTGTATTTTGTGACATGTTACAGGTTGAAACAAAAACTGAAATTGAAGTAAGCACCGAATCTGATCAGTGACTGTCTCATGCAAACAAAGTTACATTTACTTTATGATCACATGTTCACAAAACTGCTGTGTCTAACGTACACATGTCCTGTACTTTAATAATGTTTCTCTGTGTGTATCTGTTGTCTGGTCTTATTATTATTACTACTTACTGTGGCGCCAGTCTGTCTAATCCATTCCACGCTCATACACGCACACACACGTACAGTAGATAATGTAATGGGAGTATAATGTTGCACTCTGGGATATGCTGCATCACACAATTATAGGTGGATAGTCTCTCTCCTCTTTCAATCACACACACACACACACACACACACACACACACACTCACAAAGCCCACTGCCCACCCATCTCCTCACACACCCACAAGCTTACACTCCACCGCTCGCCAGGGACTTAATGCTGACATCATCACATTGTTAGATGTGTGTGTGTGTGTGTGTGTGTGTGTGGGTGGGTGGGTGATGTGTTTTTTTTAATTTTTTATTTGCTTGCGTGTATTTTTTCTGATCTCCCCATTATTCCAGACGAAGGTGCACCTGCCCTGTTGCCCCATAGGGGACCAGTGGCGCCGTAGTGGCGAGGGCACGGTGATCATCTGCTTTCTGTTAATTGCCCTGCTGCCCCACATCACACAGGAGAGTTAGCTATCAGCAGATGCAGCATGCTCAATCTAGCTGAGACCCTGTGGGATATATTCGGGACATGCTGTACTTTTTATTTATTTATTTTTTTTATGAGAAAAGCTTACTGCAAAGTTCACTACTGTGGTTCTATATGCCTGCATGTTCCTTAATTTACTTAAGCGAATTCTCTGTCTTTGGTTTACATTTCAGCAGGTCACTTCTCACTCAAAATTGTGGCCCTCTACTGGTCCATCCAGGCACTGTCCCACTGCTCAGTAGTAAAGTCAGTGTGCTGTATATTTATGGTTGCAAATAATTTTGAAAACAACAAAAGACTTTAAGATTTAAAGATTTCTCGTGCGCGTATTTCTCGTGCGCGTATTGTTTGGCTTCTTGAAACTTTTTTTGACCATAAATAAGAAAACGCGCTGGAGACCTAATGATGAAAATATTCAAATAAAGAAAGGAAAAATGAAATGATCCCTATATATTTCTCTCATTGCTGCTATCTCGGGGTACATCCGTTAGAGCCGCTGCTGTAAATCCTGCGCCTCTTTCATCTCTGTGTGCCACCTCAGGGGTGATAAAAGTATTCCTGGTGAATGTATGAGTGCTGTACATCCCTCGCGTTTCCATCAGATTTAGAATGGGAACAGATTAGGGGTTTGAGTTAGAGGCGGGTACGCACATATTCATACTGGCACTGCAGATATTTACATGATCCTATCCTGAGCGACGAGTGCGACAATACAGTGTGTTTCCACGTCTTGTAAAAAGATATAATATAAAAATATAAAACATAGGCATGACGTAGGATGTATTTATTGTGTTGCATGTGTATTTTATGATCTGAGAGAGGGTGAGGGTGATGTGAAATATATTTCTTGGCTCTCTAAGACAGACGTATACACAGATAAAAACAAACAGACGCACAACTACTGCCTCTGTATTAAACATATCAGCAGAGAAAACAAGATTACTCCTATAAACAGCAAATGTGCTGTATTTAAATAACGCTCCAAGATTTATGACTGCTTTTATCAAAATAACTTCTTAAGCGCACCGCATAATCCGGGCTCGGGTGAAGCGCTGCGGGTATGATCTGATATTGACCGAGCTGATTCGGCTAACTCACCTTGAAATTCGTCGAGGTCTAAAAGCTGCCAATCCTGTGACAGGTCGGTTAATTAAATACACCGGTGAAATCGGAGCCAGCGCGGAAGGCTGGAGTCGTTTTTATAGCACCTTTAACAGCAAGTGGTGTGTATAAAGCCACCTGATGGATGTACACCCCCTGGGTGTTTTGATGCAGCCATCAGGTGAGAGTGTCTTATTCTGTCATGTTTCAGTCTCATCAGAGGGCTGTTCCTGACCTAAGAAAGCCACTAACGGCCTGTTGTCTCCACAAGTGAGAGGCTCTCGGCTCTCTCGTTACAGGAAAGCCCATAATTCACAACTGTTATTGCTTCCTGCAGAACCTGACTGCTGCTAGCTAAGACTTCTAATCCCCCTGTTATTTCACATCATCAGCCCCGACTGTAACATACATCTCTGATACTTTATGCACCCTCACATAGTGTAGCAGAAAATTACAATTAACCCCTAAACAGTGAAAATGAGTGTCGTGCTTCACCTCTCCTCAGCTCTGCTGCACGAAAGGAGCCAAAACACAATCTACGACTTCCTGCTGCACACCTGATTCTCATTCCTCACCGGTTGCGCGGGTTCGTCCCAGTAGAAGGACTAATAAATATACTGTACCGCCACATACAATATACAGCAGGCCGACCAAATCACAAAGCAAGTGTAGGTTGCCTAGTAACAGTGTCTCCAGAAAGCTTTGTTGCCACTTGATTTGCATCCAAAAAAGATAGAAGGATGCTCCAGGATTATATATGCCGTCATGGTGTTTGTGTATTGTATCGTTTTTTTTTTTTATGGGTTTTGCTATTTTGCTCAGCACGTCGGTCAAGGGTCGTTGTTTTTAAACGGGCTTTATAAATAAATTTGACTTGACGTGTTTTTGCGCGCGCACGTACTCACTTCCTCGCACATGAATATACATACCAACATGGCTGACACGCCTGAGATGATTCGGAGGCTGTTTTCTGCTTGGCTTGGTATGCAAAACAAAAACATGTAGCTGTGCTTTAAAAACAATGAGCCTATCTAACATCTGGCGTCATTTTGGGGTGCCAAGAAATATTGCCTCTTCAATTAGCACGCGCAGAAGGAGTAAAGAAATATGTTGTTCAAGCCGAAATGTTTGCAAACGGACAAACTATTTGCCGTAATGAGCTTGCGGGGGATCTGTGGAGCTTGACAGCTGCACGGGCATATCGGGAGACATTTAACCTTCCTAACAGTTGACAGCGTAAACGTTTGACAAGCTGAAAGTGACAACAGTGAGATATAGAAAAATAAAAGGGAGTAGATGAGTGTGCGCAGTTGTGTGTCCGGGCGTTGTGGGTTTCGTCCTGAACGAGCGGTTTTGCCTTTGTCTGGGAGAGTGCTCAGAGCAGCGGTGATTGGCGTGTCCTCTACGCTTGATTGATTTGAAAATATAGACAAGATGTCGCCCGTATGAAAGCTACCAATTTATAAGCCTTCATCTCCAAACTTCAGAGGGAATCGGACGCCATCAAAATCAGAGCGGGAATTTGTAGCTTCCGATGGTTCAGAAGTAGAAAAAGCAAGCAAAGTGACACCTTGCTAAAGGCTGCCTAGTAGCTCTATGAAATCCTTTCCCTTTGTATTCTCCCTTTGTCTCTTTTTGTCCCTTTCTATCCGACTTTGTCTCTTTACTTGTCTCTTTCTCTGTCGTTTGCCTAGTCTCTCTATTCCTCTTTGCTGCATATCTCTCTTTATTCTGTGAGGCTGTGATGAGACGCTTTGGAAGTTAACTTGTCCCACAGCTTGCTGTGAAAGGAATGACCTTGATGTAGCGCACATACGGTTTGAGCTCGCCGTGTTGTTTCAGTGTGGGACTCTTTGCATATTCCTGTTTGTGGATGTGTTTCTGTTTCTCCGCAATCACTGAATTGTAAAACCATGTGTGAGTGCGTTATCATATGCAAGGAGCTTCTCCATTTTCTTCCCCCCCCCCTCATCCCACGCAGTGATAATTCTGTTTGGGAGCGACGGCACTGTACCACGTCAAGAGATGGGCAGGGGAGAGGCACAGGGAGGTACCATTTAGATAAAACAAATTGCCAGCTGCCGAGCAGGAGCAGTCACCGTTCAGATAAAACCAAAGGGATGTGTGGGGAAGTGTGCATTAGTGTGCATACGCAGAAGATTTGGTGCATTCTTATATTTTCTATGTGTGTCTGTGGTATCTAAAGGAGGTGCAGCTCCTTCATTACCCCAGGCTTTTCCAAGCAGTCTTTTTTCCACGACGAGGCATAGAGCCATTTTCTCTGGCCTATAACTATAATGCTGTGATGGGAAAAGCAGCAGTAATTAAAATCAATAGCCAGGACTTTTCCAGTCTCCGGCAAGGTCACTCACTGCCCAACAGAGAGAAAGAAAGGGAGAAACTCAGAGAAGTGGGGTTGCATGGATGGGCAGAGACAAACGGGGAAATATGTAAAGAGGTGAAGTGTCATCTTATTTTAATTAACCTGCAACTTGGAGGGCTGGTACCGCGGTAATACACCAGTGTGTAGGAGAGGGGGTTGTATGAGCGTACATGTGTCTGTGAATGTGTCATGTGGATGTCTTTTTTGTCCTTGTTGGCCAGTTTTGTTCACCAGAACGCTCTGCTCCAATCCAACGTGCCCATGCTGTTTTAGTCTTCGGGTTCTAATGGGGTAAACATAAAATAATTTGCTCGAATTGGTCAATCTTTTCCAAGATTGACCATTTCCTTGTGTTTTTGTCCTTCTGCTTCTCTGTCCTGCTTTGCCGGCTGTAAGATGGCCCTGGTAATCTGTCTCCAGCTGGCAGTCTGGGTGTGGTATATATGTAGCTAACCACTAGCTGCATTAGTATTCTGCTGAGATAGCCACAAGCAGAGACATTTTCCTTTCTCCTCTGACGGAATAATCAGCCATGCCGTTCTCTCTGTTCCTTCCGTCTGCTTGAAAGAAGCTGAACGATTTAGCTTTTTTGTTTCTCTAGGTAACTATGGGGACAACGTCAAGAGTTTGAAAAATGCACGTGAGTGCGTTCACTATGCATTTCTTTGTAAGATCTTTGCCAAACCTGATGTATTAGGTGTCTGAGTAAACACATCAAACTCTCATGTGTCTCCTTCCTGTCCTCCCTCCTCAGGGGTGAGTCAGGGGGAGAAGTTCACTCTGTCAGAGTTAGCAGAGCAGTCTGTCCTGTTTGTTGATTATCAGGTCCTGTTCCTATCAGAGCCCCGATAGCATCTTCATCTGATCTGTTGCCAGAGTCGCTAGCTCACTAGCCAGCCCCGCCATCACACAGCCGCTACTCTGCTAGCAGCCGCACCTTCCCGTATATCTCCGTATCAGTCCCAGATCTGCCATCACCCTGCTCTCTCATCTTCTTCTTATCTCCTTATTCCACCTTTCTCGCAGGACCCAGCTCGCACTACCCCAAACCCACCAATCACTCATCATCCTCATCTTTTTTCTTTTTTTTTTTTGCTTTTATCCTCCACTCTCAGAGCGTCTGCCAGAGCTCCTGTGGCAGCATCGTTGTTCCCATTGCTTGGTCTTCTTCGCATAAACTGTCAAGGCGGAATCAGTGAGTGACAGGACAAGACGAGAGATTTGGAGGTAGATGGAAAAACAGAAAAGTGGAGAGAAGATGAGAGAGCGGAGGCAAATGCAGTCGCTTGCATGCATCACATTTCATCAGGTCTTAATGGTGAAAGTTAAGTGAGAGGAGAGAGGAAGACAGAGACAGACAGATGAAGAGTGTGAAGAGAAAAAAAAAAAAACATTAGGTAAGCAGAGAAGTTCTGTGGACCACAGCAGTACTGTCCCGGATCCCATCGATTGTTCACGAGCTGCAGGGATCAGTCAGCTTTATTTAGCTCTGGGCTCGACATGCTACATGCAGATCAGTAAAGCATACAACCCCTACACACAAAAAAGACAGCACAATCCTAAACACTCCTCACCATACACTCAACACAATGCACAGATTAGACCCTTACCTGTCCTTACCTTACGCACACTATAACTTCAACCATAACATAGACATGTAGAGTCAAAAACTCATTGCAAATCACATTTTCATATTTTTGTGTAGACGACAAACCCAAATTAGACTTCATACAAAAGATTACATAAATTCAAACAGTGCCATCATTTCTCCCAGTCATATATAAGGTGCTTTCATTTAAAATGCAAAACTGAAAGCATCATTTGGCCACATTTGACAGTCACAAAGTGTAATGCTGCATTGTCTGATTGCAGTGTGTATTAAAAACAGAGGGTAAAAAGTTTCCAGTTCTTTCATATCAAATTAATGACATATAAAACATTTAATTTTGTATCAATATTGCTGGTTGTTTCCTTTTATTCTCCACTCAAGCTGCAGAGGTGGCATTCAGGTTGATCATCTTTTTTTGTAAATGATCTGAGCTACTGTTATCTCTTCAAATTGCATTTGTTGCATGGCCAACAAACAAACAAACAAAACTGCTTATATTTGCCTTAACAACAGTCTTATCAAATGCTAGGCAATCTTGGAAATCCACAGGATTGAAAAATAGTGATAGTGTGATACTATGGTACTATGATCACAAATGTTCTCTTTCTACTTAATCACTCCTGCCTTTTAGTTTTGATATTTTTTGATATTTTCTGAGAGAATGGTTGAGTTTGCGGATAAACAGAACAAAACAAATACCTTTTAGGTTTGCTTGTTTTAAGATTTGCTTCTTTACCAACTGAAATTAAAATCTCTGGAAGAAGGCAAACTGGCAAGTTGATGCACTTTTTTCCTTGTCTTGCAACAGTGCTGCGTTGTTATTATTTCTCATATATCCGTATGATCTAGTCTTAAATCTACTAGAGCTAATGTTAACTAAGGCCTGTCCTGTAAATTACCCCACTAATTTCTCTCTAATGTGTTTGTCTGTTTCAGGCAGAGGCTTCCAGCCAAAAACGTGTACTACTACCGTTGCCCCGACCACCGACGCAACTACGTCATGTCTTTCGCCTTCTGCTTTGACAGAGAGGACGACGTATACCAGTTTGCCTACTGCTACCCCTACACCTACTCCAGGCTGCAGCATTACCTGGCTAGTTTGGAGCGCAGGAACCTGCCCTATCTGCACAGGGAACAACTAGGACTCAGTGTGGTAAGTTGGGAGTTGGAAAGTGTGTGAGGGATGGCTATGACTGGAGCAGAGAAGTCGAACAGGGGTGAAGATTAGAGTTGGAAGGGCCTTGTGTGTGTGTGTTCAGATTAAGAAGACCCAGATTGGTAAATTAGGTGTGCCTGCGGGCCATAACTTCAGCCTCTCATGTTATTATTAGGATTGTTGCGCTCTGAGATGACGGACTGTAAGCCTCTGGGTGTGTGTGTGTGTGTGGGTGCGCGCGCGTATGTGTGTGTAAATGGTTTTGTGTGTAATCAGCAGAGCTCTCACCTCGGCAGTTGGAGCTAGTGTATCATACACGCTGCCTCCAGTCTTGTCTGCTCTTATCAAATAATTGTAGGAGAAAAACTCATTAGAAATGCTTGAGAGATTACGACTTTTTCTTCTGTCCTCCAACATTTGTCAGGGGAAGCATGCTGCAAGGGGGGTACCATGAAAGTACAGGTATTTGTAAGGAGCACCTGACCATAAAATGCAGAAAGGACATTTAGAAACCACAGTAATGAAACGGCTGATGATATGGTTAAAAGAACAAGTGTGATACCTCTACAAATTAAAGAGCTGATGACCTACAATAGTAATAATATAAGATTGATGGCTTCATATTTAAATGTTCAGATTCTATCTTCAAAACCTGGACATGTGGAACATAAATTGTCTGATATCCTTTTTTTGAGTGGTAACACTTAAGGTGACGCTTTAAGGGATTGTATGATGTATCCAGTAGGATATATATATTCATATTCAGATAGATAGATAGATAGATAGATAGATATTATTATTATTTGGTTCCAGTCTTAACACAGGAAAGCAAAAACACAAATAATCTTATCAACTAACCGAGTGAAGTAGTGGTAGGACAGTATTTAGTTTGTTAACTTTCACACTTCTGCCGTTTGTAGCTATAAACTGTATTCGATGTTAAAAAAAAAAAAATAATAGTAATCATCGTGGGAAAACAGTGTAGTAAAATATACTTTCAAGTTAAAGGAGCAGTGTGTAGGATATAGAGACATCTAGTGGTGAGGCTGCAGATTGCAACCAACTTAACATTCCTCCTTTTCCAAGCGGGTAAATGGTCTTGTATTTATATAGTGCTTTTCTACCTACTGATACTCAAAATGCTTTACAGTAACATGACATCGGGGTTCAGTGTATTTCTGCTAGTAGATCCCTCTAAAAAGGTTACTGAATGCCACCATTCCTACTTACTATTCCTACTTTTCCATATGTACTAATACCTGCGCTGCGTGTTGCATAGTGTAAATTCTAAGCTGTAGATTTCAGGCTGTGCAGCAGACTGTTTTTGCTTTATTTTTAAGCCACGTCATTTCTCTGAACAGGACAGAGGAGAAAAGAGAGAGGACAGCCTTGGTTGATTTGGCTCACAGAGTCAGTATTAGTATTCATAGTCATAGCGAGGTTTTATGACCGTATTTTTCTCTTTATGTTCTCTGGGCCTGGGTGGCAGACAGCTTAGCCCCACCCTCTCATATCTCTTTCTCTGTCTGCTCCCTCTGTCGCTGTTACCTTCTCCCCCCTCTCCATCACATGCACACATGCTCCTACAACACACACACACACATACAGGTCAGAGGGAAAATGATGAGGAGAGATTTTTGGCTGCATCAAAGTTTAAAGACGGATTGCTGTAATTTTCAATGCGGAGTCTTTTGAAACGCCAGAAAACGGCAGGGACACCACAATAGCTTTAACCTTCTAATGGGTACAGTCATCTCATAAGCATGGAAATAAGAGCCAGGGCCATTTGCACTCATTCTTCTATCTTGCTGACTAATTTGTTTTCTGTAATGTATTCCTCTGAATACAATCTCTGCTGTCCAGCCTGCACTGGGAATCTTGGGACACTGTAACAAAGGTTGTTTCTTTTGAATTTGTACCTCGATCTCTTGTCATCATTATGAGTGAGGCAGTGTTTACAGATTAATTTCTATTTCATTATTCACTTACTCGAACGAAGGCACACAAAAGCAGAGTGAATGTGTAAATTACTTTGGACCAGACTGAATTCACTTCAGTTGAGATGTACTTGAAGAAGTCACTTTAATTGAAGGAGAGAGAGGCAAATAGAGGGGTAGAGACGGAGAGAGAGAGATGTAACATGTAGCTCTGGGATGAATGAAAAGGGCAAGCTGGGAGGATTTGAATAAAACTTTCTCATCAGCCTCTTGATTCTCTTCGCTTTCGCCTCATTTTCCCCTTGCCAATCGAGACTTTATGGTGAGAGCGAAACTCCACTGTTAACTTTCTTTTCTACATAAAACAGAGAGTTGGTAAGTCCCCAAGTCTCCCAGGATGTTTCTGTTGATTTTTTACGTCATCTGGCAAAAAAAAACCCGCACCGCCTTCTTTCTCTTTTCATTGAAAGAGAAAGAGAAACAAGAACATTGATTTTGCAGATGGAATTTTCAAATAAATCTCACCTATATCTTAGAATAAAGCCTGGACACTTTGCAGCTGGATATCTGCTAACTTTTTTCAGTTAAATATGCATTACAGCCTCAGTCCTTTTTCCTTTCTTTGTTACCCTTTTCATCTTCATTGTGTTTGATTCCAGCATTAAGACATCAACAAGGTTCCTCAATCTGTGTGATTATTGTTGTTGTTGTTGTCGGTTTTTAGTCATCTAAGTAACGCTGGAAAAATCATCCTAAGCTTCACAGACCAAATCCATCATACGTCCTTTCATTTCCTCATTTGTGAATCACAGTTTTGTATCGCCTTACAGACAGTAAGCGTTTCAGATTTAAAACTGCCCTGTAATTGGAGCCCAACCACAAATGTTTTTACTTTGGTTAACAGTTTATTACAGAAGTTTCCTCATTGCCGTTAAAACCCTCGAAGGCCTGTTCCTGCCCTGTATCTTTGAATTATTTATCCTTGATCAACCTGTACATGTACTGAGGTCCTCAGGCAAGAACTTGTTGGCTGTTCCCATATCAAGGTGTAAGACTAACATGGACAGGGCTGAAAAACCTCAAGTGGATACTATTATCATTCATTGGTTTCCTCAGTTTTAGTCCTATTCTGGATAATCATATCACACACTGTTTCTGGTCTAAATATTTCATATTTCTTGTTGTTCACCTGAAAACCACCTGAAAACAAATGAGCCATCAGGAGATCACCGGGATGTTCCTTTTGTGCGTGTTAAGAGGCGTAGAAGCAGTTGTCCATGTCCATCCTCCGATAAAGCTTTTAGGCTACGGCTAGCAGCTGGTTAGTTGAAGAACAGGAAACAAAGTCCACTTGGTTTGTTAAACCAAAATGTAAAAGCAACAAGCAATTTTATATTTCAGTAGGGGTTACGGGAGCAGTTGCCAGGCAACCGGCAGCAACTCCTGGAAATTACTGCACCCCGCCAAGAAATAAGGTAGCACCTGTAAACCAGTAAATTGTTGTGCCACACTTCAGTTTTGCATTGATCAAAATAAAACACAGGATCTGACATGTTCATTAGTGAACTGGTGCTGGTGTTGGTGTTTTGTTACTGCACAGAGCCACTTCCCAAATGCCTCCCCGTTTCCAGTCTTTGTGCTAAGCTAAGCTAACAATCCTTCTATTTAATGAACAGATATGAGAGTGGTATGGATCTTCTCATCTAACTCTCAGCTAAACGGCACATACGCATATTTTCTAAGATGCTTTTTTAAGCACAATTTATATTGGTTATTCCCGCCTGTGTGTATTTATTATGGTGGCACATTTATGTTTCTACAAGTAATACACATCAGACGAATATGGTTGTACAGATAAACCGAATATTGGCCTTTTAACTTGAGTGAATTTTCCTATTCCTAAAACACACAGGGCCTAACACACACCTCTATATAGACACACACACACACACGACCCACAAAGACACAAGACAAATACCAGAAGATTTTCTCATAATCCCCCGAGGAGACGGTTTTGGATTCTTCCTGTTCCTGCTCTGCTGGGTTCATGGCCCTGCGTCTGCTCCTCTGGTCTCTGTCTGTCTGAACATTTCCTTTTGTAGACCATCCTGACAGTATCTCAGTAAACCTCTCTCTCTTGCTCCCCCTGAGGCGTCCATGTCCACAGAGACGAGGAAAAAGAGACAACACAGTTTTGACCTGCTACAATACTAACAAGCGTCTTTGAAAAGAAGCCTACTGTTTCCTGCTTTCAAACTATTTCATCATTTCTTTATGGTTCTCAAGTGTCCCCCCCCCCCGGCCATCTGGAATTGAAAGCACCTTATTTGCTCACCTTGCCTGTTGACAAAGCGTTTTTTTTTCTTCTCACCAGTAGGCAGTGTCTGCCTGGGAGTTGCGGAGGCAGCAGTTTGAGGTTTTTCTTCTGCAGGCCCCGGTGGGGAGGGCAGGGCTATGACACTATTAGTCACCTCTGACACAGCGCAGCCTCTTCCTGTACGCCAGATGGAGGGAAAGTGTAAATGAGAGACCGCAGGGTGGGAGAGAGGACAGGCCACTGACCAGCCTTAAGCCTGCATGCAACTTACCAGGACTGTCCTTGCTCACTATTACACTGTGATGCAGTCCACATACCCACATCAAGCAAAACTATTGATCTCGAAATCACGGTGCAGAGATGTCACATCCACTCAGCTCTATTTTTCTTTTTAAATCTCACCAATCAAAGCAAGATTATGATTGATCACTTGTACTGTGTTGAAGAAAAGCTGCGGTCACTGTCAGCTGCAGTGATTTAACATTACTTAGACTGTTGTGATTGAATTTTAGACCTAATCCTGTCCGCTATCAGTGTTCAGGTACCATGTCTGGCTGTCTGCTCAGTGGGAGTGGAGTCTCGGAGAGCTTTCTTTTTTTTTCCGTGCCCTATGTTTGGAGCAAGAAGAGGGGAGTGGAATGGGCACTGCAGCTATATCTGCCTCTCTCTCTCTCTCTCTCTCTCTCTCTCTCTCTCTCTCTCTCTCTCTCTCTCTCTCTCTCTCTCTCTCTCTCTGTCTCTCTCTCCTTATCTCTGTGTTTGTACACTCTGTGCCAAGATCCAATCAATAGCCACTCCAGCCGTGGAGAGAGGAGAAGGTCAGCAGCCACACCGGAGAAGCCGGGGTAGACAAAATGATGGAAACACAGGAAGCGCCATAGGATGGGTATCATGCACTGCTCTCGTGTTAACGACAGACCTTCCAACGTGAATCTTTCACCGTCGCATTTTGCATTTTTGACGTCATGTTACACACCTCTTTATTGTAAAACAATATTACAGATATATTAAGTAATAATTGAGCTGTCTAACACGTCAGGAACTGTTTTACTACAGGTTGATTGGCATTCGTATCTCCCTAGCAAGGCTTTTGCATAGATCATACATTGTCATCAACTAATAGAACAGAATCCATTGTGACGAAGTGCCAGTTTTAATTACAGTAACTAATTAATGCCAGTTTTCTCTGAAAGCGGACTCTGATATCTGAGTTCTTGACACTGGAGCTACTCTGTGAATGGCTCTATGATTCGTTTGTAATGAAGAGAGCCCTCCAGCCGCTGACTGTCTCCTTCAAAGGCCAGCACCTGAATAGCCAATCAGCACTTTACCATGTGGATGAGTTGATGCCGCAAAGTGAAACCACGTGGAAACCGCGCTGACTTTGTATTCCAGTGGTGAGAATCCAGACTGGTTTGTTGAGACACAAACAGATTTAATCATACATTAGCCTAGAAGTAAAAATGCCATATTCAGTTTGTATTACAGTGTTAAAATGTCTCACCACTAATGAGACAGATGGGCCTAGAAAGGCTCCATATTCTCCCAAACATATCTGTTTTGTCGGCATATATTCAAGACAGACATAGGCACTTAACCAGTCAAGCAAGCTGGCACCACTCAAGTAAGTAAACTGCTTTTCCCCGACCTGAGAGGTAAACAGCTCCAGATAACATAGAATCTTTTTTTTAGCAGCAGCAGCCTGTTCATGAATGCATTAGCTGTGACCTAAGCATCAAACAGCAAAAAAAAATCCATTATAAAAGGGGAAAATGCAGGAGAAACAACACAGTTACAGATACAGCTATATATAAGCTGGTGGATATTAAATTTTCAGTTCATGTTTTTGTACTTCCTAAACTAAATCTTTGTCTTGCGATTGTTGCTAACTTTACAGGTCCCCGCATTCCCCCTTAGCCATTTTGTTTCCCTTTATTTGCCTGTCATAAATTGTTCTGTGTTGGCCTCGGGAAGTTTTGCATTTCCCTTGGCAGCCGCTAACGGGTATCTGAATGAAAGGACTAGACTCTTTATCATCTAATGATATGTTAATCACGGCCTACAGCACCGCGGCATCAAAACTGTAAGGAAATTCCTCAAAGATTGAAAGGTCATCGCTGTATCTTCGCAGGTATCTTGGCAACATTTCTTGTTTTTAATGCGGCTTTCTGTGTCGCTCCGTTAGTGAGTGACCCTTATTATATCGGGCGCTACTCAGCGTCATGGCGGTATCTGTGGGCTAGCGCAAGAATCTGAAGAAAAGGTTGAGCAGTGAGTGTCCTTTGGCCACAGACAGTTGACTAAGGAGGCTGGTCCAGAGGGAGCAAGAAGATAAGCATGTTTATGATCTATGTCCTTATAGTGCTGCATGGCCTCTTATCTCCAACCAATAGTTCCCCCAGGATTCTTGATGCTTTATTACACTTCTTCACCCTTGCATTGCTCCCACCTATGCGGCGTTCAAGAACACAGTAATAAGGGAGAAGTGGCGAGCACCAGGAGGAGGTGGGGAGGGCATTGTAGTTGTTAATGCATAGCCCGGTGTAAAAGGGAGGCAGAGCATGTCGGGCGTCTGTGGCGTGTTTAACTTTACAGTTTTCCACAAAGCAGCTCGACTGTGTGTGGAGAAAATATGACTGATAAACAGATTAAGGTATCACAGGTGAAGCTTTGTGAATTTGGTGTGTGATGTTCACGCAGGGCTGACCCCTTGTTGATCCTTATTATAATGCTGGCAGAAAAGCACACAGATTTTGGGTTACTCAGACAGAGATAATATTTGTTTTGGAAATTGGAACTTATTCACACCTAAATGGCTTAGCACCCTGACTCTGTGTCTCTGTGTATCTGTGCTCTCCCTCTCTCTCCTTCTCTCTTTTGCTTTTGCATGAATAGGAATTAAGCTGGTGGAAAGTTCTCTCAAATGGCTGAGGTCTGTGGGCCTACGGTGCATTGTAGACAAATTCTTTGGTTGGTTGGCGGTCGAGGACCTGGTTTATGAAATTAAACAGGAACGTTGTTTCAGACTGATCCTGCTGAGCAGTCAGGAGACACTCTTCTCTCCCTTTTCTGCCTCTCTTTGTTTTTTTTGGGCTTCAGAGGCAAATCTATTCCCATCCTCGCAGCTGCATTACAGCCATCTATCTGTCCTCCTCTTTGCCAATAGATATTTACTCTGCCCGTTTCCTAGATGACTCTCAGGATGGAGCGCTGAGCAGGGAACACTCACTCTGTCTCATTTGGGTGTCAGGACTCAGTTCCCCAGGGGGACACAAAGAGGAACAAAACAGATAGCATTCAAGGCTTTTAATAAATCAGAATACACCTTTCTGACACTGTAATTGCTTTTAACACTGCCTGGCCCAAATTCACCAACAAGCTGGAGAAAAAAGGCAAAGAGGGGAGAAAACAAGAGAACGAAAAAGACAGAGAGTGGAGAGTAACGCAGAGTGGGGCTGTACAGTAGATCATTTGTTCAGGGGGAAAAGAATGAAAATTAATGAAAAGAGAGTTGCTCGCCCTCCAAAGGCAGCCAAGCTTGAAATTCACTTTGAGGGAAACTTAATTTGTTGTAAATGGGCAAAAAACATATTACTGCACAGCGCGCAGAGAGGCTGCGCGGTGTGTCCGTCTGCTGCGTCTGTCTGTCGGCATGTGTTTGTGGCAGATGAGGAACGCTATGCTCTGAATAGCTCAGCTGAGAGGAGGGAAACACAGGAGCCTGTTAATAACTCCAGTAACAGCATTCTCTTTCTACATGACTGCTCTCCAGCACTAGCACGTCTGAATACAACTCCAGGATGTGGAAGAGAACTTGTCAAAAGTTAGCCACAAGAAGAAGTTTGGCCTGTTCACTTCAGGTGTGCGTGCGTGCGTGTGTGTGTGTGCATATGCATGGTTTTGTGGATGCTTCACATGTGATGAGTTACTGGTTGCTTTGGTCAGTCCTCCTGTGCTAGCTGTGAAGATATCCATCTTTAAAGCATCAGCCATTCTTGGTCAGTTTAAAAATGTATTTAAAGATTTCGTTTTTCATTGCAAGCAAGCAATGTTTCTAGACTTAATAGACAGTCGAACTGGAAGATATCCGCCACTGGTTTGGCTAACTCAAACATCCATAACCTCATATTCACTTCACACTAGGACGTTAACATTTTATGTACATAAGTGAACAAGAAAATGCATTGTGATGCTGGAATAATCTGAAAAACTGGGAAAATTTCCTTGAAAATCTAAATCGGAAAAACAAAGATTTTGGTAGACGTGTTTTTGACATTTTGCAGAAACGTGCATGTGTTACAGGTTGTAATATGTACTTTTCAGACACCATACTTTGCAGCAAGTGCAGATGTTATTTATCATTGATTCACAATTGGTTAAAACAAAACAAACATCTTAGCTCATGTTTGCAGCAACCAAAGGGGAAAACGAAACTGAACAACGTATTGTGTTTGTAGCCTGCATGTTTCTTCCCCATTTCAAATTCAAAGCACATGAACAGACAGTAAAAGACAGAAAATGGGTCTCTTCGACTTTGCAATGTGAGGAGCACCTGAATGCACTGTACATCCCTTGAACAGCAACTTTTAGGCTGAAAGTGAGGTGAGGGAGTTGCACTGCCAGTTAGTTCACGTTTGCCACCGTAGACATACGTTTACTGAAGGAAGGCCTCTGTCAGATTATTGCTTCCACAGCTAGCACTAATATTAGTCGTATCATACTGTGTTGACTGACTAGCTAACATCATTGTTTTGTCTTATTTTATTTGTTTTACTTTATTTTTATTATTTTAATGTTTTAATTTCTTATTTAAAGTTTAGTTCTGTCTTTTCTAATGTTTCTGTTCTGTCTTTGCATCTGTTCTTTTAAGCTCTAATCAAGCTCTGTAGGCATTTGCAGAATAACAATATAAATTAAAGTATTAGTAGTGTTAAGACTTACAAATAAATGGACTTTGACTCACAGATCAGTGAGAGGGTGACAGCGATGGGCTGAGGCAACCCTTCTTAAGCAGCTGGTATTAAAACAGATAGTGTGCATAGTGTTGAAGTACAATTTGTGTTTTTCCGTGCAGGCCATGGTGGCGACTTACTGATATTGAGTAACTGACAGGCAGCTAAGCTAGTTAAGGACCATATACAGCTGTAGTACGTCATAATGACAGTGCATGTTCTATGTGTGTAGGTCGGAGGTGTACGGTGTGGGGTTGAGGCCAAATCACAGCTAAACCATGCAGATTCTATTATACATGTTGCACATTATTATTTCACATCTTCTGACAAAACAGAGACCAGTCATTTGGTTTCTGCTGGTCGGATGTGGCCTATGGGCCGTTAATTGGGGTTCAGTGCTCTACAGTAACCATAGTTCATGTCCACTTCAAAACTATAAATCACTTAGTCAAGTTTAACAATAATAAAAATGGTTTATAAACTGACAAGCCTGAAAATAGACCAACATCTCCAAGGGACAAGTGAAGAGACAAGACAACCACTTAAAGGGAAATTGAGTTGAGGCGTGTGAGCCAGGTACCGCTCACAGTTAAGCATAACTCCGCATTTCCATTACTGGCATTCACCACAAGAGAAAGACAGAGGGAGAGAGGGGGGCTGTGCTCCATTTGGCCTTCCCGTTGTGCTGCTTGTTACAGAGCAGCAAGGGCGAGGACATCTGTTAAAACCATTTAAATGGAGTGTAGGCAGCATATGAGGCAGCAGGTATGATGCTGAATCTCTGTCAACTGATAATTAAACAGCAGCAGGTGGTAGGAGACGCCGTGTCAAACTTTAATTTCATCTTTTCACAGTTTTTAACTGTAGCGGAGTTAGTAAAGTCCCGTTTCTGTTTGTATTCAGCAAATGAAAGACTTTTTAAAATGTGTTTTAGCTTGCATTCTGTTGATATGTTCTGCACCAAGCCATTGATTTTAGTTGAGGTGGGAGGTATTTGCCATTTTATGGAAACCGTACCCAACTCCATTTATGCTGTGGCCTACGACACAGTTTGTCCACTCTGTAGTGTGTGGTTGCATGTCAATTTCAATGCTGCATGCATATTAGCTTGCATTTCTGCAGGTTAGTTCACTTTTGAATCGTAGACACATGGGATTGATCCATCCTGTATGTTTAGTGATAAGCTGGAGCCGGAAGCCAAGCGTGACTGACAGCTCATGGTTAAACTGTATGATTGTAGACTTGCTGCAGTTTTATCCTTGCCTGCAGTTATAGACCTCACAATTCAACAACCGTGTGTGTTAGGAATTCTCGATGAAGCAAACCAGACGTCACGTGTTATCAAACCGCCGGCCTGACCGGGGTACTGTTAGCGCTCAGCTTCCATTTCCTCTGTGTTCCCGCAGCACAGCCCCTCAAGTGGATGAGAGGGTTTGAATGCTTTATGTTCTTAACATGTTAAGTGTGTGCCAGACATCCTCAGTCTCAATGTACAGCACTCACTGAACTTCTCTATTAAGGCTTGAAGGGTCAGCATTTATATGCAGCACGTTGGTACATTGGCTACTCCATGGCTTGGCTGCCGCACTTTGGGTACTAGACATTTAATTACACTCAAAAAACGAGAATATAAGCTGAATATTTGTAGAATAAATCTGATCTTTCGTGTGGAATTTGCATCCTCTTCAGGCCATTGCTCCTCTCTCCAGTCTATTGGCCTCTCACCCTTCCTTGGGCAAGGGTTCTGACTCTTCACCCTCCCCCAGGCTCAGCCCCTCTGACTTGGGCCAGCAGCTCGGCACGCCTGGGGGGCCTGGAGACTCCCGATAACAAACTGCTCTAGCCAAGCCGCTGGCCTCCCCACGCCTACAAAGGCATTTACCCACCACAAACAAACACCTTGCTCTCATTCCAGGCAGGTCTTTCTTCTTTTTTTTCTTCTCTTCTTTGCCATCCTGCTCCCCACTTGCACAAAATACATTTTCTTTTCTCTTTTAGTCTTTCCTTTTTTTTTTTTTTTACCTGAAGTGAGAAAAAAAAAAAATGAAGGAAGTGACGGGTCCCATTTTTCCTCCACTTTTCTGTTCTCTCTCACCTCTCATGTTCTCGCTCTCCCACTGCTGCTCAACTGTGTGCATGCATGTGTGTGTGTGTGTGTGTTTCTCCCCCATGGTTGAGCGTCAGCCTAAGTGTGAGAGAGATGGATGCCAGAGTCCCTTTCTCTCTCCTAAGGTGCCATGTCTCCCCTCTCTCTTCTGCTGGGCTCGTCTGCACCTGCATATTATGATATAGTGCTTCTGTTCAGCCAGTCGATTGCCTTTAACAGGACTGGGGCTCACTGGCCAAATTGAAAGAGATTGCGGCCTCCTTTTCATCAGAGACACGGCGGAACAGGGTGCAGGGTCCGCAGGGCACGAGGGGGCATGGGCAAGGTATATGCCGGGTCTCTTTTTCTGTCGCGTTCGCTCGCACAACCCCATTTCTCTATCTGTTTTTCCGTCTCATTGTTTGATGCCATCTGATGGCAGTGGAAACATTTTGCGGGAAATGAGTATTCTGTTTCCCATCAATCCATTTCTCCATTTCCATTGATAGTGAGGGGGGGAGGGAGAAAGAAAATCAACAACAGTCTCAAAGAAAAATGTCTCCATTTTCCATTTGTTTCCCTCAAACTTTTGAGACACGTCATATACTATACGTGTGCCTTCTCTTTTCAAGTTAGCCTCTTCAGTGCTTTCTTTTTCTTTTTTTTTTTGTGGAGGACAGAGCTTGAAAGGACCCCCCTCTCTCTAATGAAAAAATCCCCCGCGTGTGCTTTAATGAGTAAGTAACACTTAGCGTGCGTATACTTTAAGTATAAGCTGCAGGCAGGCGTTTGAAAATGAGCCATGATAGTGAAAACATAGCTGAGAAACTAATTCTCATTCCAGTACATTAATACAGATAATACTAATGGTATTGATGCAATGCTAATCAGGTCAAAGGGAATGAACTAAATCACTATTAAGCTGCTGTCTTTAGGTCAAAGGAATCAATAACGTAAAGTTTATTGTGCATACAGTCATTTTTGCGTCTACAAATACCTCCTAGGTATAGTAAATTTTTACAACCATATCATGTCATATCCCTTCCTTCTGTAGCTGTATCCTGTCTCAGCCTGCTACTGATATGGCTCAATTTTAGTCTCATCTAATTAAATCTGTTCCATCTAATGTGCTGGAATTTAATTAGTGTCTAAGTTCCTCGTACCTTTCAGCGGGATCTAACTTTTTTTTTTTGTCAGCCAACTCAAATTAATCTTTTACTTCCGTTTGATCGTTTGAAGTTCTCTTCAATTGTCCACCATGAAGGACAGAAAATGAATGCATTCAACTCACTGCTTAGGATAATAGATTGACGATATCCAGACAGATTGCCGGCGACAGTTACACGGACTTGTGTCTGCATGCTAAGTTCCAAGGGAAGGACCGGTGACGGATGACTTCAAATAGCGGTGGACGTGTGAATGAGTGATGGAGACACAACTTTTTTCTCCTTACTTCCCGGCCTTTTTTCCCCCTCACCCTTCTTTGGTTGCTGTGGAAACGGCGGGCGGTACAGATTTGAGGCTCCTGTCACCTGTTGGCCCTGAAAAGTTGTTAAACTTTAGCGTCCTCCTGGCAGTTTTACACAGATGTGTGAGAGCAAGGAAAGGGTGAGGAACATACACATGTACGTGAAGACATACATTTGCGCGCGCACATACTGGCAGTACATTGAAAGAAATCTGCCATCTGTTTAGGTGTATTGACCTCGAGGTTCAGTGCTTTTTTTCTCTATTGAATCACAGAATAGTGACGGGAAAAGAAGGGCCAGGGTGAGAGAGGACAATAGAAAGGGCACTTGAAAAGGCAGTAACCTTTTTCTGCTGTGTGTGTGTTTGATAGAGACTCCCCATAGTACGCCATTGTGGAGCTGTCAAACTGCCTCTCCATGAATTCAGAGTGACGCTCGAGAGCTACATAACGCCTTGTCTCGGGCTCCTCCAATGTCCATCTTCTTTCATTCATGGATCAATAGTTGTCTTTATTTTGGATTCTTTCTTCTTCTCCTCGCCCTCCTTCCCTCCATTTGTCTTTGACAGGGCTGCCCTAAATGTCTGCTTTAACTAGCTGCTCACAGCCCTCCTCAAAACACATTTACATACACATCAATCACGCTGTCAAAGGTAAAGGCATGACGCCGTGTAAAAACCAGAATTGGATTATGGCCTTGTCTCATCCCTGACACTGACTGCTTGGCTGACTGGCTGACTGGCTGACTAGACTGTTGATGCGCAAGTTAAACATCCTGAATTGTTATTGGCTGGTGTTTTTCCCATAGTGCTTAGTGTTTACTGCAAGCATGTCTCAGTGTGCCCGACAAGGTCTGCAATACCAAGAGATATGTCTTAGCTGCTCCTGCATTACTTGTATGTGTCTAATTTAACAATGAAAATAGTGTTTGTGGTATCAGTGTTAATGAAACATAGCTCTTCAAGTCATTCAAAGATTTATAGAGGAATCCTTTATAGAGGATTCATGGTGTGAAAGATTTCCACTTAGGTAAAACAACAGCTACTAGAGATTGGTTAAAAGAAATGTATGTTTAGAGATGGGAAACAAACAACGATCTCTCATATCAAACCATGTGGACAGCCAAGAGCAGAAGACCCTGTGTTGTTTTTTTAATGCACCTGAAGAATCAACCGCTGCTGTTCTCTTGAGGACACTTGTGGCCCCTCCCCGCTGGTCAATAATAAAAGGCCCAATTAACCAGCAGCATGTGGCCCACCGCAACATTTTTAAATAAAAAATTTAGAAGCCTTCTGAAGTCAGGTTCAAACAGTGGAGCCCGGGGTTAGAGGCGAGGAGTGTGAGAAGAAGCGCCGATGCAGGAAGCCCTCTGTGGCCGACGCTCGGAGACAGCAGCGTGTATCACCAGGCTCATCATCACGGCTCATTTGAGTGTTTGATCCGAGGAAAGGCGTTCACTCCTCAACGCGGACTTCATATCACCCAAGGGTGGCGTCGCCGTAGCTTATATCGGCAAACACAGTATGATGAGGGGAAAAAAAGAAGCGCGACCCCCAAGGTATTGCCATCTGCTGGCGTATAGCTCCCTTATTGCCTCTTTCAAACGCAGGTAATTAACAAATACTACGCCTTACTGTAAATGCTATTTTTGCACTATGTGTGAGGACGGTGGAAAACATCACAGGAGCTGCAGCCTGTTAATTAGACTGCATTTATGGCAATTAAAAGGCTCTGCCTTGGCTTCTTGGAAGAGACTAACTGAAAGAATTTTTAATGGCTGACCCTGAGATATATACCATTTAACTTGTGCTACTGTGAATACCAACATCACCGTCTGTTCGCACCATAATTTAAAGCGCTGCTGGTGAACCCCTCCTCTGCTGTTTTCACTCTATGACCGCAAATCTACTGCTGGATATAGACTTACTATGGTGACACAGAAAGTTGTCTGATTTTACAGCATTGTGGCCCCTAAACGTGATGAGCTGCCCAATGTTTTCACTGTCTTCACTGCATTATGCTACTGTCTCACTGCAGGGAGTTTGACCACGAATATTTCACCATCCAATTACCAGGTGAAATTGGCTGTTTAATTTTACGGCCTCATTGAAGGCGCTCTATCAGAATGATGGCAATTCAGTTAGCCCTCTAACACCACCCTGGGCAGCCTGCTCATCTGAGAAAACTTTTTTATGTGCGCGCGTGTGTGTGTGTGTGTGTTTGTGTGGGCGTGTGTGTGTCTGTTTGCAAAGTGGACTGAAAAAGCACCCAAATATAAATCAAACAAGGTGATGATAACTTTGGCGTTGACACTGTGATCCATCGTCTTGCCTCCGCGCTGACTGTTTTCGTTTTAGCCAGCAGCAGGCCGCGACTTAGAGGCTTTCTACCAAAATATAATTGTTTAGAAGTAATGAGCTGGAAAAAAGGACAGAGGAAGGGGGGAAAGGAAGAGTGAGAGCTTAGAGGGACTATTAGATGGTGAGAGAAAATTTAACGCACTACAGTAAACACGACCGACAGAAGAGGTTATAATTTGGAGGCATGCATGTAATTATCGTGCGGTCTGTCCGCCGGTCAGTTCTTAATGCTCCCCCTTGATGTCTGCAATTACCACACATCACGATTATGTGATGTTGCTTAATATATAAAATAGTGCACAATGAACCCTAAAAGGTTAGATGTCACTATGTACAGTATATACTATAAAAATACCATTTAATATTAACTCAACTTTGTGTGGAAGAAAATGATTGAAACACTGACTTCTAACATCTGTCCACACCCATGATCACAGCTAGGCGTGGTCAGAGTAGAGCCAACACTGATGATTGTAATCATTACCAATTTATCCACTCATTGTTTCTCAAAATAATTATTTAACCGAGAAAGAATTGGCACCTTTTAATTAATTAAAAATGTGTTGTTTTGTTTGACCAACTGTCTGCTGATAAAACACAGCAAAGCAGAAATCACAAAGAATCAGAGACTCTCACAGGAGCTGCCAGTTGAATTCGGTCAGACATATTTTCTTTTTGGCTCTAAACACGATTACATAAGCGTGATAATAGCTAAATGTGTTTGCGACAGAGGAAGTCCCTGTCTCTCTCTCCCCATGTTTGATTTTCTGTTTTTGCAATCTGTTTCCACACTGTACACAGGCAACGGCTAAATAATAAATACTCTATCTCAATTACAGCCGCAGCTAAAGATTATTACTCTGATTAATGAGTTGTTTGTCTTCTTAATTAATAGTTTTGCTCGTAAAACGTCAAAATCCGTCACATTTTCCTAATGTCCAGTGTTCCCTTTCTGTCCGACTAAATTTTAAATGTTGTGCTCACAGTGCAACTGTTGCGTGCTGCATTTCACTTACAACACCCAACACAGGACTTGAATCCACATTACCAGCTTTTTAATGTACATTACCCTGTAGCAGACGCAGGTTTTTGTAAATAAGATGGCTCCAACATGACTTTGAGTGTGAGGAAGGGCAAGGAAGAATTACCAGGTGGTGCAGATAACATTGATTTTGATCAGAGAGAGAGAGAGAGAGAAAGAGAGAGAGAGTGAGCGAGCAGGAACACCAGGTTGTCTGCAAGACATCAAACTCTTCCTCAGATCAAAATTACCACCTTAGATGGGAATGAGAATTTTAATTAGAACTCGGGGCTATCTCATCTCAGACTGTGTGTGGAGCTAAAAGACTAATTCCCACCACACACTCGCATATCCCCCACCCCTACCTTCACAGGCCACTTTGTCCGTTATTTAATAGGCTCTTTGTTATCTATCTACTTGGGTTTGCCAGGTACTTAGAGCCCCTCCATTGGAATATTAGGTATTCTGATGAGGCAGCCAGCTGTGTGCTCCACGCAGATGGTGCCATGCTGTAATCAGCACTCTCAAAAGAACGGCTCTCATATCTCCCCCAAACTTATCCCTTTTATGATTACAAAACACAGAGCTGCAAATTGTTATGAACAAGATAGATATATTTATTGGCAGCATAAAATACAGTGGCGCCCAACAATTCAATCCCTTTCAGGTTGATTCGTATTGCTGAGTGCACTCTCTTAGATGAGGACATTTGGTAATAGAGACTGTGAATAGCATTCAAATTCATCCTCTCCAAATGGGGTATTATGTGTTAGAATAGGTAGAAACAGAGACCTTGTAGAAACGCTGTACAGTGTATTCAATCTGTTGGTCATGGTGGTCAAGGACAGATCCGTAACCTTAGGATAGACTGGGCTGAGGTGGGTAAAATCAGTTGGTTAAGTAACAGATGACAAATAACAGTTCATGTTTGGTCGTAAAAACACTTACATGTGTTAATCACCAGTCAATAACATGCAAGCAGAGAGGAAAAAAAAATTAAAAAAACGGTGCCGTCAGCGATGAAAGATGTGAAAACTGTATGGCTTGCATATTCTGCCGAGATCTAGGTTTAATTTACACCTCATAATCACGGTGCATATGCTCACAGTGCATACGCTGTGCCTTTGCAAATGTGTGAACTTCAACAAATTACTGAACATGCAATCATAAAATCTTGAGCACAAGAGAGGCTATAGCATAGCATATAATTTTCTTTGTTTATTTATATATATATATATATATGGTAAATACTGTATGTGACTTGTATTTATGCGGAAAAGATTTGGAGCCGTTTGGTTATTACATGAGGAGAAGGTGGAGAGGCCTCTTACTTCACCCTTATTCAGGGCCACAATGTTTTCCCCACATTCTTAAAATCCCTCCTCATTCGTACATGTGTGCATGAAAGTATTTCCAACATTACGGAGAATAGGGCAATAAGCGTTGTCAGGTGTAGGCTGAGACCTTATCAATGAAGCAGCTCAGCCTGTAATTAGTGCTGTAATCACCTCCCTAATTCAACCACTGCTCAGCATCTCACCCGGCTCACTGCTCCTCTCCCATTCCTCTTCTCTCCTCCTTCCTTTTCTTTTCACCCTGTTTTGTTTCCAAACTACACTTCCCTTACTGTCTTTTTCTTAATCTTGCTTTTACGCCGTTTCTGTCCGTCTTTCATCCCTCTTTCCCTCCGTTCCTGCCCTCTTCACAACCCAACACCATGGTCTTGCACCCGAGTGAATTTCAAGCCAAATGAGTGAATTCTTCTCATTAGCAGTGCATTGGGCCAACATGCCCGGAGGGAGACCGAGCGATCACAGCACTGAACAGCTCAGCAGAGCTCCGAGGGGTCAATGAGCTGGTTAAGAAGTGATGTTTAATACAAGACTGTAAGGCAGGTGGTCGGGGGTGGTTTGGAGTTTACCTCATGTGTGCATAGGTGTTTTGCTGCACATTGTATTAACAGGTGGGAATGTATTCACACACACATACCCAATTTCCACTACGCGAGTGTGATCCAAGCATTTAATGATATTAATGACTTCATTTTAATAGCACTTTTGCAAACAAAGAAATTCTTAACAGGATAAACAAAGTACTTAACGGGCTCATTAAATTCAGAAGAGAGAACTTTTAATTATTTTCTGTCTACTCCACTTCACAGGACCTCTTCAGGGCTGCACGCTCCCAAAAGTCAGTGTTTTTATACAGAACGAACTTCAGATTTTTCTTTTTTTTAAACAACAAATATGCTCAGAACTAAGCAGAAAATGCCTGTGTTGAAAAATGGTTGTTCTCGTGCTAAGATGTTCCAGCCATAAGAGAACAGGATGGAAGATGTGTTTGACCAACAACCAGATAAATTCTCTTGATCCGCTGAGACCATGTGGGTTAAAGGGTTAAAGACGAGCAGAAATGCGTCTGAGACGGCAGCAAAGACAAACAGAGATAAATCTGTATTTTGTAGAATGATATGAACAGCTTTCACTGTTACTTTACTCACTGCATTGAAATATGACTAAATGCAGTGTGTTTATTGTATTAGTTGATGACCAAACCACATGACAACATGTCTCTATTTGGGGTTGCACGACTTCAAAAGTCAACTGTGAATAAAATCAAGTTAACACCGACTAGTCGCTGATGACCCCACTAATAAAAACACAGTAAAAAGTAATACTTTGCAACAATGAAATCCATATTCTTGACCTAATTATAAATGTTGAGGACAGACAGCTCATGCGCTACATAGCATGCGGTGCAGATATGTATAGTCTGTATAAAAACAGGCAGCAACTCAACACCATCAATAGCATTAATGGTACTCCACAATGTGTTGTAAGATAGAATAGTGTAGTCAGGTTAAAACAAAAGCAGTATTTCTCTGAAGCCTTCTCAGTGTACTGCAGCTAATGGTCTAATAACTTTGACAATGAAATTCACCAACAAATTGTTGATTTGCATTCTCCTTCTCGCTGTTACCGCAGGACATGAAGGTGAAGTCGTCATTCCTTTGCTAGCGTTAGCAGATGCCTTTTTAGATGAGTGTGCATTGCAGTAGTACTTGTGTTGTAGTTCAGGACTAACTTACATATTTGGCATGTCACAATAGTATGGGCTTCATCTTAAAGGAGCTTTTAGAGTACTGCGGGACCTAGACGTAACCTGGGCACCCAGCCTATGCTGGTGTGAGCCATTTATACTGGTGTACTTGTCAGTCTGACCCACCCAAACATTAGTCAGCGCTGTGTCTTTTTTTCCAGTCAGGTTAATATTGTTTCCACTTCCTGCTTCACTTTCCACTTCGTGCTACACTCTCAACAATGGTAACTGAAACTTTCGCCGAAATTTCGCCGAGCAGGATTGATACAAATTTTGTAAGTTTGTATCTCCGGACCTCCTCAGTTAATCTTTCCTTGATGAAAATTTGATCGAAAATTGCGGAGATGGAGAAGCAGCCAGAAATACTAAAGCGGAAACATGCAACAACCAAGCGGACCAATCACAACTCTTGTGGTCTGCATCGCCGCGGCACTTAGTTACATTCTGGGTAGGTGCACGTCAGTTACGGTGCTAGGGTCGGTGCACTGTCTGCGTAGGGGTCTGCGCTGTTGCCATAGCTTCTGCGTCAACTTGCAAAAGTCTGAACTGCTACTAGTTTGCTGCAGTGACTGACTGGTCTCCTCACCTGTCTTCTCTGAGGCGTCCGTGCTGTTATTATCACATGATCTGTGACTACTCGACATGATGCTTAAAGTGTCATGGCACAGCCCTGAAGTCGACTAATCAACTAGCCAACTAGTCTGTACGACCCCAAGTCTTGATACAGTTGTGTTGGTAAAATATTCTGGCAGGAATTTCAGTCTCTCCTGTGATTTAGTTCAGAGAAGAACATTATTTGCCTTTGAAAGCCTAGTTGGATTGCTGTATGTTTGAACGATCTTTGTAGTGATGTAGTATGTTTGCTGTCTGAACTCAGACAAATCTTCTCCGGTTAAGCTAGTCTGGATTTCCGTTCCTACTTTTAAATGGGAGAGAATCAAATTTGATTTACCAGTACTTGCCCCAACACCTTCTGACAGTCAGATATTTTTCAGTGGACCACTGATGCTGCCCCGGCCTCTTTTTGAGATTATGACTTGTAAAAAAGTTGCATTGCAGGTTCTTTTCTATTCTCACATAGTTGGGGGCTTTTTATTAAATACATTGTTAAGTTGCAAACTTTATTGATACTGGAGCAATGTTACATTTGTGTGAAAAGCTATGACCACTCCTAGTGGGTATACAACATCTTACAGAGTAGAGTTATGTTTTCAGAAAAACTTTATTTTAAAACGTCTCTATTAATTGAATGAGACAGATGCTACTCTGTGTGTGTGTTTGTTTGTTTGTGGCAATTTGTTTGCATGTATCTGTGTATGCATAGGGCTGTGCTTGTTTGTGTTGGAAAGAAATCAGGAGGAAGTACAGCTGTCTATCTGTGTTTGTGTATGACTGCCAAAAAATGCCAGGGGAGATGTACTGTGTGCACACACACACTCACAGGCCATAATGCAGCCGCCATGGGGCCACTTGGCATGTAGCCTTTCTTGTGCTGTTCTGTAATGTGATTTGTCCCGACTATTGATACCCCAAAATGCCCTACTCTCCTCCCTCAACCCTCTCGTTAGCCCCCACCCACCCCACTTCACCCCCACTTCCAATTTCCACACTAACCCAATTAGCATCTCGTCAATAATGCTCAGCATTTCATTTTGCTGCTTTAATTAACAAATTCAATTTGCTCGAAACTGCTGTGAAAACAAATTAAAAGCACGGCAAATTAAAAGCCCTCAGTTCCAGCGGATATAGCTAAGGTGATTACAGATGCGTCAAATGACTGTTTTCTTGTTTGTTTTATCTCAGGAGAGGAAAAGAGACTCCTGTGAGGAGGCGAGACCTTGGCTGGAGTGCCAGAACAGTATAAGATCTGTAAATATGCAGGAGGGGAACATAGACCTGGAAAGGGGCCGTGGCAAAGTTGGCCCGGGTGAATCTTTTTCAACAGAGAGGCACCACTACCCATTAACAACAAGGATTCTGCCAGAGCAGATAAATACCTCATACCGTACCCACATACAATACATGCACGTTTCAAACTTTTCCAGGAATACAGTGTTAAAAAAAAACACACAAGCTCGAGATTCAGTTCGATTAATTCATTCACAACTGATTTGCTTAGTTATGAAAGAGATTTTCACGAAGCTAATATTTACCTCTAGTTGGCGCATCTTGCATACGGCTTTGATTTTGTCCAGCTCTTCTAAGTTGTTAAACTTTTAAACCCTAAATGCTGTCACACGTCAGCTTTCAGGCCTGATGGTGTTAGTCGGAGCTTCTGTCATGTTTTCAGTCTCCCTCATACGTGGACTAATCTCATTGCAAGACTAGCCATGCAAAACCAGTTTCACGAGACCATAGCAAGATTATTAATGCGAGGCTGCAGGGAATGGTTTTTACTTTAAAAGCTGATCTAATGATCGTATAGATCAATATCGAATCTTTCAAATGAAGATTTTTGTTTAAACCCAGCCTGAAAAACAAACAAATCTGTTATTTTTTGTTGTTTCATTTTTACAGCTGACATTGTAAGCATGTAAATATATTTCAATTTTGAATTATGCTCCAAAAAATGATTAATTTAGCTAAAATATCCCCTCTGAATTTTAGGCTTAGTCAACAATGGGCCATGTAATCAGTCATGTCATTTCCATAGACACCCAGTGTGGAGCCAGGACTTTGAGTCTTGAGGTTATAAGCTTAAAGCTGGTGTCAGCGTGGATAGAATGAAAATGAATCTGAGTCTGAATGTGAAGTTTCTGATCAACCCAACTATGAGCGTCTCTTCTCTCCAGAAACTGGTTTACTTTTCCCGGCGTTTGGCTTTGTGCAGACAGTGGGACAGGGTGACAGACATTCAGAGGGAGCTTTGCTTTGAAAGGAGCCAGTGGAGATGGTTCAGCCACTTGATCGTGAAACTGCTCAGAGGCCCGAGGTGTCCAGACATACCCAACCTGGAAGAGACCTCGGGGCAGAGACAGTACATGGAAAGTTTAAGTAATCCCGTTTAGCCTGGTAAAGCTTTGAGATCCCCGGGAGCTTACTGCCACTAAAACCCACATAAGCGGTGAAAAATGGATGCATGGACATTTATTCTTAACAAGCACAGTAAAGAGTATAATAAAACTCTGTAATGTATTCATCTGGGTTACATTATAATAGTCTTACTGGCCTCATAAACGAATGATTCTATTTAACATGAAGGGGTCATCCTTTTTGGAACGATACTATCTTGACCAAGTATCTTAACTCGTCTTCAAGTCTTTATTGTATTTGTATTTTAAACATTTTGAAAGTCCTGTTTGCTGCTGTTACCCAATCCTCTCTGTCGCTCTTGCAATTGGTGTAGAATGTAGTTCATCTTTTAGCAGGAACACACACGTGAGAACTCGTTTCCCCTGTACTGGCCTCTCTTCGCTGGCTTCCAGCATGTTTTAGGATTGATTTTCAAATTTTTGTGTTTGCCCCCAAAATCGCTAAAGGAACAGGTTCCAGCTGATGCCTATGATCTCCTACAACCCCACGTTAAGGCCCACTTGCTTCTGATTGTCACAAGAACATGGTTGAAGCACCAGGGGAAATGGGGCTTTTTCAGACGCAGGCTCCAAATTGTGGAACCGTTTCTACGCGTTACTCTGACCCAGGCACTGCCTGTTTTTAAATCCTGTCTTCAAACTTATTCTTTGGTGTTTAACTCAGCATGAGAGCTCTTTTTAATTGTCTAATCTTCTTCCCCTCTTCTTTGTGTTTGTGTTTCCTGTGTTTTTTTTTTATGTTTTTTGCAACTCTGATTGTACTTTTTCAAATGTTGATGTTTTAAAATATGCTTTCATAAATGAAAAATGTAAATCATTCTGAATATGCTGCACTTATTTAACGTGTGTCTCTTCTTCCGTGTGATTCCTACTTTAGCTGTCTTCATTCTGACTGCTTTTCTTGTCTCAGTTCAGTTGTTTGGCTTCAGTATTTCCACCAATCAACAGAAATGCCGTGACATGTACTCGGTGTCACTCTGGCTTTCTGTATTCCTACGCTGACAAGTTGTACGGGAGCAGACCAGACATGGTCCACGGCAGCACTACTCAACCTCTTGACCAGTCCAGTTCACAGACAAGCACATACTCACACAGCTAATAGAACTGGCCATGAGCCAGGTGCCTGTGATGGTCAATGCAGCTTTGTTTAGCTCCGATGTTAAATTGATTTTTAGGTTCCAAGTCACACAGTACTGGCAGGAAGCTGACCCTTTCCTGACAGAGTGAGAAAGAGTGAAAGAGGGACACGTGCTGCACTCCTTCTTTCGAGCACGGATTCTTATTGCAAGTTTGTCCTCGTCAAATAAGTGTCCTTTAAATATTGTCCTGCTCCGTCATTCTCCGTTTCCACTCTCTTTTGAAGCTGGAGAGGGTGTTGGCTGTTTTGACACGAGGAAAAATACACACACACACACGTCTCTCACATCTTGCAGTTGAATTGTATATATGTATGAGATGTGTGTTGTTCGGGTCTGCTTGCATTTGTGTTTCAGTGCATCTCCCACAAACTCCTCCCCTCCTTCCCTTTCTCTCGTCCGCTAGAAGCTAATTATTGTCCCGCTTAATTACCAGTAACACAGCCGCCCAGCCTGCTTCAGCTTTAAAGAGCTATTTAGCCCTCCATTCCATTACCTGATTGAACTCAACTAAATGGAAAAGTTGTGCTGGAGAAAATGCTTTAGTCACACAACATTTTGTTTTATTTCTTTTCTAATATGTTTCCGTCTGTCTGGTTACTTGAAGATAACAGACATTTGAATTTGCTTTGTAGGATATCATGAAAAATAAAAATAGCAGGTTGTGAAATGGAAAGAGGCAGTAAGACACAAGAGAGCCGAATTGTTTCACGACTCGAACACATACACATTCACCACTCTCGCTGGATCCATAAAGGCAATAAACCAATAGAAACATACACGTCTCCTGACCTTCAGCTCCAATTAGGCCCCCGAGGAGAGATGGGTGAACTTTTCAACCTTACATCTTGTCTATTGATACTCCAATAGCGTTGGTCTGAAGACCGAGAGGGAAGTCAATATTCAAGTTCACTGTTGTAAAGAGACGGAGCACAAGTTTCAGTTTCAGTCACAAAAAACTTAGAAAGTTTGTTGAAACCTTTGAAGGTTTGAGCTCCAAGTCCCATATGGAAGAAACCCAGTTCCATTTTCAATCTCTCACAGTTGATTGAAGACCCATAACAGAAAATGATGAAAATACATCAGACTGTAAAACCAGTGTGGATTTTCCACTATACTACTAACATCCCTCTGTTTCCTAAAAGATAGAACCTTTTTTTTTTTTATAACAGAGACGGTGTGAGTGTGGCAGTGTGTTTTGCTGTGGTCCAATCTATTGATGAACTGATAGAGCGGCAAACCAGTCATTTGTTTTAATTAACATAATCAAAAAGACATAATTCTACACAGACTTCACTTTTAGGTGTACAGATTTTTAAGGAAAAAGAACAACTCTTAAGAAACACCCACAGTTTTGTATTTAGAAAAAAAGCAGTTATCTGAAAATAATCAGTTCATAAACTAGGATTTATAATTGGTCAATTACATCATGATTATTGATATGATGATTATTGTTCTTCCCTTATAATAGGGCCAGTTAACAGTAGAACAGCCAGGCCTGAATCTCTGCTCAGTAGTGCTGCAGCTTTCAGCGTCCTGACTCTGTGTATGCAACTCGGAGGGCATCGATTCTGCGTTTTCTGGTAAATACCAGGTCAGTACACCTACTCTCCATCAGGCAGGGGTCAATCACCGCCCAATGGGGAAATGATGATAGGACAGAGTCCAGCTGTGTATGCGTGCGAGTGCAGTTGTGTGTTGAAGTATCAAGTATGCCGTCAGTGTCCTCAACTCATTGATTGGCCCCTGGTGTCAAGACATTGTCATTGATTCTTTGCCAGGTCACAGTGGAAAGTCTTGGATCAGCAGGGGCTCTTATGTTATGCATTTGTGCACCCATGTACACACATACACCGGTCATTCATAACATTATGACCTCCTGCCTAATATCGTGTAGGTCTCCCTTGTGCCTCCAAAACAGTTGTGACTCATCAGAGACTGGACATGGGCCTTCTGAAGGTGTCCTGTGGTGTCTGGCAACAGAATTTTGTAAGTGGGGGCCTTTGGGTCCTATGGGTAAGGGGAGGGGCCTCTGTGGATTATCCCACAGATACTTGATCAGTTTGGGATCTAGTGAATTAGGAGGCCAGGTCAACACCTTGTTCTGTTTTTCAGGTTTCTTGAGTTGTTCTTAAACCGTTTTTGTGTGTGTCTGTGGGAATGGCTGCTGCCATCAAGGAGTGTCATTGCTATGGGGTGGGGGTGCCTGGTCTGGTCTAGGTGGGTGCTACATGTCTAAGTAACATCCACATGAATGCCAGGTCCAAATATTCCCCAGCAGAACATTGAATTGTCACAAGATGGTCAGTGTTATTCACTTCACCTGTCAGTGGTCATAATGTTATGCTTGATGGGTGTACATATATAATGTACAAATAGATGCGTAGTCGTGCAAGCACACACTTATTTTAATATTTATGCACAGACGCCTGGTAGATATGAAGGACAGGAGACATAGCAAAATAGATGGTAAAACTAAATCTCTGCCTTGTACAGTATACCACCAGACAGCTATTCATTTGGTTGTCAGTCATTATGCCAAATCCACACCTTTTCTTAAAAATGATGGTTATGGAAGATGCCATGTAACTTGTAGTGCTGTTTGCTCTCCTCCAAACCATGTTTTGATTATTCTGCTGCAAACTGGGATCCTGTTGTTGTCCTTATCCTTCCTGGTGTTAGCTTGATCTGGTTGAACTTCACAACTCCTTCTGTTTGTTCTGTAGTTATTCAGTGTCTCTTAACATGAGGCTACAACTGAAATCAGACTGTTTTCAAATTCATTCATTCATTCATTCATTCATTTTCTGTAACAGCTGTCACTGGGCGAGAGGCGGGGTACACCCCGGACAGGTCGCCAATCTATTGCAGGGCTGACACAGGGAGACAGACAACCATTCACACTCACACCTACGGCCAATTTAGAATCACCAATGAACCTAATAAGCATGTCTTTGGACAGTGGGAGGAAGCGGGAGTACCCGGAGAGAACCCACGCAGACACAGGGAGAACATGCAAACTCCACACAGAAATGCCCAGTCGGCCGATGGATTTGAACCCAGAACCTTCTTGCTGTGAGCTGTTTTCAAGTTTTCTCAAGTATCCCACAGAGCATGCACTCGTCAGTGGTAGTCTCTGCTCAAGAGCACCTGGTACAGCAAGGAGACTCTCTATGACTTTTATTTATTTCTTAGCCAAAACACGTCTACATTTTGTTCAGAGCTTCTCAAAATAAAGGCAAAGAGATTAGTCCTTTAGTTGGCTGTCACAGGCAGCAATGTCCTTGTCAAGCCTGCACTCTTGCCATTCACACATGGATAACACATGATCTCACACCCACGCCCACTTTAGCCTTAGAGTGTCGTGTTAGCGGGGCATTTTGTTGCCATCTGGCTGGCTGAGCCAGTACTGGCCAACTGTTTCAAGTTATTGCTTTAAACTGAAATTAAAAATGTGAAAAGGGGCAAGTGGGCCACCATGGCCATACAGCTTAGACCTTGATCAAAAAGCAGACAACCTGACAGACTGCCTGGGAAAGAAATGTGGAAGGGTCCTCATGGCCAGCTTAGCTGCTCTTTTAATTGGTCTTCATGAATATTTAATGATCAAGATGGAATTGAATCATGTTTTTTAAGTGCTATGAGAAAAGGCAGTGCTGCTCATTTTTGTGACCACACTGTATGTACAGAGCATGGCCATACTATCCAGTATGCATGTGTTTGACTCGCTGCTTGCCAGTGTCAGCATGTATTATAGCAGCTGGTGTGCATATCATCAGATTACTGCAATATACATTGTTGGAGATGTGCAGTAATGGCAGCAGCAGGGACGTGTGTGTGTGTGTCGTGTGTGCAGGTGACTATGGCTGTCCTCTCCCTCCGCTCAGGAGGAAGCTGCTCTCCCCTCTCAGAAGGAATAAATCTTTTATTGGGTTTGTTGTATTTTTAACTGAGAGCTCCTGGTCACGCAACAAAGCCCTGCTTTCCATCTCCTCAGCTCCCATCCTCACTCTCCTCTTCCTAGTGCCACAACACACGTTACCTCACACTGTCATACAAGGGAACACATGATCACATTTCTACTGGTGAGCAGCCAGTAGAAATCTGGTTTTAGTCCTTCTTAGCTGTTGTTTACATACAGTTTATCTATTGAAGATGCTAATGTAATTATAGGGAAACAGATCAATTTAGAACCACTACATTTTGCAGTTTTAGAAAACCTAATGTCCCTGACACCTCATCACATGTATTCCCCTGACTTGACGATACATACAATTTTATTGGTCCAGACAGCCACACCCAACCGTGACCTAAAAGGTTCATCCCATTACTTCATCCTTACCTCACCTCCCCTCTTTGTTACCAAGGGACTATGAGTAAGAGGCTGTAAGGCAAACAGACAGGCAAATGCATCAGGTTCCCTTTTACCTCGAGAGTGCTGCAGATCAGTCCAGCCAGTGTGTGTGTGTGTGTGTGTGTGTGTGTGTGTGTGATAGGGTACATTGTGAAAACAGTGACTCAGATGAGGTGATTGGATTGTTTTAGCAGATGAGGTAGACAGAGCAGAGATGCGATGAGACACAGGAAAATGGAAGATTAGTCAGGCTATTGACAAAGATGTTCTCACTCACAGCCCCATCAACCGCCGACCCCCGCAGTGTCCCTGGATATATGATAGGGGGATGTTTTGTGTATGTGTGAGTGTGTGTGTGTTTTGTTATACAGGTATTAATGTCAACATTGTGCCAAAAGTTGATCAAACTGTTGTGGATTTCTTGATTGATTAACCTCTACAAATTTAACGCTTCGCTCTGCAGTTCCTCTCAACAATATGGAGCGTTTAACCATCTATTCAGTTTTTAAACCGAGTGAATGTTGGACAGGCGGCTAGAACAACTCCAAAATAATTATGATGTTGCCACATAACTCCTGATTGCACAATTACTGTTAACATAAAAATAACTCGTTGCCCATTGCTTTGAAGCTGGCACTTGGTTGCTCGTTGACATTTCTGGCTGTAGTTGCCTAGGTAACCCTTATGCATATGTCCCACACCTAATATTATTACATTATATATTGTATAATATAAAATATTGCTGGGACGGCCCCTCATTTGTGACAGTTCACCCAGATATTTTTTTTTTATTCCTACATTATTTAAAATGTCCTTTGCAGTGTGTTTCTTGACGACCCTGATGAAGGCCATGAGCTGAAACGCCTCGGCCTAATAAAGTTGTTTTATATACTAGAAGTGCTGCTGGAGCCTTGATCTATCTTTTCCTCTTCCATGTGCCTTGGTAGCAGGTGAAGTCACACCAGAAATACTGTTTTATCTAGTTCATATGTAGGCCTTCTACTGTTTCTTAAATCACAGCCATAGATCATGAATCGCTAAGAAATAGCTCTCCTCTCCATCACCGCTCTCTGTTTGAAAAGAAAGCTGCCAACGTTGCCATCTAATGTGATTTTTGAACCTAAGTTGAACCAAAGTTGTGGATATTTCTGTGCAGTGAAGGTGAACTCTGTGTTTACATCATTTGTCAATCAAGTGTATCAGTCGCTTCCTTCTGCTGTCGCCTCAAACGTGTCACCTTTCCTCATTTTTTATTATTATTTTTTTTTATAACCTATCACGGCTACAACTTCTTGAGTTATATGTCATGGTCTCTTGTCACCACATCGCTGCTAGGCTCTTCCTGTGTTTACGCCCGTACTCCCCAAAGGTATATGTAATTGTCTCTGCAGCTTACTTCTGTTCCCAAATGACCCAAAGAGTAATGATAATAATAATAAGAAATAATTTAACATTTTCTGAAAATAAATTTTCATACACAGCATCATATTTTCTTGCTGATGGTAGTCCACTTTAATAGCATTTCTCACCCATAACAACATCAAATTCTTTCTTTAAAAACTGTCTGTGACAGTAGTTGGATGTTGGCTGGGGCTGTGTAATTTAGCCATATTGACTTTAAATTAATTTGAAATGAGCCACAAAATGATGGCTGGAATTTTAGTTACCCCTCCCCTCTCTTCCCCTCCCCTCCCGGCCGGTCCCTCTGCCTCCTCTGTCCTTCTACTTCCTCAGCCCCTCATTTCTGTATGATAACAATCAGCAAATATGAAAAGTAAATTCTGGAGGAAATGTTGGCAAATGGGTTTTGGGTAGATTGTGCATGAATATTTAATTTACTCATAAAGTAGGGGTTTAGTACATTAATAGTTTTTCCACTGCTGTCTCCCCATTTGACTCGTCGTCCTCCTCTTCCCACCCAGAGTATAGGATGGTTGCACAGTTCACTATCTGGCCTGCTGATTGGTCCAGTTAATGATCATATTTTCTGATTAGAGCATTATTGATTTCTTCATGGGGGCCGTAGCTGTCAGACCCGTATTAGGAGACTATTTATAAAATTAAAAAAACGTATTTCTAGTAATATTCAAGGGAGACAAATAGAAACTAATAACAAGAGAATCTGATAAAGACATTTGTGGAGAAACTGAGTGGTTTGTCTTTTAGTCAGAATATCAATTTTCCATTGGTGTGAAGTCTTTGCAAAATTGCGTCTTTCTTCTTGTGGCAATAGAGATCGAACTTTATCAAGACGCGCGCTCATAAAACTCCCGCGACGAGGCTTTCTTCTCCAGAAAAATAAAAGTTCATTATGTTCTCATATAACACAGGAGCTATTTTAAGTCTATTTGTGGCCCCAGCCTGTTGGTATATATCTGTGTTATTTACTGTGCTGCTGGCCACGGAGCCCCAGAGTCCACAAAGGCTGGCTAGACTACAGTGACAGCTGGAGTGGCCGTCACCTCTGGCTCCCAACTGCTTTCTTGTTTTCTGACCTAATAACACTTTAACTGGCAGGTCCAGCCTAGATTCACCTGTGGTAAACATCTGTGGATTTGAGGCAGACGGTTTTTCCAAATAATGATGTTCTTGGGTTTCCGTTCAGGTGTGGCCGACGGCATCGGGTCAGTCCAATTAGTTAAGCTGTCAACCATGAAAAGTATAAATATTTAAATATCATATATATAATCAATCACTTAGCAATTCACATTCACTGTATTTGGTTTAATTTGTTGCAGAGTGTGTTTGTCATTATTGCAGTGAGAGGGGCAGTGGGGCTAGGCCGGCTTCAACCAGGGTGTGATCCCTCAGCTCATGGCCGTGTTTGATAAAGATTAGTTCAATCCTATTTTCTGCCCTGAAATTCTTTTGTTAATGTAACCCCCCTGTCTCTCTCTTCCTCAATGAGAGTGTGTGTCTCTCTCTCACTTGTAAGGAACACTAAGAACCTTGTTGTGGACTAACAAAAGCAGCAGCAAGAGAAAGCAGTGGAAGTGTGTTGTAATTCTTTAGCGCAGATTCATTATTTGTGTTCTGGCATGCTGAAGGCGCTTGATTTGCAGGCTAGAGAGTGTGTGCGTGTTGCCGTGTGTGTGTGTGTGTAAGTGAGAATATAAAACGACACATGACGGCAGAGAATAGATTTTGAAATGTCATCAGATTTTAGAGTTTCTTTGGTCTCTAAAACCAGGCACTCTAGCAGTCTTACTTGTAGAGGCCTGCATAGCCAGTAGAGGGTGCTGTACGATCCAAGTGATAATTTAATCGGCCTGTCTGCTAACATAGACTTCCAGTTCCAGAAAGTTGGTATGGAACACATACATGTTATTTCTACAGTTTACTGTTATTGAATTGCAGCATAATCTAAACCATACAACATACACCTAAAAAGATGTACAATGGAAAAGCCAGACACTGCTGTATATGCCAAGAAGGCTTTGCTTCAACAAATATACATTTCATTTTGTATTTTCTGGAAAGGGTTTGATTCTAGGCTGCACAGCAGCAGTCAGAAGAAAATTTGAGGTGTAAATGTTTCTCTGTTGTTGCTGATTCCCGCCTCAGCTCCATATCTGAGTGAGTGTGGAGGTGGTCTCTGCAGGTGGTAGTAACAGCACTGTGTGTGTATGTATGTATAGAGAGAGTGTATGTGTGTGTTAATCCGTGTGTGTGAGTGTGTTGCGGTACAGTATATGATCTCATCTCGTCCCTGTCTCACGTCGTCACAGTGACCTCTATACCTCAGATGTTATTACCTTTTAGCATCTTTCTTGTAAGACTATTGAGGAAATACTGTTTTCTTTTCTGGCTTGCACATGATGGACCGCACAAGCATCTGTCACATTATTCAGTACTCAACTGAAATCTCACCTTTCGTCTTGTCTATCTCTTTGACATTCACTTTCACTTCACCTCTAAGTGTTGCCATTTGAATCAGCTATAAACATTATAGATTTACTCCGAGGTCAGGCAACCGCCGAGACTGAAAAATGAAGCCAATGAGGAACAAATGTCCCCTAGTGGCTGACTTCAAAAGCGAGTCGGTCCCCATAGATCCCCGTGGTAAAATGCTGAAATCTACCGTGTTTACAGCAAAGTACAATAAGGGCTCTACATCCCCCTCTATTTAAATTATATCTGAGTTTAAAGGCATCATCTACCCACCTCTGCTATGCTTTCCATTTTTTAGAATTAGTTAGGCCAAATTGGCATCACACTGAGCTTCCAATCCCTCAATTCATATTAAAACAGTGCTAATCAGCAGATTATTCTTTAACTACCATTGTATTTTGTCAATTTTTAAATAATCAAAAACAATCTCACAAGATTAGTGCTGGATGACTGAAAATAGGACATGGTCCTTTAGGTCATTTAGGGGTGTGGTCCATGTGGCATCGTGAGTATTGTTTGACTTTGCATTCTTTACTCTCACTTCAACACTGAGGGACATGCATTTAAAACGCCTCATTTCCCGCACTCGGCGTGTGTATGGTATATATTATAAGTCACTCAGCGTAAGAGCATCTGCTATACACTAAACTAAGTGTTCAGTAGCCAATCAGAGACTTCCACTCCAGGCAGTTCTGTATTTGAGGAGAGAAGAACGCCAAGTATGTTGAGAGTCTCTTTGCTTATCCCTCTCAGCAACTGGTTAGTATGGTGCTTGAATATTAATGATGTCTGGTCCTAAAAGCTTGCTTTGACAGTGACCTAGCCATACTGTGTGTGTGTGTATCTCCCTCACACACCCACACACATCCACGCCTTCATCCTTTCCTAGGATGTGAGGATCTTCTTTCCTGAGGGACTGGTAGATGAGGAGGGCTGAGGTGTTGATTATTGCAGTGCTTGATAGCCAAGTGTGCGATTGTGCGCGTGTACGTGTGTGGAGAAAGGCAGCAGGTTAAAGAGTGGGGTAGCCAGCTAGCACCTCCTCTAGACTCCTCCTCGGCTGCTGGAGACGTCGAGTGTAAAATTGCACACTCTTTCGAACACGCTCCATCAAAACCAACGAGGTCACACTTACACATGTACAAACTCACACACACAAAAGTAGACTGAAAGTGTGGTTGTACAAACTCATAGATTGTTCATTTTTGATATTGAACTGCACCAAGATGGACCTTAACAGTAGTATATTTAAGAGGTTACTTTGAGTTGTAACACAAATAGAATTAACATAAAAATACATTTATTGAACAACTGCAAAAGGTAAACTAGGAGTGTTACTGTGCAGACTAATCAGTTTGTACTTCAGATTCTTTATAAGGCCTAATCATACATGAGAGCTGATGATGTGACTGGTAAATAAATGACTTTTATTCTTGTCTCTCTGTCTTCCAGCAACAAAGGCAACTGGACCTGTTAACCATCACCAACTCCGGTAAGTCCCTGATTTATTTTTTTATGCTCCGACACCACTGTTATCTGCCACACAGCAGCACCACACAACTAAAATAAAAATGTGCTGTGATGCACGCGTGGACAGCTCAGCATCAGTGCATATTTTTGTCTGGTTTATAATTTGGTTTCATATTGATTTGACAGAAGCATGTCAATACGGCAGCGAGAGTATTCCCTCTTCCCCACTTCTAGACGTTAAAAGGGGGAACATGCTGTTTTCTGGATGCTGCTTACATATAACTGCACAGCTGGGCGGAGGGAGAAGCGCAGATAAAACTGTGTGTGTGCTGTCAAAAAGCCTGCAGCAGAACAACTGCTGATTTGATGGCTCCTGGTCAGTTACTTGAGCATGTGTTAAGGGATGCTGTCTTAGGGTGTGATGTATTAAATGTCAAACAACTGTGGCTTTGAAGCTTGTGTAATGGGTGGAAGTCATGAATTCAGTTGTTGTCAGAGAAGGGCAGACATGTTCCCCTCAGCATAAATTCAGTACATCCCTCCATAAATGTGGGTGTGTCAGGGCATAGCTTCTCCGACGTATGGAAGGCTGTTGAATTTCACAATATCCTCATCTTGTGTGCAACACTCACTGACATAATACTGCATATACATAAAATATGATAAATATGATAAGTTCTCCGGCTTCCTCCCACTGTCCAAAGATGTGAAAGCGTCTTCTGTGCATGCTCTCCTGACAAGTCGATTGTTTTCTTTCGTCCAAAATCCATTTCCAAATCTAAAAAAGCCAGTGCACATCTTCTTGTGCTCCAGCTTTCAAAGATGATCAGCCAATCAGCGTGATCTCTCGTACCGATGCACAGATTAAACGTAGTGAATTGGCTAAAAAGCAGACACACTGCCAAAACTAGGGTCACGGATGGACAGCACAACACCCCCAAATGGCCGCCTGCTGACTTGGTGCGTCACAACCCTGAGTCTCAGTGTGAATGCATTTCACATTTTACTTTGTTTTTCTGTGCCATGTGCTTACGAAACACTCGCGCAGAGTACGGTCCACTAATGACATTGTGGTCACACTAAACAACACATGCACCACTCCAACTAAACACTACAACATACCGTATATTAACTCTGACAAAAAGGTGCAGACAGCTTCAAAAATATAGATTTTCCTACACTAATGTATATGTTTTTTCCTTCAGTAGTGCAATCCTCTAAATAGTGACAGATTTTGGTTGCACGGCTGAAGATTTCAATATGGAATGTAATGCATGAGCGTATTTAGTTTGTGTGCTGTTTATTAGCGGATCTCATCTCATTCTCATTCATCGCATGACGCGCGTGATGTGTGTACATTTTGTGCAAAGTACTTTGACTTGTATCCTGTATGCATCTCAAACTCATAACACGTAGTCAGGCACGCATATGGCGCTCCCAAGTTTGACTGGATGTGGAAACGAGTCACAGAGTAGTCGCACGCTTAGAAATCTATGCGCCGTCTCTTAGAGAGGCAGCTGTGTGAATGAGGGATCCACCAAGATGGAGGGCGAGGAGGAACTCGAAAAAACAGAGGAGGGAAAACAGATGGTGACGGCGAAGAGGATACAGAGACCCATATGTCTAAAGTATCTGGATGATCTAATATGCTTTGATTAGAATAATGCGTACGTGAGGCTCATGGAGACCTGGTTAATTTAGCAGGTTTACATTGCAGCTGTTCCCCGGGACCTGGGCAGAGGCAAGGCTCACCCCCGACCTTCAGTGTTTTTACAGAGGGCACCCAGAGAGAGAGAAAGGGCGAGGAAGAGTGTGAGAAGGAGTTTAGAGGAACACCTCATATGGCCAAGGGAGAAGGAAATAGAGTGGAGACTTGGAATAACATATAATATATTGTGTGTAAACATCAGCTGTTTGCAACTATCATTATATGGTAAGATTTGGTCAGGGAGTGCTGGTGAACCGAGGTCTTCACACCTCTCTTGCATACTGTGCCAGGCTTTAGTCAGGCCCCTGAAAGACGTCCTGGTGAAGTCTTTTAGTTGTCTTCTGGGAAAAGGATCTTCAATTCAGATCATGATAGATGGTTGTTGTTTTTTTTCTTGTCGTGGTGTTTTTTCCTGTGTTTTATTCAGAAGTGACTCTCATCTAATGTTCCCTCGTCACTTTGGAGGAATCCTAAACCTGTTTTAGATTAGTCACTCTCTTACAAACACCTAATACTGTGTTCAGCAAGATTTGGAAGAGTCCTGTTGATTTCAAACTCTGTCAAGGTTGCATTGACTGAGTTCTCTATCTTATTTTCTCTGGTACTGTTTTGACCCGTTCTTGAGTATGGTTCATGAGTGTATCACAGTGCTCTGCTTTACTCCCACATCAACAGTTCATAGCTGTTTGGGTGAATACAGGTCATCATTGGGCCATCATAGCTCTGTGATTCTTTTAAAGGAATCTTACACGTAGTTAGGCCTTTCAGGGTCAAACCTTCTATTAGAGCCATACTCATAGGAACATGAGGACTCAGTGTAAGGACTTCATTATGTGTCACACAAGGTCATACTAGCTCTTCTCATGTATCTTTGGGAGAGAAAACCTTACATGGTGGCTTAGGCCTGAAGTGTAAGAGGTCGTAAGTGCCCTATACGGAAATATAGACAAGGATCATTTGCGGTTGTAAAGATGTGCATAGACATACCCTGCATTTAGGTGGCAATACATGTGTCAACTCGTGGAGTCACGTGTCCTCCTCGATCGAGCTGCTCTAATAAATGTTTCTGCGTAAGATTCCTTCATCCCTCTTGACCTGGTCGACTCGTGCTGAAGGACTTTGTGAGAGTCCTTCAGCACGAGTCATCCTGGTCAAGAGATTTCCACCACATGTCTGAAACTCAAACTGGAAGCTGCCTGGAAAACACTGATAAATGCATCCAAAAAGCGTTTTTAAAAAAAAGGCAACTGGACTTTTTAAACGCTTTTTGGATATACCTAAATGACAGAGAACCTTCACGGACACTGGTAAATGTGTTTTACAAACTATCCTCCAGAAAATCAAGCAATGGATAAATTAGATGGGCCGAGTAGTTTTAAGAGTTAAGAGTATAAAACCATTCTTTATTTTATATCTATCACATTCAATAAAAAGCACGTTCATGATTTTCAGGAAGTGGTTACAGTGCATGGCACAAAACAATGCTCTACATAGAGGATCTGTGTAGGCCTTTATTATTTGCTTAAAGGGGAAATACTGTTTTTCACAACCTGGACCTTATTTCTGGCATAAAATACGATCGTTTACTCACTTTTATAACTTTGGTGTCATTTGGAGTCATTCGGACGATATTTAGATCCACGTATATCCATATAGTGTGTCATAACAAAGTATTGACGAAATGAACAAGTTTCGTGGCAGATAATGCGTTATTTAGAGGCTGCGTTTCGGTGCCCCAGTCACTCGTTTTGCTCAGGTGTCCCGTTGAATACCGCTCTAGTCTCTACAACATCCCATAGGATTAAAACTTGACTTTGCATCTCCTTTGGATAAGCTTTCAGTCGTGGGAGCAGTGGAGCTTCCCTCCTTCAGGGCTCGGCGTACACCCACGGAGGGACCCTACACAGGCTGAAACAGCTTTCAATTATTTCTCACTGAAAGGTTTCATCCTCTGACCAGCGTAGAGCTCCGTGTGCTGTGTAAATTATTGCAGTTCATTATTCAGGTTGTTGTTACGTGTGGCCTTGAAGGGAAGTCTATTATATTCTTAACTTGCCAGACATATTTTATCCTGCCCTGCTGCTTATTACTATTCACAGTAGGTGAGCGGACATGCACGCACACACACTGAACACGGTGAAGGTTATTATGACGGCTGTATGAAGAGCAGGTGATGTTTTCAGATGAGTGACTCTGATAGGGAAACACAGGCAGGACACCCTCTCCTTCTCCCTGCAGATTAAAGGAGTTTCCGCTCCTTTGCTCCCTTTCTCCTTGTCCTCCCCTCACCTGCCTCCCACTCTTCTACTGAGGCTTCATTGTCCGCTCATTTCTCTTAACAGCGCTCGTTATCTGCTGCTATTTATTAGCGACCTTATTTTATCACGCTGCCGCAGTCATTTTATTTTTGCCTCTTTTGTGTTGTGTTTTCTCTGTCCTTCCTTCGCTTCCCGCCACGTTGCCTTCATAGCATGGACAGCAGGGGGAATCACAGGGTGTGAACAAACTAATAGACTCGAGTGGCTTCATAACGTGCCGTGTCTGAGACAGGAAAAAAAAAAGGCCCCTGCTGCTCTGTTGGCCTGGGTTTCTAATGGCGTTCATTAGCTACTCTGAAGAGGGATTCATACTTACACACACACAATTAATAAATAACACAATAATACTGTACAGTAATAGAGAGCTGAAGGGAAATCACAATATGTTGTTTATAAGCTAAGCATCACAGCTCCAAGTTAAGGGGGAAGAGACGAGCAGCAATGTAATGACAAGAGACTGATATTCAGAAAGTTCTAGTGATGTAAGTGTTGTGAAGCGGGCGGGTACTAGGTTGAAGTAATCTTAACTTTGAGGTGTTTAAGCGTCTGGTAGGGTGGAGACATACGAAACCAACATTCACTGCAAGGAAATCGCTCCACGACTTTGTTACCGACCACGAAATTCACCATGGCGATAGGGGGCTCGGAGCGTCGGGTGAACCCAGATGGAGCTCGTTGACGTTGTTTTTCTTGCCAAATAGTGGATGGTCACGGCAAGAAAAACTAGCTCCGTCCGCATCCTAGAAATATTTTATGGTCTGGCTTGTTCCACTTGAAACATTTGGGTAGGGAAATATACATGAGGGTTACCTAGGCAACCGCAGCCTGGAATGACCAACTGTCTGTTACGAAGAAAAAGAGTGAAATGCTTTGGATGTGGACGTCGCTTTACTGTCATCAAACTGCTCTCACTGCTGGGAGCAGTTTTTTTTTTTCTGTGCATCCAAAGTTTTAGCCTGTGAAAGGTGGTCTGTCCTATTGCATGAATAATAAACAATGGTGAAATGTTTATTTTCTTTTTCAGAAAGAATTAATGCTGAATGAGAGCGATATATTAGTTTACTGAAGCTAATGGTTGCTATCTTTAGCGTGCTGTATACTGTATACACTTAACACACACACACTTTATGGCTCTGTTACAGTGAACACTGAGGAAAGCCCAACCAAAAAAAACCATAAAAAAAACACAACACACCGTATCGCTTCCCTCCCTCTTTCTCATTTCACACACATGCACACAAAATCCCCCACACAGACCCACTCAAACCTCACTCGGCCCCCTTTAATTGGACACTTGAGCAGCGCACGACTGCATCTGGCTCCTGTTGAACACAGCCTGACATTTCAGACTGCTGACCTTTCCAGCCCCGCCACAACTAAATAATGATTAGTCCTGGCAACTGTTCCACCACAGCAGCAGCCAGGTACACACACACACACACACACACACACACACACACACACGCACACACACACACACACAGGTGCAAAACGGCACAACACAGAACAACAAAAACACCTGCATTGAAGGCTTTGTCTTTTCACAGTGAGAAAATGGGGTGCAGACATTGATTTGAGAGGCCATTGTCATTCTTTTGGCTTATCGATTAGATTGTCCTTTTCCATATCTGCAGTCAGCGCCCAATAATGTGTTGTTCTAAATTAACTCTGCTTGCCTCTGTTTAGTTTCTCCTTTCCCCTTTATGCGCTCTCAGCATTACAGTGGAAAAAAGGTCAATCATATTCATGAGATCTGGGCAGATTTGAGAGGATGTGTGTGTGTGCGGGGGGGGGGGGGGGGGGGGGGGGGTGCGCGTGTGTGTGTGTGTGTGTGCATGTGTGTGTGTCTAAAGCAATGAAGTAGCGTGGAGATAATAGGCAGTTCTCAGATCTCTCGTCTGACTTTCTCCTTTTTCCTTCTATCACTTCTCTCTTTGTATCTCCATTTCCCTGCTGTTTCTGTCAGGACAGAATAGAAACATTCTTCATTAGAGCCCAGACTTTTTTTTTTTTTTTTTTCAGATATTCTTTGTGTTTCATTCTCTGCTTTCCCCAGACAAAACCACTGTACATATCTCTGAGGTCAGAGGTCAGATTTTGCACAGCCAGCGACACAAAAGCACGTGTCTGAATCTTTTGTTTTGCGCGGCAACAATAAAAATTTAACACATAAAAGGCACGAGCATGCATAATGTGGTAACAATACAACATGTTTAAGTATTGACAAAACCATAATGATTTTAGCTTTATTGTTTCCATGGAAACAACTCAGTTGGGTTAAAATAAAACCGCAGACATTTGATGTCGAAAAAAAAAGGTCATAGCTTCAGTGGCCCAGTGACGTAATCAGATGATATTTTAAGTGCATAGAGGGTTCAAATGATTCAGCCACAGCTACAGTATATAATCCTAAAGAGCGTCCCAGCAGTTGTTTCATAACAGTGTGTATCAAATCAAAGAGCCGACCAAAAATACAAATCAGAGATGGTGTGTGCGGGAGGTTTTTGATAATAGTATAATAGACGTGAAAATTAGGTTTCTTACCAGAAAAGCACTCAACGTTGCTCAGATTGCCAGGAGAGGCAACAGTTAATTAAACAAACACGCCATTAGGAAAATAACGATCAATGGAAATTAGTTTGTTCAGCTATCATTTTTTTTGTCTTCCTGCCAATCGTATTATAGCCAGCTAAAGCTATAAACTAAAACTGAAAGTTTTTGTTATAAAGTGAAAAAAAAAAAACTTATTTAAATTCTTATTTTTGTTTATATGAAGTAATAATTCAACTTCAAAATCCCACAAGCCTCTCTCTCTTTCTCTCTCTCTAGGAAGCGCGGGCATTTACGGTGTCACATCAGGATAAGTTGGGGATTACTTTGATCCAAACTGTCTGCAGCACAAACGTGGGGTCAGCCGAGTTTTCTCTAATTTGCGCAATACGCCAGCCTGTCCTTCTCTCAGTCATTTAATAGCGTCCATTTCTGCAGATAAAAGTGTCTGGGCAATCATCCAAACAATACGGCGAAATATCACTTATTTATGTCTTTGTTGTGGTGGGGGGCTATTGTTTTGAATCTGACGCGTTTGTCTTGGTCCTCTCTTGAAAATTGCATCCGCGGGCTTCTGTCAAAGTGTCGGTGTACGAAGACTCTCCTCCTTCCTTCTAAAACCTTTTAGCGATACTTGCCTCGCGATCTCTATTTTGCCTCAGTTAACAGATGTTTGTGTCAGAACCTTAATCTTAAGAAAGTTAACCCTCTTGTGTGTGCCACTTTTTCTTTTTTTTTTGTTCAGCTGTAGACTTTCATCAGCTGATCATTATCTGTCAGCGCGGTTTCCCTTTGAGTTAAACGGAAACATAAGAACCCTGCATTTATTCATTACGCTCTCATTCCCTTCTCATTTTCTCCCATCTTTCCACGCATTAGAGTTCAGAAACAAAGATCTAACTGCAGTCTAATGAATGCACCAGTCTTTGGCACCTTTTAGCCCTGCTCAATTTATTTCTTTGAAATGTTAATTATTGTATGTCTCCTGTTAGAAAAGAGAAAGGTGTTTAAACTCCAGCTGTAACACGTTGTGCTGACCTTAATGCTTTTGAGCTGCTTGCACATTTCCAACCTAACACCTAGTGCTTTCTGTGTGGACGATAATAGTAAAGACTGGACTGATTCTCACTGGTGCAGTCCTTCGGATAAGTAGTTTCCACACTGAGAAAAGTTTTGAGTACAGGATAGAAATACGGAGTATAGGTGGAAATACAGTTCTGAAACAACCTGTACGCGACCCCCTGGTTACTATCCAGGTCTGGTGTAGTTCGTACCTGACCTGATAGAAATCTCTGAGTGGCTCAACGGCTGCAAGGCTGACTGGCTTTCAGGGTGCAGAGCTGCAGAGATTTGTTTTAGTGGAGCTCAGGATTTTGCACCTTGAGAGGAAGGAGGGAAGAAAAAAAAAAAAAACAGAACATCATTTATATAAAAAATACTATCAGGCTTTTGTGTAAATGAGCAGCTGTGAAAACAACACTTCCTATTACTGCCCTAATTATATCTTTTCTCTGTGAATTTGCATATTTTATTCCCCTCCTCTTCATTATGGGGGACTGCGCTTCCATTTTGATGTGGTTAAAAAAAAAAAAAAAACACACATAAAACAAAGAAAGAAAGAGATGAAGGACCGGTGGGAGGAAAGGAGAGGGGTGCGCTGGCGGCCTCGTATTGAGCATTTTCCAGTTGATTTTGTTGAAGGCTTCTCAGCAGCGTAGCTAAATAAGCAGCGGCATGCTAATGAATGGAGAACGAGTGTGATAATTTACCAGACAAAGAATGGAGGACTGTGAGAGATAGGAGCCAGAGGGAAGGGAGGAGGCAGGGGGAGCGAGGGGCAGCACAATATTGAAAATATTTTGAGAATGTTTGTCTTCAAATAATTATTTAACACCTGTCTCAAGCCTATATGCCTGATGGTTCTTTTTTTTTGCCAAGCCCATGTTAATAATGCTTAGAGTAAATATTCACTGTGTCGCAAATACGGCAATTTCACGCACTGTACACACAGTCAGCCATGTGTTTCATGTTTTTGCATGCATAAAGAGAGAAAGGGAGAGAGGGGGAGAGAGGGAGAGAGAGAGAGGGCTAAACTCAGAGGACACTAAAACGACAACATTGAAGCGCAGACTGTGTCTGTCCTCTTTCTAAAAGGACGATGTGACGAAGGCAGTAAACAGTCTGTGAGCAGTCTGTGGGCTCTGAGATTATTTCTTTGTTACCAGCAGAGCCACCAGTGTTGCTGAGCACTGCCGTGGAGCAAATCCTCCTAGAGAGGCCTGATTGGATTTTTGTTCCAGGGAGCCTTTTGTGTTAGCAGCATAGGGACTAGATAATAGAGGTTGATGCCACTCTGTCTCTGTGTTATGGCTGGTGGATTGAGTTTTTGCACTGTGTGTGTGTGTGTGGGTGTGTGTGTTTACAGGACACACTTGTTTGTCTTAACAACAACTATTTGCAACTTATTGTGTCATTTTTGCTTTAGAGAACATCCGGGCATTTTGGCAATGATGGAGACAACTTTTACTAAAATGGGGCCACTACTACTAAGATAAATAGTTAATGTATACCTTTCACTCTACTGAACGAGAATATTCTATTCTGTATTCTATGATCCGAGCTGGGCAAACTGCACCGCAGGTATACTTACGTTGCCAGGAGACACCGCAATGCCTCGGTCAAGGTCATTATCAGCCTTTTCTCAGTTTTTTTTTTAATATATTTTTTTGGGCTTTTGTTGCCTTTATTATAGATACAGCTGAAGGTAGACAGGAAAGGGGGGCAGAGAGATGGGGGATGACATGCAGTAAAGGGCCACAGGTCGGACTCGAACCTGGGCCGCTGCAGTAAGGACTCAGCCTCGGCACATGGGTCGCCAGCTCTACCCACTGAGCTATCCCGGCAACCCCAGCCTTTTCTCAGTTTGTGCCTCAGTTCCTCTCTAACAGATCTACTGTATGTCTGGTGTATGTGAGCCCCGTGGATGTGCATGTTGAATACTATATGTATAAATAAAATAAAAAAAATACATTATTGATTTCTGTAGGGGAAAAGTCCATTTTTAATTGCCCTGCTTTCACAAGCAGATCAGGCACCAGGTTCAGCTGCAGAGCAGCAGCACCGGGCTGTCTCCAGAAAACTTCAGCACAGCAGACACTGGAGTCCTTTCAATCCAGGAAAGATTTTCAGCTCATTATGTGCTCCTGTGCGAGTGTGACTTTGTACTGACCTCTATTGGAGACCAAGGAATGATACAAATGGATTTGTACTTGTCAGTCATAGACATCAAGCCAGTTAAAGCAAACTTTAAATTGAGATGTTTAGGGAAGTGCTAAGGTTTCCAGGATTGTAATATTTAAAGGTATTTCTCTTTGGTGACTAAGTCATTGGGAATCATGTGGTCTTTTGGACAGGAACACTTTTACTTATTGCACCTTTAAAAAAACAGTAAGAATAGAGGTGAACTGTTTGTCGACTGTTTGCTCGCTGATAGAACCAAATGTGTCTTAGCAGTGAGACAAACTGTGTTTCCCATTGTCACGTCAGCTGGCTTCCTGCATCTGGACAGCGGAGGACATGCATGACATGCGACGTACTTTTTCACAGTCGGAGCAGGAATCCCAGGAAATGTTTGTCTGTCCCGGCGGAAGACAACATTTAGTGACATGTTGTGATTTTATTTCTTTTCAGTGCAAAGTACAGCTTCACTCGGGAGGCATCTGACTTTGTCCTACATGATAACACCCAAACACTGTAGGATTATTTTAGCTTTTATATGTATTCACAAAGATAAAACAATAAAAATGTTAAACAGAATCAGCATAGAAGGAGGGGGACTCTGTGGCGTTAACAAACTTAAATAAACTGTCAAGATTCACAGCTCTTTTAACTGAAATAATCAGACAACTGCTGGCTTTTGATGTGCTTTTTTCCATCACAGCGGCTTCACCGACGCTCAAAGCATTAGGCAGTTAGAATCAATCCTAACCTCCTTCAAGTGTACAGTCAGCTGCAGCAGTGATTCTGTGCAGGGATTTGAGATCGGTCACCTTGTCTGTCCTTGACTTCTCTGTGCATGGGTGTGGGTCTGTGTCTTGCTGGTTGGTGGTTAAATAAAGGCCGCTAGTTGTCAAAGCACTTTGCCCCTCAACATGCCCTCTGCCCCTCTCATCTGATCCCCCACCCCATCGGCGCAGGCCCGCCTCCATCCCCTGGCGTGGAGCAAGCTGCTGTTTGGCCCGTGTTTTATCTGCTATTATCTGTCAGATGCTGTGCACCTGTGAGCCTGGCTGCCCCTCTGCATGACGGGCGGCTGTGGTCGCTGGTCCAATCCCAGCGGCTCCCTGCTGTCAGCTGCTGCAGCAATGAGAAGTTCTCTGGCTGCCTCCGTCTCTGTCTGACAGCAGCCCTGGAGGAAAGGGTAAGAGAAGCACAGGGAAGAGAAGGAAAAGGAGGAGGGGGGGGATTCCATTAAGATGAGCTGTATTCCCACAGACCAAAGCCTGCCCACCAGCCATGTGCTGCAGCTCACCTGGCTGCCAGATAAGTGGAGATTAGAGGAGAGTAGACGGTGGAAAAGGTATTAGACGTAAAAGAAAAATTCTCTCTGAAACCCGGGGACAGCCTTGATACTTTTAGGATTTCTTGTGTCATGTCTGACATTTGATGCTGACACTGAAAGGGCACAGCGACAATTCACACTTCCATTAAACAGATGTGGCAATCTGAACTCTTTCATATACTTTTGCTTGTTTGTACCCCATAGTCCATTGTTTGACGTGGTGTTGCAGCGGTAAAAATTACAATTTTGCGAGCTTCCTCTCTAGTTAGCAGAGAATAACAGTCTGGTGACAGTGCTGAGATCAATACAAGTCTGCAGCAGGAGGTAGAGCGGCCCTAATGAACCGAATTGACTGGAGCTGAAATATGATCAGTATTTCTCTGGTGGTCATTATGTTCCTTATGAAGAAGATCAATGTCTCCTAGGTGGATCACTGAGTATGCACAGCATGACGGCAGGGCCAGCACTGATACCATTCTAAATACTTAATGAAGGATTTATTCACAGTAAGGTTTGCCACTGTGTGTGTGTGTTTGTGCTCTGTGCTATGTCTGCCTCTCTTTCAGTCAAAGGTCTTTCAGGTTTTCAGGCCCTGCAGCATTTGTAACTGATGTGCTTATACGAGGCTTTGCTGTTCATTTCATGGGCTATCACTTTTTAAATTGGTCAATGCCTTCTTCACGGTTGATTAGCAATTTATGCAGAGCTAATTTAGAGGCATAATAAGAGAAAGTCTGGTGAGAAGCCTCCAACCAAAACAGAAAAAAAAAAAAAAAAAAAGGTTTTACCGCGGACAGTAAACAGCTATGATTGATTGTAGTAGCGTTTTGACCATAAAAGATGCGGACATCTCTCTGAATCTGTCATCTTCTAACCAGATACCCTCATTCTAATCTGTGCTACCCTGATCTTAGAGCAGAAAGTTGACTTAATGATCCCTCTGTCCTGGCTGTCTAACGCCTGGCATCATCACTTTGCTGGGTCTGGTGTATGCATACTGCTGCTCCGGCTGCCTGCCTGTCCTGCCAACCATCATCACGCACACACCTGCTGTACCGGCATCTGCAGCAGCACCACCCTGCCGGCTGGCACGGCTGCCTCCTTTAGATTGGCTCTCCGCATGCCGTGAAGTTAATGTACACACTCCCGAGCATCACAGACATTTTTCACCTTAGCTCGTACCTCGTCTCCAGCTCGTTCTCTCGGTCACACATATAAACGCGATGCATAAGATGCTCTGGAGCACAAAAGGGGTCGGTAATTTTAACTGTCCATCCATCTGTCCGTTTGTCTGTGGGAACTCTTTATGATTCCAGGCACAACGCTGCAACGATGACGTGTGTACCCGCAGTCTAATTCCATCATCAGCATCATTACTGCTATTATCCCGTGTCTCCCTTTAATGCAGGCTAATGGATGACCAATAAAGATAGATGAGCCTGGCAGTGTGGAGCTAATAGACAGGACATGATGTCTGGCTTCTGTCCTGACTCGAGACTTTAGCCGAGCAACTTCCCTCGCAGATAAAAACACATCTAAAATATTATCTCGAGTCATTCCACAGCTTTAATGAAACGCTGTATGCTCAGCTAATTAGCGTACCAACAGTTTAGGACAAATCAAGGCAGATTTTGTGTGGACACTAATTATTGAAAAAGGAGCAGTGTGGATTTAATAAACAGCGGCTGTGAATTTTAATTCTTGTAACAACAGGCACACACAATTTTACTGATATTTTCTGTCTTATCATTTAATAGCATTTTGGGGATAAAAAGTGTAGGTTCATATACGGAGAGAGAGAGAGAGAGCCTGTAAATTCACATAATTAGAAATGTTCTGTTTTGATAAATATCCCATCTCTGTCTTTTGTAGAGTTTATTTAAACACGTTATTCGTCCTTCTTCAATCCTCTTAAATAATTATAAATGAAATGACATCAATTTTATTATCTTTTAAATATAATAGGCTTTTAGTTTTTGCTTTTAATCCTTGCTGTTGCGGAATCGAATTTACATTACAGTAACGATGTCTTTAATAGTAGCACACACTGAAAACACTGAAACAGCAGCAGCAACAACAGTTTCCTAATAAATCACAGGTTTGTTAAAAAAAAATATAAACCGTACAGAAGCAAAAATTCACCTCATCCTTAAAAACTAAACATTTCAGATTACTGTATACCCATTTAAAAATAAAAACGTTCCAATCCAAGCCAACAATGGGGACACTTGCGACTTGAGAACTTGAAAGGGGTTTCAGTTTCATTAAGACAAAATGTTCTGCTACACAATTAAAGTCCATGAATATGTAACTAAGTGGCTTGGGTTCCATTTAGATATGGTGGAAAAATATAAAATGACCAAAAATCACAGAGTGAGCAAAGAAACTCCTCTGACTAAAAATGTGCACAAGGTGTGCACAAAGTAAGGTAACAAAATAAAACTCTTTTTGGGGGGGATTTATTTCCCATGATGCAAGCTTTCCAGTGCCGGAAAATGTTGTATTTGTAAAACATTCATAAAGATTACAGAAAATAAGTGGAAACTGTTAAATGTTTGCATCCCTAGTTGTCAAACTTACATTTAATAAAAAAAAAAAATCAATTAAAAAAAAATCAATACATTTAATGAGGGATGTCTTCCATTCAGGTGATCCAGTCCCAGGTTTTATTAAAGTGCATGCTGCTCACTTGCTTATGTTTTATGGACGTTAGTATTCAATTAATAAAAGCCTAATCAGAATGTAAATGCCTTACATAACTACCTCATTCAGAACAGACTGGTTCAGAGTACATTTTCAATCAGATTGAGAGGGGTGGTATAAAGCTTTGCTTGTCCTTTTAATAAGAACATATGAGTACCTTATAACCTCCCTTAGGAAAAAGTAGTATACTTGAAGTTTATTTTATTAAGTATACTTGAGTATAAGTATAAGTATAGTAAGTATACTACAGACCATGTACTTGTAGTGTACTAGAAAGTATACTTATTTAATACTTCTTCCGGCTAAATTGGAACGTTTTAAGTATATAAAAGTATACGTTAAGTTTACTTATAAAAGTATACTTTAAGTATACTTTTATAAACTAAAATGTAGACTAGAAGTACATACCTAGTACACTAGCAGTATATAGGCGAGTGTACTTGTAGTGTACTAGAAAGTATACTAATTTAATACTTCTTCCGGCTAAATTGGAACGTTTTAAGTATACTTTAAGTATACTTTTATAAACTAAAATGTAGACTAGAAGTACATACCTAGTACACTAGCAGTATATAAATGAGTGTACTTGTGCTATACTTAGAGTATACGTTTATAAACTAAAAAATGAACTAGAAGTATATAACTAGTACAGTAGTAGTATATTGAAGAGTGTATTTGTGGTATACATAAAGTATACTTTTATAAACTAAAATGTGGACTAGAAGTATATACCTAGTACACTAGTAGTATATAGATGAGTGTACTTGTGGTATACTTGAAAGAGTACTTTTGTAAACTTAAAATTACCTTATAAAGTATACCTAAAGTATACTTTTATAAACTTAAAAATGTTCCCATTTAGTCCGTAGAAGTATTAAATTAGTATACTTTCTAGTACACTACAAGTACATGGTCTGTAGTATACTTCCTATACCTATACTTATACTCAAGCATACTTAATAAAATGAACTTCAAGCATACTGCTTTTTACTAAGGGCTGATAACATGGGGTCAACGGTGGGTAATGTGATGTGTTTCCAGGAGAGACATAAATGTGGCTGAAGCTAAAAGACGAGTTGTTCAAACTAACTTTTTCTATCGAGTGAATTCACTTTTTTCCAACACAACAACTTCTTCTGTTATATTTCTGGCAGATTAAAAGCTCCTCAGTCAGCAGTTCCACGCGTCCTCTTTTTGCTATGACAAGTTCAAAAGTCCCCTCACGTGGAGCCCAAACCTGTGGCTGAATAGAGTTTTAATTTCCATTACTTTTTTTTTCCACTTGTGCTTTCCCTGCTGTGACATTTTTCAGTGAAAATGGGCCTGTCGGGACCCACTGTAATAAGCTAGAGACATGTCGGTCACTGACTGTCTTCACATCTAATAAGGCAAAAAGGTAAACACCTGTAGTTTGAACAAGAGTTTCTGTCTATATATATATAACTACTGGAACTATAAAAGTCCCTTCAAAATAAAAGTGATAACACAACAATCCTATTCAGCACTTGAGGTTAAAGTGGAAACGCAGCCATGTTTATATGTATATCTCCATGGCTTTCCAGACCTACAGAGATTTAATTTTTTATCTACATTACCTGACCCTAGCACATAATGGAGTTAGTTTAGAATGATCAACTTTTACTCTGTCTTTCTACAGACTTAGATATTTCGTTTACCTTCACAAATTATATCTTCACAATAAGGATACTACACAACAAAGTTGTTTAAATTCTTATTAAACTTCTTGAGCCTACGGGAATACCATCGTGAGGTGTTCCCTTTCAGCTGCTGGCCACTTCAAACACAGAAAGCCCCGGTAACTGAGCAGCCTTATGCTGACAAGCCCAGCTTTGAGGACAGGAGAGCCATTGAACAGAAGCTTAGATTAACAATAATCCTCTGTTCGACTTGTTCAGAAGCTGCTCAGATCTCTCGTCTATCACTCTCATTTCTGAAATAGTTTGTGGGAGAAGATATAGACGATAAAAGTGTCTCAAAAACTTCAAAATAACTCCTGGTCCATTTACTTTAAGATGTGATAAACTATAACGTCTGTAAGTGTATTGGAATAACTGTTTGAAGAAAAGTGAAGTGAGCCGGTGTCTCAGATCAATAGCTGGCAGATGTAACCCTTCCCTTGTATGGAAAACAGCCTAAAATACTGCTGCAATAACGGAAATGAAACGACTTGTATTATGTTCTCAGAGTTATTGCTTCGTTTGTTTGTTTTTAAATTCCCCCTGTATACATCTCACAGACTCTGGGACCAGTCATACAGTACAATGAACAAACATCATGAGAAAGCTGGCATTTGAAACAGGCCTAATCACAACTAAACTAAATGCCTGAAACTATAAACGAAATATCAGAGAAGAAAAAAAAAAAAAAAGGCACTATATAGTTCTGCATCAGTTACTTTTCAATTACAGCAGCCGAAGCAGAACGGAATTGTTAGTGTCATTTATCGACTGTGGTGCCCTCCATTAGAGAAACAACTGAGAGAAATCCATCCTGTTGTATAACCACCTGGCTGTCTTACAATAACAAAGAGTTCATTTCTGTCATCTGGCCTTAAGTGTTTTTGGTTTGATGCAAGGAACAGATGAGAAGTACACACCAGGAAACCATGCAACCGAGACACATATCTAACCAGGCAGGTAAATAATCCTTGTGGCTTTTCTCACTATAGTACCCTGAAACAATTCCCTCATAAGAAGTGTCTAAATTAATAATAACCCAGGGTGACTGAAATGTCTTGCTTCATTCAACACTTAAAGCAATGCTGGAAAAAAATATATATATATATTTAGCATGTAAATATGTATTTGTTCCATTTTTATTCTGAACAAATCAAAGAAAATGTGTTTGAAAGGTTCCTCACGCTTTTAATTGGAAGTATTTTTTTGAATACCTGCATGCAGGTTTATGTCAGGTCCATTGCTCATGCCTTGATCTATCCTGGTGATGTGGACCAGGCAAGAGTAGCCGAGCGCAGACACCATCCCCAACCCCCCCATGTGTATATATTTTTTTAATACTTTGTGAGGAAAAACTGTCAACCATATCCAAAGTGCAGGACCAAAGAGAAGTAAATAATGTATGCTTTTGTTAGATTCTTTGAAGACGATATGTGCTACGCGTTACCCGTTTCAAATGTCGAAGATTTCAGACCTCAGCACAAAACAGATTTTGATAATCAGAAGGTGTATCTGGTTCACAGAACTGAAGAGAATGGCAGCGCAGGCCAGCCGTGCGAAGCACAGATCCTTGCCCTTGCAGGTAAGTTTCCCTCCTTATACTCTACCTTTTGGTCTTTTTAAAGCTCGTTTTCTCCGTCTGACAGCGAACCGCTGATGTGCGCGAAACTCTGTCATGTGTCAAAGCAAGTCTTTTTTGTCCGATCTGTCAGGACGTGATCAGCTGGAGTCTGACACTGATAGCAACAACAACGTCCTCGGATGTGGCTAGCTAGATATGCTAGTCAGATATGCTAAGATAAGTTTTGGTAGGTAGTCATACGTCGTCGTCAGTGCTTGACATATTTTTACATTTACAGAGCCGTGCTCCACGAGTTACCTGTCTAGTTTCGGTAGAGTGACACCGGTTGTTTGGCTAAATACGTGGCATGCAACGTTAGCGAGTCGCAACGGTTGTTTACAACACGAAGCTAACGCCTGCTAGCTTGACGTGCGTTCGTTCCGCGTTAGCATGCTAGCGCCGATGCTCTCGTTATCTGCGAGCAAACGCGCCGCTGTCACTGCATTATCAGCGTATGTGGCAGCCATTGTTTGGTCGGTTGTCATTTTTTTAGACGTTTGGCAATACAACTGAAAGTCCGGCGGCTTTGGTGCGTGTCAGTTAGCTTGTTAGCCGGCTTAGCTGTAGGTCTGTGCTGCGGTGCTGCAGTCGCTGCTGTGTCAGACGTCCATGCAGACAACACACAGCCTGTCCGTCGGTAACATGCCAACGTCATGGCTGTTTCATGACGGCGTGTCATGTTAATGTGCAGGTGAAATGCTTAACCCACGTTAGCTGCAGCAGTCACAGCCAGTGTTTGCTCATGGTCGTTTTTCTATGCACGATCTTTAACTAGCTGCATCACTAATCCCTGAGTCTGAGCTGCCTGGGCTGCAGATCGGTAGCCAACACCTTCACGGAGTCACTTACAGGCAGGACGATGTCTACCGCAGTCCTCTGAGGAGCGCACAGTTTAGCTCACGGTGCTAAAGTTAGTTTGATTAATAAAAAAATAATAATAAGAGAATGCAAAAGAAAAAAAAGAAACAAATTCAACTGTTCTGTAGATACTTTTACGGTTCATGACAAATCCATGTGACTTTTTTTGGAACTTTTATGAGTTTCTACCTGCATGTGTTTCTACCTGCATGTGTTTCTGGGCTTCACAGATACAGTAGAAGAATTTGAAGACAGTATAACGCAAAAGAAGATGAAAATTCCCAAGATGTCCATCAAGAATTCAGGAAACTCTGTTGAGAACAGTTTTGGAGAAGAGAGAATGCCACTCAGGCATAAAAAGGTAGGATGACCTGAAGTAGAAAGAGGTTGTTGTTGGATTGCAATGAATGTGTCTGTGCATTAAAGGACTGACAGGCGGCATTTGGTTGTATTTATCAGGGACAACAGCCTTGTGGCATTACTAATGCAATCCTTTAATCATGTTTATATGAAAACATACTCTTTTATGTGGAAAACTGAAATAACAAAGTATATTTCTCTTTAAATAATCAAACTATCAGCAGTTTGCTGTGTGAGAGACGACTTTGCTTTGCCGGAAACTAAATAAAGGAAAGACGAAATCGAATGTCAACACTTGTCTAAGTGTGATCACAAGTGTAAGAGCATGTGTCACGTTGATGTATGTGCGTCACCGTGATGTATACAACCCTTCTACTTATGTTTAAACATATCTATTGATAATACATCACATTTTCATAAACTTGGCTGACACCCCCAAATCCCCCACGCTATTTTTACCATATGCTGGATTAACACAAATTCAGCACTCTGGACAGCTGCCCTTTCACAGACAAATCCTCTGAGCGGCTCATCAAAGAACTCGGTGACTCCTCTCCTCCCAGGTCCTGTTGAGATCCACGCAGTCAAAACAAACCATTTGCAGTCTGTCATGTCATTTTTCAGATTGATATGTGGTTTTTACATCTGCTCTTCGTTCTGTGTTGAAATTAATCAGATACTAAAAGCAAAGTTTAAAATGTTTTACCAGGTCTACCTCTAAAATATTCATATATAAAGTCCTATTTGGCACATTTATATCTGGGTCATATTCCCAACTTTCTGCTTTATTACTAGTCAGATTTTATGTCACTGGCCTATTTCTTCCCTAAATTGACAGTCCTTATTTTCTTTAGGCCCTATCTCAAGACCATGGGCGCCCCCTTTCAAACTCCTCCAAGAGCCTGGCAGCGGTAGTAGCTCGCCTGGAGAGAAACGCGGCCAGCTCCTGTATGGAGGGTGACGAGGACCTGGATGAGGACCGGCTGGCCGAAGAAGGAGAGGATGCAGATGACGAAGATGATGATATGGAGGCAGAGCATCAGCAACACCATCATCACCAGCAGCAGCAACAACAACAGCATTTGGAGGTGGACACGGATTGCGTGTCCGAGGTGGCTGCAGCTGTGGTTCCCAGAGTCCTGTACGAGGAGCTGGTTCACAGCTACAGGCAACAGGAGGAGGAGATGAGGAGGCTGCAGCAGGAGCTGGAGAGAACCCGTAGGCAGCTGGTGCAGCAGGCGAAGAAGCTGAAGGAATATGGCAGCTTGCTGACAGAAGTCAAAGAACTGAGGGACTTCAACAGGAGACTGCAAGATGTACTTCTCATGAGATTGGGCAGCGGTGAGAGACGGGAGCCACTAAGTTGATTGAATAGCTTTTAACTTGATCAGTCATTCGCAGAAAGTGTCTACAAAAGCTAAATCGGTTGATATTGTGAGATAACTGCAATTTAGAGGCACAAAACTTTTATGACTAAGTTAATCTTAGATAGTGGCATCTGCACAGCTAAAAATGAACCAGTTTCAGTTAAAGATGGCCGACAGCAGGTGTGTGGACACATAATACTGGCATTTACAGTATGTCTGCACCACATACTCATTTTATACTCCCTGTCCTCTGACGATGATCTACAAAATTGAGTTACCAACATGGACATAGAAATGACACTAAAGTAGTTCAACGTATCTCTGAGTTTGGGAGCCGCAGTTTGGTTTGTGTCTGAGGACGGCAGAGTGCTGTAGTGATGAGAGTGACCTTCTTAAAGCAGAAGGAGGTTGAGTACTTCAAAAACTGTCTGATTCAGACAGAAAATAGAACCCCTACCTGTTCTGATGCATATGTATTTTAATTAACTGAATGTATGTTATTATTATATTCACCTTAAGTTAATTCAGGTTAATATTCTAAAGCCGAATGTCACATGCAACTGTGTCATTACAGCAAACAGCAAAGATTCCCGCCCTGCCGAACCCCTGAAACAGGTTGCAGTCATAAAATTATTAAGCTATAAGTGTAATATATTAAATACATTTTTAATCCAGCAAAAGGTATTTGTTCCATTTCTAAAGAGGTAAATCCAGTACAGGAAGTTGAATATAATGCACTGTAGTTATAAGTGTGATTAAAAGCGGTGTCATTTCAGTGTGCAGCACTGTACAAATTCGAGCTTTGCCAGATGCTGGTGTTAACCTCAGGCCCCCTGTAGATCTGAACAGAGGCGCCTGGCCACTGGCTAGACCATTTAATGGACAGGCTAAAGATTAGAGCACCCCGGGGTGCTGTCAGGCAAGGGATGGAGTGCGCTGACCGATATTAAAACTCATCAGCTACATTGGAGCTTAGCGTGGCCAGCCACCAAGCCAGCTTAGTTACTGGGCTAAAATAGCTGTTTGTTGCAAGGCACAGGGAAGCCTAAGCTAAGGCGGGAAGCAAGCAAACAAGTAGGTGGGCTCTGTTCCAGAGGTAAAAACAAATAAACTTAATCTATACTTGTGTAGGAAATAAGAGACCGTCGGCTGTTTACAATTAACCTACTGTACTGTCCATTGTTTTGCTGTTGTATTTTGATTTTGTAGATTTCACAATCAGTTAATTCATCTTCGGGTATAGTTAGATTTGTTGCATGTATCTCCATAATGTTAAACATCTCCTTTGCCTCGTAGAGCCTATGCATGACAATGGCACTCAGACAATCAAGGCCGAAGTGGTTGAACCTATTGTTGAGGCCCCGGAGACGTGCAGAGAAGAAGCCAACACCAGTTCCAGCTACTCCCCCTCGCCCAGAACAGTATACACCTGCAACGATGGGAAGGTACGCCTCACCGGAACTAAAACGCACTTTATACTTTGCTGGAGTTTCGCTGTTTTCACACATTAAAATTCAAGACCTACGCAAAGATGTAATAAAAAGGATTGCCTGGTCTTTAATGGCATTAAACACAGCCCAAAGGAAAACAAACTAATCTGATTGTTAATCTGTTTTCTGATGCTGTTACAGACGTATTAGTAATGTTAAGTCAGTCATGAATCAGTCGTAAGAGGCCTGTATTTTCAATTATGATCCTCAAAGGGAGACATCTTCAGTAATATATTTGACCGAATCTCTAATTTATATAGTGAAACAGAAAGGATCATTAATAAGCCATGTCAACCTTTCAGAGTCTTGAGTCCATCAGTTCCCTCTCCTGTATTCCCCGCTGTTGTGGGTGACTGTGGGAAATAGCCCAAATTTGTAGGAAGTGCTGTATTTCCTCTAAACACCCATGACTCTGGGAACATGCTGTCATAGCTGATCAGTCCTTTCCCCTTTGCTGCCCTACCCTAGCAGGTAAACAAGGTTGAGAAGATTATTATTGTTCCAGCAAGCCTAGCCAGCATCATCAGTGTTTATTAGCCTGTTAGGGTTCTTAACTCCCCCCACCGCTGTAACTCAACCAGCGTCCTGTCTCTGATGACAGGGGGGGAATTGGTACTACAAGCTCTGGGGCCTGCAGCCACTTCAAGCGTGAAGAACACTTGCAAATTAGAACTCTCCTACATCAGGGACCCCATATTAATTATTTGCACGAGAGGAATTTAAAGTGACTGACAGGTTAGCCCTAGTGAGAGCGCATGGGGGGGGTGGAGGGTGGAGGGTGGAGCAAAAAGGAGGAGGAGAGATGAAGAAAAAGAGATAAACGACAGTAAAGGGACAGCGAGGATGAAAACAGCCTTGTCTAACTCGAGCGCAGTAAAAAGCTTGTCTGCTGGCCGGGGGCCTAAAGCACATTAGCTGCACAGGGAAAAAGCCCTTTGGATGCTGGCCTAAAGACTTTACGGTGATAAGATAGTGGAGGGGGGGGGGGGGGGGGGGGGGGTAAGAGAGTCACATATGCCCCTTGTTACATTAGCTCACCTAGAAGACTAGGGCAGTCTGCCTCGGCTGGCAATCAGCTTGGAGGGTTTGGTGCAGGCTTATGCAACAGGCAGTGGCGGTTTGTAAGAGCTGCAGGCTAAGTTCATAATAAAGGTAATCCAAGCTACAAGCAGCTAGTGACCTGAGCTTGTTTACGCTTCCTGGATGGAGAAAGTGGCTCTTTTGAGGTGTCCACAAACTGTAACTAGTGGAGATGTGTCCTACCACATTTGGCAGGGTTTCCCATACAGTGTTAATACTATGGTGGCCTGTTAGTGTCTAATTTACTTTATGGAAATTGCACGTTTCAAACAACGTTGTGCTTGCTTCCTATTTCTCCCTCCCTCCCCTCCCCAGAAGCTGCATCCCCCCCAGACCCTTCACACACAACGGCTCACCTGCTCTGTACTCAATTTAACCTGACGGAGAAAACGGCTCGGACAACTCACGTAGCATGTGATTTGTGCACTTGAGGCCCTAGAGATTTAAAATTATTTTAAGACAGTTGGTTAAAACGACTCCAGGCGTAATGTGAACTAGCTTAATTTTATAAGAACTAGGTTGTACAGTTAAATTTGCTGGTACTTTATTTAATCTTACATACTAGAAAACCGTGTCTCAGCCACGTCACTAAATCCAATATGTTAAAATATATAGTGGTAGGAGACTCCTTGCTGCATCTTGACTACCATTGTACACATTGTTTTTGTTGTCCAATGTCTCCAGTACCTGCTGTACCTTTGAAAACATTACCAACCATCATATTTTCAAAAGCTTTTGTCATCGACGTGTCTCCGGTTATTGAGACACTGGAACATTGTAGACTGATGAAACATCAGCATCATCATCATCATGGTACACAGTCAGTTTATCTAAACATGGAACAATCTGTCTTCCGTTCAGGTACACCTCGGAGGTGGGATCTGGGTGGAGGAAGAGAAGTGGCACCAGCTGCAGCGGACCCAGGGAGACTCCAAGTTCACAAAGAACCTAGCTGTAATGATCTGGGGCACAGAAACCCTCAAAAACCGCAGTGTCACTGGAGTGGCCACCAAAAAGAAGAAAGACGCCCTGCCTAAACCTCCGCTGTCGCCCAGCAAGTTGAAAATTGTCAGAGGTAAGATAAACCTGTAAAATCAAGATTGTGTAAAACGATGAGGTCTTGTTTGGATGTGTCTTTGTAAGTTGAGCCAAGCTGGAAAACATCAGGTATCCTTATCACACACACACGAATATGAGATTAGCAGTTTTTCCAATTTGATGCAGTCTGACTACTCCTGCTCACTCCTTCCCCAGAGTGTCTGTACGACAGAGTGTCTCAAGAGACCGCCGACAGTGCAGAGATCACGCAGAGATTGTCCAAAGTGAACAAATACATTTGTGAAAAGATAATGGACATCAACAAGTCCATCAAGAATGAGGAGCGGCGGGAGTCAAAGCTGCTCATCAGACAGACAGTCAAGATGGAGAACTTCACCTACGATGGCATGTAGTGATCAACTGTCACGCCAGCGCCTTCTTACCCCGTGTGGTCTGCAGGATGTTGAGGGGACTTAAAAGTGGGTGGATGGGGGGATGCTGTCACCGTTTCAGGAGCAGTCATATTTCTTTTAACACATTGGATTGGTTAGGATGTGAAATGTAAAAAAAAAAAAAACAAGCAGGCCCTTTCCCACCCTCCCTAGTAGAATGGCCGTCACCTCAATCAGTGCCCAGTTTTCTAATTGGCCGACAGACAGCTTTACCCACCGGTTAGAAATTGAACACGTGTGAACTAGTTTGACATGAGCTGGTGTGAGTGTTTTTATAAGCTTTGCAGTGGCATTGGTACAGAGATACGGTTTATGAGATGTGTGCATATGTGTCAAAAGAGAAATTAGATGTGATTGTTCATTAATTTATTGTTCTGTGTCAGAACATAATTTTGAGTCCTTGAACTTTTAAAAAGTAAGAGGTTATTTCCCTTGATAAAATCTTCCGATGCTGTAATGATGATGCTAGCTTGCGTTAGATCTTAGACGTGTGAACGGTGGACTCTTTTGGTGACTGCCCAGTAACTGCTGGGGATTTGTTGTTGGTACTTACTGCATATAATGGGACATCAGGGTCTCAGATGCACAAGTCTTAATTAGCGACAGCCATATTTCATTCTGCTGCAGAGATTCTGTTGTTCCAGGAGATTAATTATGCCTGTGTGTCCTCCCCTTAGATGTAGGTCAATAACAACACATCACTTTATTAAAACGAGGGCTTACGAAGATTTAATGGGAAGTATGACTCTAATGTCGAGTCTATAGAGTGCTATATTTATTGTTTATTTTTATGTTGACCTTTTACTTTTGAATATTTGCTATCAGTGAGAGAGCACAAAGAAGGTTTTGATGGGATATTCCTGCTTTACTCTCAATCAAACATGTCACTTTCAGAAAACTTGACTGTTGAGTTGTGGCGGTACAGGCATGCCGATGCCTAGAAAGGCCTTAAATAGATTTGGCAATCACCAGGGGCTGGTATACACCCGTGGTTTTTCTAGTAAGCTGTGATTGTAAATGTATAGTAAGCTGAAGTGATGAAGCTTCACCTGCACTTTGCTATGAGAATGTAAGAGGTGGCCGGGTACTATTTTCTGTGTGGTTCACACCATTAGGTTGAGCTGAGCCGGACTACTGCCGGCATGAAAATCAGGGGACAGCTCTGCACGGTCTAGGTCATCTTCTTGTGGAAGCAGTGTTAGCTGTGGGTAAAGCTGTCTGGAACACTATTTTGCTGTTGAAGTCGTCTGGCCCTGCTGAACCCCGTAATAACCCCCTCTTGTTGAAGCCACACCACTGGGGAACAAAAATAAGGTTGCTCCAGTGACGATTTCCTCTGAGCTATGCCATCAGAACTTTAAAAAATTTCCTCTTGTATATTTTTCATGTTGTTTTTTTTTTCCCCCACTTCTCCTGTTGTTATTTTGTTTTGATCCAAAATGGCTTGTGTGGCTTTCTGCGGGCTGGAACTAAATGCTGCAGATTGAAATCTCAACTGTGACCTAGCTGTGGCTAACTGTGAATCTGCTCCAGAGCTGCACATCAAGCCTTTCTCCTCGTCACACTCTAGATTCTCATTTATCTGTTGGTTTATTTCTCTCTATCTTTTTGTCTGTCTTTTTTTTTTTTTTTTTTTTTTTTGTTATTTCAAAAGTTCAGATCAGCCTTTTCTTAAGCTACTTTATGTTTTTGGAGATATTTTAGTGTACATAAACATCTTCTATTTTTTATTTCCACCAAACATGGATATTTCAATTTGTAGTCATGTTACCGTGTCAAGCTTCTGGTTAAGTTTTGCTAATTGATGTTGTAATTCCACATTACCTGTCAATTTCTTGTGTTTCTTCACATTTATATATATATATTTTTTTTTTCATATGAATTGTTGGCTTTAAGCTTGATGTTGTTTCCAAATGTGGATCAGTGGGGTCTGCAAACTGATGAACAAAAGATCCCCCCCTTTTAGCCAAAGTGATACCTAAAGAACAAGAGAGATAAGACTTTCCTTAACGTCAGATTTTGAATCTACTCTCACGACATAGGATATTTGATAAACCTCACTTAAGCTCTACCTATTGATCTGCTATAGCAAAGCGAAAATTGTTGAACCATTGCGCTCTAACAGTTGAGATGCAGTATTTAGATCAACTTAAATCATTTACATTGAATGCACTTTAAACTTCTGGGCAAATTTCTTTAATCTTAAAGAAAAGTATTTGTGGTATTTGTCCTTTTTTTTTTTTTTTTTATGTTTTTTTGTTTTTTAGATTAAAACCTAACAATCATTGTTTTATCATGAAGCACCTTAGAGGATTTTGGTTTATTGTTTGTTATGGCAAGAACGATTTAATGGAGTATAATTGAGTCTTATCAGTCAGATACGCCCCTGATATGCCAGTGCTCCAACAACAAGCTTGATCAGACTCAATACTGTAAAATAAAATAAAAAAAAAATAAGTATACTTATTTGCGGTGTTTAGAAAACCAGCTTTCCATAAGTTAAATTTTGGTCCAACTGGAATCTACAACTTGTTTATGGCGCTTCACCATTTTAAAGACTTTTACCTATGAAATGTGCAAGCTGACTGGAATATGTGCTTTAACTTAATGTGTCACAATGCTGGTTATGTGTAAAGATGACTTATATAGGCATAATTGTGTATTTTTTACAAATGAGTGGTAATTGTAAGCCAAAGTATTGATTGCTGAGATCAAGCTAAAGAAGCGGGATGCTGACTGAGGAATCAGCAGGGTTTGCACAAAATAAAAAGAAAAAAAAGGCCTATGCCACGGTAATGGAGCTTAATGAATCTTAAATCACCTTAATGGGTGACATGTTATTGATATATAATTTTTTGGGGGGTGGTTCCCTAAAAACATCCCATTTTCAGTGTCTTTTAGCGTTTCTGTTTCCCCCCCAGTACAAAGCAACATGTGAGGTTTACGTGTGCTAGGGTGTGTTGAAAATACCTGCAGTTCAAAGGAAAGAAAAGATTTCTGCTGTGCAAATTCTGAAATTCTGACACGTTGTCGTGTATTGTGTTTGTGTTCGTTTCTTTGTTGTTTGATGCCAAAAGGGGGTGTGGTTAAAATAACGCTTAAAGAAAGACTATGAATAGAGCTCTTACGTCATCTGAAATGTTAACTTGTTTTCAAAGGCTGGTTTCCTGGAGTACGATTAAGCCTAATCCCTCAACTAAAACCATCTTCGGTGGATGAAAGCCGTATGGAAGTACTGTATGTTTTTAACCCAGATTTGGCTTAATCTGTGATGGCAAGGCCAAACTCTTATCAGATGTACCAAGTCACTTGCAGACGAGCAGTTTGGGTTTTAGCAGCATATTAGAAGTAGACACCATTACATAACCTGGCAGAGCCATTAATGGATATTATAGGCTAGTTTGGCTTCCAGTACTCTCACTGTCACACTTAAGTAGCGATAGGCCGGAAGCATCACGGCTCTGCGATCCTCTTCCTGTGCCACCTCTGGTTCCTTACTTTCCTCGCATTTATATGGACTAGATTTAGAAATGTATCAAGATAATAGCAGATCCCGTCCTCCTCGCTTCGTGTTTTGGCTTATGTTGTGAACACCTGTCAAAGCTTCAGAAGTGAAGGAGCTTTTTACGCTGCTTTTTTTTTTTTTTTTTTTTTTTTTTGACAGTTTGATTGGGAAAAAGAGATCCATTTTTAGCTTTCACTTTGTGGAACAAAATACTGGCTCCGGCTCTTCAGAGTTCAAGCTACATGTGCGCATGACACATTACCGTTTGAACCTCAGATACAACGTCAAACTCAACTTTACAATGAGGAAAACAGGAGGAACATATTGTCAGGCCTATATTTTTATTACAGGTATCAGAAACTTTGTATACAATCCACAAACCGGTTCTACTTCATCTAACTTCACCGTCCTACCTCATTGTTACTCTGGTGTTTGTTTGTCAGTGACTGTAAACTATGTGTGTATATTACAAAAAAGGAAAAAAAAAAAAAAATCTATAGGAAAAGGTAGACCTGGTTACTCTCAACATGTACAGCATATAAAACTTGTAAAACACCTCAGTACACAAATATCATTCTTAGGAGAAATCGGTTTTATTACCTGCTTAAAGATGCTGCTGTAAAAGGGGGTGTCTGTGTGAGGGGGTCGTCTCTGAATATATATCTTCGCTCTTTGCTATGTTGTGCAGTTGATCGGTGGTTGTGTTCTGTCTGTATTGCATTCTGAGATTTTTACTGGTTGACGGTGCTACCAGCAAACAGTTCAAAAAACTGACCTGTCGGACCTCAAATGGTGCTGTTTTTCTATGTTTCTATCGTCATACAGCTGTGTTTTATTCAGGTGTGTCAACCGCCACTATCCCCTCAGCTAATCAAATTCTAAGCCAAAACGTCGCGCTAAACCGGTAACCCTGCTATTACTATATCAACTATATGCTATCCATCCAAATATTGTAGATAGTGATTATATCCTCAGCTGTGAGTTTCAGAAGTACCTCAGACGTTGCTGGTTTTAAATGGATGCATCTGCTTCTAGCACCTGTTGTCTATCAATTTACATTGTTGCAGTGTATTTTCGGAAAAAATATGCATTTTTACTAGTTAGTTCAGGTTACACTATAGATACATGATCATCAGCTCTCACTCAGATGAAATTTAAAGGTTGCCACTGTTGGACGACTGGTTGCACGCCAGACTGTCGTAAAGGAGATTTGTTACGGTAGAAGAGGTCCTCAGCCAAAACATGTTCTGTTTGAGTCCAGCTTGTTTTATAAGATACGAAATCCATTGGTAGCCCTCTTTTAAGGTGGGATTATAAATATATATATATATTAGAAGTGATTCTGGGAATGTGTAAAAATGCGGAGATCTTCAAGGATCGTTGGTTGTGAGTTACCACTTAAATCAGTTGTATCTCTTTGTCCCTCACTGTTATTTAAATGATTCAAATATCACTGTTAAAATGAATTTAGTGTAGCAAATTGTTCATGATTGACTTACTGTGAGCTTGGCTTAATCATACAAAAAAAGTGCATTATATTTTCTTTAACCCAATGGAATCTTGTGTCAAAGTGTTTGATTGTCTGTTTTTATTTGTGTTTCTTTGAGGGGCAGGCGGTCTACCTTTGTAGTATGTATGTATGTATTTTTTGCTTCCAGTAATGTTTGTGAATATGAAACGTGTTGGCGCCTCTCTACTGTGAGTCGTGTGTGTTCAGGTACACAGCAGTTGGTTTCATGGAAGCACTTAAGCCATTCGTTGGACTGTTTTTCGCAACGGTTCGACTGTAAGCTTTGCTCTGGTCCGGGGAATTGACCCAGAAAAGTTGTGTGTGTAATTGAATTCCTATGCAGGTGTTGAGTTACTACCCTGGTACCGCATCGCTGTTGGTTGAAGGGCCAACCACAGAGATGGATAACAGGAGAGAGTTGAATGTGTCTGCACAGCCTTGAGTTTAAGTCAAAGGGGACAATGGCGACATGACAAATCCATACAGAACTATTACTACACTCTTATTAATTGAGTTAAACTGAGCTATACAGGGCTGCTTGGGTCTATACCTGTCTGTACTAGTTGTAAATGCATTGCAATGATCATTAGGGAAAGACAGGGTTATTATTGTATGGAGTATTTCCAGCTGATGATAATGTGAAAAGATTATTGCAGTAAACACTCCCTCACCCTTCTTGAGCCTTCCAAAGGCACCCCTACATTTGCAGAAAATGTATATGTGATAGAGAGTGTACATGTCTTTGCTAAACCGGCCACACCTCTGCTATGCGAGCAACTCTTTGACGCTTAGCATCCTGTTCTGTGTTTTCTCTTGCTGCATTCAGGAACACCTGTTTAATGTATAGATAAACAGAAATAAATTGAGACTTTTATTCTATGTGTGTCTTGTCTTTTTTTTGTCAATTCTTGCTTCTTGTCTTTTTACCACAAAATAAACTCTGAACACTGGACAGTTGTTGTGAGTCTCATTGCTTTTTAATGTAGGAAATCTGTTTTTAGCGAGCCGTACCACAGTGTGGGTGGTGATGTCAGTCCACCTCTACTCAGTCCACGCTAAAATACCTCAGTAGCCGTTGTACCGGCTGCAAAGACACTCTGATGTGATTGATGATGTCGATGACATTCGTGTGAAATATTTGGGGGACCTTAAAGTGTTTACTTTCATCCCCAAGTATGGAGGCTACCGCTGCCAGGAATGATAAAATTGGCAGATAAAACCTGAACTCCATTGGCAGATATGTGCGAGCACCTCAACAGACAAGATCTTATGGTTTTCAATCCCTAAAATTAGACTGTAGCGTCAGTATTTGACTGTTACTCTGTGTCTATGCAGTTAGCAACAAAGATCAGATAACAAACCCACAGGTCGCCAGTTCCTCAAGCGCTGGTTGAGGTTGTTGAATCGTCATCAGTTATCTGGTAAAAAAATAAATAAATAAAAAATGTGCATATGATGGGTTGGCATGTCACTATGAAATTGAAGCTTCAAAAATGTTTTAACGCTAGCTCATCTTTGCTAGTGAGACATGTCTGGCAAGGTCAGGTCATATGGCAAATCTGTTGCCCTTTTACCATTGGCCATTCAACCAGTGATGGATAGCTGGTGGTCAGTTCCTGAGAGTAATCACTATGTTTCAGACAAGAAGTCAACAAACACCCCACAGAGCAGATGCTAACACCTAGCATGACAGACATGCTTTCTAGAATATTTGCATATTGTAAATAGTTTGTATATATGAAATATACACATCTACAACCGAACAACTGAACACTTACGTTCTAAGTGGGTCTAATACAACCTTGTGCATTTCTGTTACAATCTGTATATGCTAAGCAAGATAAATCATACCCAACACTATCTTTGCTAATTATTGGGAGAATATAGCAAGTTTGTGTGACTGGTATCATTGACATCAAGTTACAATTTGAAATTACTTTTCCATTCATATGTGTTGTTGTAATGTTATGAGAACATGCCCCAGTTCCTCCCACTATATGGATATCCGCGTACAGTATATCCATATAGTGGGAGTGATTGGGGCACCGAAACACAGCCTCTAAATAATGCATTATCTGCACGAAAACTCGTTCATTTCACCGGTATTTTGTTATCGTACGCTAGTGCTATTCCCCGTTGAGTTCGGAGTTACCTGTTATCATCATGCGGGTCTGTAGGTCAATCTACGATGTCTTCTGACCTGGATGATGTCATCTCAGAGCGCCATGCACACCCGCAATAAGTCGGCTTGTTTACCTGTAATTTGCTACTGCTAGTTTTTTGCAACATGGCTGAATATTTTCCGATTCTGAGGTTGTGGACGAACCGTAGCAGTAGCAAATTATTTTATGGATATACGTAGATCTAATTATCTCCCGAGCGACTACAAATGGCACCAAAGTTATATGGGTGAGTAAACGATCGTATTTTATGCCAGAAATAATGTCCAGGTTGTAAAAAACAGTAGTTCCCCTTTAATGATGTCTGTTATGTTATCAGTAGTCAAATAAATTATGACCAATAGGAAAAAATAACCGTTCACAGTGACCCGGGGCGCAGCCATTAGCTGGACTGATCTCTCAGACTTTTGAGATCAACTGATCATCGTCTGTTTTTCCAATTAAGCCGAGGAGCTTCAATTTTTACTCCATTCTCCCATTTAGAGGGACCAGCGAACAAGAACATATTCAATCAAATGTTCTGCTGCTTCAGTGACCGGCGCGGTCATATCCAGTGGCAGAATTTCAAAAGTTAGAGGCGTTCAAAGCGACTGGTAACTCTATTTTCACTGGTGATTTTTTCACCCCAATCTGTATATTTTAAAACCACCAAATCAGGGTCAAATCTGGCTAACAGCTTGAAGTGCAAACCTACTTGAAGCCTTCATTTTTTTACACTGGAATACCACTTAACTGATGTCAAAAGAGTTTTTATTTTTAAATTAAGGGCCATGTGAGCAGAATGGGTTTCATAAAACCTTTATGACCTGTAGGCTAATGCAAATGTCTCAGCACGCGGCGGTCCCGTAAACTTTTAATTTAAATGCAGAAAGTAGAATTAGAGTTTACTTTTTACAATGTGTTACCAAGAGGAGTCTGACACCATGAAGACGGACAGATTTCATGATCTGTGCTGTTATTTCTCACAGAGCGCTGTAAGCTCTTAGTGCCTTTTCACGCCGCATCTATCATGAGCGTTCCATCGTCACAGGCTCTGTGGTTAGCTTCTGTCGCCGCGAAGATCAGTCCTCACTTCCACTTTGACCGTAGATTTGGTTTTAATTTTCACGAATGCGTGTTTGTGTGAAGGTGAGGGATTAACAGGCAGACTGCTCTCAATGTCAGCAACAACATAACATCACGGCTAATCGTGCCGTATTTGCTCATTCAGCTCTCATGCTGCCAGGCTGCCTCTGTGCCACACAGCGCGCCGATGATTGGCAGCCCTGTATCTAACATGACCCATGTCCAAACCGTATTGCAAATATCAGCTGAGCTGCATGAGAGCGAGATAAGACAGAAATTGGGTGTTGACATATCAGATTGCTTGTAAGATGGCTTGTTTGCAGAGGCTTGAATCTAAAATGAGCCTCATCATTGAATGCTGGCTTTGGATGAGTCCACATTGGAAACTGATAGGAAGCGCTCCACTGAAGGCCATTTCCTCGTTCCTTCCTTACAAACGCGCTCGGCTCCACTCGCTCCCTCGCCTCTCCATTCTTCTCCCTTGTCTTGCACACTGATGCATTTCCATATATTATTGCCTCTGTAAGCAAGTGTGTCGTGCACCCAGGCTTTTCCAACAGCCCGCGGGGACTTCTCAATGTCATTATCGCTAAAGCCTGCCACATGTCTGTAATGTATTGCCGCCTGCCTTTATTGGCAGCGCGATGATTCAGTGGTGGCGATGATGGATTAGTGCTGGCTGGGTCGAGCCGGGCTGGGCTGGGCTGGGCTGGGCTGAGCTGGTCCAGACTGGGCTGGGCTCTGCAGCCTGGCTGTCTGTCGCATAAACATTGTGTCCTCCTCGCACACTGCAGCACGGAGGGCGACATATTGTATTTATCTCACACACGCAGCCTAATGAATATGGTCATTTCAGTGCTTTTGCGGAGCTTCTTGGACCACTGTCTGATTCATCTTTTTGCATGCAGACATGGTGCATACAGCAGAACCACATTACAGGTAATGCATTCTGTTTATGACATTGTTAGTGGAAGATTTTGTGTAAGTGTTGTGCTGCCTTTACTTCAGAGAGGGTGCATATTTTACCTTTAGGATCAAAAGGGGAAAAAAAAGACACACTGTCATGTTATATTACTGAATATGTAACATACTCCGTGTAGCACAGCCACCCAGGCTGAACTACACTTACTGGCTCACTGGCCACAACTAAAAGTCTAAACCTAACTCTGCTCAGATCTTGATTTTCAGTTTCTCCGTGCTGGCTCTCTCTCTTGTACACTGTCACGGTGCTCTAACTCCAGCCTCACTACAAAGAAATAATGGACATTAGTCTTGATTTCTTACTGCTTGCAGCAGCAACTGTCCGCTGCTGCTGTTAATCCTTCCTGCCCCAACACACAGAAGAAATGCACCCTGGGCCTCGCCGCTGCACGTGTTTGCTTTATCAGGACACCACCAAAAAAAATAAAAACCTGTCAAAATTAATACACTTTCAGCAGTCTGCACTGGGTAAAGAACATGTGAAAGACTACATTCCATTCACTGTAGCTCTGGTCTTTCTTTGTGCAGAATATTTTCTTCAATTTGTCCATCGCTGACTGATACAATACACTGACTATTGAATCCATTTGAACCGTGCCGACTTATTTTGCTTATCCTGCAATATGTTTTCCCCTATAGGCGCGGAAAGCTTTCTCATTATTGAAAACAATTAGAAAGCAACAAAAGAGTCGAGCTTAAAGTTCTTTATAATTGAATCTCATTTGTGCCGTCGGTGCGACCGTAGGTGGAGAACTTTATTGCCTAATTTCTTGGAGATTTGTTTTTCTTTTCCCTTTTAAAGCAGTTTCCCCCAATTATTTATGCTGCGTAGCATTCATTTAATGCACGGAGCGTGAATCTCTAAGTACAATATGCAATAAGAGGTGTGTTCATTATGTTATCTCTTTGTATACTGTGCTGCCTGGGTTTATGTGGCGTCGTGGCTGCATGGTTCATAGACAATGGGTTCTCAACATGAGGTAGCAGCCATACCCTCATCCAGCTGCATGTTCATACATTCAGCTGACTGTGTGATAAGACACGCTGGTTAAGTCTTGATGGTTGCTGTAGCCGTCCTCTCTGCTGCCAGCGATACTCAGATCACTTTTAAGGAGCTTATTTTCCTGCTTGAAAGATAAAAACTGGAAAAGTTTGGAGTCCATCAGCTCCTCCGGTACGTGAATGCAAAACTTGTGCTCTCTTACCTACAGTAAATGCACACGCTTACACATACACATACACATACGTGTGTACGCGCACATGCATACTTAACCACAGAGCGTCCAAATGGCCCCTATTAATGCAGATGGCTCCCCCAATTAACAAGATTCAAAGCGATGATGAATTTTTCATTCTCTGAACATTTAAGCTAATTATGGCCCAAATGAAGCAGGTTCCAGAGAATCACCATGGCGGGGACTGCCAATGGCAGCCAATGTCACTGTCATAGTGCCACTCTGCGGCACCACCCTAATCACTACAGCTGCTTAATATTCATCTCCCACTGCTCTGCTTCCTGACTCGCCTCACCTCTCCTCATACATCCTCTTCTCTTTTCTCCTTCCCTCTCCACTTCCTCCGCTGTCCTCCTCGCGCCGGCGTCCCCCCTCTTCTCATAGATGTGTTGTTTGAAATGGAAATTAACTAATTGCACTAATAGAATTTTAATGGTAATTTAATGTAGTAAATAAAGCTTGTTACAAGCCAAGCAATTTTGTTGGATTTCAAGGGCAATCAATCTGTGTCCGATGCAATCTGCTCACCTCCTTGACGACGGGTGCGGGATGTCAGCGGCATGTTTGCACTCGTGCAAGATACACTAACTGCATTCATGTCAACATCTATAGATCGACAAAAATAAGAAGAATTAAATGTGGAAACTGCACCTTTACATTTTCTGTGAACTAGTGGCAGAAATACGTGCTCCAAAAACTATGCATGCCGCTCGTGAATGTTACCAGATAACTTCTAACTACAGAGCAGAGCCCCGAGGCCTTTGTGTTTTCTCCGTTGGACTCGTTCAGCACAGCTCTATCGTCTGACATTATCTCTTCTCATCATGAGGTCTGTTTTGAAACCAGCTCTATGCCCACTGGTCGTCCATGCCATTTTCTTGTTTGTTGTTGGTCTAGATTATCATAATCAATTCTCCTCGAGAAATTAACATACCTGGGTTGTTTCAAGTCTTCTTAGCTTTGTGAGTCATTGTAATCCATTAAAGAGATTAGATTTGCCTTGTAATCAAAGATGAGGGGGTTCATTTCACATTTGGATTCTTCTGCACATTTTTATCAACCGCTACCCAGCCCCCCTCCTCCTCCACCCCCGCCCCCGGACTAAACCAATTAAAAATGATGAGGAGCTCGGGCTAGAAAGAGAAAAAGAATAAAGTGCCGTGAGAAAGAAACACAATTTAATTTCTCTTTTTATGTTCTACCAGTGGTCATTTAGCTAGCTTCTTTATTTAAATGGTAATGTGAAGCCGGCTAAACAGGCGTGGCGAATCAGCCGGAGAAAAGAGGGAGACTTCAAAAAAAAAAAAAAAGAAAAGAAAAAGCTGCAATGTTTTCAGGCTCTGGGAATTTATCTGAGTCTCTCCTCCTATCGTCTGACAGAAGGAGGCAGAGTGGGGAGCCGATTGAGCGACAAGGATAACTCTTCTCAGTGTTGGACTATAATTAATTAGGTGTGATAAATTATACCATTCCTAGCGAACCCTGGCAGCAGTGCCACATGCACACTCCAGCACACACTCGACTGGATGTGCGCTTTGTTTGTCCTTATACAGATGCAGACATACTGTATATACTTAAACATGCTTTTAAGCATTAGATTAACACTACCCCTGCAATATCCCCCCTCCTTTTAATGGAAATAATGATATTTGTTTTAAGAAAGCCGTGTCGATTGCCGTTACTCTAAAGGCCAAATAGCTTTGACTTATTACAGCACTCAGCACGTTATTGTTTATTTGCACCTTCAGATGGAAAGTAAGAGAAGTCTTAATTCATCTGACTCCTTGAATTAAGTTGGTACACGACCACATACACACTGATCACGTCACAGCAGTCGATGCGTGTCACATTTTCCACCACTTAATGGGAAAACATTATTTAGTTTGCACTTTATTGATGTTTAAAATATTACAACAGCGTACTCAAATAGTATTAAACATGGATCGACTGCACGACTCAAGAAAGCTCTGTTAGGTTTCCTCTGGTCTCTTGTTTCCTCACTGATCTAACTGTGCTCTTATTGTGAATGGGTTATATCTACCATTTTTATCTCTTCAGGTAAACACGGTCTGCACTTGAGCAACATTTGTTTAAGAGGAAAGTTTGCATTTTATTTCAGTGAAGGATTTTTTCCTCATGCGCACCCACCTCGCCCTCTCAATGACTTCACACTTTAAAAGCACCACGCCGCCACCTTGATGGCAAAGACGCTTTTATTTATTGTAGCTTCTCTGAGCTTTGAATTAATAAAGAGAAATACTGCAAAGTATCCCTATCTGCTCTGCACAGAAACATCGTGCAAAAAAAAAAAAACAACTTGATTGAACGGTCATCACTGTTGCTATGAAGTGTCTCGCCATCCATCACTGTTTTTTTTTTTTTTTCTGTGTGCTTTCTGCTTTCTGATGAGATTTGAGGCTGAAGACCGAACTGACACTTGTCTTCTCTGCTCAGTGTCAGCCTGAACGTCGAGTTTATGGCACACACACTGTGACACACACACCCACACACACACAAACACACCCACACACACACGCGCCCTACCAGCAGGTGCTTTTAATGGCCTGGTGTTAATGAGAGTCTTGTTTAGAGCTGTCAGATGACCCTGGGCCATGCAGACTGACACCAACGCCGTGTTCGCAGCTCTGGAGGTCACCACACAGTCTATGTATGTGTGTGCATATATTGCTTTATGAGTGTTAGCACTACACAGGTATCATTTATTAAACCTAATTGCTATTCCAGCCAGTATATTAGCATAGTGTCAACATACCTTTAATCTTTGGTGGTGTAATTTCCAGTCACTAGTTGATATTAATCTAAATCTGTTGACTCCATAGTCACAATCACAGCGACGGGTGTTTGTCGTCGTGCATGTGCTGATTTGTTCTGTACGACGCTGTGAGTAGTTTCTATGTATCTGAAGCCATAATAAAGAGACAACCTCATAAATGTATTTATTTGCATTACACAAACAAATTACAAATTACATTTTCCAGAGTAGGTTTCAACTCTAAATTTGTAAAGTATAAATGTGCATAAACCTAATGAGTGAGCATGACAGTAACCCCAAACAGATCTGTGTATCTGGCACTGAGATAGACACAATATAAGAACATTTAAAACTAGTATTTTGATCAAGCACAAAGGGCAACCAACAAAGAAAAAGGGTTAGGGCTAGGGTTTGAATTCAAGCAAAACTAACAGAACCACAGTGGACACATGCTGCAGTACAAAAAGTAGCACTTTACCCAAGTTACCCAGTATTTTTTTATCCAGAAAGAAGTTGCCAGTACGACAGAGTAATAAATACAGTTCCCTCTGAAATAAAGTGGACTTAAAATAGAAGTACTTGGAAATACTAAAGGGGAAACTAAAGGGGCTTTAAAATAGCATTACAGTTCTTGGGGGGAAGTCAAAACCTCTATAACATTCACTATTAGTCCCTCTGATTAATGCCACTCATTAAAAATCAAATTGGACCTTTATTTTATTTATTTTTTAATCCCCGTTCTTGCTGTTGTGTTTGTTTTGTGTTGCCTTTCCCTTCTCAGTCCTGTCATCAGTGATATGGTAGCTGGCCCTTTATTTAACTGGCAAGGGTATTTTTTATTTAAGGAAAACTTAAAGTCATCAGTGTTTAGGAGGAAGTCACACAATAAGGGATGGTGGAAAAACTTCCACTGACTTAATGTGTTTGATATTGTTGGTGGTCTTTCTGGTGCTACTGTGTTGTGTGCATCTTTTGCTTATATATAAAACATATAAGTGTGGATCAAGTACGATAAAGTGAATAAAGACGTTATAATTGCCTTTTTTAACTAGAGTAGCAACACAGTCTATGCTTTTTTCAAATGTTGTTTTCCTTGCGTGTTCCCAGTCGGTGTTTTTCCAACCTTTAGCACACGCGCTGTTAGTCCTCCTTTATGTGTTGACAGTGAGAGTGTAATGTAGCGCGCTGTGTGGAGACCAATACACAGAGTGGGGAGTGCCTGTGTCGGAGCCAAGCTGTGTGTGTGTGTGTGTTTTTGTGTGCGTGTGTGTGTGTGTTTAAGTAAAGGAGACTCAAGCTGACAGTTTGCCAGCAGCCTTGCACCTGCACACAGCTAGGTGTTGATCTCAGATGGGGCGGTGGAGATGGGGTAGGAGAAGGGGAAGACAGGCGGAGGGAGAACGAGGGGAAGGGATCCAGCACAAGGTGTTGGGGATGGATTAGAAAAGACTAGTGAGGAACGCGGGACAGGAACTCGGAGAGGTGGCGTAGCTGTGACATGTAATTCCTGTTTATGTGTCTCTTCTCCGTACATGAGTGTGCGCTTGCCACAAGCAAGGAGGGAAAATGTGCAGCCGTGTGACAAGCAGGGCAGGAAAGGGAATTGGACTGATGCATTCCTTCATAGGTAACTGCCAACACCAGAGCACAACCAGAGCCTCATTTGTCAGACTCAAGGAAATAGCATTACAGCGTGATGTTTCACTCTGTCTTTGGCACACACATCCACAAGCCTCTCTCTTTCAGGACAGGAGGAGAAATCCCACTGATGCTACAGTCACCTGCTGATAACTTTATTAATCAACAAAAAAATATTCAGAGGTGTTCAGATTAGCAGTACCACTTTGGATAAAAAGTGGTTCTCTGTCGGTTTACTATTGGCAGGGATGGTGCTGCACACATGAGATGCAATCAGAAGACAATACATTGCTGCAAATGCCATCATAAGTTTCTCTATTCTACATTCATTGGCTGTTGTTAACCTTTTGGCAGCAGTGTTGAGTTTGCTGCTGCCCGCACTTAAAAACTTAGACAAGTTCTCAGGAGGGCTGCTCGATAGTATGTCAGGAAAGTCCGTGACACACTGCTGGGTAGGCTGAATTATTGATGCCCATGACATTGATAATTCAATACAGTAGATCTGTTTTGACAGGGGATCATTTTAATCAAGTAAGGAAAGAAAGAGAGAAAGAAAGAAAGAAAAAGGACCTTTTTATTTGGTGTGAAGTAAAGTTTCATGTCATTTTCTGTACATTCAGCATGTCGGGATTTACTGCACTGCTTGACCTAGTTGAGATCCTAGTCGCGGAAGTAAACATGAGAGAGTTAGAGACCGACAGATGGGAGAGGGTTAATTGAAGCTGACATGTGTCCGGTGTTTGCGTGTCCCCAGATGACACATGGATCTCACCCATATGTTTGCGTTGCCTCGCTCACTCCCTTGTTCGCCATGATAAACGCAGTTGTCACACCATGAAAGGAACATAATATGAAGACCAGTATACGTCAACGTCACTGTAAATGCTGCTGTACCAATTAGCTGTGTGTCTGTGCAGTATATGTTGTGCAAATGAGCCGAGGTGTGAAGTGTTAGACAAGGATCATGGAGCTGGCCAAACAGGACTGTTTGTTTTTTTGTATTTCTTTCTTATTAATTAGTGGAAAGTAACATATAAAGTAAAAGCCTATGTTATTGCGAACTATGTCAACACAGCACTATAGCCTTTAATACTTAACTCGATACTTAAATGTTATGTGTCACTGCTGAAAAAAAAAAACACCCTCAGAATAGCAGTGGAAGAGGCAACGAACAGGAGGCATGTCATTCAAACACAAATGCATCTTTCGTCCAACTGTTGTTGCAAGTTCTCTGCCATCTGGGAATCTCTGTGCTCTTGGTTTGACGGATCGTAGAGATGCCTGTGGAGTCAAACCTGCTCACAAACTCTTCCCTGTAGCTCATTCATTTCACATATCTTGGGAAGTCCTCGACCAACTGAGACGATACCGGAGCAGATCACGCGCCGGTAAAAATTGACATCACTTTGAATATTGCATTAAACTGCGTAAGGGTGACAGCAGCCATAGACACTTTTACATCCTCTGTGCAATAAAAGTAATGCCGGCCATATTTATTTATTTATTTTTGTTCTGTTCTCATACTAAGTCGCCTTTTCTCACTGTGTCATATTGTCTATCTGGTTGTTGGGGTGCATCCCAGCAGGCTTGCTATAGACTGGCAGAGTGTTGATCCGAGTGTCAGTGGGACTGGGGTCTCCTTCCTCAGCTCTCCTCTCCTCCGCCAGCTGACAGATAAGGTCAGGGATTCATCCCTCCTGTCTTTCTCAGCTCCTGACAGGCTTTCCTTAGGGAGACAAACCCCAGACAACCCTGAACTCCCTGGCACGCACCATCACCAATTAATATTGCATCACCATTTTCCAGTCTGGTCCCCCAGGACCCACTTCTCAGGGTGTGATTGGACCACCTCACTCCTTGTTTCTTGACCTCACTCAGCCTCCTTCCATAACAGAGGAAAAATAGATTACACCACATGGCACACTCATTTTTATTGATGCATGTGTAATTAATATGTTTGCATGTTTTAAATTAAAGGTCTAAGGGTGGCCAGATCATCACTGTGACAGCTCATGGAGTAGATATATTTATTGGGTTTTCCTCTGTTTCCGAGATGAAGGGTAGCTAGCGCTGATCTCCTTTAAAGTTTATTTTCAGCCTTGCTAGTATCACGGCTCTAGGGATCACAGTAGCAATGTCAGTCGGACGGTCTGCTCACCACTTTGTTTCAGACCAAAATATCCCAACAACGATCTGTTATATTGTCGTGACATTTTATCCTGACGTTTGTGTAGCCCCGTAGACGAATCCCTCTGATTTTAGTTAATCCCCTCGATCACTGCCTTCAACTGTTGAGTGGATCGCTATGAAATTTGCTGAAGATAACCGTGTTTCTCTCTTGAACTGTTATAACATCCTGATTTTCATTCAAGCTGAGTACTTAAGTTTCTGCAAAACTACTGTAATAATATTCTCATCAGCCTTGACTGTACTTTATGTTTCTTATTAAATATTTGCGTGCTAGCTCACTAAACTATAGACTGTCTAAGACAATAGACATGGTCAAGATTATTCTTGCTAAACATGTTTGCATTTCAGTTGAGCATGTGAACTTAAAGGGGAACTACTAATGACCTTATTTCTGGCATGAAATACGATCGTTTACTCACCCATATAACATTTGTGTAATTTGTATTGGTTCGGGAGATATTTAGATCTGCGTATATCCATATAGTGGGAGTGGCTGGGGCACCGAAACGCAGCCTCTAAATAACGCATTATCTGCCACGAAACTCTTTTCATTTCACCAATATTTTGTTATGATACGCTAGTGCTATTCCCCTGTTGAGTCTGGAGTTACCTGTTGTCATCATCCAGGGTCTGTGGATTGACCTACAGACACTGGATGATGTCTTCTGACCTGGATGTTGTCATTTCTGAGCACCGAGTACACCCATGACGGTCGGCTTTTTTACCTGTAATTTGCTACTGCTACGGTTCGTCCACAACCTCAGAATTGGAAAAATATTCAACCGTGTTGCAAAAAACTAGCAGTTTTCTGGTGATGCAAAACTTTCGCGGCAGATAATGCATTTAGAGGCTGCATTTCGGTGCCCCAGTCACTCCCACTATATGGATATACGCTGATCTAATTATCTCCCAAACGACTACAAATAACACAAAAGTTATATGGGTGAGTAAACAATCGTGTTTTATGCCAGAATAAGGTCCAGGTTGTAAAAAGCAGTAGTTCTCCTTTCTCACCCTCAAAGAGCGTCAAGCATTGCTACAGATTCTTAGTTTTACTTGGTCGAAAGTTTAGTTTTAACGTTCTTACTATATATCTGACACACACCAAGGCCTAGTGAATTTCATTTTTTTTTTTATATAAGATACACCTACCATTTGTTATACGGATTAAACCTGTCAACATCCCTTTAAATAATTACATTTTTTTTCAACCTCAGGATTGATAGACATTCATAGAAGACATCCCAGAAGAAATAGTCCTGTCATCTCTGGGGCAACAATAAAGGTTTTTCCAACACATTTTCTCTATAGGACTGCAGAGTTTGTGCTGTAAGTAAAATATAACAGAGTATCCATCTTTTCCTGGCATGTGATGGCTAGGACAGACCCATCAGAGGGAGATTAGTTTATGGATTTCTTCACTATCTCGCCACGTTTTATCACTCTGATTGTGGAGCTACTGTTTCGGCCTTGTAGCTCCATTCTTCAAACTCTGAACTACTTGCAGTGAGAGACATAACACCTAGTGCGACCTTAGCGGATGACTTATCCTCCCACCTTGGGGACTGAGTAATGTGCTTGTGGCTCTGAGAATAGCTGCAGCGCTGTCCATCTGGGTTGGGGTTGGGAGAGGCTCTCGCGGCGAGGCGTATTTGTCTGAATCACAGCTCCTTGCTCGCCCATTTGACTTGTCCTCTCGTGCGCACACACACACACACACACACACACACATTCTCAACTGACGTACAGGCACACATACTATACTTCTCAGTATAGCATGATGGAGGAGCTTGGGGGCCATGTGTCACACCTTGGTCTCGCTAAAGCCCTCACCTGGCCCCTCCTCGATGCTGATTTACACGGGCCCCCGCAGAAGTGGCACAAGCATGGACACACACACACACACAGGTTGTACTTGGTCTTGAAAACCATCAGCCCTGTGGATGTGACGGAGGGGAGGAGAGGGAAGAATGTCAGCCTGCAGATATGGCTTCTTCTTATATCCCATCACATGAGAAGGATCGAAAGAGTGTCATTTTCAGCAGTGATGCTGTCTCTCCATGTGTTGCTGATTTTATTCGGAATGCTGACTTCTTCACAGTCTGTGTGAAAGTGTGTGTGTGTGTGTGTGTGTGAAAGTGTGCGTGTGTGTGTGTGTGTTCCGCAGATCGCTAATCTCTCTGAAGTCCTGTTTGTTCTCCAGGTTTGCCCCCACTACAAACATTTCCCTGATCAAAGCTGCTGAAAAGGCCTGCCACTTCAAACAAAGTGTACACACACACACTCACTCGCGCTCACACACAAACACAGGCATCCATTCCAACACGGCTCCACGCGTTGTCACGGCAACCACGTTAATCCCAACCATCGTGCAGTTGTTGCATCAGGCGAGCCAATCAGGAGTGGGAGGAGGCCGAGACAAACCGCACTCACGAGCGTGATTCACCGCCTCCATTGTTTAATTTCATACGTAGACGTTGGTTTTCGTCGTGGACGGCCCGTAGGTGTTAAGGCTGCAGGCGTACGGCTAGTCACAAGTACGCGTGTTAGTATTCACTTGATGTTTTATCTGGTTTGATTTGAATTCAGTAGCTGTCTTCCCCCGCACTCCAACTTCCCCACATCTGTTTTTGTTTTCTTTCTTTTAGCATTCATATAATCTAATTATTCTTTCTTTTCTTTGAGATATTCTGTAAGTCTTTTAATTTCCAGCGACAAGCGGCGATGTTATCTGACACATCTGATGTCAGCTTTATCAGGGAGTTGCATTAACAGCAGGTGTTACGCTGCGTTTAAAATCTTTCAAGATAGCTTACAGAGAGATTAGGGAGCTGGATAACTCGTAGGATTTTTTTAAATTACACAAAAAAATGTCAGTTCACCCTTTGGGTAGAATCCAATCTTTTCCTTTATTATACCATGCCGATACTTAATTTGGACTAGAATACAAAATACACCATCGGTACCGTTTGTTGCTTGTTAATTATTTTGTATCATAGTTTGGATTCCCATTATAATAGGGTAAGCTGTATGCATTTGTTTCCCATTAGCAATTTAAAAGGAAAATCACAAATTAATAAAGCATCTTTTTAGCCTTTCATGTAATTGTAGGAGTAGTATTCAATGTATAAAGGAGTCTGTCAACACTGTGCTGTATTATAATGGCAGCCAATCCTTTTACCACACTTTTCCATCTTTGCCTTACGTAAGGACTGGCCCGGGCTGAAAATGATTTGTTTTTGTCCTTATAATGGATCATCAAAATGATCCAAAATAAATTTTAAAACAAGCTACAAAATGTAAGGCTTTTCACGCATCAGTGTTGAGTTTTTCTGGTGTGAGAATGATTTGTTACATCTGCAAATTACATTTGAGAAAGTGTCTCACATTTGAGGACAAAGTTGTTTTATTACACATTTAACAGCATTTAAAGTAAAGTTTTCTGTTAAAGAAAGCAGGTAAAAATCCTTGTGGCAGCTACAGGAGTGACTGACAGGGGGATGCATTAAATTTCTTTTTTGGGGGGAGGGCGAAAGAGTGGCTTTTAAAGGTGGTAAGGGAAGCTTGTAGGAATTATGATTCCAATTCAAGATCATAGTCATCAATGAGCCTCAGCCATCACACAACTGTCAAGATGGCAAGTCCAAAAAGACAGCATTAAAAATGGTAAGAGTCATGCAAAATCTTCCCGGCTTACCAAAATGGTCCGCTTTCAAGAGCTAGACAGGAGAGCGTGTGAGTATCTGTCTGAAAAACGGAATGAAAAAATGCGCATTACTCAAACTGATATTCTGCTGAAAGCTTTGGAAATCACTAAAGGCCCGAACATACCCACAACCAAGTTCAAAGTCTGTGTAAACGATTGATGCACCGAAATGGACTGTGCCTCCGTTGCAGGACTTCTTGCCCAGAACTTCCTCACAGACTTCAGAGAGAAGCTGATAGAAAGCTGATTCTCTTTGAGATGGTAAAATGGAATTAGAAAGACCTGCAGGCTATAGTTTGTCATATTTTTTTGCTGTATTTATTTAAATAACTCAGTTGAAAATGTGATTATTTTAAATAAAGCATATAAATTATTTTGGATGTATATTAATGCGCCTTTCACTGAATAGTCAAGTGGTTTTACAGATGCTGGTGTTTCAGATGTTCAAATGTGGTTTTTCACTAGCAGAGACAAATACTGCTGTTCGGAAAAAAGACAGCACAACTCAAACCATAATTTGTTTTATTATTTTTATGAGTGTTTGCGGAAACTACATAGCAGCCTTCACAAATCTGCATGTAGGTTGGTGGTTTTGCCTCATTGGAGCTCGGCTGGGCTCCAATAGGACTGCTGGTCTTAAGCAGCGTCCTTATACCTGAAAAGGTCCTACAGAGGCAACTACAATGAGTACACACACACACACTAATGTTTTTCTGAAAAGGTCTAGCTAGTTTAGCTTAGCATGAGACCGGGAACAGGGGTAATCAGCTACCCAGTGTCTTGTCCTAACCTCAAAAATACAGCCCCTCTCAAGTTTAATTACATATCCGTGTACATTGTTGGCTTAATTTGTACACAGAGATATACAGATCCCAACTTTTACATGTAGTTATGTTGCATAACATCGTATTGGCTTCCTGCAGTTTTATCGTCACACTTGAGTTGACAGCCAACAGAAACTCTTGCTCATGGGGGAAAGAGAAAATGTTGAGACTAGAAAGAGTGTACACTTCGTGCTTTCCTTCCACATTGGGAACCTGTGTATGTGTAAACTGGGGGAAGGAAAGCACAATATGGTTGGCACATTAACACACTGTCTGTGTTATTTTGTTATTGTTCTTGGTGTGTCCCGGCGGCCTGTTGATTTGAGTCAGGCACTAAGTGGATGTTAATGGCACGAACATGGCTGTGTTTTTAAAATAGCAGGCCGTCCATTAGACTGGTATTAACAAGGTAATGGCCTGTTACTAAACTGCTGAATGACATTGTCGCCGCCGCCAAGCTGAGCTGATGCAACGCACACATGATCCACACACACACACACACACAGTTTGCAGAGCTATCCCTCTTAGGACATGGTCTTAATTTCCATTTGCTGTGAACAGTCTTAACCCTAAACTTAACCACTTCACACCTAACCAGGAACTCAGAAATGACCTTTGAATCATTAGGGCTGTCCTTTGGTATGACAACTGCTGGTTCTGATAAAGTCTGTTTATAAAAGGTCCCAACGAGGTAACATAAGCAAGTACACGCAGTTCTTCCATGTGCACAAGAAAGACTTGTGAGAAAAGCTTTGGAGTAAAAGTGATTTACAGTAACTTTGTGCTGCTTTCAGAGATGTGCGGGGGAAGAAGAGACGCGACAACAAAACAAGTAGAGTCTAACAGAATGGAAAGGAGAAAGACTGACCGAAAGACATAGCTGGGAGGTGTGACGATAGTTATTAAAGCTGGGTTGCACTATGGTTGTTTACCTCAGCCCGGCTGCATTGTTGTGGCTCAGAAATTATTGATAGGTAGGAAGAGACGGAGTAATAAAGAACTACACATCAGTTGCGTTGTCGACTGCCTGCCAGATTGACTTTAGTTACAGATTCTCTCTGAAATGCAACAGTGGTCTGAATGACATTTAAGAACAAACTGTGTCTTTTTTTTTGTCCGCGTAGCGCTATAACACAGGTGGAGGTGTTCACCTATTGCATGTCAGTTTGTGCACATGCAGCCTTTTTTTTTTTCCTGTGTTGCATTTCCCAAATACACAGCCATGTACAGTACACACACGTGCACACACAAGTACACTGCGGTGCAGCGATAGGGCAGCACAGTAGGGGGTATATCCCTGGGAAATCATTTCTCCCTCTCCTTTCTTCCTATTTGTAACTTGTCCTTTCAAGCAAGACGGCCCTTAAAGTTCAGTGGCGCATTCTTCAAAAAAGGCTATTACTGGCTGCCTCTGATTCTGTATCATGCCGCGCACAGACCAGCCATCCCTCCTTTTTATGTTCCTCTCCTCCTGTCATCACTTTCTGAAGGCAAGAGAGGAGAAGTCAGGGTTTCAGAAAGGCCTGTGACCAATGCCTTGAAACCCTAAGCAGCCCCCGTCTCTGACTTTGCACCAGATATCCGTATCATATCTCTAAAAGGGCCTATTGCTTTTGATACTTGACAGAGCTCCCTCTTTGTCTCTCTCTTAGTGAATCTCCATCTTGCCCTCTGCCAACTGTCTAGCACATTCGTTCTCAACACTTACAGGGATTTCATAAAACAGTGTGTGACTGTAAAAGATAGGCTTGAAGAAAATCGTGGTGTTGTTGTTGGGTCGGAGGAGTAAACAAAGAATAAGGATTCCCTGGCGGACAATAGGTAGTGGTCATAAGGAAGGATCTCAACCTTTTCTAGTCTGCAACCACATGTTCAAGTGTAATCACTGGCTAAGTTTACATGGACAGCATTCTGCTAATAATCACAATAATAGCCCAATCAGAAACAAATACCTGGTGTTACAACCTAAGTAGAAGCAGACTGTCCCAATCTGGTGCGGCCAGAAGGAATTTTTGATAGTGTGGTGTCAACCTTGTAAATTTTAGAACTGCTTCTCTCTGGGTCGAATGAACAGATTCTTTGTGCACATTTGCCCCACATGCGGTAAACACCAGGAGACATGAGTTTCTTGGAGGGACAGAACCATTGGGTAGCAAAAGAAGTCGCTTGAAGAAGTGTTTGAAAGGACAAAGAAAGCCGGAATCGATGACGCATACGTCGACCTGTCTTGGTAATCTTTTTCTATTGGATGAATTAGTTGTCAATAAAGTTGGGAAAACTCCTTATTGTTTTATTTTCTGCAGATTTGACGCTCCACAGTGGGAAGAACCTTAAAAAACATATGGAAAGGGAAAGCTAATTGATGTTTGGAGCATGTGAATGTGAATATCTTACTGGAGCATTTGATTAATTAACTTTCCAAGCAATCAGTTAAGATGGCGTCTCTAAACAGGAGCATTTTGGTTAAAAAAAAAAATACTGTTCATGTATTGAACATAGCCACTTGGGCGTGATTATCAGTGCTGCATGACACATATGTGACCCCATCTTTCAGAGGTGAAATATATTCAAATCAGCGAGACAGAGAAACACTGCTGTGCTCTTAAAGCTTCACTTAAAACTCCAACATCATGCCAGAAATTTTTAATAGTGTGTAAAATAGGGTATCCCGTAGTGTATCCACTTGATTGCTCATTTGTGACCCAAACAGGACCAGAGCTCACACTGGTAGCCGTCTCCTGTTTGGTTAAACCACCACCTCTCCATTAACATAATTAGAAAGCCCTTCAGCCCAGGCTTGAATACTGATGGCTGGCTAGCACCTTGTTTAGGACAGAATGTTTCCCCTCCTTCCCCTCCCTCTGATGCTTGTCTCCCTCGTCAGTGTGTCTCACTCTGTCACTCCCATCGTCTGTGACCTCCACTGTCATCACGGCTGCCCTTGAGAAGCAGAAATCTCTCCATTTCACAGGGACCAGCCATAAGGGGACTTGATTGCGGCAAATTGATCCATAATCACACAGTGCTCAGAGCTTTTTATCCCGCCGTCTCTTCATCTCCACTTAAGAGGCCCGCCGTTGGCGTATTTACATGCTGTCTTCTCAAGGGTTTCCTCTGCCCCCACCCTTCTCTCTGTCTCTCTCTCTCCCCTTTCTCTTTTTCTTTATTTCTCTGTCTCCCTCTCCCCTTCATCCCTTTTATGACTCTTCCAATTTTCTTTTCTCCCCACCACTCTGTCCCTCCCCTTTCTGTCTGGATGTGATGCCAATCGGAGCGTCTCAACATGGCCATTGTGATCCTCTCCCTAGGCCCACACTGTCTCTCTGTCTCTTGCGCACACAATCAGACGCACCTCTGACCAGCACATCTCTGCTTTTGATTGTGCTCTTCAGCTACACACACAACTTAGATGGTCATGATGGCCAAGGAAACAGAGATGAAGTGAGGGAGGTAGCAGGTACAGGGAGGGAGATGGCAGGATGAAAGTGCAGAGGGATGCTTCAGAGGTAGAGGCAGCTAAACCCAGTGGATCCCTTATCATCTAGTATGTCTTTCTGCCATCTATTACCTTTGTCTCCCTTGTCTTTCTCCTCTCCCCATCTGACCAATTCAAAATTACTTTGCCACGATAAATTATAAAATGATTATGGTAGAAATAAATACATATAGCAGGTCATACAAAGTTTGGATTGGTTTTCTGCTAAATCCGTAACTTGCTCGTCCAGTCCGGCTCGTTTTTTTTAATTCCAATATATCAAATTTCTTCCAGTGACTTCTCCTCCAATCTCTGACTCAGAGCCCCATTGGTCGTGACATCAATCAGTGACTCCTCCAATTCAATTAACATTTTACCTTCGTCACGACATGAAAATTTCCAATCCAGCATTGCCTGATTTTCAGGGAAATACTCGTAAAATTGCACGTCCATTCCACTGAGATGATCCCTGAAAATGACATACTGGTTGTCTCCTGACAAATTGTTCTCATTCTGACAATCATATTCATTCATTCATTCATTCATCTTCTGTAACCGCTTGTCCTGTGAAGGGTCACGGGGGGGGGGGGCTGGAGCCTATCCCAGCTGTCATCAGGCGTCATCAGTACACCCTGGACAGGTCACCAGTCTATCGCAGGGCTCTGACAATCGTATGACAAATCATTATCTGTTGTTGTCCAGATAAGTGAACCGCAACAACAGTTTGAGAGAGCGAAGAGGGACGCAGTTTGTGCTGAAAATTCATGAGCTCTAAAAGTCAGCTGGTGGCGGTCGTGGATCCGCCTCAACCTAAGGTCTGACTGAGGCTTTACTCCAGGTACTTTTTGCCACATATTTTCTGCTTTCGGCTTTTCTCGGTTTGATTCTCTCTCTGCTGACCGTTTTTAAGTGTCAGCATCTTGAGACTTTGCGCTCTCACAGATTAAAAATAGCCTCATGTTCCTGCAGCTCCAGCTACACTGGTGATCGTAACTTGCGCAATCACTCTGGACTCTGTGTGTTTTGGTCAAGCACTCTATAAGTGGTGCCTATATGCAAGACTGCTATGTGCGAAATCAAATATTCTTTTTATTCTTTTATTACATATTATTATTTCACTTGACTACAACACAGCAGGGGACCCTGAAGCCCAGGGTAAGAGCCACTTAGATAAATTATGGTACAGTTGGATATAATGGTTGTGGCGATAGCCGTAGAAGACGAGAGATCCATTAAATGTGGAAGGGCAAAGACTGAAGGAGGAAAGTTTGATGTGTGGTGGTTCTCTTTGTTCTTCACCTGTGTCTCCTGGTATATCCCTCTGCTTCCCCCACACTGTCCTCTGTCTTTTTATCATATCCTCTTGTGTTTTTGTTCCTCCATCTCTCTGTGTAAATATTCTCTCCACTGTAGTTTTCATTCTTTACCAGTTCAGAGGAAACACCACAGACCTGTTTTATGTTAATTAGTACCCTTTAAGCAGGCGTTCTCTCTCGCTGCATACGTCCTTCCCTCCCCTCGAAGAGTTTAGCTTCGTAATGTGTGGTGTGCGAACTGACAACGAATGCTTTATGAATGTGCGAGGAGGCCTTGGCAGTCCCCCTGCCTCCCTCCCCACAATAAGATGAGCTGAATAAATCTGAGACACGCCACAGGCTCTCCTGCACCTACAGACACCAACACACACAGAGAAATTTAAGTCGGGGACCTGGTCAATTCCTGGGGAAGAAAACAGCATCATAAAACTCTTATCACTTTAGAGCCCTGTGTACTTCAGCGTATACGACCGTTCCTCTCTCTCTCTTTTTCTTCTTTCATCCTCTCCCTCTCTGTTTGTCCTTGAGGTGGCAGAGGGGTGGTGTCAGCGGCTGGAGCGAGGGTTGGAGGGGGGCGGTTTTGAAGAGGTGCACAGCTTTGATGCTTGTTGAGGCTCACTCAGCCGGGCAGTACACAGCGCGGCATCTCGTCCCAAGGCTCTGTATAAATTCGACGCCAGTGACAATTTACAGCTCGCGCCCATCCTCAACATGACGCACTGAGCAGAGCGTCAAGCGTGTCTTGTTGCCATCTCACCAAAGTGAGGCTAATTTATTACAGTGTAAAATCCACAGAGGGTAGAGAAAGGGGAGGCGGAGATATAGGGAGGCCTTGGTGTGAGACTTGTGCTATAATGTGGTATAAAGCTGTGGTGGTGGGACATTGTCTTTTTTTATTGCATCACTGTGTGTATGGAGCCGGGTTGCAGTGTGTATATACTGGAGCACATTTTCTCTCCACATATCACGCTAGAGTTTAGATATCCCATGATTCATCGGGTTTAATATAAAACTCAGGCTGTTGTTTAGTATCCAGTAAGAAAACTCTAGTCGTACTGTTTAGTGCCTTCCAACTTGGACAAAGTTTGGACCAGTGATATTAAAAAAAAGCAAGCAAACTCTACCTACATCTTCTTGAACCAAATTTACTTTTAAAGTAGGTAAAATGTATTTAAATATATGCCATGTCTTCCAGAAGGTCTTGACAGCGCTCCCTTTGTACCCGCCGAAGAAGAATGATGAAGAAGAGCTCAGTTAATTACATCATGTCACAACTTATGAGATTGAACCCAAAGTTCCCGGGACTGCTGTCACAGAAAGAGCTGACCAGCACAATCAGGGCTGACCTTCAGAATCCATTAGATTTATGTTGTTTTTCACCGGCACTTTTCTTCTCTCCAGTAATTTACATATTTATCAGAGCTGATCGTAGTTTGACATCCTTTAATTTTTTATTTCCTCTCGGCGGGCTGCGAGAGAATGAGCAGTAATGTGCCGTACAGTGCAGTGCGTGACTTTGGCAGGTGAGAAATATGCTGAGGGAGCACTTTGATTTGGAAGTGTGGGCATAAATTTTGCCTCTGCCGCTTTCACTCACTCATTGTCACCCACCGCCCCCTCACCTGCTCACCCTCCACCCTCTTACTGTATACCCCTCCAGTCTCTCTCACATACAGCCTCTCACTTCATTTCTGTCTCGTACTCCTCTCTTTCTAATTCTGGTATTTTTTTCAGTCGTGTTCTGAACTGCTGTGACAGGCCCGTAGAGGACTACGATGATGTAAAGTTAAAGTGCTCCATAATTGAAAGACATGGCCTCTCAGGTACCTGCTCCTGAGAGGCCATGTCTGTTCCCACACCAGCACGGCTGTAGTGAAGAACTACAAAAAACAGTTTGGATGCTGAGCATATGCAAATTAAAAACAGAGTGCTCTGTTAATGCCATAAGGAAATTTCAGGGTTGCGGTAGCCACTTTGCATAAATCACAACAAGTTGGATTTAAAATGCGAATAGAATTCAATTATATATACAATTACAGTTATACACGATAATAAACGTGCAAAATGTAATATAGCATTAATATTATAATGGAGATTGAATATAAAACCATAACTACATAGTTGTAGGAATTCAATTAGAATGCAAAGATACTCATTTCACAAAACTTTAAACTGAATTCAGTGACATAAAACACTTGACTGCTGTCCATGTGGCGTAACTAGCAGATTAAAACCATACCACCACACTATCATATTTATTTTTGTTGTATGATATAATGTGCGATTTGCTCTTTCAAAATTACAGAGCAGAAAATACTTGCATCCTCTTTTTTCATCAGTTTGACATGGATGCAACAATAAAGATAAGATTAAAATGGTGCATGTATTGCCAGTGTTCTTGTCCGTTACCTTGAGTGTGTGTTTTTCTCTGCTATAAAATACGTACACTGGTGTAACATCGGCTGATTCCAGCTTCTCAGATGTTTGTCTTGTCTTGTATTTATTAATTTATTTAAAAAGGAGATTGCACATTAATCAACTTAATAGTAAATGTGCCGGCGTTAGCCAGCTGGCTAATTTTCAAGTGTAGTCCTTTTTGTAAGATGTTTTAAGAACCACTATTATATCTGTGAGGAAAAAAAATCAAAGTTGTTAAAATTCCAAAACAAAAAGAGTCATATACAGCAACCAAAACAATAAATGACAACATAAACTGAGCAATAGACAACAACATGCAGGCTATAACGCAGATACGGCGAATGATGTTCACATCATTCAGAAGCCAGTCCTTCACGTGGAGACTAAATGTATTGTAAGAGGTGCAGTTTCTTATTATTTATAACATCTCACTTTTATATAAATTTACATCAAATATGTACTAACTGGGATCCCTTCAAATAAATGAAGTGGCCGTGATGTAGGTTTGACATTCAACTCTTCACTGAGGACATTTATTGTTGTTCTCTGTTACGCTTCTCTCTTACTGCCATATCTGTAAACTGTCAGCAAAGACAGACAAAAAGGAAAAAAAAGCTTTTCCGGGAAGGAGAGCGAGATCATTTGTGTTGCGCTGGAAAGCTACCTTTCAGTCTAATCCCTTGCCCTTCTTTGTCTCTTTTACTCCTGTCTTTCATGCCGTCTTTCTGTCAGTCTTTCTGTCTCCTCTGCCTACTGGCGGCTGATCTCTACTGACACCTTGAGGTCAGGAGATGCCACCGCATCGCTGCGCTCTCGAGTCTCAACCACGACTTGACCCCAACCTTCATGTTATGTGTCAGACACACCTGAGCTAAAATTTGATTTTCCTTTACATGTAGCTTAGCCGTGGTGTTTGCTTCCTCCGGGCTCCCCGCGGATGTCGGAGCCTATGGAATAGTGGGACTTAATTTTGTGCTACAATGCTTGGCTGCGCACAGCCAGATACAGAGGAATGCAGAGATACAGACACATAAACACAACAACTACTTGGGGAGCATTTGTGAGAGCCCTGAGGAGACATAGCCGCGCACACACACACACACTCACAGACACAAACGCACACAGAATGATGTGGGATAAACAGTACATCCATTGTAAGCTCCAGGAGCCTGCTGGAAGAGATTGTTTTGATGAAGCAGCAAGGGCACACTAGCACTGAGACTAAATGTAGCATGGCCATGATGGTTGAATTCCCCGACAGTCGGGACCTTGGCAGCTGCCTCTGGTTTGGCTCACAACTTTCTGGGTTCTTGGTTTTACTGTAGGGAAAATGGCCGTGTGTGTATGCCTGCCTGTGCTTGTTTCTTTCCTGATTGCAGCTTTGCAATGTGCAGGGTGTGCGTGTTTCTGAGTGCGTGTCACGACTGTGTTCTTGTATCAGAAGTCTGTGTGGTGGCCGGGGGTCGAGGCCAAAGTAGAATTTCTAAGTGATGGAATTTCACAGCCACCGAGCACCCAGTGGCCGGCCAAACCGCAAGCACTCACATTTACAACAAACGGCCTGCCCCGCTCCACGGAGACTCCTGAATGGCAAAGCCATTTGTCTCTGTGAAGGGCAGAGGGAGGAAAAAGTGAAATAAAATCAGAGGCAGAGTGCTTAAACGCAACAATGCTTTTTCTGTTTACAACCTCTAACTACTCAGACAGATACTCACGGACACAAAACACACACACACGCACACACACACAGACACACACACACCGCTCTGAGGTTAAATTGGAATTAAGGAGAAGGAAAGGTGCATAGCCTGTTGCTAATTAGCATTTTCTCTGCTCAGCAGAAGAGGGAGGAGGGATCGATAAGATATTAAGTTTGTGTATAGCAATGAGGCACACAATCACTTTCATCCATTAGCAACAGCAGATTAGAGGAGAAACACTGGCCAAGAAAACAGCCAAACTTGGGCTGGGCTGGAAACACAGAATGGATTCCTGCATGTTTTTTCTGTTATTTAGCTTTCCTGTCGTACAGTGTTTGAGTGTGAGCGGTGATGAGCCTCAAACTATCGACAGAAATATGCGAGGTTAATACAGCCTCTCGCAGTTGAAGGTTAATGTGACATTTAGACACAAGGATTTTCTGTCTTTTTAATCCTGGATTCAAATACAACAAATATTAAACTCTGGAAATTACACATTTCACAGCTGGTATCCAGTATTCATTTCCAACACTTTGATTTTAATGTAAAATTTATGCAGAAGTCCAAAATTGATTCACCAGCATGCAGAAAAAGAAACTCAACTGATTATAGGGGAGAATATGAGACCTCAAATCGGTCTCATAGGAGGAGACCAGTTTCTTAACCCTTTATGTAAGCGCAAGTACACCAGTAAAGTGACTGCCCAAGAAAAGTGAAATCCATCTCCAAAACAGATCTAGACCTGGCAGAAGTGTCCAGCCAGAGAGAAACCCTCAACCAGACTCGAAGACTTCACTCAAAGGAGCCCTCTATCAGACCACACCTGTTGCAGGATGATCCTGACCCCTGTAGATGTATAATTCACCTTGTCTGTTGAATATTCTGAGCCTCCCGTTGGTTTGATGTTTGATTCATGTGTGTCTGACTGAAAACAGACGACCAGGTCAGCGTGTGTTTTGGCTGAACTCACACTGGACTATAATAGGCTGCATGTATATCAAACTTCGATTCAAGCCCCTTAAAATTGTAATATTTTAGCCTAAGACCAAGAGTTTTTTTAGAATTGCTCTCCTGTGCATTAACACCGCCACCCCTTTGTCTCCCTCCTTCCTCCCAACACCCTTCCTCTGCCTTTATTTTAACACCTTTCTTCCCCCTCCACCCTCTCTTTTCGACTCCTCTCTCTTCCCCTCTGTAGACCACCTGAATGCAGAGAGGGAGAAGAAGCTGGTCTTTCTCACAGCTCGCGTTCACCCTGGAGAGTCTCCTGCCTCCTTTATCTGTCAAGGTAAAGTTTTAATGTAGGGTCAGTGCTCTGCTTCACTGGATTCATTCAGATGCAGCACCAGATCGAACACCCTGGATATTATTGAACTTGCTCAGGCTATTTTCTTGATAGACTACTGAATTTTAAACTCTAAAATGCTATTTGGTTACCTTGTATTACATTTATTGAAGGAATGGTAACCCCGAACCATATGAAGACAAAACATTTTGTTGAGTATCTACATAACATAGCCCTGCGATAGATTGGCGACCAGTACAGGGTGTACCCCGCCTCTTGCCTGACCCTTCACAGGAACAAGTGGTTACAGAAGATGAATGAATGAATGAATGAACTACACAACATGCATGCTCCTGAAAAAAGATAAAAGGATGATTGACATGCTGTGAGATCAAAAGTACTTATAGCACGTTTTTAGTGTCTGTTGTCCAGTACAAAATATATGTTCAGAGCCCCAAAAATAAAGATACAGTATGTCCTGTCAAATATAAGATAAGATAGAAAGAAAGGAACTATTCATTTAAAACAAATGACTGACAACATTAATACAAACATAATTCCGGGCACTCAGACCTGATGTCCTCGTACCATATCATTGTGTTTGGAGCTTGAATTGTTGTGTAACTTAAAAGCACGCTAAGTGTAGCATAGACTCGGAAATTATTAGTGATAATATATTCTTCAGACGCTGACCCTGAACTCGAGGTGCTTGAAAGCTGCAAGAATAAATAGGAGAACCTGTGATTCTCCATAATATCTTAGAAAATACAATCCGGAGATACAATTAGGTCGCGGCGTCTTCACTGCTGAGCTTCGGTAACTCAAAACTAATAAAGCATCTTGAAAAACTAGGAACCTTTGGGAAATTGTCTCCTCGTAACAACCTAAAAGACAATTTTAGCAGGATTTAATGACTCTGTTGCTCCATTCCTACCGCTCAGACTGAGTGGGCAGGTTAACACCTTGAAGGTGCCCACTTCTTTGTCTCTCCTCCTGAACTATCTATCCGTCTATCTATCTATCTATCCATCTATCTATCTATCTTTCTATCTATCTGTGAATGTGTGCGTGTGTTTGTGTGTTCAGAGGGTGTGTGCATCATCATGAATCAGATGAGTTGGCTTTTAGCCCGCTCTCTGCTGTCTGTTTTTCTAGCGCCGTCAGCTCCATTCCATTTGTATCGATTTAGGCTTGACGTCTCCTATTCCTCCCTTGATTCTGATGATGCCCCCTCGCTGTCCTTCCTTCTCCTTTTGTTTCTCAAAACTCAATTAACTGCCAGGCCGCCTTTGGTTTTCTTTTCAAGTCTATTTCTCTCTCTCTCTCTTTCTCTCTGTGTGTGTGTGTGTGTGTGTGTGTGTGTGTGTGGGTGGATTCGTGTGCGTGTGTTTGATAGGTGTGATTGACTTCCTGGTGAGCCAGCATCCCGTCGCTCAGATCCTGAGAGATCATGTGATCTTCAAAATAGTCCCCATGCTCAATCCCGATGGAGTCTACCTGGGCAACTACAGGTACACATGTTTTAATTCTTCTTTCGAACGCATCAGTAAATTAAATAGAGCTGACACATTACATGGTTTTATATCATGTAAAGTGGAATTATATCCTCTTAACTCCACCTTCAGGGAGCTTAATGAATTCATATAGCTCGCAGCAGTGCATTTGTTAGAAGATAGCATTTGTCTGTAGGGCTGTTCACTCTGCCAGTCTCTGTCCATTCTCTCCTCCTCTCTGTCTTAACACTGTTGCTGCAGCTCTGTGGGCATCCTCCTCTCCTCTGTTTTCCTCTCCCTTCTTCATAATTGCCTTTTACTTAATAGGCTCAGCCCCCAGAATACTAATTCTCCCTGAGATAAGCATCAGCAGCGCTACTACTTGTGAATGCCATCTAGTGGCGGCGCCTCGCTACTGCCTCAAAAACACATCTGATGGGGACTCTCATTTGCTCTCCAGCAGCGGCAATCTCAGTAATATTCTTGACTGTGATTTGTGACTGCTTAAATACTGTTTTCATCAGCTTGCTTTCACACTGAGTGGCGATAAGGGGCATATTGACAGAAGGTGAATAGTGATGGTCCTCACCCCACCAATCACACATGCACATTTATGGACATCTATGCACTCCCTCCCAGTCTGTCTTACACGCAAATGCAAAACCACGCACACACACACATATATACGGGAGGACAGATACCGTACAGCCATCTCAGCAGGAGTCGGTGGAGAGCAGACTGGAATGGATACATGCAGAGCGAAAAATCAATGGCAGTTAACCTGGGATGAGTATTCTCTTCATGGCTGGCTGCTCTGCTCAGTTGCCCTGCTGTATCAGTAACTCCTGCGCCATTAGCAACGGCTTCAGCAAATGTCAGAGATACACATGACAACAAACAGGGCAGATCAGGGTGCATCTTTACATGTAAATATCCCATTACAGCAATTTGAGACCGCTGGTAACGCTGTCAGGCAGGGCACCACGGCGGCCTAATGGTCGGGGCCCGTGCCACATCACCGCAACGACCACAGTTCAGCTCCCGGCCAGCGGGACCTCTCTTCCCACGTTTCCTATCTGTCTCTGCTGTGGATGTCAAATAAATCTAGCATCTGTCTGCCTGTTTATACAACGTCTCTGCCAACAATTTTGTGTCTTCTTGAGGCTCAGTGAACATGCTGAATGTGTTTTCGTCCTGATAAAACTTTTGAAAGAGATGATTTCGTGGAGCAATTTGTCACGTACATTTGTCAAGTCCTAAATCCATCTTTTAACGTATACTATTCACCCTCTGCCACTTTATTTGATATCTATATGAGTGTGAAATATATACTTTATACAGTGTACAGTGTTAAATCCCAATTTACTGCAAACTAACGTACAGTGATTATATAGTGAGATGAGAATAAAGGAGAGCCTTCACAGTCATATTTATATTCTAGTATTTTTCTTCCTTTCCTTCGTTCAGCTGCATCAAGTGTGTCAAGATACAAACAAAAAAAACTGCATTTGATTTTTCCATTGAATCTCTCTTGAGCATGTTTGTGTGTGTGTGTACAGGTGTTCTCTGATGGGCTTCGACCTGAATCGCCACTGGCAGGATCCTTCTCCATGGGCCCACCCCACGCTGCACGCTGTTAAACAACTCATAGTGCAGATGAACCAAGACCCGGTGAGCATTCATTCACACGCACACAATCACACACAAGCACGTACAAGTACACATATCCTCCTTCACTACAGTTGTGTCTGCTGGTCCCAAGAACAGTTTTCTTTCTCCCTGCTTGGTTCAGCATGTTTCTCCAATCTATGTTTAGGGTGTGTGCTCTCGGGAGCATGGATAGGCTAGTCAGCACCTCTAGAATGTCAGCCAGGCTCTCCTGGCCATTCAAAACATATTACTGAAGCAAGACTCTGTGCTTTCAGTCTTCAACTCTACTGTAACTTTTTTCCTTCTCTAGTTTTAGACTTTCAGTCAGAGGGATGCAACACGGGCAGGCCAGGGATTTTTCCTCTTTGTTCCTGATGTTAATTATAAGCAGAGCGGCAGGTTGGTGGGATTACTGAAGGTCAGTGTGTGTCCTGGGAATACTCTGCCCTTTTGTACATTCCTCTAATCCTGATAAGAGAGGGAGCAGGCTGGGGCGGGATGCAGGGCAGGCCAGAGATGGGGTGAGGCGCGGGGCTGGCATCGGGCGGATTAACCTTTTCCCCCGACGCTGACACACTGATCGATAGACTCTGTCATGGCAGGGTGATCCAGTCATGCCTGTCATTCACACACAGGAGCACACATAGTCGGCGTGGGCAAGCAGACACGTCCACATACAAACACAGCCTCTGTACTGTAGCGTAGGCAAATGGGTGTTTTTAAGCTCCTGGATCTATCATGTTTCCACCAACATGATAATTTTTCTTTGACAGATGCATACTTTTGTAAATAAATGATCACACCATAGAGCAGTAGCGTCCATTGAGGAGTTCAATCCCAAGGTTGGTGATTGCTGGTGCTGAAAATTTATGTTACAGCTTTCCTTCAATATTTGCTCATTTAATGTGAAATAAAGAGTAGTCATTGCCAGTACATTTACACATATTCAGTTTCAAGGAGTTTTAATTCATGGCAGATTTTTACAGTAATTTTCTATTGTCTAGTAAATTATTCTAATCACCTGCCACCACAGGGAATTTGACTTCTCTGACTGACTAAATGCAGCCCCCAGTCAACACAGCACCATATGCTTCCTAAGTCCACTCCTGCTGGTCAGATGCCTTCCCCTTCCTTCTCCTTCTCTGCTGATAACCATCCCACCAGCACTTGTCCCGCTGCACCCCTCCTTCTCCCTGATGATTGCCTTCAGTCTTGCAGGGATAATTTGGAGGCTTGGGCAGCCTCTCCTCTTCTGTGTGTGTCTCTCTCTCTCGCCACAGCCAGTTAATCCCATCAGACAGCCTACTCATGTCTGGGGCTCCCAGATGCCAGTTTCAATGCCAACTCTGCAGCCAGGAGGTGCTTGTGCTGCTGCCCTCCATTCATGCTCATCTCGCACAGCGGGCATAGAGTCTAATGAGGCTACCAGGGTTGGGGGGGCTCTGCTGGAGAACTATATTAACAGGAGATCAGCAGGAGTCACAGCAGAACACTAGCATATGTGGTCCATTTACTAGCCGCTAACTCTGCGCTCTTATTTGTTTTTAACTACGCTTACTGGAATGAGAGGTAATTTTCAAATTTCAGGTAATTTCTCATAGTGTGCACTAAAAGTGTGCCTAAAAACTAAAGTTGCTAATTAAAGAGTATCTCTCTCTGAGCAAGTTTGGAGCATTCATAAAAAAATCACACAGCGTTATTGATCCTTAAATCATAACATCTACTGAGAGCCTCCGTGTACAAGCCCCTGCTCGAACTACAGTAATTTTGTGCAAAGAGCTAGTAAACTTGTTCGGATTACACCTTTAATTGAGCACAGAACTGTCCAAAATGGTATTCTTGTATGTGGAATACAGTTCAATAAATCAATCACATGTGGAAGGCAGCTGTCAGGGCATCTAGGGTCGCAGCAAACAAGCTAGTAAACCTATAGCATCCCCATTTTGTCATTTTAAAGGGGAACTATCGTTTTTTTACAACCTGGACCTTATTTCTGGCATAAAATACGATCGTTTACTCATATAACTTTGGTGTCATTTGGACGATATTTAGATCCGCGTATATCCATATAGTGGGACTGACTGGGACACCGAAACGCAGCCTCTAAATAACACATTATCTGCCGCGAAACTCGTTCATGTCACCAATATTTTTTTATGATACGCTAGTGCTATTCCCCGTTGAGTTCGGAGTTACCTGTTATCATCATCCGGGGTCTGTAGATTGATCTACTAAGTTCTGACCTGGATGATGTCATCTTTGAGCGCCGCGTGCACCCCGCACAGTTTGTTTACCTGTAATTTGCTGCTGCTAGTTTTTTGCAACATGGCTGAATATTTTTCCGATTCTGAGGTTGTGGACGACGACTTTGTTTATGATGAACGTCCTTCACGTTTTGAGCCAGAGTATACAGATGAGGAGCTCATTGAAAGGAGGATGCAGAGGCAGAGAAAGAAACAGCTGGCCAAAGAACAACAAACCACGTCCACAAATAGATAACAGGTAACTCTGGACTCAACGGGGAATAGCATTAGCATATCATAACAAAATATTGGTGAAATGAAGAGTTTCGCGTCAGATAATGCGTTATTTAGAGGCTGTGTTTCGGTGCCCCAGTCACTCCCACTATATGGATATACGCGGCTCTAAATATCGTCCGAACGACTCCAAATGACACCAAAGTTATATGGGTGAGTAAACGATAGTATTTTATGCCAGAAATAAGGGCCAGGTTGTAAAAAACGGTAATTCCCCTTTAATGTTTAATGTAGTTGTTGCTTCATTTTACAGTTTGGCATTTGCTACTGATTCTTTCACAGGACAAATACAGTGACTGTTAACAGTGTCTGAGGGCTATAATAAATTGCAATGAGCTGTTCCTGATAAGGACGGCTAATTGGTAAAGGCGGCTACTTTTTCAAAAACATCAGAATTCAAACAATGTAAAATATGTCGCTTGTAGTTTTCTCGAGTCACAGCTTGAACAGCCACATCTGGTGGGAGAAAAAGTGATTTATGACCTGCCACCTATAATGACCGCTTTAAAACATAAAACATTCACCTGGTGGTAAATCTCTACAGTAAGTCCAGGTGTTATTTCAACATCAGTACGTTTGATGGCTGGATATCAGGCAAATCCCATTGCACTCGCTCTCTCTCTCACTGACAGAATACACCTAAGGGCAAAACCAGTAACTGCTGGCTGAATAATTAGCTGCTGCCTGAAGGAGCAAACCATGTTATGATTGGTACCAGTTGGGCTGAGTCCAGTGCCTGGGCACAGATGCTGTTGCCAGTTGAGAGATTAAGTCATACATAGTTAATGCGTGGTGTGGCTTTTCAGAATTTTAGTCATCTGCTTCTGCCAGTTGTTTGCATTAAGATCATTAATACACTTGTGTTTCTATTGTGTGCTTTATGAACGTGCATCCCCGTTTAGGAACCATTCAGCGTCCTGACTCATTTGTTCAATATGGGCTTCATTCTACGTGTCGACATTTTTAAACATCTGGTTTATGTTTGTGGCAACAAAATCATGAAAATGGTCAGATTTGGACCCAGCTTTAATATATGTGATGCAGACTGTGAGCGCTGATTGAATTAAAGCTAGTAACGTTGGCATGGGCCTTCATGAACATAAATCCTACCCTGAGCCTTTGTCAGTCACCGTGACTTCTTTACTACTTTAAACATCCACAGCTCTATGCATAAGGCATCATAATTCAAAGTCACATTGCCCTCTGTTGCACAAAGGAAGCTATTCAGTTTGAAACCCCATCAACCATTCTTGTGACAGACACCTTAGTCACTCCAAAGTGATTCCCCATCATTGTGAATTCAGCGGCACTCTCTCTCTGCTGGTAAAATAGCTTCCTTGTTCTGTTCAGGCAATAACTTCAATAACTGGCTGCAAGTTCCAGGAAAAGTGCCATTTAAATCAAAGCTAGCAGCAGAAGCAATCCACAGAGCATTGCTATTGATGGCTGGAAACTTTTATTCAACAAACACTTGTATAGAAAAGCAAACACTGCTCAGAACATTTGCACTCACCTGTGTTTATGTAAACCGGAACAAGAATTGACATTTTAAAATCAGTGCCTTAAGTCCCATCAAACGGATCGCTTGGAAACCATTTTAATAATCTATGAATACAGAGAGGTTGTTACAGTTTGGCGTCCAGGCTATAAATTCATCACCCCCAGCAAAATACCACCCGCATAAAGAGAGATTGGAAAGTGGTGATAACAAATATTCAGCCAATTCCCCCTCAGAGAAAATGAAATCAAAGTCTACAGGTGGATGCTGGGATGGAGGAGGAGCACACGCGCACTGAATGTTTATTGCTGGATGCTGAAAATAGTCCCTAGCAAATTCACCATGTGAGTAGAAATACGTTAACAAATGCACTATTTACTCCTGTTTAAATATGCTCTTATTTCTGCAAATTTATGATAAATTTGTGGCCAATTGTTATGATTTAATGTAAGAAGGAATGTGTTAGCAATTATATGGAATTTAAGAAGGGTGTTGTTGGTATGCATTGCAGAGAACGGGAGAGGACTTGGGAATCATATGGTCCAATACTGTGTTAAAGGGGAACTACTGTTTTTTACAACTTGGACCTTATTTCTGGCATAAAATACAATCGTTTACTCACCCATATAACTTGTGTAATTTGTAGTCGTTTGGGAGATATTTAGATCTGTGTATATCCATATAGTGGGAGTGACTGGGGCACCGAAACACAGCCTCTAAATAACTCATTATCTGCCACGAAACTCACTAATTTCACCAATATTTTGTTATCGTACGCTAGTGCTATTCCCCGTTGAGTCCAGAGTTACCTGTTATCATCATCCGGGGTCTGTAGGTCAAGCTACAGATGATGTCTTCTGACCTGGATGAAGTCATCTCTGAGCGCCGCATGCACCCGCAACAGTCGGCTTGTTTACCTGTAATTTGTTACTGGTATGGTTCGTCCACAACCTTGGAATCGTAAAAATATTCAGCCATGTTGCAAAAAAACTAGCAGTACCAAACTCACATCTAAGTGACCTAGCAACTTATCAGTAATTCTTGCCAACAATAAATGTATCTGACGATCACCAAATTACCTCATAAATTTCCTCTGTGAATAGTTTATTGCATCTTATACTCAGACTTTTTTGTACTGTCATCAAGTCCTTATCAAAGTTACATTGTTGTTCGTACCAAAAAAGACTACATCTGCTGCGTTGATGGATGACTGATGATGGAGTGTGTCACATAGTGCATTAGGTACCTGCAATAGCTTTTTAAAGCGCTGTTTATAATAACAGACACACTCACTTGCCAGTTCATTAGGTACACTAGCGAAAACGAATACATATCAATGCAGCAGTCCTGCGCTGAATCTCAGCCTCATGAAGGTTATGGCATTCCACATTTGTTTTAAATAACTGAGAGAGCTGTTGATTTTAAGGGGAACTACTGTTTTTTACAACCTGGACCTTATTTCTGGCATAAAATACGATCATTTACTCACCCATATAACATTTGTGTCATTTGTAGTCGTTCAGGAGACATTTACATCCGCGTATATCCATATAGTGGGAGTGACTGGGGCACCGAAACGCAGCCTCTAAATAAAGCATTATCTACTGCCAAACTTGTTCATTTTACCAATATTTTGTTATGATACGCTAGTGCTATTGCCCGTTGAGTCCGAAGTTACCTGTTATCATCATCTGGGGTCTGCAGATTGACCTACAGACGGTCAACTTGTTTACCTGTAATTTGAAGCTGAACTTCGTCCAAGTGGTCATTTTGTTCGGACAATTTGGAAATACACAGAAACGAACCATAGCAGGAGCAAATTTGTACCGACACCGAAAGTTGTACTGACACACATTTCTATTATTTTGCCTCTTTTCAGTCAGTGGTTAAAGAACAGAAACACTTAATTCAATCCAGCACCAGAAACTGCAACCTCCACAATGATTGCACTGTTTAAAAAGTGACAGTTTTGATGCTGTTTCAACATGAACTGAACATTTTAACTGTCAGAGACTGTCATATCAGAATGCATTTGCTGTCACTGGTGTACCTAATGTTTTGGTGAGTGATCATATACCTTATGGAAACCTTATTCTTTTAGTGACCCAAGAGACCCAGGTGTTTTAGGGGTTAATGACCAGATAACAAGTGCTGTTGCTAAACCGGTTTTATTGTTGTTTTGGGCCCAGTCATCTAAAAATGCTTAATGCAGCTCTGTTGTGTGAATGACTTCTATGTGTTTGCCTGTAAGCTGGTCGATAACTTTCTCTCCATCCATCTCCAGTCAAACTGTTTCATAAAATTCCATCATTTGCCATCTGCAGCTGAACATTGGTCAGCAGGGAAAATGGCTGAAAGAGTCAGTGATGCAAGAAGCTATAATCTGTTCCCAAGATACCCTGTTGTTTGTTTTGAAAAGAGAGAAATGGAGAGGCGGGTGGGAAAAAAAGGAAAAGAGACCAAAGAAACAAATGGACCCATCTCTTTCCTAAAGCGTTGCTTTTCCAGCTCATTTATCAAAAGCAGAAGAAGAATTCTTTTTGATTGGCTGATTACCAGAAGCATTCATCACCGGCCGATGTATCCCCACCAATCTGACACTGCCATTTTGGATAATTTGTTAAGGATGACAAAGAGGTCATTGTTTCCCCGGCTTATTTTTGACCTTTTTAATATTAGAAAATTAATTTTCTATCTGAAACAAATGTATTAGGTGCTGTCACAGCGCCTAGATGGATTTTGCACCTTGAAATCCTGCCTGATGCCCTCCTTGTGTGACTCGGGCTGCTCGGCGTTTTCTCTCTCTCTCTGTCTCTCTTTCTCGTTCAATGGTCAGATTTGCTTTATGTGTGAAGTTGGCGGCCTGTGTGTGTGTGTGTGCGTGTATGGTTTTTGTGTGTCTTTCTCTCCGCCTCCCTGTCTTCTCTCTCCTCTCTCTATGTGCGTTAAAATGTCCTCTGGTGTCAGCCAACCATTTCTGATCCATTTCTGAGATTTACGGCCAATTTTTCCCCATCATCCCTGCGTCGTTTCAATCCCTCATTCATCCCTCTCTTTATTCTCTCTCTGTTGGAAGCTGAATTGTCTGCTCTTCACAGGAAGACACAGATGAAGCTCTCATAGCCCGACAATTTTTATGCTGTTTTTCTGAACTTGGTTCAAAGGATTTTACCTTATCTTAATTTTTTACATATTCCCAATTGTTATTTCCCATGCCTCACGTCTTACTCCTCTTAGCTGTCCTTTCTTATCTCATCTTCCTCTCTGTAACTATCTTCCTCCTCCTTGTGTTCTCTTGGCAAGCCCTCCCAACAGATGTGGCAGCTTATGTGGCACTAACAGGCCCGAAGCAGAGGGCTGCCTGTGCCCGTTCAGCCTGATTACAAGTCACCTCTGTGTTCATAAACAGACAAATACCACCATCAATTTGAGAGCACGGTGCAGACTGAGAGGGCGAGGGGGAGGAGGGAGAAATCAGATAGATGGAGACAGACGGAGGCAGAGTTTTGTGTCATTTACTCTCATCCATGAAGCAGGTCATGCCATCTGCCATGTTCTGTCACTGCTGCATCATTAGAGGGTCACTGACCATGTGCCCCTGTGACCTGATCTTGCTTCTCTAACTAAGGAAATATTGGGTTGAGTTTTACAGTGCAATCATGAGTATTTTTATTTTCCTGCGGGAAACTTTGACCCATTAAAAATACTGGATGCTGACTCACCATTCACATGTTGGCGGCTGCACACGGCTATCGTCAGCTGACTTGAGGTTTCTAATGAACATTTGCGAAAACCTATCCTCAACAGCAGTTATCTAGCAATGGCACAGCAACAACAATTAGGCACGGCAGGCCTGCTGAGTTTGAATTGGGCCTGTAAGAGCAGGAGGAGGTTAGGCAAGGTAAGCTAAGGGAATTTTACGTTTACAGTTTCAGCAGCATTTCATACTACATTAATTCCAGGTTGATCCTAGAAGGTGTATCAGAGTGAAGAGTCTACCGACGGCACTTCAGCAACTGCAGCCAAACTCTTTATCTGAGATAGCAGTACACTCCTCATCCTAAAAGCCTTTTCTCTTGTTAGAGACACATTGTTTGACAACATGAACAGGAAAACAGAAATTTAGCTATAACTTTGCCAAATGCGTAAGCTCAGCAACATTGTGTTAAAAATGAAATAGTGGCCTAATTTTATGTTCTTCCTTGTCATGCTTGTAACAGTGGGGCGCATGCCTTGAACAATGCTGCAACAATTTACACATATTCATTTATTATCTGCCGTTGTGGAGCTGGCTGTTTGCAGGGGTCACGCTATATAATGGAGGGCAGCTGCCACTCTGCAGAGTCACCAGTTTGAATCCCAGGACTGACAGAAAGAGAATGTGTGAGGGTGTAGTAAATGAGCAGCTCTTTGCCCTCGGTGTGCATGGCTTAGTTGCCCTTGAGGGCTCAGGGTGTAAGGCGTCTTACACCCTGAGCTCCCTGGGCGCTGCATGTGGCTGCTGTGTTTTTGTGTACATAAATATATGGATTAAATGCTGAGATCAAATTTCATGTAACACAGGAACAGTAGGGTATAATCTGCTAATGTTAGCTGTTCATTAATTGTCCAGTACAGTATCTTGTATGTAGCCATCAAGTGAATTATAGTAATTAGCAAGTTGTCGTGTGAAGCCTGTTGTTGTTTACCTCATTCTGTAATGAAGGACCCAATGTGCTAAGATATAATATCAAATCTGACACTGCTATTGCTGTAAACTGCATACATACCACAGTCCTGCTATTGTTCCCACTTTTGCCCACTTCAAGGACCAGTTGGATCTTGCACAAGGAAAACCACATTACACTCCTCCCACGGGCGTTTATATATTTATCGTTGTATAAAATTCATTATATGAGTGGTAGGTCCAACTATTTTCTCCTGAGCAAGCAGCAGTTCCTCTTCCCCTCAAAAGGTATGCTGCTGATGCCAAGAGCTTTATTCAGGAGCCTGTAATCCTGCTTCAATCAGCTCCTTTTCCTTCCTGTGTAAAGATAAGCCCAGCATTTACAGCCTTCGCCGCACCCCCCACCCCCACACCCCACTCTAATTAATATGCAGCAGATAAGTACTTGTCTGACAAAATTCATTCGTTTGACCTTCTAGGTTTTACACTAAACTGTTTGCCGCCGCTGCAAGTTCACCACAAGTTGAGAGCTCCCTGGAGTTTCTGCAGCAAGATGGGGCTTTTGTTTCTGTCTGAGAGGTTTCATTTGGACACTCGCTCCCTCTCTGTTTCTCTCTCTCTCTCTCTCTCTCTCTCTCTCTCTCTCGGTCTCTAAAATTGTCTTCTGACTTTCATTCAGCAGTCTCAGTTTCTTAATTGCCCCTAATTGCTTAATTACAATTTCAAATGAACAATTCTGGAGGTCAGAGCGAGTTGTTAATTGAAGCATCAATCACAGTGGGGGGGCGGCCTTCAGAACCGTCTCTGTTTGATTGACAGGGCATTAACTGAGCATTGTAGTAAGCCTGGACATGACATTGTGGGGGCTCCATGGCTGTTAATGCCGCTCCTTTAGTGTCCTTCACGTGGGGCTGTGAAGGAGAACTTCACGGCATGTTGAGACCTTCTCGGTTAGTATTGGGACAGTGATAAACATGACCTGAATCTATCATGCAACCAGCAAGATGAAGGTTTTGCTCCTTAACCTTCTTTTCGTGTATGTTCTCTATGTATTTGTGTGGGTTTTTTTTCCAGATGATCTTCTTCAACCTCACTTTATGACCATAAATATGTTTCTGAATATCTGTTTCTTCTTCTTGTCTTGATTGCTGTCCACATGACACTATGTGTACTTTTAGTCTTTGTGGCCACGGTTCGGTAAAGATCCTTCCTGTTTCGTCATGACAATGCTACTTAGCAGGGCTGAAGCTAACATTCATTCATTCATTCATCTTCTGTAACCGCTTGTCCTGTGAAGGGTCGCGGGGGGGGCTGGAGCCTATCCCAGTTGTCATCGGGCGAGAGTCGTGGTACACCCTGGACAGGTCACCAGTCTATCGCAGGGCTAACACAGAGAGACAGACAACCATTCACACTCACATGCACACATACGGCCAATTTAGAATCACCAATTAACCTAACGAACATGTCTTTGGACGGTGGGAGGAAGCCATAGTACCCAGAGAGAACCCACGCAGACACAGGGAGAACATGCAAACTCAGTGCTAATCACCACGTCACTGTACCGCCTGATTATGTAAATTGTTTCAGATTATTATTAATATGTTAAGTGTTTTATCAGTAATCAAAGAACAGTTGTGGATTAATTTTCTGTCAATCAGCTAATCCATTGTTAGTTGCTGTGGTTAAATGTGGTTAAATACCAGTTCAAGTAATGTCTATATACCCTTAACTATGCAACGTATTCAACTCCTTGCAGTCTTGAGAAGAAAAACAACAGTAAAGTAAAATCTAGATTAAAGATTTGTGGACGCGTCATTCACCTCAGTCGTTCCCCGGGTTTTCCAGCCTGTAACAGCCAGTTAACCTCTTCGCTGCCCTCGTCTGTCAATTTTGATCGCCTGCTTGTCCACCCTTTTTCAATTCAGCCTCCTCTATCTCCTCCCCCTTTTACCCTTCTCCCTCCTCCCTCGATCCACCAGAGGGGGGGGGGACCCATGTGATTTTAGGATAGTTTCCCTTTCCTAGATCCTGGCTGGCTGGTTGGAGCTCTTTCCACCCTCCTTCCTCTGCCTAACAGACCTGGATCTACCTCTCTTGCTACCTTTTTATACTCTCCCCACCCCATCCCCCCCACATTTAACTCTTCCTTCATGTCTCACTATATATTTGTCCCTCTGTCTATCTCCCTTCATCACTGACGCTCAGTTGGCTGCATTTAGCTTTTTCCCCCCATTTTGCTCCTTCTTCTTTTGTTTTTCTGTTGTTTCGCCCTCCCTCCCTCCCCCCAACCACGCTCCCTCCTCTCCCTACCACACCCCACCTTCTCCTGCTGCTGTTCCTCTCCTCTGGGGCTCCATCCATCAGGTTGTCGGGGGCTGCTAGCGGCCGACTCCCAGCCACCATATTTCACCGCCAGCCAGCCAAGCAGCTGACAGCACAGCCACCGCCAGGAAATTGCTTTGGCTGTGAGCGGATTTCAAACACAGGCACACTGCGTCGCCCGGGCCGCCCAAGCACCACTTCCCTCTCTCTCTTCTGCCAGTCCTTCTGCACATATCTCTATGTCTCTCTATATCGCTCTGTGTCTTTCTCTCATTTCTCCCTCTCTCTGTTTGTCTTTACGTACTTATTCTCTCCGTTGCTCTCTCTTTGCACCCTCATCTCTGTGTTTTTTTTCTTGTTTGCTCTTCCCTGCCTGCCTCTTCACACACACGCACACACACACAACCACAACCATATGCATCATTTTCTATCTTTGTCTTTTGTCCGTCTCTGCTGCTCTCTCTCCATCCCTTCCTTCCTCCCTCCCCTCCCTCCCTTCCTTCTTCTCCCACTATCTCTCCCTCTTCTTTTCCATCCTCTCATTCTTCCCTTCCTCTCCTCCTGTTTATGACCCACAGGGAACAAGGTGTGGTGCTGAATCTTTAATGAGTGGAGAGGGAAAGGAGGGAGGCGAGGAGATAAAGAGGGGAGAGGAAGAAGAGTGGAGATGGGAAGAAAGTGATAAGACAGAGAGAGGAGGAGAGGAGGGATGCTGGTGGGTGTTGCCCCAGAGTTAAGGGTCAGAAGGTGAGTGTGGATGGCTGTAAGGGTGGTGGTGTGGGGGCTTGTACACCTGCCCTTGTCAGAACCAGTTTACGACGGCTGAAGTGAAGGTGTTTTTGCCAAGTAAGTGTTGTTTTTTGTTTTGGTTTTTTTTGCCAGTTTTCACATGCTATAGATTTAGGTTTGAGGCTAAAGAATTATAATAGATGTTTTGGAGATTGGACATTTACTTGAGCAAGTGTCATGTGGAGTCATGAATGAAGTCTTAAATTACATCAAGCTAAATTGCGCAGTTTCTTGTAAATGACTGAAAAAAAAAAACATCACTTCGTTGTGACTTGACAAAAAGGAGAGTGGCCAAGCTAGTCAAGTTTAATAAGAAGAAATACAATGCGTGACAGTAGAAAGTATTCATTCTCACATGAAGAGCCAAAGCCTTATAATTATGATCCTGTAAGGTGACACAGAGTTGAGAAACAGACAAGGATTATAGAAATAATGGTCATTAATGTGAAATTAATTTGGTGTGCAGAGAACTGGTGGAGAACAGGGCAGGTGTGTTAGTGAGTAACTGCACAACTATCATCGTGCAAACAGAACTGTATTGTTTACTATCATTTACTGAGATATAAGAAATCTACAGAAAATAATGCACAAGGTGCCGCTATCAGCCATCACCTCACGTTGTCTGCCATGATACCAGCACTAACCAGCTAACTGACTTGGAAGTTGGCAAAACCTGTGAACAGAGACTTCAATAAAGAGTGTACAGTTTGCATTTTCATTGAACTGAATCTCTGACAGATCTGTATGCATTGCAGGAGTCGCTGGTGGTGGTGGTTGAACTGAAGTAGCTGAGTCTATCAAAGGAAACAAATCAGCTATGAGTCTCACACAGCCCTGGCTTCCCACCGCAACTCCATCACTCTGGCAACTTAAACTTTCTGTCTAAAATGAGTACTGCACACGGCCACGTTTTTTTTTTTTGTTTATGTGCACCTTAACAAAATGCACCTTGACATGAAGGAAAATTTTGAAGAAGGGAAGCTTAAATCAGTAACTTTATACTTTAGACTCACTACTGAATTTATTTTTATTAGTGATTAAAATTTCCATTTTCTTTGTACACTGCATTATGAGGCAGTTTTTCTCTCAGCAGTCAAGTGAATCTCTTTTCATTCTGACATTTCTGAGTTCATATTGTCACTTTTTCCAGTGTGAACACACTAAATATTGAATCAGTATGCTAAAAATTTTAAAACAGTGACTGCACTGGGTGTTGAGCCGCACTCCCATTGGTGACCCATGGAGGTGCTATGAGCCATGATGAATTTTACATGAGGTTGACAAGCTTTAAGGAATTCATGTCTACTTCATCACTGTACAGCAAGTTTATTTTTGTGACTTCAAACTGAATCAGACTTTAAGAAAGGTAATGAATGAAAAATGTGCAATAGGCATCTGTACTATGCAATGTA